>NC_136409.1:135800000-137000000 GCF_051521515.1 Lactuca serriola
AGAGGGACGCGAGCAAAATGTCGTGTAGAATGATCGCTACCATGACTACTGAGCTCCAAAAGTCGTACGAGGACTTTTGGCCTTAAGAAATGCACCATGACATGATGGAAAGGTACCATCAAAGTGCTTGGCAGGAGAGGTATGAGATCATTGTGTCCATGATCATGACCAAAATGAAGGATGGAGAGTCCATGACGGCCCACTTGTAGAAGATGCAATTGTTTGTGGACCGCTTGCTAAAGCTGAATGTCAATTTTAATGAAGAATTGGCAATTGACATTATCCTACACTCTTTACCTCCTTGTTATGATTAGTTTTGTATGACTTATCATATGAACAAGGAGGAGGTGACTCTAAGCAAGCTTCAAGGTCTCTTGAGAACTGCTGAAAGTAGTTTGAAAGGCAAATATGTTGTACTTTCTCCTACTACAACTGCCTCAGTCCTGGAAATTAGACATAGAAAGGGAAAGAAGAGGAAGACTCCTTCCAAGAGTCATAAGGGAAAGTCCCATGTTGGATCCTCTTCTAGTGGAACCAAAGTTGGTTCTGTCACACCCTCTTCCAAACCAAAGGAAGCCGAGTGCTTCCATTGCCATGAAAAAGGGTACTAGAAAGGAAGCTGCCCAAAATACTTGCAGGATATAATGGATGGGAAGACCAAACCCTCCTTTGCAGGTATTTATACTATTCTATCTAATAACTCATCACATGATAATTCTTCGGCCCTTGATACAAGATGTGGCTTACACATTTGTTTTGATTTGCATGGACTAAAAAGGAGTAGGGATGTGGAGCACGAGAAGATGAACTTAATCATGGGGAATAGGGGAAAGTCGCTTGTCACCAAGTTTGGAGTTTACTCTTTATTACTTAGTAATGGTTTAAAATTAGATTTGAATAATTTTTGCTACTCGTCTGATATGGCGAGGAATATTATTTCCTTTCACAGTTTGTATGAACAAGGTTTTACCTTTTCTTTAAATAACGAAATTGGTAGTATTAATGCTTATTAAAATGGTGTATTTTATTTTGAAGCATTACCTTGCAATGGCATATATGAAACTATGATGGTTGTAGATAACTTTGGAAATAATGTGTTGCATATCGATACATCCAAAGATTTGGATAAAGCATGCTTATGGAATTGTCGCCTTGGACATGTTAACAAGAAGCGCATAGCCCAACTCCAAAATAATGGAGTGTTGGAGTTATTTGATATAAAGTCAGATGACACTTGTGAATCTTGTTTACTTGTAAAGATGACAAAGTCACCCTTCACTGACACTTGTGCAAGGTGTGAGGGTCTATTGGATCTCATACAAACCGATGTGTGTGGACCCTTTAGAACTGCCACAAGGGATGCTAAACGCTTTTATGTGACTTTTACCGATGCAAGGATTAGGGAAGATGGAGCTCGTTGATGACTCATCTTTCATTTTGATTTATGCTTTAGTGTTTATCAAAATTTGACAGACACACTTGTATAATAATTATATTGTTAATGCAATGGATGATGTTGTTGCTTGTTTACTACTTTACATTGTTGTGATACTGTACATGACGTCCTCCGCCCCAGAACGTTTCCGCCGTTCTTGGTTTTGGGGTGTGACAGATTGGTATCAGAGCATTGTTTATAGTGAATTAAGTATATATCAACCCATAAAAGATATACTAACTATAAATACATAAGGGATTAAAATACTCTGACCAAGAGTTTATACTTTAAATAATAAAATATTTAAATAAGTATACATGCTGCATTCATACTAAAATCAGTGTGACTAGGACAATACAAAAGAATTACGGTTGTTGGGCAACACAAGTGGGCTTAGAGACATATGGTCAAAAATGGGAAGATATAGCCTGATCACTTATATTATCCGATGGTTGACTAGCATGTGCCTAAGTGTAGATGTGTGGTTGCAACAAGTCTAAAATCTTACCAACCCTACCACAATGAGAACAGTAGAACATAACATTAAACTTAAAATACTATAGGAGTATTTGGTGATACTAGAAGTACGTTATACTTGAGAACTAAAACGGGATCTTCATTACTAAGTTGATAGTTGCTAAGTGGATACACTAAGGATATATGTAATTAGGATGTTATAGACTTAGAATCTATGAAATTTTACTTCACCCCGATTCTGTGTGAATTTGGAGTTAAGGTGACATATTTGAAGACCTATCCTGTTTCGATTACATATAACTGGTATGCACTGCACAAACAGCAATGTAACTAATGAAGATTTTCTAAATAATTATCTAGATAATTCGTCTAATAATTATTTTCTTACCCCAATTCTCGCATAGATAACATGGCTGGACTCCATCCCCACGGCAACCAGTACCTCCCGAATGAGGTCATTGCTGGTTGGTTTGGAGAAGAACCAGAGAATGATCATCCTATCCCTTTGAATGATAACCATGATGAAGACCTTTCGGACGATGCTAACTCTGAACCAGAGGTTGAGAACCTACCTCAAGCAGCTCCCTTTCCAATTCCTAACCCTCGTCCGACTTTTCATGGCCCGACACCTCCATGGGTGGAATGTTTGGAAACATGGAGCCAAGGACAAGATCAGCCCATGCCTTATGATGGTGACCGAAGCTTTTATGACCTGAGCAATAGGGGCTCAGCAGACAGAATCTTGCCAATCTTGGTCCGCGGAGTGGCCCGAAATGAGATTCAAGGCAGGACAACCCTACATCAGATTACCAAAGTTGTCGCCGATGCGAGAATGCATACCCTCCGCACCATTCGTCTAGAAGATACTCGCGAGAGATCAGAGCGAAACCATGAATCCCTGCTGCAAGCACTGGCTGAATCACGAGCCGAAGTCATAGAGCTCCGAGTACGCTAGAGGGTGTACGAAAGACACCTACTTGACGTGGAACGTCAACTGGCTGAACTAAGAGTTCACCAGAGGGATGACCGTCGCCAGTAGTAGACGCTTTACTTTATTTTCCTTATTAAAAGGAATCGTTTTTCTGTCTATGCCCGATGTGGCATTTTCTATGAAATTATCTAGTACTGTAACTACTTTTGGTTAGGTCTTTAAGCTGTCAAGGACTATCTTCTCTGGATATGATGTAAGACCTTTACAAGGTCATTTTCCTAAACTTTTATGTCATGAATATCAAAGATATTGACAGTCGGCTAACTTTTGTGTCATTCTTTATTCGAGTACTCTTACCATACTTTCGTTGGAGGCTATCTGAAACGTGCTTTAGTCAAGTCATTGGACTATAGTAATTTAACTCCGGAGACATTTCCAAGTCTCTTTCAGTGGTTGGATCATGTTATTTACCAACCAACGATACCTCGGCTTGAACGAAAAACGTGTTGAGACTATTCTACGAACTTACTTCTACCCATTACTAGGACTGCATCATAGGGATGTAGGTTAAACCTTCGCAATCATACCTCTAATCCGTACTAGGACTGCATCATATGGATGTAGGTCAACCTTTCGAGAACATAGTCTTACTCCTTACTTGAACGATCGAAGTACATCTAGGGTCAACCAGAATCGCTCACAAATTCCTTATCTTTCGTGTTTCAGAACCATGTCGTCATCCGGGAACAATCAGCCGAGCAACGAGACCTCTACTTTTTTTATGGACGCCGCTACTTTTCAAGCCACAATTACAACTGCCGTGATGGCTGTCGTGACAGCTGTCCTTGCAAATCGCAACACTGTTAACGCAACCAAGACTAAAAAAGGAGTTGACAATCCCAATTGTGTTAACGATCCGTGAGATCATCAAACAGTAACAGTCACAGGCTCGCAAAGCCGAAAAACAAAGAACAAGAAACGAAAGCGTCAAGCCCAGAAAGAACGCAAGAAATCTCAAAGGCTGGTCATGCAACAACAGCAAGTGGAAACCTCTTCCATCCCAGTACTGAGCAGACCATACGAGGGAAAACTCCCGAAGTGTGATAAGTGTAGTTTCCATCATCATGGGGCTTGCCATGAGATTCAATGTTGCAATTGCCTAAAAATAGGGCACCATGCTCGTAGCTGTGGAGCACCTGCACGACCCATCACTCAAGCCCCTGACATCAGAGTTAACCAAGCTTATAATGGTGGTGTTAAAACTAGACCCTATGAAAGGAAAATTCCAAAGTGGATGAACAAGGAGAACACTCGTGTCCACATCACTCTAGCTCGACATTTCACTTCCACCACCAATGTTAGTGTTGTCCAGATATGTCACCAATGCGGTGAAATTGGAAACTTCAAGAAAGATTGCCCGATAGCGAAGAACTCGGGTGCAGATGGGAAGGTTCTCAGGATCACAGCTGCAGGAGAGCCTACTCCGAAGCCCTCGTTAATGTAACTTAGGTGTGTTGTTGTAACAGACTTATAAACTATCCAGAACTAGTGCAACTAGAGTCTTACCTTTTTGCAAGATCCTGTCAGTATAAGGATGCTCGTGCTGCGTATACTTGTCTTTTGTAGTTTACCTAGTTCGCAGTAATGGTCTTGTTGTAAGTCTAAAGTATTGTAACTCTGTTGATGGTTGCACAGTTGTGTTTTGTCTGTAAATTTCTTATGTTCAAATCTAATGTCTTTAAGTTTCAGTATGATTCCGACATTATCATACGACTCGATTCAATTTGTTCTTCACGAAAATAGCTTCATACATACATCTCTTTCTTGTAGATCACTTTTCTAGCGAAGCCGTCATATTAGAACACCGAAGTACTCATGCCAGGAGTACCTCTTAGTTATTTTCTTTCTGAAGAAATCCCCGAAGTACCACTCGTGCAGTACGTCAAGTTTAATCCAAGGATTCATGCGATTGATCTATCACGGAGGAATGTATACATAAGAGGGATATATAATCAAGGTTCTACAGATTTAGAATTAATGATTCCGCTTTAAATTCTTTTTCCTCGAAAGGAAGTGAGCTTAAAGAAGAATTAGTTATTCGACTACCTTTTCAATCTTAAGTATATACGACTCGTATACACGAGATTGTGATTGTCAAAACATTTGTGAATTCTAATATGAACTTTAGGACGGAGAACTGCCTAAGCCTACGAGTAATCGCATCGTCATGTGAACAAACTTAGAACCCAGTACGACTCTTGTAAACATATCGCCCTATAGTCTAAACACCTATAGAGAGACCAGAATAGTACAGACAACTTAACGAACTGCACATAAATAGAATTAGAAGACTAGACTTCTCACCCTGGAGAACCCCGGTCATATTCTTCCAGAGATCGACGGATCGCATCGTATGTACCTCGGCTATCGAGTACTCCGTCAAGATTTTTCATTAGAAATCGTTATCTCTACCTCGCATAGATGAAATGGTTGAGCAAACGCAAGGAAAGAATTACTTTCAGTAATGGATCTGAGATCCGAATATCACCAGTTCGAGTGTTAGGGAAGGATGTCCGGAAGACTATCTTTCGAACTCGATGCGGACACTTCGAGTCCGTAGTGATACCCTTCGGATAGGACCAATACGCCCATAGATTTCATGAGCTAAACGAGTAGGGTACGTCTTTCTTACTTGGATCAGTTCGTCATTTCTCCATGTAATGACTTAGTTATCTACCCTCTTAGTAAGAAGAAACCCATGGAAACATTTCCTTCAGAGGAACTTTTCGTGAAGTTCTCTAGGCACGAGTTTTGAAATTGAAGAGTCAAATTCCTATGACACATTGTTAGTGATGTGGGAAAATTTGAGTACTCTTACAATTTGTCAAAACTGTTGAGAATTTGTCGACACCGGATACACCGACACAAAATTCGCCAAATTCTAGGTCTTACTGACCTACTGTCATAGTTCATCCAAAACTCCTCGTAAATTACAGAAACCCTTTCGACCTTGACCCAGCAAGGAGTGGCCCTTGACTGGGAAGTTAAACAAGAAAAGGGAAGTTTGGAGATTCCAAGTGAGAGACCAAATTCTTTAGGAAGTCTCACTCGGGAACGGCTTAATACGCTTCGTAAAGCGTGGAAAGCTAAATCCAAGATAGACAGGACCTCCGAGATTCTTACCAGAATCAATCCTGTATCTCGCAAACTAGACCTACCCCGCGAACTCAGTAGCGTACGTGCTACTCTTCGCGTCTCGATCGTGAAACCATACCTTTCCGTTAGGAATCTTGTAAGTCCACTCATTGAGATCCTCGCCTTAGTATTAGAACCGTAGTGACCCTCGACCGAGAGGTCAAGCAGACGAAACAACGCCGTCGCCAATAGTGAAGGTTTGTTGGATTTCCAACCGAGAAACCAATTTCACTTAGGTGCATTAGAACCAATCGACTAGGACGTTTCCACCTCACGACTTGATCATTCGCACCTACTTCCTTGCCTAAAATTCTAATTTCGGGACGAAATTCCCTTTAATAGGGGGATGATGTGACAACCCGAAATTTCCATTCTGTACAAACCATTTGAGGCTAATAGAAGTAGAACAGTTTAAGTGAAATTCCAGACTTCGGGTATAAGTTTGGCAGTTTTTCAGGATTTACACTTAAGGAGATATAAGGAGAGTGGATGCACTAGGGTTTTGTGCAACACTGTTATTCCAATACTCTAGGATAGTAGAGTTCATTCTGGGAATAAAAATATTTTCTGCCAAAAATCTCAGGACTATATATCGAAATCTGAACCAAAATAGTTCATTAGTTACATTTCCAATTAGAGAAAAGCCAAATTCTCTCTCACGGATCTTCGGGTATTTATCCCAAATTGTGAGTACTTCGATCTAGTTATATTATATAGCTTAGATTGTGTTTAGAAACATCAAAATCGGACCAAAACCCCAAGATTTGGGAGTTTACCGCCCAAGAACACTTGGGAAGTAAACTCCATTTTAAGGGCCAAAAGTGTCTCAATGCCCCTCAAAGCCTTGGAACTCAAACTAGAAGCCTCCATTACAATGTTTAGTCCACAAAACAATTAAGAATCAAGGGTGAAAGTGAGTTCACGGCCAAAGAGGTTCTTGGGCAGTGAACTCCATTTTTGGTTGCCAAAATTCCCTAAATGCCTTCATTAAGCCAAGAGACGAGCATAGCACATTACCTTGATGTATCTAGGACCCAAAACAATCAAAATACCAACACCTATGGGTGTTCACGGCCACAAACACATGGCCAAATGGTTCATGAGCCGAAAACTCTAGTTAGGGGTGTTTTGATGCCACAAACACTTCCTAAGGCTTAGGCTTGAATTTAGACATGTACCCTAAAGTGTTTATAGCCTAGAAAACATAAGGAATCACAAGTATTGAGGAGTTTATGGCCAAGACAAGTTCTTGGGCCGTAAACCACTATAAAGGGGAAAAATGACACCTAAATTCCTTCCTTATGCCTATAACCCAACATAGATCATATCCTTGGTGTGTTAGGAACCTCAAAACATCAAATGGTACTCCTTACCATGAGTTTACGGCCATAAACTCATGGGGGAGTGCTCCCAGGGCCGTGAACTCCTCAAAGGAGTTAAAAGGAAGCCCAAACATTTGTTTAAGACCATAAGCTTTTGACCACTTAAGTTGTATTAAAGTTAGGCTTCATTTAGTGACCCTAAAGAGAGTTTACGGCCAGGAGTTTACTCCCCTGGGCCGTAAACTCCAAAACATATGGCCTTTTGACCATAAACTCCCATACGAGGCCTTGCACTCCTTTGTCGCAACCCATTAGCCTCCTAACACTTGACCAAAAGTGTTTTCCTCGCATTACGATTTTTATACATGTTTAATTAGTGTTATAATCACTAATTGTTTATATACATATGTGTTCATATGTAATTAGGACCATTGTGTATGTTGAAGACTTCACTTGACACCTAGCAGTCCTACCTCTTCAGTTCATCCGTATCACCCACAACAAGTGAGTTCATACCCCTTAATCAATGTTTTAACCGTTTTTAAATGTTTTATGGGGGGGGGGGGGATATAAGTAGAATTATGCTAATTATTATATCAATCATAGGTGATTAATAAGTAGCATTCAAATGATTGGCTATTCATTAGCCGTTTTACCAATCAATTTCCTTCAAATGGTTTTCATAAACATTTTATATGTTTAAAACTCGTTATTACACTGTACATTTCACCCTGTATGTTTTATTTCAAACTTATTTACATTTCACCCTCGTTAGCACACTTCAAACCGTTTTATAGATCGACATCAAGTCGATCTTTTCTTAGATAATGATTATGTTCAAAGGTTTTACAAAACTTATTTTATGCTTTTATATTATAAATTTCATGCCTCTATAGGTATAGTTATATAAGTAATGTTTAAAAGACTTAGGAAGGCTATCCACCTTGTTTCCTTTTCCTAGATTTGGATGTGGTCTGATAGGATATTGGGTACTCGCACGAAGGTCGTTTAAATATTAATTATATATCATGTGTACATATATAGTCATAAAAGATCCTTCCAGTTCATCCAATGCCCTTGGGTAGCAAGGGTATACATCCATGTTCATACGTACCAGTTAGATTACTAGTAAACTACCATATGGGTAGTTTAGGAAGATACTAGAACTATTACTAGAACGCGATATCATACAATGAGTCAGTTCATTCATGAGTCAATACTTGCTAGAACATTACAGTACATTACTATTCTTACTAAATAGAGAGAACATACATTATAGCTAGAACATTACAGTACATTACTATACTTGCTAGATAGAGAGAGAACACACATTATAGCTAGCACACGTCGAACATTTCAGTACATTACATATACATAAATACGTTGACAAAATTATGATCCACTGTATCGGAGCATGTCTTAAATGTCATGGCCTGAGTTGTAGCCAGAGTCTCTTGGAGGGACAGCGTGAGTTTACGTATAGATCTATACTGGATTGACTATCCTACACCTTGCTGCTAGCTACAGCTGGACCTGCAGGTCTACGGGTGCCAAACGTCATTTCTTTTTACGACCATTCGTATGTCGTTGTTACCAGTCAATAGTATGGTGCAATTAATCACATGATGCCTTAATATAAATCCGGTTTAAGGTAGTTAGTACAGCAGTAGTTCTTATAGCGCTACATTTTAGCACTACATTAATTTTCCCGGTACATATAATTAGTGATCTTTTCACTTAAACTTTAAATGTAAAAACTATATTTTGTTAATGATAGTTACACTTGGGAAAATTACACACTTTTACAAGAAACGAACATTTAGAACAGTTAAGTCTTGGTAGAAGACTACATTGAGAACAGTTAGGTCTTGGTAGAAGACACCCTTTACATAATAGTAGGAATCATAGGGATTTCTAGGGTTTTTCAAACGTTTACAGTTGTTTTACAAACATTTTTACACTTACAGTTCATATACATTTTAATACTTACAAATTTTTACATACAAATTAAGACACTAAAATACTTATGATCTCACCAGCTTTAAAGCTGATACTCGCTTTCAAAATTACTTGTATCCTCAGGTCATCATAGACAGGTACCGATGCAAGGATTAGGGAAGATGGAGCTTGTTGAAGACTCATCTTTCATTTTGATTTATGCTTTAGTGTTTATCAAAATTTGACAGAACACACTTGTATAATAATTATATTATTAATGCAATGGATGATGTTGTTGCTTGTGTACTACTTTACATTGTTGTGATACTGTACATGACGTCCTCCGCCCCAGAACGTTTCCGCCGTTCTTGGTTTTGGGGTGTGACATATACTTAATCCAACATAAGTCAAAAACCTTTGAAAAGTTCAAAGAGTTTAAGCGAGAAGTGGAGAATCTATTGGGAAGGAAGATAAAGATGCTTCGATTCGATTGAGGAAGAGAGTATCTAAGTATCGAGTTACATGACTATCTTAAGGAATGTGGAATTGTTTCACAATTGACGCCACCTAGGACACTATAGCTTAATGGTGTAGCTGATAGGCGCAACCGAACCTTGGTGGCATGGTTCGTTCTATGATGAGTCGAGCATCGTTACCTATCTCATTCTGGGGGTATGCCTTAGAGACTACCACACATATCTTTAATCTTGTCCCAACTAAAAAGGTTTCCAAAACACCCTAGGAGATGTATACAATGAAGGTTCCCTCGTTAGCACACGTCAAAGTTTGGGGTTGCAATGCTTTTGTTAGAAAAGAAACTCACGAAAATCTCGAACCTCGAAGTGAGCGATGTATTTTCATTGGCTACCCACATAAATCCTTTAGATATCTCTTCTATAGACCGAGTGACAATGTTGTCTTCGTTGTAAGGAGAGGAGTCATTTATGAGAAAGAACTCATATGCCAAGGGGACAGTAGGAGGCAAATTGATCTTGAAGAGCTTCAAGAGTTAAGTGATGAAGGAACCTCAAACACTAGCGCTAAACCTAAGGAGGAAACTCCAGTTGAATCGATTGACAACTCCTTATCTTTGAGGCATTCCAGTAGACTTAGATAGAACCCTGAGTTTTATGGTTTCCATATTACTTCTGAGGCTGGTACATTTATCAGCGATAATACACTACTAAATTTGGATGAACCTAAAAACTAAAAGGAAGTCATGGCATCCCTGATTCTACAAAATGGAAAGAGGCAATGGACAGCGAGATTCATTCAATGTATGACAATCAAGTATGGAACTTAGTTGACAATATACCAGGCCGTAAGACAGTCGGGTGCAAATGGATCTTTAAGAAGAAGACCGACATGGATGGGAAAGTACAAACTAATAAGGCACGATTGGTTGCGAAAGGCTTTACTCAAACTCCAGGAGTTAACTATGATGAGACCTTCTCACCAGTGGCTAAGATTAAATCTATAAGGGTTGCTAGCCATAGCTGCATTTCATGATTATGAAATATGGAAAATGGATGTCAAAGTCGCTTTCCTTAATGGGAAGTTGGTTGAGGATGTATACATGAATCAACCAGAGGGTTCTGTCGATGCATAGTACCCTGATAGAGTATGTAAGCTTGAGAAATCCATTTATGGATTAAAACAAGCATCTCGTAGATGGAATATTTGTTTCGATGAGAAAGTCAAAGAGTTTGGCTTTTCGAGAAGTGAGGATGAGTCTTACGTATATGTCAAAGCTAGTAGGAGTATAGTTAGCTTTTTCGTGTTGTATGTGGATGACATACTACTCATAGGAAATGACATCCCAACCTTGCAGGAGGTTAAGTCCATGCTTGGGAAGTACTTCGCTATGAAGGACCTCTGAGAAGCTGCTTATATTCTAGGGATAAGGATTTTGATAAACAGGAGTAAAAGTCTAATATGACATAGTGAAAGTACTTATTTGGACATGGTGATGAAACGTTTCAACATGCAAGATTCCAAGAGAGGAGAATTACCTATCCAAAGCAATGTCAGACTGAGTAAGACTCAAACTCTGAGTACCGATGCTGAAATAACATAAATGAGTCGAATATCATATGCTTCTCCAATTGGCTCGATCATGTATGCTATGACCCGTACTCGTCCTGATATAGCGTTTGCATTGAGCGTGGTTAGGAGATATCAATGGTATCATGGTAAAGCTCACCGGACTGCGGTAAAGAACATTATAAAATACCTGTGAAGGGCTAAGGACTGGATCCTTACTCTTGGTGGGAGTGATAACTTAAGAGTGGTAGGGTATAGTGATGCCAACTTTTAGATCGACAGAGATAATTTCCGCTCTCAGTCGGGCTGATATTTACCATAAAATGGAGGAATAATAACTTGGAAAAGTTCCAAGTAGGAGAGTGTAGCTGATTCAATGTGAGAATCAGAGTATATAGCAACGAGTGAAGCGTCGAAAGAGGAGATATGGCTGAAGAATTTCATCGGGGACCTTGGAGTTGTACCAGCTATAAAGGAGCCCATGGAGATTTTCTGTGATAGCGACAGTGCAGTTTCCTTATCCAAAGAAACAAGAGATCATAGCAGATAAAGAAACATCAACAAAAAATATCACTTCATAAGACATCAAGTAGAAGAGGGACTCCTCGTGGTTAAGAGGGTATCGTCAGAAGAGAATCCAACAGATCGCCTTACGAAGGGACCACGTAGGGTTAATCACTTGCGACACGCTAGTATTGTCGGGTTGAAGGACGATATTAGTTTTAGTGATTAGATAGAATTTTAGAAATTTGTAATAGTTAAAATGTAATTGACATTTGGTGATTCAATAAAATGTGTTTTTATTTATAAGTAGTGTTACTGTCTTGTGTCAATTATTTACCATTGTTTCATTTTGCATGTTTTGACTTCAAGAATAATAAGATTATTCAAACTATCCATAGTCGATCATACTTTGGAAGTAGGTCATGAAAGAAGACTTTCATGAATGGATTTTTTGTATGATTTTCTAAGGTGTTAGAAATAACAAAGATTATTACAAACATTCACGAGTGCTCTTGAAATAAGATTTGAGTATTGGACAAAACCCATGCTCACATATCACTTCATGGAATTTATCATGAGTGATTATGAGATGATAATACTGTATAATCTTAAAAAAAATATATATGAGTTGGCGATTATTTGTTGATTGTACATTAATAGTGTGAAAACGCATCAGTAACTCGATTTTATAAAACATGTAGTTATGTATGATTCGATGAATAGTTATTACAAGCATATAAGTCGAAGTTTATCTGTTTCTTTTATCCTAAGATGATTAAACCTGAGATCTTGGGCCCATCAATGATTTTGTTTTGACTTATGTGTCGGGACCGATCTGAGCTCTATTGATGTGTTCAATTAAGTTATAATCAATCAAATCGGAAATCAAGAAACCAACTAGAGGACCATAAGTATGACTATGTTGCATGTATTTTTCCACATAATATCTTGTAGATCAGATGACTATATGATCACTTATCTAATGCACACATCAGAGTATGTGAACGGCTTGTTGAGTGCTACGATTCCTAATTGGATTTTAAGTTGGCAATTACAGTTATTAGACTTATCCAAGGTGGGAGACTGTTTGAAAATATGTCTAAGCCTACAACTATAATTGGTATGTTCTTGACCCGATAGTAGCATGGTCCATTTGGTTTGCATTCATCAAAGTAATATGTTATGAAGAATATTTGGGTAAGAGGTTAATTACGATTTATTAATATATAACAACTATAATATATTAATTGAGGAATCATATTATTTAATTAATATTGATCAAGAATTAATTTAGTGATCAAAAGAGACTAACTAGAATAATACATATGAGTTGGGCTAAAGATCCATGATTTGATTTGTGATGTGCTTATGGGTTAATCTATTAAGTGGTTATCCAAATCAAATGGATGATTCATGGGCTAATGTGTATGGATTAGGGTTACACATGACCCTTGATACTCTACACACACACACACACACACATATATATATATATATATATATATATATATATATATGTATGTATGTATGTATGTATGTATCTATAAGCTTGAAATAGGTTACACCTTACACACTAAGAAGGAGAATCTAATTTTAGAGTCACAATAACCTCTTTATATTCCTCCTAATTTTTCTTGGTGTTTTGTGATTCCATTTGAGGCATCACACTACTGGTGCTAAGCTTTCATGAGGCCAAGTTATTCAAGATACTACACAAGGTAATACTCTAGCTAGTTTGTATGATTCAAATATCACCTTGCATGCTAGTTTAGGCTTCATGCTTTGGAAAATGTTTATTGCATGTATAATTAGAGAAAACTTAAATCCAAAGAATTATGGTTGTATGTGAACCATAGTAATGTTAGAGTACATAAAACCCAACACTTTACACATTTATTTAGTCAATTCTCATTTAGTTAATACGAGTCTTAATTTATTATGTCACATACTTGGCCCAAACAAAACATAAAATACCAATTGTACCTGTTTGACCACATGTCACACCCCGAAAACCGAAGGCGGAAACATTTCCGGGGTTGACTCCACGTTGAGTATCAAATCCAATGTACATAGTAAGTAAAGTAGAACAACCATTACATTACATATAAAAAGTTTTACAATTGTTTCAAAAGTAAAGTAGTACAGTTTGTGATACATAGTATATATATATATATATATATATATATATATATATATATATATATATAGAAACAAAACGAACGGGTCTTGTACGCACTCCAACCTGGATCAAGTGGATCTTCGGGTACCTGTTCTATCAATGACCTGAGAACACAAGCGGTTTGAAAATCAACATAACGCTGGTGAGTTCATAAGTAGTTTTTGTTTTGGAAAATGTTCATGTTTCCTTTCTGTTTCTGAAAATGTAACACACACCAAGAAAATCCCACATTTTCTTAAAAAGGTTGGTTGGTTGTTTCACATTATGTAAAGTAAAGTTGTACACTGAAAACATGTTTACCCTTGTGAAAATGTACATTTGGGTTATCTGTTTTGTTATTCTGTTCTGGTTATGTACCAATGGATCCCCAGGAAAGTCCCATACTTTCCTGATTGTATATTACCAATTGTAAAAGATGTAAGGTTATCCAGTTTGTTACACTTTTCTATTTATGTAAATGTTTTCCCCAGGAAAGCCCCATGCCTTCCTAAATGTTGGTTACCATTTGTAAAAGATGTAAATATGTATTCTGGTTAGACCTGGTTATGTACAAGGTTTCCCAGGAAAGTCCCATACCTTCCTGAATGTTGGTTATCAATGTAAAAGATGTATTCATTATTACTATAAGTAAATCTCTGTTATCCTAATTGCGAGTTCCATAACCATACTATAGACTGAACCTGTGGCAATAAGTCGTCCACATCCTTATGAATTTCGTCACCCTTGAACCATTTCGGTTCGGCTGTAGCTAGCAGCCAGGTGTGGGGTAGTCAGCCCCGTATAGATCTATACACTCAAGTCACGCTCTCTAAATCCCAGAGATTCTGGTTACGGGTGTAGTCCTCCACTCGCGTATCTCTGTGGAGTGTTCGCCGAGGACGTGTCTCCAATCATACAAGAATAACAAATTTACTAGTAATAATATGATAGTCCTCCACTCGCGTATCTCTGTGGAGTGTTACCGAGGACAAACAGTGTACAAGTTTCATGGTCATATGTTCTAATGTAATGCTTTTAACTGATAAAATGTGGAAAACATTTGAAAAATATATAAAACATAACAGTTTATAAAACCCATTTCACAAATAAATGTTTACGTGATCTGCATGCTCAAATGATTATCAGTTGTATCAGTCAGTATTAAAAGCATATAAAATGTGAAACACACACACGAAAACAAGTTTTTGAGTACAAGAAATCCTTGTACTTTGCTTTTGTTCCCCCCCTGAAAACAGTGAAAAACAGTGAAAAAGGGTAGGGGTATGAACTCACCAGACTCGGAAATGCGACGGTTTCGGATACTAGACGTTGGTTCGGGGCTTGATTACTCGCGATGTCCCTATGTAAAATGAAATAATGCCCATATATATCTAATTAGATTTACAATTACTAATTATATGGAACGTTACGGTCCAACGAGGTTAAACACCTCAAAACGAGCGTTTGGAGTGACCCGGGTGACATCTTCGGACGTGTATTGACACTAGGGACTTGGGATTTTGTCACACCCCAAAACCAAGAACGGCGGAAACGTTCTGGGGCGGAGGACGTCATGTATAATATCAACAACAATGTAAAGTAGTAAACAAGCAACAACATCATCCATTGCATTAATAAAATAATTATTATACAATTGTATTTTGTTAAATTTTGATAAACACTAAAGCATAAATCAAAATGAAAGATAAGTCTTGAATAAGCTCCATCTTCCTTTCTCCTTGCATCGGTACCTGTCTATGATGTCCTAGGATACAAGTAATTTTGAAAGCGAGTCTCAGCTATAAAGCTGGTGAGATCATAAGTATTAATGTGTCTTAACTTGTAAAACTTATAATTTTTAAGAATTGACATTTTTTTGAAAGAAAGCTCATATAAGTATGAAAAATGTTTGTAGATCAACTGTAAATGTTTGAAAATCCTTAGAAATCCCTATGATTCCTATTAGTAACAAAAGGAGTCTTCTACCAAGACTTAACTGTGCTCTTTGTAGTCTTCTACCAAGACCTAATTGTGTTACTATTATTATCATTATAAGAAATTGTATCCTTTGGTAATAGGATACCTAAATATAATTTTACCTCATTGATTATGTGAATGAGTCACAAAATATAGGTAATAATATAACTAACCTGAATCATACCCTTTGGTACTAGGGTAACTGTTAACGTTAACTTTAAGCCATCCGTAGACATACTCTTACCTCTGTTGCTAACAGCTGGGTATAGGAATAGTTAATCCCTTAATTGTGTACCTGTAATGGTACCAACCGTTTGACATCCGTGGATGTGCTTTTACCTCTGTAGCTAACAGAGATTTTAGGAATGGTCAATCCCCCAACTGTATCCTCTGGTACTAGGATAATAATCCATTCTATCTCGTCGATTATGTGATTTTATCACAAGGTAAAGGTAAGAACACGGATTTGATAACAGAGTCGATACATATAAAATGTAATAGGACTCCTCCTGATATATCTATGCACAAGTACTCCTATAAGTATAATAATGTAAATATTATTGTAGAGTACAGTAAGGTTCTACGTGTGCTAGCTGTAATGTGTGTTCTCCCTATCTAGCAAGTATAGTAAGTGTACTATAATGTTCAACGTGTGCTAGCTGTAATGTGTGTTCTCCCTATCTAGCAAGTATAGTAAGTGTACTGTAATGTTCAACGTGTGCTAGCTGTAATGTAAACGTTCTAGTATAGATGTATGTGTTCTCGTCCTAGTATAGTTGTACATGTAATGTTCTAGAAAGTATTGACTCATGAATGAACTGACTCATTGTATGATATCGCGTTCTAGTAATGGTTCTAGTATCTTCCTGAACTACCCATATGGTAGCTTACTAGTAATCTAAGTGGTATGTATGGACGTGGATGTATACCCTTGCTACCCAAGGGAATAGGATGGATTGGAAGGACCCTTTTATGACTATATATGTACATATGATATATAACTAATCTTTAAACGACTTTCGGACGAATACCCAATGTCCCACCAGACCACATCTCAAGGCGCGAAAAGGAAATAGGGTGGATAGTCTTCCTAAGTCTTTTAAACATTTCTTATATAACTATACATATAGAGGCATGCAATTTATAATATAAAAGTATAAATAAGTTTGGTAAAACATTTGAAACAGAAATATTAGTTTAAGGAAAGATCGACTTGATGTCAATCTATAAAACAATTTGAAGGCATAAGTTTGATAAAACAATATAAGTACAAGGAACATTTGTTTGAAACACAGTTGTAAATCAGTTTGAAATAAGATAAACAGAGTAAGAAGTACAGTGTAATAAGTAGTTTGAAAACATATAAAATGTTTATAAAAATCATTTGAAGGAAACTGTTTGGTAAAACGGCTAATGAGTAGCCAAATCTTTTGAATGTTGTATATTAATCACATGTGATTGATGTAATAAGTAATATAATCCTACTTACTAATCACATGTGATTGACATAATAAGTAGCATGATTGTACTTGTATCCCCCCCTATAAAACATTTAAAATAGTTTAAAACATTAGTTAAGGGGTATGAACTCACGTGCAGTAAGTGACTGGAATTGGACGGGCTGTTATCCTACGGAAGGATCGGACAAGTGCTTGGTGTCAAGTGAAGACTTAGACACACACAATGATCCTAAATACATATGAAGACATATGTATATAAATAATTAGGGATTAAATCACTAATTATACAAGTATAACATTTAAGTGCGAGGACAACACTTTTGGTCAAGTGCTAGGAGGCTAATGGGTTGCAACAAAGAAGTGCAATGCCCCTAATGGAAGTTTAAGGTCAAAAGACCATATTCATTGGAGTTTACGGCCCAGGGGAGTAAGCTCCTGGCCGTAAACTCTCAACCAAGGCTTGAAATGGAGTTTAGAAGTACTACAACCTTAGAGGGGAATTGTTTCAAGGCTATACAAGTGTTTGGGCACCACATTGACTCCTTTGGGAAGTTTACGGCCCAAAGACCCTTTTCCCTTGGAGTTTACGGCCGTAAACTCCCTTGGGAGGGTTCTTATTGTTCTTTCAAGTCTCCAACAATTCTAGGAACAAGTCTAGGCTTCAACACTTGGCTTAAGGAAGGTTTAAGGCACTAAATGGAACCATTTGATGGATTTTACGGTCATAGAACTCTTTGGGCCGTAAACTCCCTCACACATGAGGTTCTAAGAATTTTAACTAGTCCATATCTCATCTAGGTACTTGCCCTAAAAGTCTCTTGGCCTAAGGAAGTGTCTAGGGTGTCCTTTGACCCCTTTAAAGGAGTTTACGGCCCAAGAAATACTCTTGGCCGTAAACTCTTCAACACTTATGCTTTTCATGAGTTTTCTAGGTCCTAAACACTTTAAGGTATTTGCCTAAAATGAAGACTAAGCCCTAGGAAGAGTTTGAAGGGGTTTTGACCCTAATTCTTGGAGTTTACGGCCTAAGGAGCATCTTGGCCGTAAACTCCTTTCCAAAGTTGGTTTCTAATTGTTTTGTTGGTCTAAAACACTTGTTTAAGGCTTCTAGGTTCTTGTTCTAAGGCTAAAGGAACACTAGGCACTCATTTGTGCCCTTTACTTGGAGTTTACGGCCCAAGAGGTGGTTCCTTGGCCGTAAACTCCTCAAACTACTTGGTTTTGATTTGCTTCTAGCCTCTAATGATCATACATAAAGTCCTTAGTTAGATGCCTAACACGGAAATGGGACTACGTGGCCTTTACGCTTGATTTTGGAGTTTACTCCCCAAGAACGTTCTTGGACGGTAAACTCCCGGATCTTGTACTTTGGACATGTAAATAATGTTATTAAGCATATAACAAGTATTAAAACACATCTATGAAAGTAGACTCACAATCTGGGATGAAAACCCGAAGATCCGTGAGAGAGTATTTGGCTTTTCTCTAATTGGAAATCAAATAATGAACCAATTTGGTTCAGAATTCTATTTATAGTCCTGAGATTTTTGGCAGAAAATATTTCTATTCTCGGAATGGATTCTAATGACCTAGAGTAATGGAATTACAGTGTTGCAGAAAATCCTAGTGCATCCTTGTACTTTGCTTGTGTTACCCCCTGAAAACAGTGAAAAGGGTAGGGGTATGAACTCACCAGACTCGGAAATGCGACGGTTTCGGATACTAGACGTTGGTTCGGGGCTTGATTACTCGCGATGTCCCTATGTAAAATGAAATAATTCCCATATATATCTAATTAGATTTACAATTACTAATTATATGGAACGTTACGCTCCAACGAGGTTAAACACCTCAAAACGAGCGTTTGGAGTGACCCAGGTGACATATTCGGACGTATATTGACACTAGGGACTTGGGATTTGAGTTTACTCCCCAAGAGTAAACATATTAGGGAGTTTACGGCCATATAACACCCACATACATGAGTTCACGGCCGTGAACTCATGTGGGTGTGATTTTGAGGGTTTAATGACTTGTTTGGACTTGGGGATTGTTGGAATGAATTACTAAAATGCCTTGGAATGATTTAAATGAATTTATACAACTTAAAAGGGAGTTCACGGCTGTAAACTTGGAGTTTACGGTTGTAAACTCTCGTATGGTCAAGAGAAATTGATTTGAGGCACTTAGAGCAATCACATGTGTTTCTAGTAATTTTTCCAAGCTTTTGGGTGATTTAAGGGCATCATCTAACACACTTTTATGAGTTTACGGCCTAAGAATGTGTGCCGAGGCCGTAAACTCCTATATGTTGTATTTTGATATGTTTAAGGCCCCCAAACTAATTTTAGATGGTTCTATGATTTATTCCAAGGCTATTGGTTAAGTTTCAAGGCATTCTAACATGTATAAAGGTGTTACAAGTCCAAGATTGAAAGCCTCTCTTTTGTCCCATAAAATTCATGTTTAAGGTGTTACAAGTCCAAGATTGAAAGCCTCAAAGTCATATCTAAGTCCCAACAATGATTTGGAAGGGTTAATTGGCTTAAAAACCCCATTTTTAAGTGTTTACGGCCCAAACTTGATCCTTGGCCGTAAACACATGTTCCAGGTCCTAAAACTCAAATTAAACATCAATTTGAAGGCTAAAGAGGCTAGATAACAAGTTAGGGATGTTACCTCTTTGATTTGGAGCCTTAAATCTTTGTTTTTCGACCTTTGATTATGGATGAGGAGAGAGGTTGGAGAGTGATTAAGGAAAGATGTCCAAAAGGTTCAAATGGAAGCTTTGAATCCTTTATATAGTGCTCGGGAATTGGACACGACGGAATTCTACCCGATACCGGCGTTAGGCGGGGCTTTTGGTCGCACCCGACCAAGTTGCCGTAACCCGATATGGTCGATTCTAGAATTATTCCGATGACTATTATGGGGTGTTAGAATGATTTCAAATGGAATTAAGACACCCATTGAGTCATTTTAGGTTAATACAAGTTAATGACTTAATTAATTGATGAAATCGGAAACGGATTTGGAAATGGCGTTTGGTTGATCGAATTGGATTACAATTTGAGTTACAAGAAGTGATATGAAATTTTGGGTTGTCATACTACAATGCATCTTCTCATGCATTTTTTCTCTTAAACTTACTCAACTAATATATTCTAAGTGACTTAAACTCTTATTGGCCATTTTCATGATGTCACAACTTCATATTCTCATCTCTTAACTATAATTGACCATTTTCCCATTTTTGGACAATATTTGACTAAAGTTCAACTTTCTCTAAGGGATTCCATCCTTGGAATCTTCTTTTACTCTCTTGGTCATTCTATTACTCAATGAACCATATTGAAGGTTATTCTCTACTTTAAACTCTTAACCAGAAATATCAATCTACTTTCCAACTCTTTTCATAATCAATGTAATAGCAAATCTCTTTTCATTTATTTACTTTAAATGGTTGTTAAGGGACGTATTCTAATCTATCTACCCTTATGCAAGCATATTGCATAGTTATCGCCATTTCTCATCTTTTTTCCCACTTTTACAACTATGTGTAGAACTTACCTATTTCATTCTTTTGCTCACAAGTACACTAAAACATTTCTTAATCTTCTACTCTTACGTAAGTTATCATCTCAAATGCGATTCTACCTCACCATTATTACTCTAGACGGGTGACTACTCACCACTTTTCTAACACTCTTCTAACTCTTGTGAAGTTATACATTTCTTAATCTTCTACTCTTACGTAAGTTATCATGCCCTAAGCATGTCCTCTAGGGTTTGGATTGTTCTCTCACTTTGTCCATCGGTCTGAGGATGATACGCCGTGCTCATATCAAGTTTGGTTCCAAGAGATTTCTGAAGGGACTGCCAAAATCGGGAGGTAAACCTGCTATCTCGATCAGAGATAATGGACGCAGGTACACCGTGCAGTCGGACTACTTCTTGGATGTAAATCCGCACGAGTCTATCCATATTGTATGATTCTTTGATAGGAACGAAATGAGCGGACTTTGTCAAACGATCGACAATCACCCAAATGGTATCATACCCACTCGGACACTTGGGTAGTTTGGTGATGAAATCCACGGTGATCATCTCCCATTTCCATTCGGGTATCTCAGGTTGTTGGAGCAGACCCGATGGTTTCTGGTGCTCAACTTTTACCTTGGCGCAAGTCAGACACTTGCCCACAAATGTAGCTATTTCAGCCTTCATGTTTGGCCACCAATATTGCTTATTGAGATCTAAGTACATCTTGTCAGAGCCCGGGTGAACAGAGTATATGGTTCTGTACGCTTCCTCCATAACTATCTCTCTGTATCCTCCGAACTTGGGAATCCAGATCCGATCCATGAAACAATGGACTCCGTTGCCTCTGATCTCAATTTTCTTTTCCATTCCTCTCAATGCTTCGGTCGAAACATTCTCGGGTTTGAGGGCTTCTAACTGGGCTTCTCGGATTTGCATGGGTAGGTTGGAATGGATGGTCATCGTCTGGTTCTTCACTTTACGGCCTGAACTCTCCTTTCGGCTAAGGGCATCTGCTACCACATTGGCCTTACCGGGATGGTAACGGATTTCACACTCATAATCATTGAGTAGTTCTACCCATCGCCTTTGTCTCATCTTTAAGTCTTTCTGGTCAAAGATGTGTTGCAGGCTCTTGTGATCGGTGAAGATCGTGCACTTGGTTCCATAGAGGTAATGTCTCCAAATCTTCAACGCAAAGAATACGGCTCCTAACTCCAAGTCGTTTGTGGTATAGTTGACCTCGTGTGCTTTCAAATGTCTAGAAGCATAGGCAATTACTTTTCCCCTTTGCATAAGCACACAGCCTAAGCCTTGATTAGACGCATCGTAGTAGACAACGAAGTACTCTGTCCCTTCGGGTAGGGACAGAACAGGCGCGCTGCACAAGGCTTTCTTCAGCGTCTAGAATGCGGTTTCTTGCTTATCACTCCAACAAAAGGGTACACCTTTCTGTGTTAGAGTGGTTAAGGGTTTGGCGATTCTAGAAAAGTTTTGGATGAATCTTCGATAATAGCCAGCGAGACCTAAGAATTGTCGGATTTCTGTGGGTGTCTTCGGTGCTGACCAATTCCCTATCGCCTTTATCTTGGAAGGATCTACATGAATACCCTCCTCGCTTACTACATGACCGAGGAAAGTTACCTTTCGAATCCAGAACTCGCATTTGGAAAATTTCGCGTACAACTTCTCGGATCGCAGGGTTTCCAACACTAGCCTCAAATGTTGTTTGTGGTCTTCTTCGCTTCGGGAATAGGCAAGTATGTCATCAATGAACACAATGACAAACTTGTCCAGATAAGGACGACACACCCAGTTCATCAGGTCCATGAACACCGCCGGTGCGTTGGTTAGACCAAAGGGCATCACTACGAACTCGTAGTGTCCATATCGAGTCCTGAAAGCTGTTTTGGACACATCACTTTCATGAACTCGTAGCTGATGGTACCCTAACCGAAAGTCTATCTTGGAGAAGTAACTGGCTCCTTGGAGTTGATCGAAGAGGTCATCTATTCGCGGAAGTGGATATCGGTTTTTGACAGTCAACTTGTTCAATTCGCGATAATCGATACACATCCGAAAGGATCCATCTTTCTTCTTGACAAACAATACCGGATCTCCCCAGGGTGAGGAACTCGGTCAATGAATCCTTTACTGAGCAATTCGTCGAGTTGTCTGGATAAGTCCTGCATTTCTGCTGGAGCTAAACGATACGGAGACTTCGCTACAGGAGTAGCTCCAGAAATTAGGTCAATACGGAACTCGACCTGACGTTCGGGAGGAATTCCTGGAAGCTCTTAGGGAAATACGTCAGGAAAGTTACAGACTTCGGGGATGCTCGCGAGGTCTTTAACTTCCTGCTTCTCGTTGATTACATGGGCCAAGAATGCAATACACTCCTTTCGCAGGAGCTTCTGAGCTTTGATGCAGGAAATGATACGAAGGTTGGAACTGAGTTTATCGCCATAGATTACTAGAGTTTGACCCGAAGGAAGGTTGAGACAGATTGCTTTTTCGAAACAAAGGATGTCCACATGATTGGGACTCAACCAATCCATGCCAATGATGACATCAAAGCTCTTTATGGATACTGGCATGAGATCGATAGGAAACGAATGGTCGTTCAGGGTAAGGGTGCAACCCACGAATACTTCGTTCGTGCTTTCTTTCTCACCGTTCTCTATCTCGACGGTAAACGTTTCGGTTAAAGGTCGGGAATTATGTTTTAGGTTATGTTTGAATGCATGACTAATAAAGCTCCTCTCAGCACCCGAGTCAAAAAGAATATTAGCATATGAGTTGTCGAGAAGGAACGTACCCGAGACAACAGTGGGATCGACGACCGCTTCCTCCGGTCCCATGGCGAGGACTCTTCCGGTGTTATCAGCAGTAGACTTCTTAGGGCCGTTCCTTTTTAAGTGCCCAGCTTCACCACAATTGTAACAGGCTTGACCAACGTCTGTTCCAGAAGATTGATTGGCCGATTGGGCCGGAGCTTTGCAGAATCGGACTGTGTGGCCCTTCTTACCACAATTGGTACAGGAAAGTTCTCGATAGGGGCCAGGGTTGTGGTGATATTTGCACTTGTCACAGAGAGGGAGATTACTAGCATACCGGCTGGTAGGAGTTGGAGCTGTGGATCCCACAACAGAAGCAGCAACAACTGGGGTAGTAGCAGCATGAACTGCTACTGTTTGCTGTCTTTTGGAGGATCCTTGGGAAGATTGACCCTTCTTTTTCTTCCAGAATTTTCTTTTCTCACCACTGCTTTTAGTCAACTCAGGGGCGGTGGTGGTTTCCTCGACATCATCATTATGGTCAATTATGGCTTGTGCTAAAGTCTTAGCACTATCATATGTGTCCGGGCGAGCAGCTAAGACATGACCTTTTGTTGGATTAGTTAGCCCCCAAATAAACCTCTCGATCTTTTTCTTTTCAGGAGTGACCAAACTAGGGCAAAGGAGTGCGAGATCATCAAATCGGGAAATGTATGCAGCAATGTCGGAACCTTTCATTTTCAGGTTCCAGAGCTCGTGCTTTAGCTTCTGCATTTCACCACGGGGACAGTATTCAGCAAGGAGGAGTTCTTTCATGGCATCCCAGCCCATGGCATTGGCTATGGGTAGGGTCAAGGATTTGACTCGGCTATTCCACCAAGTCAAGGCTTTATCATTGAAGGTACAGGCTGCAAATTTGATTTATCGGACTCAGCACAGGCACAGATTTCGAAGATGGATTCGATTTTCTCGAACCATCGGGACAAGGAAATGACATCACCAGTGCCATCGAAAGATGAAGGCTTCGCATTCATGAAGTCCTTGTAGGAACCCTCCTTTCGGTGTTCCTGATTACTTTCTTGATCTTGAGTACCACCTCCCGAACCACGGGTGTTTAATTGGGACATAGCAGCTGCCACCGCGGCGGTAACAGCTGTTTGGAATAACACGGGGTCAATTTCAGGAGGAGGTGGTGGCGGAGGGTTGTTAGTCTTTGAGTTGGGTCTCTTTCTGGGAGGCATCTTGATCTAATAAGATCAAGAAAGAGAGGATGATAAGTCCTCTGAATTGAATCGAGAGATATGACAGATATTTATTCCAAATAAGCGATAAAGCAGGAAAGAGTTATCAAAGCAGGTAAACTATCGCTAATGGAATGATCAAGGATCTATACGTGAACTATGATTTTTACAAAAGATTGGCTCGACAAATACTCCCATAGTATTTCATGATTCATTACTACACTGGCGCGATGTTTGTGGTATTAGGGTAAGTTTTTAGGCATGTCGCATACCACAGTCACTCCCAAGCACATGTTGGCCGTGTCTCGAATGAATATAGTTGGCCAGGCTATATTGACCCTAGACATGACTACATAACTGCCTAGGTTTAACCACAGTACACAACACCCATTTACTTATGTTTTGTTCTACTTGTAATTACGGATCTCGACGGCTCGGTATACTTATATACTTTTTGAAAATACTTATAGTTTGAAGATACTTTTATTTCAGAGCACTTAGGCCCTTTAGTGTTTATAGTTTTATACCATGTAAGGTTTGGTATACTTTATTCACTATAAACAAGGGCTCTGATACCAATCTGTCACACCTCAAAAACCGAAGGCAGAAACATTTCCGGGGTTGACTCCACGTTGAGTATCAAATCCAATGTACATAGTAAGTAAAGTAGAACAACCATTACATTACATATAAAAAGTTTTACAATTGTTTCAAAAGTAAAGTAGTACAGTTTGTGATACATAGTATATATATATATATATATATATATATATATATATATATATATATATATATATATAAACAAAACGAACGGGTCTTGTACGCACTCCAACCTGGATCAAGTGGATCTTCGGGTACCTGTTCTATCAATGACCTGAGAACACAAGCGGTTTGAAAATCAGCATAACGCTGGTGAGTTCATAAGTAGTTTTTGTTTTGGAAAATGTTCATGTTTCCTTTCTGTTTCTGAAAATGTAACACACGCCAAGAAAATCCCACATTTTCTTAAAAAGGTTGTTTGGTTGTTTCACATTATGTAAAGCAAAGTTGTACACTGAAAACATGTTTACCCTTGTGAAAATGTACATTTGGGTTATCTGTTTTGTTATTCTGTTCTGGTTATGTACCAATGGATCCCTAGGAAAGCCCCATGCCTTCTTGAATGTTGGTTACCATTTGTAAAATATGTAAATATGTATTCTGGTTAGACCTGGTTATGTACAAGGTTTCTCAGGAAAGTCCCATACCTTCCTGAATGTTGGTTATCAATGTAAAAGATGTATTCATTATTACTATAAGTAAATCTCTATTATCCTAATTGCGATTTCCATAACCATACTATAGATTGAACCTGTGGCAATAAGTCGTCCACATCCTTATGACTTTCGTCACCCTTGAACCATTTTGGTTCGGCTGTAGCTAGCAGCCAGGTGTGGGGTAGTCAGCCCCGTATAGATCTATACACTCAAGTCACGCTCTCTAAATCCCAGAGATTCTGGTTACGGGTGTAGTCCTCCACTCGCGTATCTCTGTGGAGTGTTCGCCGAGGACGTGTCTCCAATCATACAGGAATAACAAATTTACTAGTAATAATATGATAGTACTCCACTTGCGTATCTCTGTGGAGTGTTACCGAGGACAAACAGTGTACAAGTTTCATGTTCATATGTTCTAATGTCATGCTTTTAACTGATAAAATGTGGAAAACATTTGTGAAATATATAAAACATAACAGTTTATAAAACCCATTTCACAAATAAATGTTTACGTGATCTGCATGCTCAAATGATTATCAGTTGTATCAATCAGTATTAAAAGCATATAAAATGTGAAACACACACACGAAAACAAGTTTTTGAGTACAAGAAATCCTTGTACTTTGCTTGTGTTACCCCTGAAAACAGTGAAAAAGGGTAGGGGTATGAACTCACCAGACTCAGAAATGCGACGGTTTCGGATACTAGACGTTGGTTCGGGGCTTGATTACTCGCGATGTCCCTATGTAAAATGAAATAATTCCCATATATATCTAATTAGATTTACAATTACTAATTATATGGAACGTTACGCTCCAACGAGGTTAAACACCTCAAAACGAGCGTTTGGAGTGACCCAGGTGACATATTCGGACGTATATTGACACTAGGGACTTGGGATTTGAGTTTACTCCCCAAGAGTAAACATATTAGGGAGTTTACGGCCATATAACACCCACATACATGAGTTCACGGCTGTGAACTCATGTGGGTGTGATTTTGAGGGTTTAATGACTTGTTTGGACTTGGGGATTGTTGGAATGAATTACTAAAATGCCTTGGAATGATTTAAATGAATTTATACCACTTAAAAGGTGTTTACTCCCCTTGTTTGAGGAGTTTACGGATCAAGCACATGCCTTGGCCGTAAACTCTCTTTTGTCCCATAAAACTCATGTTTAAGGTGTTACAAGTCCAAGATTGAAAGCCTCAAAGTCGTATCTAAGTCCCAACAATGATTTGGAAGGATTAATTGGCTTAAAAACCCCATTTTTAAGTGTTTACGGCCCAAGCTTGATCCTTGGCTGTAAACACATGTTCCAGGTCCTAAAACTCAAATTAAACATCAATTTGAAGTCTAAAGAGGCTAGATAACAAGTTAGGGATGTTAACTCTTTGATTTAGAGCCTTAAATCTTTGTTTTTGGACCTTTGATTATGGATGAGGAGAGAGGTTGGAGAGTGATTAAGGAAAGATGGACAAAAGCTTCAAATGGAAGCTTTGAATCCTTTATATAGTGCTCGGGAATTGGACACGACGGAATTCTACCCGATACCGGCGTTAGGCGGGGCTTTTGGTCGCACCCGACCAAGTTGCCGTAACCCGATATGGTCGATTCTAGAATTATTCCGATGACTATTATGGGGTGTTAGAATGATTTCAAATGGAATTAAGACACCCATTAAGTCATTTTAGATTAATACAAGTTAATGACTTAATTAATTGACAAAATTGGAAACGGATTTGGAAACGGCGTTTGGTTGATCGAATTGGATTTCAATTTGAGTTACAAGAAGTGATATGAAATTTCGGGTTGTTACATCACAATGCATCTTCTCATGCATTCTTTCTCTTAAACTTACTCAACTAATATATTCTAAGTGACTTAAACTCTTATTGGCCATTTTCATGATGTCACAACTTCATATTCTCATCTCTTAATTATAATTGACCATTTTCCTATTTTTGGACAATATTTGACTAAAGGTCAACTTTCTCTAAGGGATTCCATCCTTGGAATCTTCTCTTACTCTCTTGGTCATTCTATTACTCAATGAACCATATTTAAGGTTATTCTCTACTTTAAACTCTTAACCAGAAATATCAATCTACTTTCCAACTCTTTTCATAATCAATGTAATAGCAAATCTCTTTTCATTTATTTACTTTAAATGGTTGTTAAGGGACGTATTCTAATCTATCTACCCTTATGCAATCATATTGCATAGTTATCGCCATTTCTCATCTTTTTTCCCACTTTTACAACTATGTGTAGAACTTACCTATTTCATTCTTTTGCTCACAAGTACACTAACACATTTCTTATTCTTCTACTCTTACGTAAGTTATCATGTCAAATGTGATTCTACCTCACCATTATTACTCTAGACAGGTGACTACTCACCACTTTTCTAACACTCTTCTAACTCTTGTGAAGTTATACATCTGACTACTTCACTTTCATTCTGAAGTGTTGTAATCTACTGCAACTCTTCTTACTCCATAATCTATTGAAAGTTTATGCACTAAACTTTCTCATCTATCTTTGTTTTACTCTCGGGACATCCAAATCTCATCTAAACATGTAATTTTCTTCCAAGTACAATGTTTATCTTTCTTGTCTTGCCACTTGATCCTCAGGCAGCTTAATGGTTCAACTGAATCCCTATAAGTGTAGTATGTATGCAGAGCCCATACTTTTGCATGCACACACTACTAGAAAAATAGCCTTATACGACGCTCATTGCGCGTCTTAAAAGGCTCAGACGACGCACAAATGCGCGTCAAGGAAGGCCCTGTCATAAAGAGAGAGGACGCGCTTTTGCGCGTCGTCTATAGACGACGCGCATTTACGACGCTCATTTACGACGCGCATTTACGACGCGCAATGCGTATCAAGGAAGGCCCTGTCATAAAGGAAGACGACACGCATTCGCGTGTCATAACCTTACGACACGCGTGTTAATGACACGCAATGCGTATTAAGAAAGCCCCTGTCAAGAAAGGCCATGTCATAAATGAAGATGACACACATTTTTGCGTATCATAATCTTAAATGTTTAAAAAAAATATATTATTTATAGATTTACTAATTTTCAATTTAAATAATGCATTAAAAATCTCATAATACAAAATAAAATACCATAAATAACAAAGATAATTCATTTCACTAATATGTAAGATACAACTAATTATTCCAATAGTGAGTAAATGTTATAAAAAAAATGAACTCATTTATATACAATTGCATTATATAGCTTACTATGTGCCAACAACTCTCTGTGTGTTTACTTTTGCTTGAGTCTCGTTTCCTCCAAAGCTTCTAAATCACAAATCATCAACTTGCAAGTGAAGGGTAGAAAGGGAAGAAACAAATGTTCACAACCAGTAAGAAATCTAAACACTAGAAGTTTCATAGTGATTGTTGATTCCTATAAACTCAAATGTGAGATGAGAGGCTTGTTCACAACCAGTAAGAAATACTAAGTAGAAAGAAACTAGTCAGCACCATTTTCTGCTTCTGCTGCAAGCAGTAATATGGAGCGTGACCCACGACAGATGAGGCAGTCATCTCCTTGAAAGCTAAATACATATTTTCTCGCAACACTAACATAAAAAAACAAACAATAATGAGAATAATTTGTGGCATTCATCACCTTTAGTATCCTACCACAAATCAGGACCAATTCATCCATCAAACACACAATCAGCACTCAACAAGCCCACTCCACTACCCTCTCCAACAGCAAGTCAAAGTAAGCATCATCCAAGTGTTAGTGCCAAAAAAAATCAAAACATTCATTAATTTTAAAGTGTTGGGAGGAGAGCAATTAGGTAAAAGGATTGAGAAATTCATACCCATGCTTATCTTAGCAAACTTGGTTTGGAACACCTGCACAATAAAATATAAATTATCAAAAGACTAAATGACTATCTTACTCTTACATTGAAAAGTCAAAGTGCCGATTTAATATGAAACATGGGTATGACTGTATAAAAAACGGACCTTGAAGCCAGTGTCACCTGGATTGAAGTAGAATCTCTCCTGGTATCCTGAAAAAAAAATGAAAAAAAAACAAGAAATATAAATGTAAGATACCATGTTTTTTTTATTAAAGATTGTGCCTTTACAAATGAAAGAATATGTTGAATTGCAAGTTGTGGGGAAAGAATACGACAAAATTGGGTGACTTTTTCAGCAGTTGCAATACGTACTTCAGCTTCATTATCACAAAGTAGCCTCAGCATATGCTGGAACTAACTCACCCCTGTTATAATTTAGATGGAAAATGTTAAAAAAATGAAAATAGAAAAAGAAAATAGAAAAATAAAAAAGAAAAGAAACTGTTTTGGATTTGAAAATTGAACATACTTGGTGGGTTCAGGGCCCACACCTTCACATAGTTCATACAATTGATTAGCAACTATATAACGAACACGCAAAGACTTGTCCTGTTTTTAAGAGAAAACATTCAAATTTTGTTTTCATTTCAAAAAACAAAAAAAAAAAAAACAAAAAAAATTCACTTGTTAAAAAAAATTCACTTCTTTTCAATAATGTAGCACATCCAATAATGACGTGTCATTGTCCTTGGCTTTTGATGTTTGGCAACCTAGGACAAAGAAATATCATTTACCGTATCTTAGTTTTCAATATATATATATATATATATATATATATATATATATATATATATATATATATATATATATATATATATAAAGGTACGTACCTTACAAGCCTAATCATTAGATACAACATAAAGTGTAAAACTCTTTTTAATGTATTAGTATCGGTATCGGTTTATTAAAACCTGGAGCCATTGGTCGTGACACCAAAAGATAGCATTTTCAAATGCTTAAATGAGTGATGATTATCATCGATTGTTTTTTTTTTTCTAATCCTCATGAACAAAATGCTCAGATTGTCTTTTTGCAACTTATAGCATTTCTACATGTTGTACTAAAAATGTTTTAAAGGTTGTACTAAAAATTGTATACGCTAAAGTGTTGGTAAATGTCAATTATTCAACCTCCAAATAAGCAGAATGTTTTCTAAAGCAAAACTATAAATGGAAAATGTCATGGGTTTCAATCTTTTCTCCCAATAATTTCCTGTTCAAGAACATGGCCAAAAGGTAGAAACCTTTTAGGAATCCGTGAAACCCATAGGAATATGGCATCACATACATAAGACAAAGCACACAAAAAATAGTGTATGCTTGGTTTATTCTAAAGAATAAACTATGTCCACAGCCATACAATCGAGTTTGAATTATCATAGTAAGGGTTTTTAAATTAAAAATGATAGTATCTATAAGTGGGGAAAGGGGAAAGATCTTACCAAGAGTGATAAGTAGACATCCAACTTGTTTAGATTCAAATAAATCAAGTTGATGGCATCTCTGATCTCACAATCAGTCCACTGAGAACTTTCTTGGTTTACATCTGGCAGTGTCTCAAACATCAAAGGAAACGAGTAACCCCTGTCAACAAAAAATCCAATCTGCAAAATGAAAATTTAATTGAAAGTTAGCAAATTTTTGTCCCATCCAAAAAAGTAGAGAAAACATAGCCTTAACATCCAATCAACTTGAACTAAGGTTGTGTTTGGTAGCCAGCTTAGTTGAATAAATAAGCGTAGATTTGCAAAAACGCCCATGAGCTTATCAAGAAACTATCTCAGCTAGCTTAGAAGCTACTTTAGTTGTCTCAACAAACACTACATTACAATTACCTCAAAAAATAAGTTAGCTTAAACGCGCCAAACACAACCTAAGTTATCCATTGTCTACCTTTTTAAGTAGCATATGAAATGGAGGGTACTTGCCTGATGTGTTGCACTGAAATGGCCAATTGCTGCTTCTAAAATTAAAAATAAGCCATTTACAGTGCCTAGTAATGCAACCAATGACTTCCCAGGCTCCTTAAGTATCTGCTCCCTCGATTTCTCAACCTCCACATAGACCTGATGTGTAATAAAAGATAAAAATATTATTCAACATTGAAATATCAAAAGGAAGGTTTCAACTCACAGGACCTGTGCTAAAAATGTAGCCAGTGAGTATCTTATGCTACTTAAGACACTTATCCTCTCAGAGATATATACAGATGCTGAGGATGAAACTTGTTGCATGCCGGTACCATGGAAAACATAGCCATGTAACAACTGGGCTGAACCATCAAGAAATGCTAAAGGCCCTCTCTCAAAAACCATCAAGTATACATTATTAGAAGTTGATCCCTGATATAATAACACTATTGGAGCTGTAGGAATTTAATGCGCTCCTATGGATTCTCTATTGAATTTATGGAATTCATATAAGTTTGCCTTGAGAAGTTCATAAACGAGTAATAAATGCTGTTGAAAGTATTTATTATAAACAAGTTAATAATAAAAAAAGGGAAAATCAAATTAATAAAAAAAGTTATGAATTTGACTTACTCGGTAGTAAAAGTAATCATAAAGTATGAGAAGGTGATATTTGTCACTGGGATCATTTTTGTTGATATATTTTCGAAGCTTTATCTCATTAAGACTCTGGTTAAAAGAGTTTGTTGTTTTTTTATTATTTTCACACACACATCCATTCCAATGTGAAGATCATGTGCTTGAATAGCTTTGTTGAATGCAACAGAACCAAGATACTCTGTAACATGATACTTACCAGCTATCACATAATTTAAAACTACATGGAAATTCTTGTCCTCCTCAAATCCAGTTTTAAGAAAAAACAAAAATCAAGGGTAAAATGGTAATTTTAGATGCAAGAGAAGACAATAAAGATTAATAAGACAATAAGATACTCTGTAACATGATACCTACCAGCTATCTCATGTGCACGGGTTTCTGGGACATTTTCTGTTGTTGTTTCTGTGACATCTTCAATTCATGGATCATGTCCGGAATGATTTGATTCTGTACTTGGCCCATCCACGACCTCAACTGGAATATGTCTTAGCTCTCTTTGATGAGACAAAAATGGTTCACTACCCCTGAACCTTGGCCCACTATCAAACATACTTCTTGTGAAGTTTGGATCAAGAAGAGAGAATAGGTTCATGTTGATATCTCTAGCAGAAGGAAAGAGGGAGAGAGGAGGTCTCTGAGGTGGAATAGTTGGATCATCTATGTCCATGAAATCCTCAGGTGGGGCAGCAATGGAGGTTGTCTGTCTTCTATAACAACATAAGTGAAATATATGTAAGAAAGTAAGATGTTTCTATCTCCTTCTATGAAATGTGCATTAACAGCTACATTAAGATCTCCACCATGCTCCTGACATAAATATAGATAGAAAATATCTTAGTAAACTTTGAAATTTACAAAATTAAATCCAAGAAAACATGAAGCAAAAATACTCAAAGCAACAAATCATCACGAAAGCAAATTCAAAATTAGACCATTTTGAAATAATCTCACTTGTTGACCTTTTTGATGCCAAACAAGTTACTTACAAACATGTACCATGAAAAAATCGCTACCTTGATTGAACTTCATAACAAGTAATGTTCGGAGATTTGATATGACAGAAAACCCTACCACTTTTGTGTATATAAGTACTAATTTTGAAATCAAGCCCTAGCCCTTTCTACGATAACATAGTAAATCAAAATTACATCTGTATGGAATTAGTTTATTCGAATCAAACAAAAAATTATGGAATAGTTAAAAACTAACCCCTATATTCTATTATAATATCAAAATCAAGCTCAAGATAACATATAAGCATGAATTAACATTGTTAATATGTACCAGAATAAATCAAATAAACGATAACAATTAATCAATAAGGAAGAGGAAAACAAAAGCTATATGAGTAGTGATGCGATTTAGATGAAGATTTAGCGTAATTACCGTGATTTTCTATATAGCAACCGATTCAGATGAACCGGTGATGCTCATGAATGTATCGATTGCTTCTTGATTAGGTGTCACCATCGAGGGGGGAAGTACACATCGACATGGTGACAGAAGAAATCCGAGACCTGAAGCCCAAAAAACCCTAATAAAACAACTAAATAATGAATATTGAATAGAAAATAAGCAAACTAACTAACGGAAAAAACATAGAATCGAAATTAAAGAGCGATTAAAAACCCTTACCAAAGAATTTATGCATGAGTACAGTTGAAGAAGGCCTAAAAGAAATCCGACACCTGAAGCCAAAAAACCCTCGATCGAGAGCAAAAAAGAGCAGATCCACCAACAGAAAGAGAATTGAGAGATGTGTAAGCCATGAATCTTGCAAGAACATCAAAACCGATTTACGATCGACTGTGAGAACGTGGGTGAAGGCAGGGGAGCTAGGGCTTCTTGTTGGAGGCGCTGTAGGTGGGTGAAGGCAGAGGCACTAGGACTTCTTGTTGCTAATTCAAAGATCAACATCGATGGTAGAAGGTGGAGGCATCAGTAGAGGGAACAAGGTAAAAAGAAAGGAGATCGAACCATTTAGTGTGAGGGTCGATTTGGAAGAAATCTCAAACCCTTAAACTTAAACATGATTTGAAGCAATTGATCCATAATCTTTTTCGTCTCCGTCAATTCCTTGGGTTCACATAATCGGACGATGGTGGTGAATGAAGCATTCTTCAAGAAGGAAGGTGCATCGCCGTAGTTTGAGGCTAGAAGAGGAAATGAGGATTGGAGGTAGTGGATGTGGATGAGGGGTGGAGATGAGGGAGAAGAAGGTGGGGGTTTAAAAAATTTGGGGATTTCATTTTCCCTCCGAGACGCGCGTTTCTTAAAAAAATATATATAAAACGACATTCACAGACGACGCACAAGTGCCTTCCGTGTTTTTAATATTTTTACATGAGGCATTAATTTAAGGGCACTCAATAATGCACGACCTAAATCCTTAAATTTTTTGAAGAGATGACACTTTTTTAATGTCGCTCTCTAATGCGTAACATAAATCAAAGAGCGTCGTGTTTTGCGCGTCGTAAAAGGGTCTTTTTCTTGTAGTGACACTATACTTATCTAGATTCAACCTCACCATTGCATTCCTTGGTTGACAAGTGTTATATGTATTTCGTGCTAAATTCTTCTGCATTTACCACACCATCTCTTTTCCTCTAACCGCTTGATCCTCAAGCAACTTAATGGCTCCAATGAACTACAATAAGTACCATTTGTCTGCAAAGCCCGTACATTTCATGCACATCATACTTACTTAAGTTCAAAATTACCACTTCATCGCCTAATTCACAAGTATCTTATATCTTTTCTCATAAACCATTTTTAACATGAAAACTTTTGGGTACTTATCTTCGTCAATCCCCAGCTACTCGCAATCCATTTACTATGACTTTCTCATCTCTTCTTACTTACTTTATACTTGATACATCTAACAGAAGTATTTTCACATACATATTGTTTTCTTACATTGGGAAATCATACACTCCAGTGTTTCCAAATTTTCATTTCTAGGTGACACTTAGCCATTATGTTCTCCACTAGGACTCTACAACCAATATTAGATTCTTCTCATGAGTCCACTTTCTTTCTTATTCCTCTATCTATTTCACCATCATTTTTTAACTGTCCGTTATTACACATAAGTTCTAGTCTCTGTATTTTTTCTTTAGCAGTTACTCACAAGTATACTGCCATAACATACTCATATCTACACATTCTTATGGGTCCATCCTTTCTCATCTAGGAGTTGCACCTCCTCATCTTTCTCTCTTGTAGTCACACTAACAAAGTATCCCCTTAATTTACATACTTTGTCTCTTTGATTTCCTTAAAAGTCTTTACCATCTTCTCATGTTCCTTTGTTCTTAACACAGCCTTATTGGAACATTTTTACTATCTCTCTTTCTCTTAAGTTTCCATCTTGACACTTGTTTCAGTGCTTTGTATTTATCTATATTTCTATCTTATTTTCCTTTACAATATATCTGGTCAATGATATCATTATAGCATCCAATAAAATGGTGCAAGCATTCACTATACACATCTTTTTACCTAGTCCAAATAATGTTGGAGTTTCTATTTTCTACATGCCTATTAATCTCAAGCAATATCAATCTACTCTTGTACTAACAAGTATACTTCTCTACTATAACATCCTTCAAATCTAGAATCGCTGTATCTTTCTTTTCTTTCTTTGGGTATACAACCCCTCTTTCTATTTTTCTTGTCACCATTTCTATCTCTATAATTTTTTCGTCCGCCTTTATGTCCCCTTTCTTTCTAAATATGTACCAATTCTTCTTTTTCCAACACACGGTCTATCTAGTGTCCATCTAATAGGATACTTCATTAATAACACATGTTTCTTTCACAATACCTCAGTGTCGTTCTTTATACATACTCTTGGCATTTATTTAACTAAAGAGCCCATCTTTTTTCATTTCGCAAAATGACTTTTCTTCCTTTCTTCTCTAACAAACTGGACCCAAACCTTCAAGGTTGGTCAATATACTAATCTTTAACTTTTCAGACTCTTTATCTTCACAAGTCATTAGCCATGTACCACAATCTTCTTATCTATCTTCCACCGTTTTAGACAATGAATGTATACAGCAAACCAAATTCACTCAAACTATGGCTCTGATAGCAATTGTAACGTCTCGTACTTTCTATCACCTAATCTAATGGGATTATTAGAGTTATTACTAAAAATTTGCATAATTCCATTACCTCGTTAAAATAAAAACATTTTATATCCCAGGCATAGTCATGGGTTTACAATAAAAATCTTCATACAAATTGGAACAAAAAGGAAATAAAAACTATTCTAAGTCCTTGTGCTTTTGTCTTCACTTTCAGTACCATGACTGCTATTACTTGAAGCTGAAAAACATGAAACATCTTTGCAACATCAGACAACACTATTTGGTGAGTTATGTTCTTTCTATTTTCATGTTACTATGCTCTTGTTATCTTTCATACTCTAATCTTTCTTTTTTCCTTCTATCCAAAACTTTATATTCATAACTTTTCTTCTCATTGTATAAACTCCTAATCTTTCTCATCTCATTATATCTATCTCCGTTCTTCTCTCTCCTCATGCCCCAAACTTATATTCTCTCTTACTCATACTCTATCCTCTTCTATTCTTCTACAAAAGCATACACTGTTATTCTTACGAATCATCCATATCTTCTATCTTTCTTACCTTATTCTTAGGATCATCTCATACTATGTACATACTCCATCTCTGTCTCTAGCTCTATCTCTTTTTATGTACTCTATTCTTCCTTTTTTTTATTTCTATATCTCTTCTCAACCCTTTCTCTACTATAATATTTTTCTTCACTATTCTCATCTCTATTGCCCGAACACTTTATTCTCATCTAGACCAGATGGTCACATCCCAATAGCTCTACCAGATATTCTCATTCGGTCTTGAAAGATCTACTATGCTCAAGAGTCATATTAAAGTGTTATTGCTAATTACCATATGATACTAGTAGGTCACACTAACAACCACTTGATATAATTTAGTATTTATTAAAAATTGGTTTTAATAAATATTCAATAAAACTCTTATAATTAAATTGGAAATTATTATTTCATGGAAATAATAATTTTCATTCGCATGTAGCATTACATAATTCATATGGTGTGGATTAATAAGTCATGTGCTACATTTTGGACTAGGTAAAGCTTTTGTCTTTTAGCAAAAGACAAAGTTTAAATCTTATAAACTTTGAGTTTATAAAATATAAACTCCACTTTTCTCTTTTTAAAAGGCATGGCCAGTTTTGAAGAGAAAGAAAAGAGGTATGGGTTAACAAATTGTTTAATCAAAAGTAACTTAACTTTTTTCTTTTTAAAAGGCATGGCCGGTTTTGAAGAGAAAGAAAAGAGGTATGGGTTAACAAATTGTTTAATCAAAAGTAACTCAACTTTTTTCTTTTTAAAAGGCATGGCCGGTTTTGAAGAGAAAGAAAAGAGGTATGGGTTTCCAAATTGTTTAATAAAAAGTAATGAAGCATGGTCCATGCATTGGGACAAGGTTGTCTAAAGGTATTAATGGTTAAAGACTTTTAGGTCATGTGTATGCTTTAATTGGATAAAGTCATGCACTCTTGGGCATAGATTAGTTACAATTGTCGAAACCTATTCTCTCCCTCTCATTCTCTCTTAATTAGTTAAGAACACTTGAAGTTACTTGCGTCTTCATGCCCTCTTTAAGTTCATATTGGTTATGAACTTAAAGCTTAAGGGTTTAAGAGTTTCGGAATAGCATCTAGATCAAGTTGGGTCATTGTATGTGTTTCAAATGTTCCATCTTCTTCATCAATTGCCAAGCCTCTTAAGAGGACCCAAAGAACAACAAAGTTTGTTATTTCTTCATCCTTTCTATGGTTGGTGTCTTTTCTTTCTATAACTTGCGAGGAGATCCGTGGTGGGTATAAAATGTTATGTTATGTTTATATTTTTGAGTCTTTCATTGCCATATTTTTAAAGTTTAGGAAACTATTTTGAAATAAAACCTAACAATTGGTATCAACTGCCACCTTGCGAGTTTGGTTAGTTTTTTTTTTTTTTTTTTTTTTTGGAAAAATTTGTTTGTAGAGAATATGGATAACTTGTTTTTGTATAACAATAAGTTCATACATATTTTGTATGACAACTTTATAATTGTTATTTTTTGTGACAAAAGTTTCAGGCATATTTTGTCATTTAAAGTTCTCTTAGAAAAACAAAGGTTGTTTTATGTGTATGTTGATGTATATGATGTGCATAAACTAGCCAGTGACCATTGTGTGTGTTGTGTTGGTTGTTTTATAATAATGATTGTAATAATTTATTTATTAATATGTTATTTAATAAATTAAATAGATTAGATTTCTTGGTTTACTTTTGTAAGTAATAGATTAGTTTTTAGAATATTTGTACAAAAATGTAACAAGGGATGAAGTTGGAACCATTTTTTGAAGACAAAAGAGCAATTTTCGAGTCTAAAAAGTGTGTAGGATTTTCAATGATATTTTCTAAAATGTGTCACTTATGCTCTTTACAAAGGGTTGTTGGACTTTTAGTAGGGGTGTCAATTTATGACACGACATGACAAAAATATACGAAACGAAACGAAATCGGGACGAAATCAAAATTCTAATTCGTGTTCGTGTCGTTTTCATGTTAAGATAAAAAAACGATATCGTGTCGTGTCGTGTTCGTGTTCATAAATCGACACGAAATTGACATGATTAAGCATGTCATTATCGTGTTTTTCGTGTTTTTCGTTTTTGTCGTGTTATATACCTTTAAGTATGAACGAAATACACTAATAGATATGTAATATTATATTTGTCGTGTCGTGTCGTGTTGTTGTGTTTTAATTGGTTCGTTTTCTTTTTAATGAAAAAAAAAACACGACACCGTGTCGTGTCGTTTTCGTGTTATACAAAACTTTGTCATGTTGTGTCGTGTCAGACAAAAACACGACACGACTGCCCGATTTGACAGCCCTAACTTTTAGCGACAGTTGTTGAATTTAGTCTTCAAGAAGTTTTTACAATCCTTTGCAAACAATTGGTGTTTACTCAAGTGGAAGCTTCTTCAACGACATTACAAGAAGTTTTTTGGTCCCCTTAAATGTCCCTTTAGAAATGGACTTGTCATTTTTGTGTTGGCTCACAAAAATGTCATTAGTTGGTTGTGTTCATGCACATATCTTTTTATGCATGTTTGTGTTGTTTATTTTATGCAATTATTATCTGTGGTTGATAAATTAGTTTTTCACATTATAAAATAATTTTGGACAAAATAAACTTCACATGGATCTTGAAGTTGAAAACTAGACATAAGATGTAACAAGTTATAATTTTTAAAAAATAAAACCTGGTTTTATAAAATCAATAATAACGATAAATTTTGAAATACTCCATTGTAATTTTTAAAAAAGTGATTTTTGTAACTTTTACAAGCTCCAAATATATAAGAAATAAAATGAAGTTTTATTAAAGATATAAAAGGTTCATTTGCACTTAAACTTAATACCGGTTATTAAAATTAAATTGCGTCAAATTATATAAAAGCTAGCTTTTGATATAGAACCTTTAAAAATGATTTTCTTTTGAAAATATGATTCCATTGTTTATTATATGCATGTAATAACCATGATATTATATGTTTTTAAACTTGAATTATAAAACATATAAAGACCCTTTTTTACAAACCTCAAATCTATGCAATCCTTTTGAAGAACACTCACACATCTCTTGTGTGCACTAATGAGATAAATGATAGCTAACCGCTTAGTGTTATCTTTTGATGGTTAGGGTGTCTTCGCGATTTCTATAACCAAAGTATAGGCCGATTACATAAATTTTTCAAATTAGATGATCTGATAAAAAATCTTTTTTGATAAAGGATACCTAAGCAAGAGAGTTTTGAGGCATAGATGGGATCAAACATGTCTAATTAAATTTGTTACTAGAGATCTCATAAATCTAGGAATTATATAGAAATGTATAATTGATAATCGATAGCTACCAGGTTGAATTCAAATGGATGAGATAACGGATACCTAACCATTTATTTGTTTTGAAACATGGATCCTAGACTTTGATAATTAATGTTTTAGGAAACTAAAAGGGTATTAATTATTAAAGATTAAATATCCAAAATACTAAATTAATTTTATTAAAATTTTTGTAGTTAAATAATCCATTCTCATTATCATGAATTGTCATTTTCTTTAATGACTTAATGAAAAAATAACATTCACTAGATACGACTTTAATGAATGGGTTCATGTCTTAAGAGACAATCTCGTAAGAGATATGAAACTGTATACACTTAAAGGTGCTAGTCATAAACTATTTGCTTTGAGCAATAAACCTGAAAATGATACCTAGTAAAGGCATCCCTGTGATGCTAAAGATGCTTCTAACATCAAGCTATGAATAGTTATTCATGACTTGTAGGAAGTCTTGGATAATTTAAACATATATCTGATGATATAAGAGGTCAAGCAATATCCCAATAAACAGTGATATTTTATTAAAAGCTAGTTTAAACATTGGAATAATGCAAGGATAAAAGAATCACCTTGTGTGATCCAGGAGGCCCATGTTTTATGGACTGAACACATTTAAGCCCAAGAAATCTACAAAAGCCCACATAGATGTATCTTGTTTCGTTTGTGAAGAAACTGGACACTGGAAGAGGATTTACTCCTCTTATTTGGAAAGAAAGTTTGGAAGAGACTAGTACTTCTAGTATCTACTAGATAGAACTCATACTTTTCATATAACACTTAGGTAGTTGGTACTTAAATGTTAATCTAATATTTGTAAATGGCTTGCATATATTTATTGAAGAGTAACCTGTTGAGCAGAATCAAGTTCGAACTACACTCTCGGAGTTTATTTATTTATTTTATGTTTAGAACATAAAGTACTTGTAATGTACAAAATTATTGTTTTGGAAAAATGTATTTTTTTAAATTTAGCATGTCTAAATTTATGTCTCAGTTATTTTATTCAAATGTGTGATAATTTACTCAATCATTTTTCATAACGATAATATTCATATTCAGAAATGATTAACTTCCATTTATGAGACTAGATCTGTTAATAGAATTGTAAAGTAAATATCATCATTTTTATAAATAAAATTAAGTTCTATATGCAAGACCTTTTTTTGACTTAAACTTGTTTTAAATCAAACTCATCTTTGACATTGGTATCTTTTTTATACAAATGGTATTCATATATTCCAACTTCAAGAAAGGGGTCTTTGAAGGAAAAAAATGTAGTTTATTTGACATATGTGAACCTTATTTGTATGTAAAGGATTCCAATGATATTTTCACTAAGGTGTAGAGAAAATAATTAAGGAATTATACATTTTGGTGTATGACTTCCTTTTTAATGAATGTCTGAGATTAAGCATAAGATACAAAATAAACTTTATTAACCACTATGGTAGTTTTAATTATATTTTAGATGGTAAAGCATAATTGTGAAATCTTTTTTGAAGGTTTCAAAAGTTCAGATACAAACCGGTAAGAACCATCTAACACATTAATCATGATAAATGATGAATTAAATATTAATTGGTATGATTTACTTTCTAATCAGTAGAAATATCACCCTTTAATCATTTTGGGATATTACTTCAATTACTATTAATTGTATCTTGAATACAAATACCAACTAATAAGTAGATTAAGCACTTTGTAAGATTTAGTATAGAAGGGCTCCATCCTCATCTTACGTAATGTCTTATAGATTGGAAGCCAATGTTCGACTAAAGCTTCTAAACCCAAAATCTAATAAATACATACTTGTATAAAACTCTAAATTTGGATTAGACTGTTATATTCAAAACCACCAAGAATATGTTCTTTTATTCTTGTGAAAGCTAAGTTAGTAGAAAGCAAGCTTCTAATGATAAAGCAAGTGGGAGGTACATGAAACTTGAAGTAACTGAAGAACCATAACCTTATGTAGTAATAGTTGGCACTATTTTTAACAAGGATTGTTCAACTTGAATAATAGCTATTCACAAACACAAATTGTTCGCATAAGTCGTAGAAATCATCTATGACTTGAGAAATGTGGAATCTCTCATTTATGAGATTTTATTGACGATTTTTGGAAATCCATAAAGTAACAAGATGTTATGTCAGATCTTGAATACGATAAATAACTTAGAACCATGAACATGAGATGTAATCCATGTATGAGAATCAAGTATGGGCTTGATTAAAATTTCTCCTTATAGAATGGCTAGAATGAGTAAATGATTCTTCCAGAAAAAATAAATTACATGGATAACCATAAACATTTAAAGCAAGAGTTGTTAGAAAAGGATGTTCTCATACTAATGCCATTGACTATGGTCCTCATCATACTCATGACATCAAATGTGATCAAACCTTTTTCACAAGTAGCTATGATTAGATCAACAAGGATATTATTTACTATAAATTCATATTCTTAATATGAGATATAGAAATTAGATTTCAAGAAAGTCCGTTTTTTCTAATAGACATCTACAAGAAGATATCTATATACATTAGCCTCGAGGTTCTCTTAATCCATGTTATCCTAAGAAAATGTGTAGAGCTTGAGATCCACTTGTGGATATAAAGCTAACATCTCAATGTTATGATCATCATTTTATGTAAAACCTCAATGTGAGTTTTCTATATCAAAATGAATAGAATATGTGTGTTTGCTAAGAACTAGTGGGATAATAGTGAAATTCCTAATCATGTATAAATGAGACAAACGTAATCCTTTGAAATCACATTCTGACTAATCAAGGTCATTTTCACCTTGACTCGGAAAGTGTTTCTATAATGAAAGACTTGGGAAGGAGAAGATACATTCTTGGAATGTAAAATCTATAAGTGATAGATAAAATGAATGTTAAAAGTTTCATGTCCTTATACATATATTGGAGAATTCTTGGCATTATCATATGGCAACATTTTGAGCTAGCCTCAAAAGTACAGAATTCAAATGCTTGAACTAGATAAAATGATTTATATTCTATTTTCTTGGTAAATTAATTCATCGTTTACGTCATATTATGCATAGGACATGGTATTTGATCATATTGTAAGCATGTCTTATGATACTAATTGAATACACAGTTAAGTGGTCGGATGACTAAGAAAGCATTCTAAGAATACTTTAGAAGAACTAAGAGAATGTATATGAGACAATATGTTTAGAAAGGATCTTTATGGAAAGAGCTACACAAGATGTTAATCTCTAAATAGATATAAATAATTATGAATTATAACTGGATTTTGACTTCATTTTGGAATGAAGGGTATGTTTTGTTGGAATGAGGTCTAAGCAAAAAATAATGACAAAATGTATTACATAATAAGAATACTGTAACATCCATAAATTTTTACGCCAAATTTCAACTTTTCAAGCATAAATAAAACCAAATAGTAACAGTTTACAAAACATTTTATCAATATCCATCAGAGTGTCCCAAAACAAGATCATAATGATGAGGAGCGGTATGGTCACGCCTTTGCCTTGCCATGATCTCCTCCTGAAGTACCTCAAACAATAACTGCAAACTGTAAGCCTGAGGGCTTAGTGAATTACCCCCAAAATACCAAATTTGTAACCACAATTCAACAACATGCATACTGGGCCATTGGCCTGACTGGACCGCCCTCAAGGGCCTACAAACTATTGAATCTACACCGAGCCTTCAGCATGACTGGACCGCCATGTGGGCCTACAGTCTCCCCAGACCACTCATAGGGTATGTTGGCCTTCTGCACAAAGCAGGACTGCCTCAACCCAAATCAACAAGCAAATAACCATGTGTGCATACAAAAATTTAATGGCATATAGAAAACATCAAATATATCTAGCTCACTGATTACCACACACAGCAATCTCTCATAACTAGAGCACTAACCTAGCAAGACACTAACATAGCAATCCCTATGGATCATAAGAGCATAACATATAGTCTATCCTGATTCTGATCTAACAGATCATATCCACATGTAGCATACCATAACGATACCAACTAAAGGGCCGACCTTGGTGCCTCAGAACCTATCGATATAGTGAGGATAACTCACCTCGCAGATGTCGACTCAGAAGGTAAACTCCAACTCTCGGATCACTTGACATAGGCTCCACCACATATTATCACACAACATACTCATAAGTCCTTAAGCTTTTGAGGTACTCCATAACCCACTAGTCAACCCCTGGTCAATGTTAAAGCCCTTAGTCAAGGTCAACAGTCCATGTTAACCTGAACTCGCCGAGTACCCTCGGCTAGTCGCCGAGTTCCTTGAAGCACATTCCAACTCGCCGAGTCATCGGGGTGACTCGTCGAGTTCCTTCGATTCCCGATCAAACTTTAGGGCCACCCGTCGAGTTTCCTCCTTGCAACTCGACGTATACACACACATACATATCCTAGAGAAAACTCATCCGACTCGCCTAGTTGTTCTTCAACTCATGGAGTCTATGACAATCTTCATCGGACTCGCCAAGTTGTTCATCCCACTCGTTGAGTTTACAACCATCTTCATGTGACTCGCCGAGTCAACCTTGCAACTCACAAAGTCCATTCAGTCCTTTTTCTATACAGACTTGTTTTGAGCCATGCAGCGGCTCCAAATCACAGATCCAAGCTTCTAGGGTATGCTTATCACGTAAAGTTGCAAACTTTACGTGCATGCATGGCTATAAAGGCTCTAAATGCCTATTTTAAGTACTTAACGGAGCTTCATGCTCAAGGGGAACCTCAATCATGACCAAAATTGTAACTTTATGCTTCTAGAATCCAAGGAGGGTCCAGATCTAAAGTTACAACCTCAGATTTAGCCCATAGCTCATCTTACCAACTTAATATTCCACAAAACCCTAAAACTCAACCAATAGAAGAGATCTACAAGGAAAATGGCGATTTGGGTACCTCTAGAAGATGATAACTGAGATAAGTGTTGAATCCCACACTCTACTTGCTCCAATCTCCTTCTCCTCCAAGCCTTCTCCCTCTAAAAATCCTCTTTTCAAGCTTCAAACACACAATGGGCATACACACACACACACACACGTATTAGGGTTCTCAATGACTCTCTAGAACTATAGAGAGGCCCAAGGGAGGATAAGGTTCCTTTAAATAGGGTGCAAAACCCCAGGATTTAGGGTTTCATCTGCCAGCTCCTACTCGCCGAGTCCCAATATGGACTTGTCGAGTAGGTCACTTAACTCGCGATCCCACCCCGCTGCTACTCGATGAGTAGGGCAACCAACTTGTCGAGTAGGGCCTAGCCCAATAAATTTTATTTAAAACAATACCTGAGAATCGGGTTGTTACAAATCTCCCCCACTTGGAGTAGACTTCGCCCTCGAAGTCCGCTGGAATAAACAATGTCGGTTAATGCTCGCGCATCTCCGCCTCCGGCTCCCATGTTCACTCGGATCCCCTCCGATGTTCCCACTGTACCTTTACTAAAGGTATTTCCTTGTTCCGTAGAATCTTGTTCTTCCTTTCCAAAATAGCCACATGCCTCTCCACATAGTTTAGGCGCTCATCGACCTGAATATCATCCATCGATACCACTACCTCCTGGTCCATAATGCATTTTTGCAATTTCGCTACATGGAATGTGCTGTGGATCCGGCTAAGCTCCTTCGGAAGCTCTAGGCTATAATCCACCCTGCCAACCCTGGCAACAATCCTGAACGACCCAATGTAATGGGGACACAAATTTCCCCTCTTTCTGAAGCAGATCACACCCTTCCAGGGTGAGACCTTCAAGGAGAACCATGTCAGCCACCTAAAATTCCAGTTCAGCTCGGCGTCGGTCGGCATAACTTTTCTGCTGACTCTGAGCGGTCTGCAAACGCTATCTAATATGCTGTATCTTTTCGGTAGTCTGTGGAACTACCTCTGTCCGCCCCATTACCCTGTGTCCAATCTCACCCCAGCAGATTGGGGTTCTACACTTACGGCCATACAACAACTCAAAAGGCGGGGCACCAATACTGGAATGATAGTTGTTGTTGTAGGCGAACTCTTCAAGCGGTAGGTGGGAATCCCAACTCCCACCAAAATCAATAACGTACACCCTCAACATATGCTCGAGGGTCTAGATGTTCCGCTCACTCTGCCCATATATCTGCGGATGGAAAGCTGTACTAAAATGTAGTCGTGTACCTAGTTCCTCATGGAACTTCTGCGAAAAACAGGAAGTAAACCTGACATCCCAATCAAAAACGATAGAAACTAGAACCCCATGGCGAGAGACAATCTTTCTGACATACATGTCGGCTAATTTCTCTGCCGACGAACTCTCCCGTATGGAGAAGAAATGGGCACTCTTGGTCAACCGATCCACGATGACCCAAATAGCATCAAACCCCTTCGCCGTCCTCCGCAACTTTGTAATTAAATCCATCAGGATCTGCTCCCAATTCCACATGGGAATCTCTAGAGGTTGCAGCTTTCCATGCGGCCTCTAATGCTTGGCCTTGACCATCCTACAGGTCAAGCACCTCTCACCATACTCAGCGATTTCTTGCTTCATTCCGGGCCACCAATAACTCAAGCTCAAATCACGATACATCTTGGTGGCCCCCGGATGAATAGAAAAATGAGACTTATGAGCCACCTCCATGACTATCTGTCGAACCCCTCCAGACATCGGAACCCATACCCTACTGTATCGGGTCAATAACTCGCGGCTATCCTGAACAAATCGGGCGCTCTCGCCCTTAATTCTCCCCAACTTCCAGTTCTCCAGTCTCATACCCTCAACCTGAGCATCCCTAATCAAGCTCACAAGCGGGGAATCCTCCGCTATCCTCATACACCTTGTTGGGGTAGAAGACCCAACTGACTTGCGGCTCAAAACATCCGCAACTACATTCGCTTTACCAGGACGGTAAAGGATCTCACAATCATAGTCCTTAACCACATCCAGCCACCTGCGCTGCCTCATATTCAGGTTCGGCTGATCCATGATGTGCCTCAAACTCTTGTGATCTGTATATATAATACATCAGACCCCGCATAGATAATGCCTCCAAATCTTGAGAGCGAAAACCACCGCTCCCAACTCAAGATCATGCATAGGGTATCTCGTCTCATGCGGTTTCAGCTAACGCAATGCATAGGCTACCACCCGTCCATTCTGTATGAGGACTGCCCCTAAGCCTGTGATGGATGCATCACAAAACACTACAAAGTCCTCGACTCCCTCGGGGAGTGTCAACACTGGAGCCTCACATAAACATTGTCGGAGGGTCTCAAACACCCTCTGATGCTCAGGCCCCCACCGGATATCCACCCCCTTCCTCATAAGACGAGTGAGGGGTACTGTAATCTTGGAGAAATCTCGAATAAGTCTCGAGTAGTACCTTGCTAAGCCGAAGAAACTCCTGATGTCTGAGGGAGATCTCAGAGTCTCCCACTGCATCACCGCCTCCACCTTGGCCGGATCGACCAATATCCCCTCCTGATTAACGAGATGTACAAGGAACTGAACCTCTCGTAACCAAAACTCGCACTTCGAGAACTTGGCATACAACCGTTCTCGCCGTAGGACCTCATGCAGCTCCGTGAGATGCTCCTCGTGCGGCTCTCAGGTCTTGGAATACACCAAAATATCATCTATGAATACAATGACCGAGCGATCGAGCATCGGTCTGCAGACTCGGTTCATCAAATCCATGAACACTGCTGGCGCATTAGTGAGCCCAAACGGCATCACCACGAAATCATAATGACCATAACTAGTCCGAAAAGCGGTCTTATCTACGTCTTCCTCCCTCACCCTGACCTGGTGATATCCTGATCTCAAATCAATCTTGGAAAACCAAGATTCACCCTACAGTTGATTGAAAAGATCATCTATCCTTGGGAGTGGATAACGGTTCTTCACCGTTAACTTGTTCAGCTCTCTATAGTCAATGCACATCCTGTGCGAACCGTCCTTCTTCCTGACAAAAAGGATCGGTGCTCCCCAAGGTGAACTACTCAGGGGAATAAACTGCTTACCCAACAGTTCCTGCAACGAAGATGACAACTCATGCATCTCTGGAGGTGCCATTCGGTGCAGCGCCTTAGAGATAGGGGCCGCACCCGGCACTAGATCAATCCTGAACTCAACCTCCCTCTCCGGAGGCACTCCGGATAACTCCTATGGAAACAGGTCGACAAACTCTCTAACTACAGGGACCTCCGAAACTGAGGGTTGATCCCTATCCCGCGTATCCACCATTTACGCTAAATAACCGGCACACCCATGATGTATATATTGTCGAGCCCTGGCCGCAGAACCAAACCCTGATCCCATCTTGGTGCCCTCGCCATATACCACCAGTTCTCCCCCACTTAGGGTTCAAACTACCACTCGCTGCCCCTCACAATCGATCATGGCGCCAAATCGACTGGGCCAATCCATCCCTACGATCATGCACACTTCCCCCATGGGAATAGGAATCAAATCTATCAGGAAGGGTACCCCGAAAATCTCCATCTCGCATCCCTGGTAGACCGAAGAAGCAAAAACCCCGTGCTCGTTTGCAATCAAGACTCGCAACGGGCACTTAAGCTCCTCTACCGGCACACTAAACACTCTACTAAAAACCCGAGATAAGAACGATAGACTAGCCCCATAGTCAAATAATACCAGAGCAGGAAAAGAATTCACTAAAAACGTACCTAATCATAGGTACAACCAATAAGCATATCACAAAAACAATAACTGAGACAGAAAACAGAAACGTACCAGCTGATGGGTTATGAGCAAAACATCATTCCTATGGTGTACATGCAAACCCTAATAGCTTTTTGGATCTAGTTTGTCTAATGAACATGCAATTGAATATCCAAAGCTATAAACCCTAGATCTAGCATACAATTAATCATATTAACAGAAAATAGGTTTTAGATCTTACCTTGATTGTTATGTAGCAATAACAATCTCAAATGCTCCTTTGTAATGGCTTTAGAAAGCTTAGAGTCACAAGTGTCAATCCTCTAATGGCTCACAAACACCAAGAGCAAGAGGATGAAGAATGAGAAGAGAGGAGGCACCCAAAACGTGTAGAAACCTTAAGGAATCAGTTGGCCACGTTTTTGGTGCCCTAGGGATCCTTAAATAGTGAGGCTATTAGGGTTATCTAACAAGGAAACCCTAATTTGACTGCTTAGGCCCTAAGAAACCCATGGACTCACTCCTTAGAGGCCTTGGACGATTTCTAACGGGGTTCCCCATAGAATTCGTCCACTTCGTCCTTTATGGATTCCATTAGCCCAATATTCAACTATCACACAATTGACAGTTCTAGTCCCCTTTATTTAATGAATATCTTTTAGCCACAAAATTAATTCTTGACTAATATTAATTAAACAATATGATTTCTCCTTTAATATATTATTCTCATAATATATTAGTAATTCATAATTAATCATCTCTCTTCATAATTCATCCTATCAAGTTGCTTTGATGAAGGCAACCCAAAAGGACCATGCACCATCGGGTCAAGTACATACCAAAATAGTTATCGACTTAGACACTAATCCAACAGTCTCCTACTTGGATAAGTCTAATAACTATTCTGCGTATGACTTCAGATCCTGATCTGCAATCATTGCTTTCAAAAGCCGTTGTGAACTTTGATCTTATCAGATACGCGTGTCCTTTAGATAAGGGATCATATATTCCTCGATTCTACATATCGTATAGATGTGAGGCATGGATTTCAATCATTCTGTCTATAACGTTTCTTGATTTCCGATTTATGACGACTGACAACAGACTACAATTGAACACATCAAATTAGTCCCGTCTTGGCCAAGCGCTTAGGTGCCACCACTAAATCATCGAGGGGCCCACATATATCGCTTTCATCCCACTTTGGATAAAAGGAACGGATAAACTTTGATTCAATGTTCGCTTGCACTCACTCACTGAATCACATACAACAATATGTTTTATGACACCAAGTTACTGGTGCATTTACATATTATCAATGTGTAACCGACTCGCAAGATACAACTCACACATCTCGGTTTCAAGAATATAAGATATTATCGTCTCACCAATCACTCGTGATAAAATCCATGAAGTGATCCAAGTGAGTATGGGTTTAATCCAATGCTCAAATCATATTCATAAGCACTCATGAACGTTGCAGCAAACATTTGCTTATGTCTAATACACTTTAGACAATCCACACACGAATTCACGACAATCTTCATTCGTACCTACTTCCAACATATGAACGACTGTGGCCCGTTCGAATAATTTGATTTTCCTGAACCAGTTTAATTATTCAGGAAGTCAAAACATTCAAAGTGAAACACAAGAATAATACTCATCATTTGTTGTTTCGGGTAATCAACTTCTTACTTGAAATATTACTACACTTGTCCCATGCTCTCAGCATGCACACAATGTTTACCTACGGTCTTTACTTTGTGAAATAGATCAAATGAACTCATTTCGCAACTCCCAATCCTTATCATAAGTATAAGAATATCAAATTCTTGTTACTTATGATGGATTCTAACATTTTATGCAACGATTCTTTCGTAAAGTCATAGCTCAAAATCATCAAGACTTGGCTAATCTCTATCGGAAACAATTCTATAGACATGATGTCTCTCACTCAAAGTACATTCCTTTGAACATCCTTCTTGCATAAAAGTTTCTAATCTAGACATAGATTCTCAATATCCAATGTAACGCCTGTGTTTCCGGGCTTGCCATTTTTAGCAATGTAATAGTCTAGGTTAACCTCTGTAACCCTTTTTGAAATAATAAAGATTGTATTATCTAAGTATTGTGTGTTTTGTGCTTAATTGCTTAATTATGTGGTTTGATAATTAAGAATAAAAATAAGCGTCAAAATTTAAGTGTAAAATAAACTTAATATCTTTGAATAATGTTGTAGTAGTTGAAACGAGGTTTCCGAATATATATATATATATATATATATATATATATATATATATATATATATATATATATATATATATATATATATATATATATATAGAACGCCCAAATCTGACTTCGTATGAGGAAGTTATGATTTATCGAAGTTTCGGCTTTGCGCTGTGCAGCCCGAAATAATCGATTTGAGATCGAGCGGTTTTTAGCCGAAGTAATCTAAACGAGGATCGAAGGTCTTGTTGTTGGTATCGAAGCGATAAAAAGTTAGGCGAGAATGGACGTCAAACGAAGAAGTTATGAATTTATAACGAAGTTTTTCTGTCGTGGCCTATTAAAAATAAATAATAAAAATAAAGTCAAAATTAGCCGACGGAGTCTAAACAAAAGTTGTAGAGCATAGTCTCACCTTCGCGTGGATATAAAGAACGTCGAAAACGGAGTTCGTATGCGAAAGTTATGAATTTCCGAAGTTTATAAAATATTTTGTAATTAAAATTAATCTTTTAATCCGGCATTATCCGAAGACGAGTCACCGGTCCGATCCGACGTACGCCCCGCGTACTCCGAAGAGTGTCGACATTTTGGATGACACATGCAGTGACGATTTCGGAAGCAGTACGCGCTACGTACTGCAGTACGCCCCGCGTACTCCGAGGCTCCAGCCTCCTATAAATAGGAACCGAACGCAGCCGATTCTTTTGCCAATTTCCTCTCTTCTCTCTCTCGTTTTGCATCGTTTTGCGTGCCAGAAATATCCCGAAGCCCCGGTATTATTCTCGAGCCCCGAGGCAAGTCCCGAGATCCCGAAGATCCCGAGAAGTGCGGTTCCTGAGCCAGCGAGAAGTCGATTTTTGTGAAGATCTTTCAGATCTGCTGAGGATTACTACTTCTGCAAGTCGTAGTGTTGTCCGATCATCTTCTGATCAAGTGAGTGTATACTACCTTTCATAAACACAATAATAATACATGTTTGGTTCGAGTGTATTAAATATATTGTTGTTTATAGGTGTGAGTGTGTAGTTACCTTCTTCTAACACATAAATATTAAGTATTTTCTATAAAATACGTGCTATGTGTATAGTATATTGTTGTTTATATGTGTGAATGTGTATTCACTCTCTTCTATCTCATAGATATGATTTATTCTCTATGAGATATGTGCTATGTGTGTGTGTACCTCATCTGTAATGTGGATTATGTGTTGATTAAAGCATGCTATACATGTTTTCAAAACTATGTATAAAAATGTATATTTTATCTACTAATATGTTGGGTAGAACATGGGTAGATAGTTGGTGTGTAATAACCAGGTGAGAGGCCTCGTTGTTGTTTGATTTAGTCATCTAGTGGAGTTTAGATGACGACCACTGGCTATTCTAGACAGTCTTGTGGAAACATTAGCAGGTTCGCCACCTATAGGTGTTAATGAACTTGGGTGTTCATTTGCTGTACTCCATCCCCCTCATGGTTGCCTTATTTGACTTATATTGCTGAGGTACCCCCGAAGCATGTGTTGTCGCCCCGATGAAATATTCTTAGACTAGGTCCCTTGTGTTAGTTGTTTTAGGGACATAAAGTGAGAATAACGGGAATGGGTAATTGGGTTATTTTTGGTTGGTGAAAATTAAATATGATTATTTATTGTGGGTTGAAAACCCTATATGCTCACCAGGCTCCCAAGCCTGACCCACTCAGCTTTATTTGTATTATAGGAAGTGGCGCGAGGGCATGAGATGGATGAACCATCAGTTATTTTGTTTACAAGTCTGTATATGTTTGTTGAATGACTTGTAATGTTATCGTTTATGCTTATTGGTCTGTATCGGAACATGACACCCCGAGTTTTGATTATATAATGAAAAATACATTTCTTTTATGAAATGCTTTGGTAAACATTGTTTTATCATGTTTTGTTTTTGGGAACAAATTCCGCAACTCTTTCAAATCAAAAGGATTTACTCTGAAAATATTTTAAAAGCATAAACGAGAAAAGGTCTTTTCTGGCCGAGATTTTGGGGATCTCACATCCAACTCCCAATATGAAAACATTTCCATATTTGCCATATGACAATTCATTCTTAATAGAATCTTATCTATTCATAATAATGTCATCCAATACTATACTTCCAACTACTCACAAGCGACCAATCCTCAGCGAGCTTTAGATCGTCCTTTGATAGTTGTTTAATTATCTTAGTCAAAACTGATTCTTGTCCTTTTTCGCTCTAAATGCGCTAGACATTTGGAAAATTTTAGAATGGTCAAATATTATAGCATTTGCAATCAATCCTATACCCGAAGCGTATGGGACACGATGCATAATGTCTTACATAAAGATGTGATACTTTATCAATCTTATGCCATAATAATTTATGTGTCATGTTCTTACAATTCGAACTATGAAGAGGGATACTATAATCATAATCAAAATTTAAGAGCACACTATGTATCCTTTGACTAAATTTATTAAAATTTCTCAATCTAAGCTTTAGATTTTGAAACGAAGTACAATATTCTCTCCCTTAATTATAGCAAAACAACTTTTGAACACTTACGACTTTGCAAACTATAACTCTTGTTTTATATAATTAATATTGCTAACTTGCAATACTTGCCTTAATAATCATACAAGCACAACATTTATGCTCCCAGTATCATGATGATTATTATCATATAAGCATAACACTTATGCTCCCACTAGCTTTGACATGTATTCAGAAAAGAACTTAACTTCCAGAAAAACAATTCCTATTGAATTTCTTAAGTTCATATTTCTAATCCCCAATGCATTGATAATCCTTTATCTAAGCTTCTTAAACTTATACACCTTTGCCTTAGATAGCCCATCTGTGTGTCTAAACAATTCAGACTAATTGCCAAATCTCACAATCCGAATTATGGAAAGGGACACCGTAACCATACTCGAATTCGAGAATACAATTTTAACAGTCACTATCTTAAAATCTCTCTTAGTGAAAGCATTTCCTCACAGTCATTTTTATGAAGGAGGGAATCTTATGACACTTAGATTTTAATGGTGTATGTGTTCCTATCCATGCGAATTTGTCAAAACCAAATTTTGCGACAAATCCAAACTCATATGGACCGAACTTTCTCAATCTTGATTTCTTGCCTTATGGTAACACGAGTGCCCACCATGTCTTCCAAGTATTTAAGCAACTCACCCTTTCCTATCAATGTACTTTTCATTGATCAAGGTGCTTGCCTTTTATGCGTTCAAATTAGAACTCATAGAACTCACATGCATAATTAACTCAACTGGAACGACACAGAAACAAGATAGTGTCAACACGATAGGTTGTAAACCTCAAGTCGTGTGCTAGTGATAATCGATAAGGTTTATTCTTGATTTGTTCTTCAAACCTTTCAAGACCATTGAGACTCCCACCGACTCCTTGACATATAAGATTCTCTTGTCAATAAATATTTCTTGACAAACAAATATTCAAGAGTTAGTGTAGCTTTTATCAAGACAAAACACTTCACAAAGTTGGTCTTAGTTGGTCTTTGTCTTATCCAAGACATCACAACTTTCCAATTTCAAATGTGCAAGAATAAGAAATCCTTTTCCAAATAAATAATATAAAATCAAAATTTATTTTATTGCGGAAAAATTTGTCCATACATTGCAATTCAACTGAAAAACTATGTTGTTACATATTCCTAAGCAATCTATTCTAACTCCAAGTAGTAGCCTAAGAATCTAATCTTCAAGGAATGCGATCGAAATCCATTTCTTCATGATTAGATTCAGCTCACTTCTTCCCTTAAGCTTCCTCTCTTTTCTTTGATCCTACAAAACATCAAAATGCAATCTTATCACATCATGTATTAAGAATCTTGAATAGGAACTTAAAAGAGTTAGTTACTGGATTTTACCTAAAGTAGATCCATATGTTTTGACTCTCGCATCTCTTAGATCTCTTAGCTAAATTGGGTAGCTTCGTCTCCAATGTCCCTTCTCTTGGCAATAAAATCAAATTGACTCTTTTGAAACAGCACACGGAACTACTTCCGACTCTGCCTTTCTCTTATGATCAAACTTTTCGATGATGGTATGCCTTTTGTTACCATTGCCTATATCCATAGAGGTTTGGAAGGCAAATTCACCAATCAACTTTGCTTCTCCAATGCGCCAAATCATTGTTGATTCAGCAGCAATAAGCATATAGGGGAGATCGATGAGGGTCACGTCATGGTTCATCATATAGTACTCTCTTACGAACTCACTATATGATTCAGGAAGCGACTGAAGAACCCAGTCAACAACTAGCTCCTCACGGACAACGGATCCCAACATTCTTAACCTATCAATGTGTGACTTCATCTCTAGGACGCGTGCACACACTGACTTTCCTTCTTCATGTTTGTTTGCCAAAAGGGCTTTAGTGAGCTTCAACTTTTCAAGCCTTCGAACTTGTGGGTTAGGGAGAATAATTGGAGGAGGTGGAGGAAGTGATGTATGATCTCTTATTCCTCGATCGAATCGTGGATCATCGTCTTCATTTTGAATGCTTGTACCATGGGATTTGGGAAGACCATAGTTGTCATACTTTGACATCTACAAAATGGGAGAAAATTCTAGTTAAGTTGATTAGAATCCTCGATGTGACACCCAAATGAAACATCGAGGCTAGGATCCAACACAATACTCTACAACCTAGAAGAGGGATGCCGTAATCCAGTTGCAGAATATTTTAAGGTAGGTAAATGACGATTTACCAATTTCCATCATGAAAACCGAAAAAGAAATTTAAGTTTTAAATCTACTGAAAATTCCTAGATCTTTTGAGATTCATTGAACTTTTCAATGGCATGTTTAAATCTCGATATGCCCCTCGATTTGTGACTGGGGTGCCGAAAATGACAAAACAGGGTGTGAATAACCATGCAAACTTACATGGTGCCCCCAATGTTACAGTCACCTATTCGATGTACCGGTTAACAAGACACGCTCCACCAAAATATGACAAACAATGAGTCACCCTTTGCTACCTTTGCTTAGAACCATTTAGTGTGCCGGTTAACGACACACGCTCCACTAACGTCTTCGCAAGGGCACAAAGTGTAATTTCAAGGAATTACATCAATTCACTTTTGCCTAAAGTAACTAAGATTGTGAATTTTGTAAAAGTATTTAGTTACTTTTGTACTTCATTATACTTATAATGGAAGGTTTCTGTCCTATCCTACCCGTTCGGCTAACGACCCTCCACTAGTCAAGAGTGTGGTGGGTAAGAGTGGATACCCATTCAATCGCCATTTTATAGGCAATTTCCTTAAACACCCCTTATAGACCAGCTTCGTGAATGAGGCCTACTAACGGTAAGACTGACTCTTTACTCATATATATAATATTAGACTTTTAATGTTACATATATATAGTATAGGGTGTATTTTACACTTTTAAAATACTAGGTGGTCTAATTTAATAAATTATACTTTTAATTTAACTAAATGTGAACCGAAACTTTATGGATTTATTAAATCTATTTTAATTATACACCTTAATTAATTAATAAAACCATAAGAGTGTGATTTGAACTTTTCAAAACAATACTAGGGTTTTAGAATTTAACATTTCTTAATTAAACCTTTAAATTCCAAAACTTGAGGGCAACTTTTGAAAAATTTTAAAACATTAGGGTTTAACTTGTTTAAATTTCAAAAACAAAACTTTTAAGTTCAAATTTAAACTATAAAACCTAAAGGGATTAATTTGAAACCTTTCCAAACATTGTCAAGAATATTCTAGATCACAAAATTCAAATAAGGCAATTAACAATTAATTGGTGGTTATCTAATTTGACCTAGTCCAAATTCTTGCAAGATAATTCACCAAATAATCCAAATAATTAAATCAAATCATATAAAGAAATAATTATCTAACTAATATCAATTTATCTTTAATTTTGGCAAAGATAATCACCCAATATCATAAAAATCTGATTTATATCAATAAAAAACATTTTGGTAACTATCCCATAGCCAAAAGAACACAAAATCCCGATTTTCCCTCTTTCTGACCAGCTAACTCGTCGAGTCAGGCATGGACTCGGCGAGTTCACCATGGACTCGGCGAGCTCATGTATGGACTCAACGAGTTCAACCCCTAGAAACCCTAAATTTCGATCTTTAAGCAAGGATAATTCACAATATCATCAAATACATCAAACAAACAGCCATGGTTCTGAAACCAATGGTGGGTTATGAGCAAAACATCATTCCTATGGTGTACATGCAAATCCTAATAGCTTTTTGGATCTAGTTTGTCTAATGAACATGCAATTGAATATCCAAAGCTATAAACCCTAGATCTAGCATACAATTAATCATATTAACATAAAATAGGTTTTAGATCTTACCTTGATTGTTATGTAGCAATAACAATCTCAAATCCTCGTTTGTAATGGCTTTAGAAAGCTTAGAGTCACAAGTGTCACTCCTCTAATGGCTCACAAACACCAAGAGCAAGAGGATGAAGAATGAGAAGAGAGGAGGCACCCAAAAACGTGTAGAAACCCTAAGGAATCAGTTGCCCACGTTTTTGGTGCCCTAGGGATCCTTAAATAGTGAGGCTATTAGGGTTATCTAACAAGGAAACCCTAATTTGACTGCTTAGGCCCTAAGAAACCCATGGACTCCCTCCTTAGAGGCCTTGGACGATTTATAATGGGTTTCCCCATAGAATTCGTCCACTCCATCCTTTATGGAGTCCATTAGCCCAATATTCAACTATCACACAAATGACAGTTCTAGTCCCCTTTATTTAATTAATATCTTTTAGCCACAAAATTAATTCTTATTAATTCTTGACTAATATTAATTAAACAATATGATTTCTCCTTTAATATATTATTCTCATAATATATTAATAAATCATAATTAATCATCTCTCTTCATAATTCATCCTATCAAGTTGCTTTGATGAAGGCAACCCAAAAGGACCATGCACCATCGGGTCAAGTACATACCTAAATAGTTATGGACTTAGACACTAATCCAACACCAGCAACCTCATCCGGTGCCGCCTTGGCCTCCTCGGCCATGAGCTGGAAGGCAAAACCCTGCGCCTTCGGAGGCTCCACCTCGACTGGCCTCCCATCTCCAATCCACACAGTAGCTGGCCGGGACCCTGCACCGGCTTGGCGGCGAGCTGCGGACAGTTGGTCTTCACATGACCAACCTTATGACAATGGTAACAAATCCTCATATCTGCTGGAGGGGTGGAATGATGGCAGTCCGTGGCATAGTGCCCCTCCTTACCATATTTGTGGCACCCACCTCCTGCTCGACAAACTCCCAAATGACCCCTGCCATACTTTCCACAAGTGCGGCCCAGCTGACTCCTAGCCCGAGTATCAGTGGTATTAAACCGCTTAGGCGCCAACTAAGACAGTGTCGGTGCCCGACGCTGCTCCTTCAGCTGCAGCTCTAACTCCAACTCACGCCGCCTCGCGGCTTCCTGAAGATCCAGGAGGGTATCGCATCACTGTGTAGACACAAACTGTCGAATATCAGTCTTGAGCATACTCAAATAACGAGTCATCTGAGACTTCTCTGAAGCAAAACATAGCCCTCTCCGTGAACATGTGGGTAATCTCCATCACAGACTCACCATCCTGTCTCAATGTCAAAAACTCCTGAGCAAGCCACTCCCGCTCAATGCGTGGAACGTAGCGGGTGCAGAACATATCCCAGAACTACTCCCAAGTAACAGCAGCTCGCTGATCATCAGTACACGACCCTGTCGTCAACCTCCACCAGTCCTTTGCCCCAAGCCTCAGTAGGTTCAGGGCACACCTGACCTTCTGGTCAGCAGGACATGAACACGTGAAGAAACATCCCTCCACATCAGATAACCATCCCATAGCCCTGATCACATCCTGTGTACCATCAAATGTCAGGGGATTCGTATTATCGAAGTCCCGGTACTAGAAAGCCCTGTTGGCTACTCCTCTAAGCCATGCCGCAGTTACAGCCGAAGTAGATGCAGCGGCAGCTGTCTCTGCTAGAGTTGCATATTGCTCATCAAAGTACTCAACCATCGCGGTCTTAATCGACCCAAACATCTCTGGCAGCTGTGCTCTGAACACCGAGGCAGTCTCGTCGTGCATAATCTCCCGGATCCTGGCATCCAACTCCCCAGTCCCTATCTATACCACGGGCTTAGGTGCTACAGACACCTCCAACCCTTCGTATCCCGACCCCGATCCTGATCCTAATCCTGATCCGGATCCAAAAGCAACATGTTTCGTCACCACCATACTAGAGTATATACAAGTCATCAGATAAATAACATAATATCGGGGGACCAAAACCCATAAACCCTAGGGGTTGTGATTTCCTTGCTACGCGTATGGGTCTTGTGCTTTCAGTAGTACGGGCCCATACTACCTTCCACACCTACCCATATTTGTCTCAAGTATCACCACAATGCCCTAACAATATTGTCAGCATAGAGATGTGTTCAACCCTCACTTCTACAGGAATATCAACTATCTGGAATCTAGTCTCACCACTTCTCATGACTTACACGCCCATGAAACTTACATCATCCCCCTCAACTCTAGTGCATGCTAGCTGCACATAACGATGGACCCAATAGACTTTCGAATATCCAATCCTACCCGAAGGCCGAATCAACATTCTCAGGCAATAAAGTATTTATTATACATAGTCGTGATGCATACACTAAACATCTACAGTTATAATGTCAATACCATATACAAGAAACCCTAGGCTAATAGGCATCATATAATCAGGCAAATCTACCATGAGATTCCTAAAGATTCCTGGGCTAGCACTAGTATGTTGTTCTAACGTATCAAAATATCAAATAACTCTATGGTATTTTGGGATTCACTTACAGGCTCCGGCTGATCGTACCCTCTGCATCCTCCATCCTTTATTTTGAAAACCATTTTCGAATTTATTTCGAAAATCTCCTTGATTTGAGACTGGGTTCACACGTGTGTTTCCCCCAATTCACTCAAACCAAGGCTCTGATACCAACTTGTAACACCCATAAATTTTTACACCAAATTTAAACTTTTCAAGCATAAATAAAACCAGATAGTAACAGTTTACAAAACATTTCTATCAATATCTATCAGAGTATCCCAAAACAAGATCATAAGGATGAGGAGCGGTACAGTCATGACTTTTCCTTGCCATGATCTCCTCTTGAAGTACCTGACACAATAACTGCAAACTGTAAGCCCGAGGGCCTAGTGAACTACCCCCAAAATACCAAATTTGTAACCACAAATCAACAACAGACATACTAGGCCGTTGGCCTCACTGGACCGCCCTCCAGGGCCTAAAGCCTACTGAATCTACACCGAGCCTTCAGCATGACTGGACCGCCACATGGGCCTATAGTCTCCCCGGACCGCTCATAGGGTATGTTTGCCTTCAACACAAATCAGGACCGCCTCAACCCAAATCAACAAGCAAATAACCATGTGCGCATACAAACATTTACTGGCATATACAAAAACATCGAACATATTTATCTCACTGATTACCACACATAGCAGTCTCTCATAACTAGAGCAGTGAACTAGCAAGTCACTAACATAGCAATCCCTACAGATCATAAGAACATAACATATAGTCTATCCTAATTCTGATCTAGCGGATCATATCCACATGTAGCATACCATAACGATACCAACTAAAGGGCCGACCTTGGTGCCTTAGACCCTATCGATATAGTGAGGATAACTCACCTCGCAGATGTCGACTCGGATGGTAAACTCCAACTCTCGGATCACTTGACACAGGCTCCACCACCTATTATCATACAAGATACTCATAAGTCCTTAACCATTTGAGGTACTCCATAACCTACTAGTCAACCCCTGGTCAATGTCAAAGCTCATAGTCAAGGTCAACAGTCCGTGTTGACCTCAATTCACCGAGTACCCTCGGCTACTCACCAAGTTCCTTGAAGCTCATTTCAACTCACCGAGTCATCGGGGTGACTCATCGAGTTCCTTCGATTCTCGATCAAACTTGAAGGCCACCCGTCGAGTTTCGTCCTTGCATCTCGACGGATACACACGCATACATATCATGGAGAAAACTCATCCGACTCGCCGAGTTATTCTTCAACTCGTCGAGTCTATGACAATCTTCATCGGACTCGCCGAGTTGTTCATCCAACTCTTCGAGTTCACAGCCATCTTCATGTGACTCGCCGAGTCAACCTTGCGACTCGCCGAGTCCATTCAGCCCTTTTTCTATACAGACTTGTTTTGAGCTATGCAGCGGCTCCAAATCACAGATCCAAGCTTCTAGGGTATGCTTATCACGTAAAGTTGCAAACTTTACGTGCATGCATGTCTATAAAGGCTCTAAATGCCTATTTTAACTTCTTAATGAAGCCTCTTGCTCAAGGGGAACCTCAATCATGACCAAAAATGTAACTTTATGCTTCTAGAATGCAAGGAGGGTCCAGATCTGATGTTACAACCTCAGATCTAGCACATAGCTCATCTTACCAACTTAATATTCCACAAAAACCCTAAAACTCAACCAATAGAAGAGATCTACAAGGAAAATGGCGATTTGGGTTCCTCTAGAAGATGATAACTGAGATAAGTGTTGATTCCCACACTCTACTTGCTCCAATCTCCTTCTCCTCCAATCCTTCTCCCTCCAAAAATCCTTTTTTCAAGCTTCAAACACACAATGGGCACACACACATATTAGAGTTCTCAAGGACTCTCTAGAACTGTAAAGAGGCCCAAGGGAGGCTAAGGTTCCTTTATAGAGGGTGCAAAACCCCAGGATTTAGAGTTTCATCTACCAGCTCCTACTCGCCGAGTCCCAATATGGACTCGTCGAGTAAGTCACTTAACTCGCGATCCCACCCCGCTGCTACTCGACGAGTAGGGCAACCAACTTGTCGATTAGGGCCTAGACCAAGAAATCTTATTTAAAACAATACCTGAGAATCGGGGCGTTACAAATACACTAATTTAGAAGTTGATTTCAAATATGATTGGATGAATGAGATCATTAAAAAGTTATGTTGATCTTTTCCATTCAAGGATAACATAGAAATCTTTGTGATTTCGAGAGTATACTTAATCAAACTAAGAGACTCTATGTCACGAAAGAACAACAGTAATATTCTCGCAGATATTTAACTCTACTTAGAGTAAAGTTAAGTATGGAGATGAAAGTATTCACAGAATTCACACAAATTAAATTTTGTTAGATCCATTGATAAAGTCATTCTTTTGATCTAATTATGAATGGTCACTCTTCAGCTAGAAGACTTTATTATTATAGAAATGGTATTTTCATTTGGATTTAGTATTTGGATATTGGAACATTATATCAACAACTATTAGATAATGTTATGATATATTGGGATATAATTATCACATTAATACTTGTTGTGTACTATATTAGCAAATTTAATCCATGAATAATGTTATTATTCAAAAAGGTCATAGTCTGGTTATAATTATGGGAGAAATTATGAAGTAAGACTAATATGAATTGATTGGTTGACTCTCACTAGATGAAAGTAGGAAAGTGGTTGTAACCAAGTTTCATAGGTACTTGTTAGAGAACTAGTATTGAACCGACCCGCATCAAGATCATCTCATGGATTGTAAGTCCCTAATTTGCCTGTGTATCAATCGGATCCGTTTGATGGTGCGGAATCCCAATCAAACGGATGATGTCAGATCAAATAGAAGAGAAGGAGAAGAAGATGATGATGAATCTCAATGTATTAATGAATAGAATGATGATCCGGATACAAGAGATTCACACACACTAACACACAATAGTTCTTGTGTCTCTCTGGCCGTAAACTCTCTAGGGTTCATCTATCTCTACTCCTCACCCTAACACCTATATTTATACTAGGGGAACATGGGCCGGAAACACATGGGCCGTAAATGAGTTTACGACCGTAAGGTGTTTACGGCCGTAAACTCAGCCGTAAACATGACCATAAACTCATAAATATTACAGAAAAATACAATTTCCCAGAAAAGAAAAGTATAAACCATATTTTGACCCAACATGGATCGCTATCATAAATGATACTTAATTAAAAGTTACTATCTTTTTATCCTTAACACCTGAGATACATAGTGGGACTTAAGTGTAGGGAGTACTATCCTATGATATGGTCAAATGTTGTACCTTAAGCGGGCAGTTATAAAAGCCATTTTCAAGTGTGGTGTGAACTATGCAAGAGGCTTATGTAGTCAAGATGGGATTTGTTCCTCTTATGTGTTGAGAGTTAGACATCTAAGGTGCCTTACCAAAACTTGAACAACTAATGAGATTGATCACGATCTATATCGCATGTTCAACACAATGTATGTAGCAAAGGGTAACTGATAAACTTACCTTATACATAAATTGTAGCTTTGAGATTTTTGGTAATTGGGCGTTGATAGAATTGCACAAATTCGTATCTTGTTGGGGGCAATGAAATATTGCTAGACGTTCACTACTGTCTATATCAGTCTAATATGAGTCTTGTGTAAGTGGGAGATTAAAAGGTCGGGTATGCTCAAGAGTCATATTTAAGTGATATTTCTGATTAACATATGATACTAATGGGTCACACTACCAACAACTTGATATAATTGATTATTTATTAGAAATTGGTTTTATTAAACATTCAATAAAACTCTTATAATTAAAATTGGATATTATTTATTCTTGGAAATAATAGTTTTCATTAGCAAGTAACATTACATAATTCATATAGTATGAATTAATAAGTCATGCACAACATTTTGTAGTAAGTAAGTCTTTAGTCTTTTATCAATATTTTTTTTATATCTTATAAACATTAAGGTTATAAAATATAAACTCAACTTTTCTCCTTTTAAAAGGCATGGCCGGTTTTGAAGAGAAAGAAAAGAGGTATGGATTTCCAAATTTTTAATCAAAAGTAATGAATGATGGTGCATGCATGGGGAGAAGGTTCTCTAAAGGTCTTAATTGTTAAAGACCTTTAGATCAGGTGTATGGTTTAAATGGCTAAAGTCTTGCATTCTTCGAGGTAGATTACTCTCAATTTCTAAAACCTCTTCTATCCCTCATTCTCTCTTAATAAGTTAAGAACACTTGAAGTTACTTGCATCTTTTTGCCCTCTTTAAGTTCATATTGGTTATGAACATAAAGCTTAAGGCTCTAAGCGTTTTGGACTAGCATCTACATCAATTTGAGTCATTGTTGGTGTCTTAAAGGTTCCATCTTCTTAATCAACTTCCAAGCCACCCAAGAGGATCCAAAGAACAACAAAGGTTGTTATTTTTTCATCATTTCTATGGTTGGTGTTTTATATTTCTGTAACTTGTAAGGAGATCATTGGTGGGTTTAAAATGTTATGTTATGTTTGAATTTTTAAGTCTTCCGTTGCCATATTTTTAAAGTTTTTGGAACTATTTTGAACTAAAACCCAACAGGTCTTACCTCTTTCTCTCTCTTGTTATCCCTATTGGATACTTAGTTATTTTCTTACTCTTGAATCCATCAAGGATACATTACTCTTAACCTCCTATGGGTTACATCTAAGTTCTTACCAATAACTCTCTTATCTTGTTCCTATCAAAGAACCTTTCGCTACATTCTCTAACCAAACAAAGTTTAGTTCTCCCCAAGAATCATAATCTATATCCCTAAACGAGATCATCTATTTCTTTCCCTGTACGAACATTGTAACATCCCAAAATCATGACCAAAATTTCCTTTTTAAAACCATTCCAATTTCATAAATTACATAAAATATAGTTTCCAAAAGAACCATAAGCATAAATTAGAGTATCCCAAAATCATAAGTCATATAAAAATCCAAGATGATATACACAATCAAGCCTTCGCCTAGCCCATGTCATATGAAGTACCTGAAACCATAAAATCAAAATTGTAAGCCAAGGCTTAGTGATATCCCCAAAATACCCCCACACAAAAATATAAAAACATGCATATTGGATCCATAATCATCAAACCGGATTACCCCTAAGCCCATAACATAAGTCTGGATTGCCCTCCTAGCCCACAACTTATGTCTGGATTGCTCTCGATCCCACATCATAAGTCTAGTTTTCCTACTCGACCCTCAACTTATGTCTGGATTACCCCTAGGTTTTTTGGCCTCCGCACATAGCAATATTACCTCAACCCACCTACACTATGTCGAAAACTAATAATCATACAGATCTAACGGATCACTATAGCATAGAAATATCCTATATACACGTAACTTAGTGGGCCAACATTGGTGCCTTCGACCCATGAGTATAGTGAGGAAAACTCACCTCATAGTTTAAAAGATAATTGAACTGAATGCTACTCCAACTACCGACTCTACATGTCACCTATAAAAAAAATTAGGACCAAGCCTCAATCTACTACTCAAACACTCTATTTGTCCTAAAGTCAAATTTGAACAACGGTTAAAATCGACGGTCAACGGTTAATTGTGAAAATACTCACTTAAGAGTCACATAGTCAACCATCACGTCGAGACCATCTAGTGGTCACGTCGTGGCCTAAGAAGAAAAGAAAGTCACGATATTCCATTCTCACATCATGACCCAGAAGGCCTCATGTCATGCTCACGACGTGAGATACGCTCTGAACTGCTTCATGCAATAAGCTCTTAATCCTTCTAGACAAGCAACCAAGTTTTCCAAAATTTATTATCTATTCCAAAACATCATAAGGATCATGGTTTTTTGTACATGCATGTCCTAAATACAAGTTAGGGAACAAAATGAGGAAATGGAATTAAGAGCTCATGCAAGAGACTTAAAACCTAACCATACTTCTGATGGGTATTATGCGAAACATATAAACTCCTATGTGTGCATGTAACCCTAGTTCTTGATCTATGTTTTCTCTAAATGAACATACAACTTTGAACAACAAATAAGAAACCTTAGGATACCTAGCATATTTTTGAAATTATACTAATTATGGTTAGTAGAAAGATATATTGATTGTTATTGTAGAGAATAACAAAGAAACCTTCTTGTTGATCTCTTGGAAGAAAGCACCACAAGTGTCGCGCCTCTAATGGTTCACATCCAAACCTTAGCGACTAAGGACGTTGAAGAGAGAGTTGAAAGAAGAATAATTTGGGCCCTACGACTCTCGAAAGAGTCATTCACGAAATTCTTAACCTTTAGGGGTTTACATAAGAGTCTAGGAAGGTGTTGGATAAGGCAGGTATCTCTAAGATAACCGTAATCCCTTAGCTTCCTCCTAAAGCATCCAAGGCACCATTAGAGCCCATGGAAACCCTAGAAGACTTCTAGATTTCGCCCCCTCCTTATGGGAGGTTCTAGATTTCATCAATGCTCAAATATCGAACATTGCCATCTTTAGTCCTCCTACTTTAATTAATCAAGTTAATCCCAAAATTAATTCCAATTAATTTCTGATTAATTATTAATTAAATAATACAACTTCCAATTAATATATTATTCCCATAATATAATAGAAAATCATTTATTTTTCATTTCTAATTAATTTATCAACCATGTAATAAGTTAATAAATAAATCTCTCTCTCTCTCTCACTAAAAGATATCATATTCAATTGCTAGGTATGAGGGCAACCCAAATGGACCGTGTTACCATCAATTCAAGTTTATACCAATTATAGTTATGGGCTTAGACATCTAATCCGACAGTCTCCCACTTGGATAAGTCTGTAACTATAATTTCCAGTATAACTTCCAAACTCGTTAGCAAGTTGTAGCATCCGAAAGTCGTTGTCGAACTCTGACCCAGTCAGTTAAGTGTCCTAAGATAAGTGATCAAATATTCCTTCATTCTACAAGATATCCTATAGACATGAGACATTGATTACAATCAAGCTCATTGTCCATGTTTTGTTTTCCGATTTTTAATTTATGATGACTGAATTCAGAATACTAGCTGAACGCATCAATTTAATCCAGGTGTAACATCCATAAAAATCATGCCAAATTTAAAGTTTTTAAAACATTTCAAAACCAATGATTATTACAAAAATTGTTTTCAAAATAGTATAATGTCAGAGTATCCCACAATAGAATCATGAAAACATAAGGAGGTGTACCATCACGCATTCGCCTTCCCACGATCATCAAAAGTACCTGAAACAAACTCAACAACTGTAAGCCCGAAGCTTAGTGAGTTCCCCCAAAATACCCATACATCCAACAATATACACATAATCACAAACGACATACTATGGGTCCAATCAACCATCGGGTTGGAATACCCCATGCCCTCAACTTGTAACATCCCAAAATTTGAGGACAAAAATTTCGTTTTTAATTAGGTGGTTTATAAATCAAGTTTATCAAAACATTGCCAAGATCATGTCAATACATAAAACCATAATATCATGTCTCAAACCAAACCATCTGAAGTAACGAAATGTCAGAGTACAATCCCAGAAAACACTAAGTGGAAATCATGTGTGTATGTGTGATGCATTGCTACAGCACCGACTCCTTCCTCTTGGATGAAGAGGTACCTGAAACCAAAACTAAAATTGTAAGCACAAAGCTTAGTGAGTTCCCCCATCATACCCCATACCATACAATCAAATAAAATACATACTATCGGGCAGTTCTGGGGTGCCGGTCCAACCCATGTGAAGCCATTATGGGGTGCTGACCTACCCAAGACAAGCCATTATGGGGTGCTGACCCACCCATGTCAAGCCATTCTAGGGTGCTAACCTACCCATGTCAATCCATTTTGGGTGCTGACCTACCCTCCGGTCTGTCTCAACCGAACACAGGGACTAATTCACCCCCTACAACTAACATATAATATCATATCATAATCATGTTTTCAAACATATCTGGGGTGTCCAACCTACCCATTGGTCCTAGCGATCAAATCGGGGACTAGTCCCCTACTACTGATACTATCTCACATAACATAGTAACTAGCAAACTAGCATACTCACATATCCAACAATAACAGACCAGACAATTATCACAAAGATAATCGTCCTAACTACCAATTACTAGTGGGTCGACCTTGGTGCCTTAGACCCACTTCTAGTGGGTGGTAACTCAATTTGAGGTCGTGTAGTGTCTGAATTGTCCTCGGCGTGAAGGTCGGCTCTCCTCGAATCCTCAATCCCTACATGACAACCTTCAATTCATCAAAACGAACATACAACTTAACTAGGGTCAATACCAAAAACAGGCAAAGTCAACATTGGTCAAAGTCAACACCCAGTTCACCTGACTTGCCGAGTTGGTCTACCAACTCGTCGAGTCCATACTCCACTAACCTGATCCAACCCCGACACCACTCATCGAGTCTAGCGAGAACTCGACGGGTTCTCCTTCATTTAAACCATCGGGACCATCATCATCCGACTCGCCAAGTTCATCTTCATCCATAAGAAGATTTTCAGTCTATGACTCGCCGAGCTCCTCTCAAACTCGCCGAGTCCGTCTTGATAAGTTGGGAGATTTCCATTCATTCACCGAGTCTGTTCTAGCACTCATCGAGTCCATGATTTCCATGTCCAAGAAAAACCCCATAACAGGGTGAGAGTTCCTTCCACTCAACCAAACCATTTCCAGAAGACATTTTTGGGGAAAAAGCGTCTCGACTAGTCGAGTCACCCAAGTGATTCGTCGAGTCCCTCCTTGTCCATTATTATACAGTCGATTTCAGTGGGAATTAATGCATCCAAATCATTGATCTGACCTCCTAGGGTCCCTTTTATACATAAAGTCTCAAGCTTGGTGCACATGAATGGGATCTTTGGCTCAAGAAGCCATAAAAGATGTCCTACAAGATGCATGGGGTGTTTGTGCCAACAAAGTTGGCATCTTTATGACATAAAGACCCCTAATGGCCCCAGATCTGAATTCATAACTTCATATTACACTTCATAACCCGAAAATGGATTAGCAAGCCCTAAATATACCAAGATCCAAGTCCTAAAGATAATTATTTACATGGAAGATCAAGATATGATCTTTTTGCATTAAATGAGCTGGAAATGGAACACGATCTCTGGATATCCAAGCTCCCACTTGAACTCCCAAGCTCATGTCCTCTTCTCAATCTTCACAAACCACCAAAATGCTCAAAATGACCTTAGAACACTCAAACAAGGCTAGGGTTTCGAGTTAGGGTTTGCTCTGGACGATGAGGGCTGAGTTGAGGGGTTATAATGTGTTTAAAGAGGGTGCAAACCCTCAATTTAAGGTTTCACTCAAACAACCTCTACTCGTCAAGTAGACTACATAAACTTCCCACGGATCACGACTCTACTCAACGAGTTGGACCTCCACCTTGTCGAGTCCCAGAGAAAACATAATAAATGCTTGAATTAACTTCGTAATAGGAATTGGGTGTTACAAATCCCCCCACATATCTTAGACTTCATCATCAAAGTCTGCTGCTCGATCCTGAAAAATCTCGGGGTAATGCTCCCTCATCTCATCCTCCGGCTCCCAGGTCAATTCAGAGCCTTTTCGGTGCTGCCACCACACCTTTACCAGTTCCACTCTCTTGTTCCTCAGATCCATTGACTTCTTGTCAAGGATTGCCACTGGTCGCTCGATGTAGTCCAGGCTGTCATCAACCTGAATATCCTCTATAGGCACCACCGCCGAATCGTCTACCAGGCATTTCCGCAACTCGGAGATATGAAATGTGTTGTGTATCTGACTGACTTTGGCTGGCAGATCCAGCCTATATGCCACCTGGCCCACTTGGGCTATAACCCTGAAGGGTCCAATACACCTGGGGCCCAGCTTGCCCTACTTCCTGAAACGAATGACGCCATTTCATGGCGACACCTTCAGGAGAACCATATCCCCGACCTGGAACTCGAGGGCCGGCTGACGCTTGTCGGCATAACTTTTTAGCTGACTATGAGGAGTCTAAACCCTGCTCCGAACCTGTTGGATCCTCTCTATATTCTTAAGTACCACTTCGGTACTCCCCATGACTCTCTGCCCGACCTCTCCCTAGCATATCGGGGTCCTTAACTTCCTCCCATACAACATCTCGAAAGGAGGACGGTTGATGCTCACATGAAAGCTATTATTATAGGAGAATTCTGCCAACGGAAGGTAAGTATCCCAACTACCTTCGTAGTCTAAAACACACGCCCACAGCATATCCTCCAAAGTTTAGATGGTCCGCTCACTCTGCCCATCCGTCTGCGGGAGAAAGCGGTACTAAAATGCAGACGAGTACCCTGCTCATCATGAAACTTTTTCCAAAACCTGGAAGTAAACCGCACATCCCTATCTGAAATAACTGAAACGGGCACCCCGTGCCGTGCCACTACCTCCCTAATATAGATGTCGGCCAACTTTTCGCCCGAAATACTCTCCTGAGTCGCAATAAAATGGGCGCTCTTCGTCAGTCGATCAATGATGACACAAATCGAATCCACTCCTCGCGCGGTCCTGGGGAGCTTCGTAATGAAGTCCATAGTAATATCCTCCCACTTCCATAGTGGGATATCCAATGGCTGGACCTTGCTATGAGGTCTCTGGTGCTCAGCCTTAACCTTCCTATAGGTCAGGCACCTTTCCACAACGCAAGCTATGTCCCTCTTCATACAAGGCCACCAATAATCGAGATGAAGATCCATGTACATCTTTGCCGCCCCAGGATGGATAGAGAACCCGGATTTGTGCGCCTCTGCCATCACTACCTGGCACATACCCACATGATAACGGATCCACACCCTACGGTGAAGAGTCATCAATCCTCCGCTATCATAGTCGGCGGTGGAAACCTGGCCCACAAATTTTCTTGCTCTTTCGATGTTCCTCCTTCATGGCCTCCTTCTGGGCCTCCCGAATCTGCTCCAACAGCGGAGTCACAACTGTCATTCTCAAAAAAAAGTGTCCCTTATTGGCGCTGCCTTGCGGCTAAGTGCATCGGCCACGACATTGGCCTTCCCCGGGTGGTAGAGGATCTCGCAATCATAATCCTTCACCACATCAAGCCACCGACGTTGCCTCATATTTAGATTTGGATGATCCATGAGATACCTCAAGCTCTTGTGGTCCGTGTAAATGGTACAACAGACCCCATAGAGGTAATGGTGCCAAATCTTGAGGGCAAAAACAACAGCCCCCAGTTCCAAATCATGCATCAGATAATTCACCCCGTGAGGCTTCAATTGCATCAAAGCATAAGCGAAAACATGCCCTCTCCATATCAATGTCGCGACCAAACCTGAGATGAACGCATCACAATACACAACAAAATCCTCCATGCCCTCCGGCAGGGCAAAGATTGGCGCCTCGCACAATCTCTGTCTCAAGGTCTCAAATGCAGCCTGCTGCTCAGGCCCCCAGTGAAAGCCACTACTTTCCTTGTCAACCAGGTCAGGGGCACGACTATCTTGGAGAAGTCGTGAATGAATATACGATAGTTGCCTTCCAGTTCTAGAAAGCTCCAAATCTCAGATGGAGACCTCGGAACCTCCCATCTCATCACAGCTTCCATGTTGGCCGGTCAACCGAAATCCCGTTCTGATTGACAAGGTGCCCCAAAAACTACACCTCGTGCAACCCGAACTTGCACTTGGATAACTTCGCATACAAGTTCTCTCTCCTCAAGGTATCCAGAACCTCCCGTAAGTGCTCCTCATGCTTCTCTCGAGTCTTTGAATAAACCAACATGTCGTTGATGAAAATTATCACAGACCGATCCAACATCGGTCTACACACGCGATTCATGAGGTCCATAAACGTGGCAGGAGCATTGGTGACCCCGAAAGGCCTTACCATGAACTCATAATGGCCACAACGCATCTGAAATGCAGTCTTCTACACTTCCTCCTCTCTGACCCTAATCTGATGATACCCTGAACGCAAATCAATCTTGGAGAATCAAAATGCTCTCTGTAGCTGGTCAAAGAGGTCATCTATCCTCGAAAGTGGGTAACGATTCTTCATCGTTACCTTATTCAGCTTCCGATAATCTATACACATCCAATGTGACCCGTCCTTCTTCCTCATAAATAAAATCAGGGCTCCCCAGGGTGAACTGCTCGGTCTAATGAATCCCTTATCTAACAGCTCTTGCAGCTATGTAGACAACTCCTGCATCTCAGGAGGAGCCAACCGATACGGTGCCTTGGCTATCTAAGCTGCACCAAGGACTAGGTTGATCCTGAATTCTACCTGCCTTTCTGGAGGTATCCCAGGAAACTCCTCAAGGAATACATCCGCAAACTCTCGTACCACTGGCACATCGCCCACTATCGCCTTACCCGCCTCCCGGGTATCCATAACTTAGGCGACAAATCCTGTGCAACCCTACTGAATGCAGTGCCTAGCTTCCGCTACTGAACATAAAGCTGGTCCTTGTTGCGGCCTCTCGCCCTGAATCACCAGTTCTCCCCCACTTGGGGTCGTTGTTGGATTATTGTCTAAGTCCATAACTATTTTGATATGTACTTGACCTGATGGTGCATGGTCCTTTTGGGTTGCCTTCACCAAAGCAACCTGATAGGATGAATTATGGAGAGAAAGGATTAAATATGATTTATTAATATATTATCAGAATAATATATTAAAGGATAAATCATGTTGTTTAATTAATATTAGTCAAGAATTAATAAGAATTAAGTGTGTGTCTAAAATAGATTAATTAAACTTAAGGGATTGTAATTATAATTATAAGATAATTGCAATTGGGCTATGGATTGCCTTATATTATAAGGATGGACGAATTCTATGGCTAAACCCATTAGAAATCGTCCAAGGCCTTTAAGGAAAGGAGTCCATGGGTTGCTTAGGGCTTAAGCATCCAAATTAGGGTTTCCTTGTTAGATAACACTAATAGCCTCACTATATATAGAACTCTTATGCCCCAAAAACTTGGTGAACTAATTGTCTAGGGTTTCCACACATTTTTAAGAGCCTCCTTCTCTTCTCCTCTTCATCCTCTTGCTCTTGGTGTTTGTGAACCATTAGAGGAGTGACATTTGTGACTATAAGCTTTCTAAAGTCAATACAAGGAGGATTTGAGATTGTTATTACTACATAACAATCAAGGTATGATCTAAACCCTAACTATATGTTATATTGATTATCATATGCTAGATCTAGGGTTTATAGTCTTGGATGAATTGCATGTACAATAGAGAAACCTAGATCCAAGCATTATGGTTTGTATGAGCACATAGGATGTTCTTATGACCAAAACCCATCAGTGGTATTAGAGCCTTGATTGGTTTCTATTGTATTGATGCCTTGTCTGTTTGTTCAAGTTAAAAAATTCGATTTTTGTGAAACTTCCTGATGAACTCGGCGAGTCCCATTGTGGACTCGGCGAGTAGGCCCCTACTTGACGAGTCCATATGGGTACTCGGCGAGTTCGAGCGTCAGAAAGAGGAAATTTCGAGATTTCTTGCTGTTTTACTCATGGATACTTGCCTTATCTATTTTAGATCATTAAAATTCGATTTTATTCATATTTTTGAGTATATCCTTGATTAAATAAAAGATAATTACCATTGATTAGATAATAACTTACTTCTATGATTAAAGTTGATTATTTGTATTAATTGGGTAACTTATTTTGCAAGAAATTGATATTAGGTCAAATATAGATAACAAGATTAATTGTTTAATTTATATTATTTGTTATTTGATCCTTGTGTTATGAAAAGTTTCAATTTTTCGCCTTTAGGTTTTATAGTTTAAATTTGAACTCAAAAGTTTAGTTTTGAAATTTAAATACTTGAAACCCTAATGTTATTGAAAAGGTTCAAAACTTGCCCTCAAGTTTTGGAATTTAAATTTTGTTTAAAAGTTTAATTTTGATGTATATTTAAATTCTAAACCTTAATGTTTTGAAATGTTTCAAAACTTGTCCTCAAGTTTTGGAATTTAAAAGTTGATTAAAGGTTTAATTAGGAATGTTAAATTCTAAAACTCTAGTATTGTTTTGAAAAGTTCAAATCACACCCTTATGGTTTTATTAATTAATTAAGGTGTATAATTAAAAGAGGTTTAATAAATCCATAAAAGTTTTGGTTTACAATTTAATTGAATTAATGGTATAATTGTTATATTTGACTGCATAGTATTTTAAAAGTATAAAATACACCCTATACTATATATAACATTAAAAGTCTAACATTATATATACGTATGAGTAAAAGGCAGTCTTACCGTTAGTAGGCCTCATTCACGAAGCCGGTCTATAAGAGGTGTTTAAGGAAATTGCCTATAAAATGGCGATTGAATGGGTATCCACTCTTACCCACCGCACTCTTGACTAGTGGAGGGTCGTTAGCCAAACGGGTAGGATAGGACAAAACCTTCCATTATAAGTATAATGAAGTACAACAGTAACTAAATGTTTTACAAATTCCCAATCTTAGTTACATAGGCAAAAGTGAATTGATGCAATTCCATGAAATTACATTTTGTGCCCTTGCAAAGACGTTAGTGGAGCGTGTGTGGTTTACCGGCACACTAAATGGTTCTAAGTAAAGGTAGCAAAGGGTGACTCAATGTTTGTCATAGTTCGGTGGAGCGTGTGTGGTTTACCGGCACATCGAATAGGTGACTGTAACATGTGACGGCACCATGTAAGTTTGCATGGTTATTCATACCCGCTTTGTGATCCTCGGCATCCCAGTCACAACCTAGAGGGGCATATCGAGATTTAAACATGCCATTGAAATGTTCAATGAATCTCAAAGGATCTAGGAGTTTTCATAGATTCAAAACTTAAATTTCTTTTTCGTTTTTCATGGTGAAAATTAGTGAATCGTCATTCACTTACCTTCAAATATTTTGCAACTAGATTACGACATCCCTTTTCTAGATTGTAGCGTATTGTGCTGGGTCCTAGCCTTAGTATTTCATTTGGGTGATTTACTAAGGACTCAATCAATCAACTAACTTGAATTCGTTTTCTCTCGTTTTGTAGATGTCAAAGTACGACAACTATGGTCTTCCCAAATCCTATGGAACAAGCATTCCGCATGAAGATGATATTCCACCATTCGATCGAGGAACAAAAGATCATACTTCACTTCCTCCACCTCCTCCAATTATTCTCCCTAACCCACAAGTTCGTAGACTTGAAAAGTTCAAACTCACTCAAGCCCTTTTGGCAAGTAAACATAAAGAAGGAAAGTCGGTGTGTGCACACATCCTAGGGATGAAGTCACACATTGATAAGTTAAGAATGTTGGGATCCATTGTATGTGAGGAGATGGCTGTTGATTGGGTTCTTCAGTCACTTCCTAACTCGTATAGTGAGTTCGTAAGAGAGTACTATATGATGAATTGCGGCGTGACCCTTATAGATCTCACCTATATGCTTATTGCCGCTGAATCAACAATGGTTTGGCGCAATAGAAAAGCAAAATTGATTGGTGAATCTGCCTTCAAGACCTCTATGGATATAGACAATGCCAATGAAATACATGTTATGATCGAAAAGTTTGATCATAAGAGAAAGGCAATGTCTGAAGTAGTTCCATGTCCTGTTCCAAAAGAATCAATTTGCTTTTATTACCAAGAGAAGGGGCATTGGAGACGAAGCTGCCCTATTTACCTAAGAGATCTAAGCGATGGGAGAGTCAAAACATATGACTCTGCTTTAGGTAAAATCCATTGACTAACTCTTTTAAGCTTCTATTCTAGATTCTTAATACATAATGTGATAAGATTACAATTGATGTTTTGTAGGATCGAAGAAAAGAAAGGAAGCTTAAGGGAAGAAGTGAGCAGAATCTAACCGTGAAGGAATGGATTTCAATCTCATAACTTGAAGATTAGATTCTTGAGCTACTACTTAGAGTTAGAATAAGATTGTTAAGAAAGATGTATTAGCATAGTTTTTTAATGAATTGCATTGTAAGGACAAATTTTTCCGCAATAAAATAAATTTTGATTTTATATTATTTATTTATCCTTGCAATGTCATGCATGAAAATTGATGTTTGAGGGTTTCTAATATTAGCAATAATGTATTTGATTCTTAATTATGTTGTTTGTGGAAATGTCGAGAGTTTACCAAATAGGGAGAGTTTCTCATCGCCCAAGTTTCAATTGGACAGAAACTTGGAATCATGCAACTTGGTTGCACAATGAATGAGAAATTTCATCTTTGGAAATTAGACTAATTCATTGACAAAGTGTCAAGTGAAGGACTAGGAGATCGAGTACACAAGGTTGCGTGTTGATAAAGTCCACCATATGAGTAACAAGATATTCGTCATGATTTACTAAAGGTTTAGTAAATATGATTATACTTATAAGATTAAGTGTAATTCTGAATTGATTGAAAAAGTTTAAATCAATAGCAGAACGAATAAGAAGAATCAAGTAGGTAGAAAGATAAAAGTTTCTCCATTCTAAGAAGAAGGGAGAGTACCTTTTATGCTTTATGATAAATCTTAATGATTAAGAACCATATCTCGATTGATCCTCTAAGTGAGTCTTAGTAAAATTGCATGTCTAAGAAGAGGAATCAAGAATTGAAGAAATGGTTCAATTAAGAGGTCAATCATACTTCGTTCCAAAACAAGTCTTAGAGTTAAGATTGTAAAATTGAGTGATAAGTATTAAGAAGGTTTATAACATTCATCAAATGTGGAAAGTGGTGATGTCTTGGATAAGACAGAGACCAACTAGGACCAATTTATGAAGTGTTTTGATAAAAACTACACTAACTCTTGAATATTTGTTTGTCAAGAAATGTTTATTGACAAGAGAATCTTATATGTCAAGTATTCAGTGGGAGTCTTAATCAAAATAAACCTTATCGATCATCACTAGCACACGAGTTGACGTTTACAACCTATCGTGTTGACACTATTTTGTTTTTGTGTCATTGCAATTGAGTTAATTATGCATGTGAGTTCTATGAGTTCTCATTTGAACGCATAAAAGGAAGGCACCTTGATCAATGGAAAGTACATTGATAGGAAAGGGTGAGCTGCTTAACTACTTGGAAGACATGGTGGGCAGCTGTGTTACCATAAGGCAAGAAGTCAAGATTAAGAAAGTTCGGTCCATATGAGTTTGAATATGTCGTAAACTTTGTTTTGACAAATTCACATGGATAGGAACACATACACCATTAAAATCTAAGTGTCATAAGATTCCCTCCTTCATGAAAATGACTATGAGGAAATGCTTTCACTAAGAGAGATTTTAAAAAGATAGTCACTGTGAAAATTGGATTCTTGAATTCGATTATGGTTACGGTATCCCTTTCCATGATTCAAATTGTGAGATTTGGTAATTAGTCTGAATTGTTTAGACACACATATGAGCTATCTAAGGGAAAGGTGTATAAGCCTAGATAAAGGATTATCAAAGCCTTAAGTATTAGAAACATGAACTTAAGAAATTCAATAAGTATTTTTTTTCTGGAAGTTAAGTTGGTTTCTGAATACATGTCAAAGCTAGTGGGAGCATAAGTGTTATGTTTATAATAATCATCATGATAGTGGGAGCATAAATGTTATGATAGTATGATTATTATGGAAAGTATTGCAAGTTAGCAATATTAATTATAAAAAAACAAAAGTCATACTTTGCAAAGTTGTAAAGGTTGAATAGTTGTTTTGCTATAATTAAGGGAGAGAATATTATGTTTCATTTCAAATCTAAAGTCTTAGGTTGTGGAATGTTAATAAATTTAGTCAAGGATACATAATGTGTTCTCAAATTTCGAATATGATTACGGCATTCCTCTTCATAGTTCGAATTTTGAGAACGTAGCACATAAAATATTATGGCAGAAGATTGATAAAGTATCAAATCTTTATGTAAGACATTATGCATCGTGTCCTATACGCTTCGGGTATAGGATCGACTGCAAATGCTATAATATTTGACCATTCTAAAATTTTCCAAATGTCTAGCGCATTTAAAGGGAAAAGGACAAGAATCGGTTTTGACTAAGATAATTAAACAACTATCAAAGGACAAGAATCGGTTTTGACTAGGGCTAATTTGATTTGTTCAATTAGTCGGTCGTCATAAATCAGAAGTCGAGAAATAGTACAGAGAGAATGATTAGAAATCATGTCTCATACGATATCTAGAATGGAGGAATATATGATCCCTTATCCAAAGGACACACGTATCTGATAGGATCAGAGTTGACAGTAGCTTTGGAAAGCTATGATTGCAGATCAGGATCTGAAGTCATACGCATAATAGTTATTAGACTTATCCAAGTGGGAGACTGTTGGATTAGTTTCTAAGTCCATAACTATTTTGGTATGTACTTGACTCGATGGTGCATGGTCCTTTTGGGTTGCCTTCACCAAAGCAACTTGATAGGATGAATTATGGAGAGAAAGGATTAAATATGATTTATTAATATATTATGAGAATAATATATTAAAGGAGAAATCATATTGTTTAATTAATATTAGTCAATAATTAATAAGAATTAAGTTTGTGGCTAAAAGAGATTAATTAAACTTAAGGGACTGGAATTGTAATTATAAGATAATTGCAATTGGGCTATGGATTGCCTTATATTATAAGGATGGACGAATTCTATGGGGAAACCCATTACAAATCGTCCAAGGCCTTTAACGAAAGGAGTCCATGGGTTGCTTAGGGCTTAAGCATCCAAATTAGGGTTTCCTTGTTAGATAACCCTAATAGCCTCACTATATATAGAACCTTTATGCCCCAAAAACGTGGTGAACTAATTGTCTAGGGTTTCCACACATTTTTAAGAGCCTCCTTCTCTTCTCCTCTTCATCCTCTTGCTCTTGGTGTTTGTGAACCATTAGAGGAGTGACATTTGTGACTCTAAGCTTTCTAAAGTCTATACAAGGAGGATTTGAGATTGTTATTACTACATAACAATCAAGGTATGATCTAAACCCTAACTATATGTTATATTGATTATCATATGCTAGATCTAGGGTTTATAGTCTTGGATGAATTGCATGTACAATAGAGAAACCTAGATCCAAGCATTAGGGTTTGTATGAGCACATAGGATGTTCTTATGACCAAAACCCATCAGTCGTGATCGGCACCAAGTGCTACGCGCAGTCAATCACTGGCCCAGTAGGGCTTAGCCAATCCATACCAATAATAACCTTGTTCTCCCGTAAAGGTATGGGAACCAAGTATACCAGGTAACGTTCCTCGAACAGCCTCAAAACAAAATCTTGGTAGACCTCAGATGCACGTACTGACCGGTTGTCTGCAATCGCGACCTCTAGAGGGTAATCCAACATGCCCAAAGACTCAGGAAACTTCTTGCTAAGCACAAGATAAAAAATGATCGGGTAGCACCCGAATCAAACAATACCTGAGCTGGGATACCGTTCACATTGAACAACCCTAAACAGAGCACATACATAGCGTATCAAAATCACAACGACATAAAACGAAAGCATAAGTAAGAAATCGTACCCGTCACCTTATTGGGTGCAACGCGTGCCTCCTCAGCTGTCAACTAAAATGCTCGGCTCCACACCACTAGAGCCTTTACCTTGGACTTCCGGCCATCCTTAACCCACACTGTCACTGGAGTCGGCGCCGCCGCTGGTGCTGTTGTTGTCGTTGTTGTCAATCTAGGGCAGTTGGCCTTCTTACAACCCATCTAATTGCAATGGAAGCAAATCATGTCTGATATCTGCACTGTGGGGGCAGGGGCAGTACATTCTCTATCAATGTGCCCTGTCTTGTCGCGCTTGAAGCAGCCAGTCGATCCCGCTCCACAAGCTCCATGATGCGGCCAACCACATTTCCTGCAGCGGCTCTGGCCTGGCTTGCCGTTCGACCTAACGTTGGATACCTTGAGTTTTGTCCCCGAAACCCCTGTCACCTGCTCAGTCTTTGTTTTCCTTTTCCTGAGGTGCTCCAAAGCGAGCTCCCTCTCCCGCGCCCTAACAATCATAGAATCCAGGGTCGGGCACACCGAATAGCTGACATGCTCCCAAATATCAGCCCTCTACATATCATGGTAGAGGGTCTTCCGTGTCTCCTCATCCCCCGCATACTGGGGTACCAACAGGTCCATCTCCCTAAACTTGGCGGTGATCTCTGCCACTGACTCAGTCGTCTGCCTTATGTCCAAGAACTCCCTAGCCAGTTGCTGGAGCTCCACAGCTGGCGCAAACTCAGCCCTTAATCTGGTCATGAAATCTGACCACGACATAGCCTCCATGGCTGGGACTCCCAGCGAGTTAGCGACTGACTCCCACCAGTCTCTGGCCCTATCCCTCAAACATCCCGCAACAAAGCGGGCCTTCGACCCTTCAGAGCAGAAGCTCGTCAATTTCGCAGACTTAATGTCTGCGATCCATCTCTAGGCAGCAATGGGGTCCTTCACCCCATGGAAATCCGACACACCACTCCCTCCGAAGTCCTTGAAGGACAATGTACGCGTACCCGCTTGGCTAGATGCCAAATCACTCCTGAATGATCGGAGGCGATCCTCCATTAACTCGATAATCCCTTCCTTGATCGACACGAAAATGACCGGGGTCGACTCAAGGATACCTCTCGTGATCTCAGACGCGATGAACTCCATAGCCCGTCGTCAACCTGCTCAGATCCTGCACCCGAGCCCAATCTTGATCCTGATCGAGAACCTCCTGCTCCATGTCGTGTAACCACCATACTAAAAATAAACACGTAATCGTCAGGTTCATACATACTCCCGAGAGGTCTCACACACTCCCCAAGTTCTCTTGTTCCATCTCGAACCTCCCTGACTGGAGTACAGATCCTCTGCTTCCGGTAGTACGGGCCCACACTACCTTCCACATCTATCGGTACTTTCCTCAAGGATTGCCTCAACTTCACCAAGTCCCTTAACCAATATCCCTTTCCAACTAATCTCATCCTAGGCTTTCCTAGGGCACTCTCTTACCTACTCTCCGCTATCGGCTGCACTTGGAGTCCCTACCACCCCTCCCTAACTAGCTGGCAGATACTGTTACATATCCGCTTACTAGTTAGTTAAAGTTAGCCAGGACCCCTATAGCCCAAAGCAAGTAGCCTTCGTGCATTAAGTAACCACATCAAGCATAACCTAACTAGGCTATCCTACTGCTGACTAGACAGTCCTAGCATACAACTCATACAACATGCATTCAAGGCATCCTCCTAGATCCTTAGCCCAAGTCTAGCATGCAGTTCTCATAATCATATATCAGGCATACAAGGCATCTTCCTAGATCCTTAGCCATAGTCTAGCATGTAATTCTCAAAATTATATATCAGCCATACAAGGCATCCTGCTAGATCATTAGCCCTAGTCTAGCATGCAATTCTTGGAATCATATATCACATGACATAACATAACAAGTATGGGTATCTTGGGGAAAACTTACTTGAGCTCGGCCGGTCGCATGCATCACACACCTTGTACTTTCTCAAATTTCTTAACTCGAATTTTAGAAAACCATTTTCTTTGTAAAAAATCCTTTAATCCCTCGGTTTGAGTCCAGACACCCCCGAGGGTGTGTCCGAATCCCTCAAACCAGGGCTCTGATACCAACTTGTAACATCCCAAAATTTTAGGCAAAAAATTTCGTTTTTACTTAAGTGGTTTATAAATCAAGTTTATCAAAACATTTCCAAGATCATGTCAATACATAGAACCATAATATCATGTTTCAAACCAAATCATCTGAAGTAACGAAATGTCAGAGTACAATCCCAAAAAACACTTAGCGGAAATCATGTGTGTATGTGTGATGCGCTGCTACACCGTCAGCTCCTTCCCCTTAGACGAAGAGGTACCTGAAACCAAAACTGAAAATGTAGGAACAAAGCTTAGTGAGTTCCCCCATCATACCCCATACCATACAATCACGTAGAATACGTATTACCGGAAAATTATGGGGCGCCCGTCCTACCCATGTCAAGCCATTATGGGGTGCTGACCTACCCACGTCAAGCCATTATGGGATGCTGACCTACCCATGTTTAGCTATTCTGGGGTGCTGACCCACCCATGTCAAGGCATTCTGGGGTGCTGACCTGCCCATGTCAAGCCATTCTGGGGTGCTGCCTACCCTCCAGTCCGTCTCAACCGAACTCGGGGACTATTTCACCTCCTACTACTAACACATAATATCATATCATAATCATGCCATCAGACATATATGGGTGTTCGACCTACCCATTGGTCCTAGCGACCGAATCGAGGACTAGTCCCCTACTACTGCTACTATCTCACATAACATAGTAACTAGCAAACTAGCATACTCACATATATAGCAATCTAGCATACTCACATATCCAACAATAATATACCACACAATTATCACAAAGATAATCGTCCCAACTACCAATTACTAGCGGGTCGGGCTTGGTGCCTTAGACCCACTTCTACTAGGAGGTAACTCACCTCGAGGTCGTGTAGTGTCTGAACAGTCCTCAGCGTGAAGGTCGGCTCTCCTCGACTCCTCAATCCCTACACGACAACCTTTAAGTCATCAAACCGAGCATACAACCCAACCAGGGTCAATACCAAAACCAGGCAAAGTCATCATTGGTCAAAGTCAACACCCAGTTGACCTGACTTGCCGAGTTCGTTTGCCAACTCGTCGAGTCCATACTCCACTAACCCGATCTAACCCCGACACCACTCGTCGAGTCTATTGAGAACTTGATGGGTTCTCCTTCATTCAAACCATCGGGACCAACTTCATCTGACTCGCCGAGTTCATTCGATAACTCGTTGAGTTCATCTTCATCCATCAAAAGATGTTCAGTCTATGACTCGCCGAGTCCGTCTTCATAAGTTGGGAGATTGCCTTGGTTTCGCAGAGTCTGTTCTAGCACTCGTCGAGTCCCATGATTTCCAGATCCAAGGCAAACCCCTAGCAGGCTGAGCGTTCCTTCCACTCAACCAAAACCATTTCCAGAAGACGTTTTTGGGGAAAAAGCGTCTCGACTCGCTGAGTCACCCAAGTGACTAGCCAAGTCCTTCCTTATCCAATACTATACATTCGATTTCAGTGGGACTTAATGCATACCAATCATAGATCTGACCTCTTAGGGTCCCTTTTATATGTAAAGTCTCAAGCTTGGTACACATGCATAGGATCTTTGGCTCAAGAAGCCATAAAAGATGGCCTACAAGATGCATGGGTTGTTTATGGCAACAAAGTTGGCATCTTTATGCCATATAGATCCCCAATGGCCCCAGATCTGAAGTCATAACTTCATATTACACTTCATAACCCGAAAATGGCATAGAAAGCCCTAAATATACCAAGATCCAAGCCCTAAAGATGATTATTTACATGGAAGATCAAGATATTAGCTTTTTACCTTAAATGAGTTAGAAATGGAACACAATCTCTTGATATCCAAGCTCCCACTTGAACTTCCGAGCTCCATTCCTCTTCTCAAGCTTCACAAACCACCAAGATGCACAAAATGACCTTAGAACACTCAAACAAGGCTAGGGTTTCGAGTTAGTGTTTGCTCTAGACGATGGGGGCTCAGTTGAGGGGTTATAATGTGTTTATATAGGGTGCAAACCCTCAATTTAGGGTTTCACTCAAACAGTGTCTACTTGCCGAGTAGGTCTCCCGAATCGTCGAATAGACTGCTTAAACTTCCCACATATCACGACTCTACTCGACGAGTTGGACCTCCAACTCGTCGAGTCCCAAAGAAAACATAATAAGTGCTTGAATTAACATCGTACCAGAAATCGAGTGTTACACAAGCATCAGGTTGGAATGCCAATATACTATGGGCCCAGTCATCCTCGGGATGGAATACGCTCGGCCCACAACCATCAGGTTGGAATGCCCACATACTAAGAGTCCAATCATCCTCCGGATGGAATACTCACAACCCACACCATCGGGTTGGAATGCCCAAGTCTGTTGGATCTCGTACAAAGGATATAAGCCTCAACCACCAATCAAACATGTGCACATACATATCAGATAATCACATAACAGTCTATAGGTAGGCAAACCCATCTAACAGATCATAACAAGATAATAACATCCTATCTACCAGGATACTGATCTAACAGACAATACTAACATAACATCAAACTATCTACTAGGATACTGATCTAACAGCATAATACCTTCCTATCTACCAGGATACTGACCTAACAGATCATATGAGCATAACATATCAAGATAACAATCCAAAAGGGCCAGCCTTGGTGCCTTAAACCCTTGAGTATAGTGAGGAAAACTAACCTCACAACTATCGAACTGTAGTGATATGATCAAACTCTGGAATCACGGCCACAAACTCCACCACCTATATTCACCAAAGGACCACTTCCATAAATTCCCAATTTATTAAAATACCCCCAAAAGTCAAACTGGTCAACCCTTGGTCATGCTCAAAGTTAACGGTCAAGGTCAACAGTCCATGTTGACCTCACTCGTTCAGTGCAGCTCACTGACTAGTAGAGTCCTTCAACTCAAAAAATCTTGAAAACCCTAGTGGACTCGCTGATTTTCCAGACAACTCGTTGAGTCCATGCTTGTCCCAAAGTCGGGAAAACCCTAACTGATTCGTCGAGTCGTCTTACTGATGCGTCGAGTCCATGTAGAAATCAACAACTGCTAATCTTCATCAAACTAGTCGAGTTGACCATGCAACTCGTCGAGTCCCATCGGTCCACCTCACGTTCAGATGTTTTTAAGCTACCCCAAATCTCCAAATTGTAGATCAACCCTCCTAGAGCATGATTTCCATGTAAAGTTCCAAACTTTACGTACATGCATGGTTCTAAACGCCAAAACCAAGCTAAGGGAAATGTTTAATCCATAGAGGAGGGACCAAGCTTACTAAATCTGATAACTTTATGTCAATAGGGACCTAGAAAAGTCTAGATCTGAAGTTACAACTTCAGATCATGACCAATACCCAGCTGGTTCACAAATATTGTAAAAGGCCCCTAAACTTAAGCATGGAGAGATCTAGATAAAAGGAAATCAATGTAACGACTTGTTACCTTCAAAATGATGCCAAGATGAAGTAGATTCAGATCCACCAGCTTCTCTTTGCTCCGAGCTCCTTAGACTTCAAGCCTTCTTCTTAAAAACCACTTTCCAAGCTTCTTCACAGACACAAATGGACAGTATTCGAGATGAGGGTTTTCTGGACTCAAGGGGAAAGGTAAGAGAGGCTTCTTCACAAAAACCACTCTTCAAGATTCTTCACACACACAATTAGTTCTCCCCCACGTGGGGTTGGAACTACTACTTGCTGACCATCACAGACGATCACAGAACTGAAGTGCCTAAGCCACTCCATACCCACGATCACACACACATCCCCCATGAGAATCGGAATCAAGTCTATCAGGAAAGATATCCCGAAGAACTATAACACGCAACCCCGATAAACTGAAGAAGCGGAAACCCCGTGTTCGTTGGTGATAGTGACTCACAACAGACACTCTAGCTCTCCTATAGGCAAACTGAAGTCCCTTCTGAATGTCTAAGAGACAAACGAACGACTCACACCCAGGTCAAATAATACCAAAGCAGGTAAGGATTTCACTAAAAACATACCTAGTCACGGGTACAAACATATAAGCATAAAACATATATAATTAGTAAGGTAAAAGATAGAAACAAACCAGCAACCACGTCTGGTGCTGCCCTGGCCTCGGCTACCGTAAGCTGGGAGGCACGTCCCTGAGCCCACGGGGGCGCTGCTCTACCTTGACTCCCATCAATAATCCTCAGTGTAGCTAGCGTGGGAGCCTACACCAACTTGGCAGCTAGTAGGGGACACTGGGCCTTCATATGGCCCACCCGCTCACAATGATAACAAAGTCTGACTCCAGGAGCTGGAGTCAGCTGCCTGCAATCCCTGGAAAGATGGACCTACTTGCCACATTTGTGGCACCCGCTCCCCGATCGAAAAACCCCTGAATGAGCCTTCCCGCACTTCCCACATGTGAAACCTAGCTGACCTCCATACCTAGTATCAGCGGTCTTGGACCACTTCGGCACCGACTGTTCCTGTGCCAGGGCCTGCCTCTGTTCCTGTAGCTGTAACTCAATCTCTAGCTCACACCACGTAGCAGCTTCATGTAACTCCAGCAGTGTATCACGTCGCTGGGTAGCAACAAACTGTCGGATATTAGTCTTGAGCATGGCCACATAACGTATCATCTGAGCCTAATCAGAAGCAAACACCGTGAAAACCATCGCCCTCTTAGTGAAGATGCAGGTGATCTTCTTCACCTGACACCGTACCCTGTCTCAGATCCAAAAACTCTTGTGACAGTCGCTCGCTCTCACCTTGTGGAATATAGCGAGTGTGAAAAATCTCCCTGAACTACTCTCAAGTAACCGCAACTCTCTGATCATTCGTGTACAACCCAGTCATAAACCTCCGCCAGTCCTTTTCCCCGGACCTCAGCAAGTTCAGGGCACATCTGACCATCTGGTCAGCAGGACATGAGCACATGAAGAAACATCCTTCCACGTCAGACAACCACTAAATGGCTATGATCGGATCCTTTGTCCCGTCAAAAGTCGGGGGCTTCTTATTATCGAAGTCACGGTATTGAAAAGCCTGACTGGCTTATCCCCCAGCCGTCGTTACAATTGTTGCGACAGCCGTCTTAGTAAGGGTTGCATAGTGCTCATCGAAATACTCAATCGTGCGGTATTAATAGACCCAAACATCTTCGGAAGCTGTGCCCGGAACAGAGTAGCACCCTCATCATGCAGGATCTCTCGAATCCTAGGGTCCAGGTCAACCGCCCTCATCTGACCAACATCCTCGTGCACTGTTGGTCCCTCCTGACTGTTGTCTCCTGATCCTGATCCGGATCCATTAACAAAGCGTCTCGTGACCACCATATTGAAAATATACCAGGAACATTTCAGATAATCCGCAAAAATAACGGGGAACCAACTCCTAACCAAACCCTAGGGGTCGTGACTTCCCAGCTACGCATATGTGCACTGTGCTTTTAGTAGTACGGGCCCATACTACCTTCCACACCTACCTATATTTCTCTCAAGTATCATCACAACACCCCAACAATATATAATAACATGGCAAGCACTCAATCCTCATTCCTAGCAGAATGCTAAAGATCTCACACTAGCCTACCGACCTCAAACAAACCAACCATGAAACTTCCACCAAGCCCGGAACACTCGTGTATGCTAGCCATACATAACGCTAGACCCTATAGAATTTCGAATACCTGATCCAACCCTAAGACTTTCATCAAACCAGAACAAGAAATAAGGCCAAACCAGACGTTCTTCGACTATAAGATCTTAATTATGCGGTCGTGATGCACACAGTAAGCAACTACACTAATGATGTCAATTTCATATAAGAAAAATTCAAGGCTATCAGACATCATACAATCAGGCAATTCTATCATCCAATTTCTGAAGATACTTAGCCTAGTACTAGTATGTTATTCTAACATATCACAAAATCAAATAATCCGTATGGTATTTTGGGGTCTACTTACTGGCTCCGGCTGATCGTATTTTGAAAACCATTTGAAAAATTATTTTAATATCTTGTCCTTTGTTTGAGACTGGAGACACACATGTGTTTCTTCCAATTCACTCAAACCAAGGCTTTGATACCAACTTGTAACATCCATCAAAATCATGCCAAATTTAAACTTTTTAGAACATTTCATAACCAATGATTATTACAAAACTTGTTTTAAAAATAGTATAATGTTAGTGTATCCCAGAAACAATTCATGAAAACATAAGGAGGTGTACGATCATGCCTTCTCCTTCCCGCGATCATTAGAAGTACCTAAAAAAACAACAACTGTAAGCCCGAAGCTTAGTGAGTTCCACTAAAATACCCATACACACAACAATATACACATAATCACAAACAACATACTATGGGTCCAACCGACCATCGGGTTGGACTACCCCTGGACCTCAACCATCCAGTTGGAATGCCAATATACTATGGGCCCAGTCATCCACGGGATGGAATACCCTCGGCCCACAACCATCAGCTTGGAATGCCCACATACTACAAGTCCAATCATCCTGGGGATGGAATACTCACGGCCCACAACCATCGGGTTGGAATGCCCAGGTCTGTTGGCTCTCGTACAAAGCAGATAAGCATTAACCACCAATCAAACATGTGTGTATATCATATAATTACATAACAGTCTATAGACAGGCAAACCCATCTAACAGATCATAACAACATAATAACATGCTATCTACCAAGATACTCATCTAACAGACCATACTAACATAACATCATCCTATCTACTAGGATACTGATCTAATAGATCATAAAAACATAATATCATCCTATCTACCAGGATACTGACCTAACATATCATAGTAGCATAACATATTAGGATACACAATCCAAAAGGGTCGGACATAGTGTCTTAGACCCTTGAGTATAGTGAGGGAAACTCACCTCACAATTTTCGAACTGTAGTGATACGATCAAACTCCGGAATCATAGCCACGAACTCCACCAACTATATTCACCATAGGACCACTTCCATAAATTCCCAACTTACTAAAATACCCCTCGAAGTCAAACTAGTGAACCCTTTGTCAAATTCAATGTTAACGGTTAAGGTCAATAGTCCAAGTTGACCTAACTCGTTGAGTGCAGCTTACTGACTCGTCGAGTCCTTACAGAACTCGAGAAATCGTGAAAACCCTAAATGACTAGCTGATTTTCCAAACAAATTGTCGTGTCCATGCTTGTCCAAAAGTCGGGGAAACCCTAACTGAATCATCGAGTCGTCTCATTGACTCGTCGAGTCCATGCAGAAACCAACAACGGCCATCTTCATCGGACTCGTCGAGTTAACCATGCAACTCGTCGAGTCCCTTCAGTCGACCAGTCATTTAGAAGTTTTTAAGCTACCCCAAAGCTCCAAATTCTAGATCAAGCCTCCTAGAGCATGATTTCCACGTAAAGTTGCAAACTTTACGTACATGCATGGTTCTAAATGCCAAAACCAAGCTAATGGAAAGGTTTAAACCAAAGTGGGGGTCCCAAGCATACTAAATCTAATAACTTTATGCCTATAGGGACCTAGAGAATTCAAGATCTAAAGTTCCAACTTCAAATCATGACCAATACCTGAAATGGTTTACCAATATCCTAAAATGGCCCTAAACATAAGCATGGATAGATCTAGCTAGAGGGAACTCAATGTAACGACATGTTACCTTCAAAATGATGCCACGATGAAGTGAGTCAGATCCACAAGCTTCTCTTTTCTCCAAGCTCCTTAGACTTCAAGCCTTCTTCACAAAAACCAATTTCCAAGCTTCTTCACCCACACAAATGGAGGGTATTCGAGATTAGGCTTTCTAGACTCAAGGGGGACGGTAAGGGAGGCTTCTTCACAAAAACCATTTTCCAAGCTTCTTCACACACACAATCAGTTCTCCCCCACTTGGGGTTCAAACTACAACTCGCCGACCCTCGTAGTCGATCAAGGAACCGAAGCGAGTAAGCCAGTCCACACCCACGATCACACACATATCCCCCATGGGAATCAGAATCAAGTCTATCGAGAAAGATACACCGAAGATATCTAACATGCAACCCTGATAAACTGAAGAAGCGGAAACCCCGTGTTCGTTGGCGATAGAGACTCACAACGAAAACTCTGGCTATCCTTCTGGTAAACCGATATAATCAGGTAAGGAGTTCACTAAAAATTTACCTAATCACAGGTACAATCATATAAGAATAAAACAGATATAATCAATAATATAAATCATAGAAATATACCAGCATCCACGTCTGGTGCAGTCCTGGCCTCCTCTGCCTTAAGCTGGAAGGCACGTCCCTGAGCCCTCAGAGGTGTTGCTCTGCCCTAACTCCCGTTAGTAATGATCAGTGTAGCCACCGCGGGATCCTGCGTCGGCTTGGCGGCTAGTAAGGGACACTAGGCCTACATATGGACCACCTTCTCACAATGGTAACAAAGTCTGACTCCGGGTGCTGGAGTCTGCGGCCTATAATCCATGGCAAGACGTTCGTGCTTGCCATATTTGTGGAACCCGCACTCCAATCGAAAAAGCCCCGAATGAGCCTTCCCGCATTTCCCACAAGTGCAGCCCGACTGACCTCAAGACCTAGTATCAGCGGTCATGAACTTCTTCGGCGCCGACTGTGCCTGTGCCAGGGCCTGCCTATGCTCTCGTAGCGGTAACTCAATCTCTAGCTAACGTCGCGTAGCGGCCTCCTATAACTCCAACAGTGTATCACATCGTTGGGTAGCAACAAACTGTCAGATATTAGTCTTGAGCATTATCAAATAACATGTCATCTAAGCTTGCTCAATAGTAAACTCTAGGCAAAACATCGCCCTCTCAGTGAACAAGCGAGTGATCTCCGTCACCGACTCAGTGCCCTGTCTCAAATCCAAAAACTCTTGTGACAGCCGCTCGTGCTCCGCTTGTGGAATATAGCAAGTGCGGAACATCTCGTTGAACTACTCCCAAGTAACCGCAACTCTTTGATCAGTCGTGTACGCACCTGTCATTAACCTCTACTATTCCATTACCACAGACCTCAGCAAGTTTAGGGCACATCTGAGCATCTGGTCAGTAGAACATGAGTACGTGAAGAAACATCCCTCCACGTCAGACAACCACCATATGGATATGATAGGATCCTGAGTCCCATCAAAAGTTAGGGGCTTCGTGTTATCGAAATCCCGGTATTGAAAAGCCTGAGTGGCTCCTCCACCAGTGGCTCTTACAGCTGTTGTAGTTGTTGCGGCAGCCGTCTCAGCAAGGGTTGCCTAGCGCTTGTCGAAATACTCAATGATGACGGTATTAATAGACCAAAACATCTCCGGAAATTGTGCCCGTAATAGAGTAGCAACCTCATCATGCAGGATCTCTCAAATCCCGGCGTCCAACTTATCCGCCCTCATCTGACCAACGACCTCGGGCACTGTCGGTCCCTCCTGACTGCCGCCTCCTGATCCTGATTCGGATCCATCTACAAAGCATCTCGTGACCACCATACTGAAAATATATCAGGAACATATCTGATAATCCACATAAATAACGGTTAACCAACTCCCAACTAAACCTTAGGGGTCATGACTTCCTTGCTATGCGTATGGATCCTGTGCTTTTAGTAGTATGGGCCTACACCAACTTCCACGCCTACCCATATTTGTCTCAAGTATCATCACAAAGCCCTGACAATATATAATAACAATGCAATCGCTCAATCCTCACTCCTAGAGGAATGCTAAATATCTCATACTGTCCTACTGACCTCGCACAATCCACTAGTGAAACTTCCAACAACCCTGCAGCACTTCATGTATGCCAGCCATATGTAACACTCGATGCTATAGACTTTCGAATAACTAATCCTACCCTAATCCCTTCATCAAACAAGAAAAGGAAATAAGGACAAACCAAACATTCTCAGGCTATAAGATCTTAATTATGTACGGTCGTGATGCGTACACTAAGCAACTACAGTAATGATATAAATTTCATTTAAGGAAAACCCTAGGCTATCGGGCATCATACAATCAGGCAATTCCATCATGCAATTCCTGAAGATCCTTAGCCTAGTTCTAGCATGATGTTCTAACATATCACAAAAGCAAATAATCTGTAAGGTATTTTGGGGTCTACTTACTGGCTCCGGCTAATCGTACACTTGCATCCTCCTTTATATTTTTTTAAACCATTTGACAAATGATTTTAAAATCTTGTCCTTAGTTTGAGACTGGAGACAAACAGGTGTTTCCTCAAGTTCACTCAAACGAAGGCGTTGATACCAATTTGTAACATCTATAAAGTTCATGCCAAATTTAAACTTTTTAAAACATTTCAAAACACATGATTATTACAAAACTTGATTTCAAAATAGTATAATGTTAGAGTATCCCATATTCAAATCGTGAAAACATAAAGATGTGTACGATCACGCCTTCGCCTTCCTGTGATCATCAGAAGTAACTAAAACAAAATCAACAACTGTAAGCCCGAAGCTTAGTGAGTACCCCCAAAGTACCCATACACACATCAATATACACATAGTGACAAACATCATACTATGGGTCCAATTAACCATCGAGTTGGAATACCCCATACCCTCAACCAAGAGGTTGGAATGCCAATATACTATGGCTCCAGTCATCCTCCAGATGGAATACCCTCGGCCCACATACTTCGAGTCCAATCATCCTCGGGATGGAATAATCGTGAACCACAACCATCGAGATGGAATGCCCAGGTCCTTTGGCTCTTGCACAAAGCATATAAACCTCAACCACCAATGAAATATCTGCCCATATATATCAGATAATCACATAACAGTCTATAGACAGGAAAACCGATCTAAGAGATCATAACAACAAAATAACATCCTCTCTACCATGATACTGATCTAACATATCATACTAACATAACATCATCCTATCTACTAGGATATTGATCTAACAGATCATAACACCATATTACCATCTTATCTACCAGGATACTGAGCTAACAGATCGAACTAGCATAACATATCAGGATAGCAATAAAAAAGGGTCGGCCTTAGTGCCTTAGACCCTTGAGTATAGTGAGGCAAACTCAACTCACAACTATCGAACTGTAGTGATACGATCAATTTCTCGAATCACAGCCACGAACTTCACCACCTATATTCACCATAGGACCACTTCGACAAATTCCCAATTTACTAAAATACCCCTAGAAGTCAAATTGGTCAACCCTTGGTCAAAGTCAAAGTCAACGGTCAAGGTCAATAGTCCATGTTGACCTAACTTGTTTAGTGCAGCTCACTGACTCGTCGAGTCCTTCCAGAACTCGATAAATCGTGAAAACCCTAGTTGACTCGTTGATTTTCCTGACAATTCGTCGAGACCATGCTTATCCAAAAGTCAGGAAAACCCTAACTGACTCGTCTAGTCGTCTCACTGACTCGTCGAGTCTATAAAGAAAACTAACAACGACAAATCTTCATCGGACTCGTCAAGTTGACCATGCAACTCGTTGAGTCCCTTCAGTACACCTCTCATTTAGACATTTCAACCTACCCTAGAGCTCCAAATTGTAGATCAAGCCTCCTAGAGCATGATTTCCATGTAAAGTTGCAAACTTTGCGTACATGCATGGACTTAAATGCCAAAACCAAGCTATGGGAAAGTTTTAAACCAAAGAGGAGGGACCAAGCTTACTAAATATGATAGCTTTATGGCTATAGGGACCTAGAGAAGTCCAGATCTGAAGTTACAACTTTAGATCATGACCACTACCTGAAATGGTTCACAGATATGCTAAAATGGCCCTAAATTTAAGCATGGAGAGATCTAGCTACAGGGAAGTCAATGTAACGACTTGTTACCTTCAAAATGACGCCAAGATGAAGTAGAGTCAGATCCACAACCTTCTCTTTGCTCCAAGCTCCTTAGACTTCAAGCCTTCCTCACAAAAACCAATTTACAAGCTTCTTCACACACAAAAATGGAGGGTATTCGAAATTAGGGTTTTCTGGACTCAAGGAAGGTAAGGGAGGATTCTTCACAAAAAGCACTTTCCAAGCTTCTTCACACACACAATTAGTTCTCCCCCCCCCCCCCTTGGGGTTCGAACTACCACTCGCTGACCCTTGCAGTCGATCACGGAACCGAAGCCACTAAGCTAGTCCATACCCACGATCACACACAGATACCCCATGGGAATTGTAATCAAATCTATCGGGAAAGATACCCCAAAGTTCTCTAACACGCAACCCCAATAAACTGTAGAAGCTGAAAACCCATGTTTGTTGGCGATATAGACTCGCAACGAACACTTTAGCTCTCCAACTAGCAACACGAACTCCCTACTGAATGTCTGAGAGACAAACGACTGACTCGCTCACGATTCAAATAATACTAAAGCAAGTAATGAGTTCACTAAAAATGTACCTAATCACGGGTATAAACATATAAGAATAAAACAGGTATAATCAGTAAGATAAAGGATAGAAACATACCAGCAACCATATCTGGTGCTTGCCTGACCTCCTATGCCGTAAGCTAGAAGGCACGTCCCTAAGCCATCAGGGGCGCTGCTCTCCCTTGACTCCCGTTAGTAATCATCAGTGTAACCGGGGAGAGAGCTTGCGCCGGCTTGGCGGCTAGTAGGGTACACTAGGCCTTCATATCGCCCACCAGCTCACAATGGTAAGAAAGACTGACTCCAAGAGTTGGAGTCAGCTACCTGCAATCAATGGCAAGATGGCCCTACTTCCCATATTTGTGGCGCCCGCTCCCTGATCGGCAAACCCCTGAATGAGCCAATCCTCACTTCCCACCAGTGTAGCTCGGCTAAACTCCAACCGTAGTATCAACGGTCTTGCACCGCTTTGGTGCAGACTATGCCTGTGTCAGGGCCTGCCTTTGCTCCCATAGCTGTAACTCAATCTCCAGCTCACGCCGCCTAGTGGCCTCCTGTAAATCCACCAGTATATCACATCGTTGGGTAGCAACAAACTGTCAGATATCAGTCATGAGCATGCTCAATTAACGTGTCACCTAAGCTTGCTCAGAAGCAAACTTCGAGCACAACATCACCCTGTCAACGAATATGCGGGTGATCACTGTCACCGACTCCGTACCCTGTCTTAGATCCAAAACTCCTATGACAGCCGCTCGCGCTCGACCCGTGGAATATAGTAAGCGCGGAACATCTCCCTGAAATGCTCCCAAGTAACCGCAACTCTCTGATCATCCATATACAACCAGTGATCAACCTCCACCAGTCCTTTTCCCCGGACCTCAGCAAGTTCGGGCACATCTGACCTTCTGGTCAGCAGGACTTGAGCACGTGAAGAAACATCTCTCCACGTCAGACAACCACCGCATGGCTATGATAGGATCCTGAGTCTTGTCAAAAGTCGGGGGATCGTGTTATCGAAGTTGCGGTAATGAAAATCCGGACTGGATCCTCCCCATGTTGCCATTACAGCTATTGTAGCAGTTGTGGCAGCCGTCTCAGCAAGGGCTGCATAACTCCTGTTGAAATACTCAAGCATGGTGTTCTTAATAGACCCAAACATCTCCGACAGTTGTGCCCATAATAAATTAGCAACCTCATCATGCAAGATCTCTCGAATCCTGGAGTCCAACTCATACGCCCTCATCTATCCGACAACCTCGGGCATTGTCGGTCCCTCTTGACCTCCGTCTCCTGATCCTGATCCGGATCCATTGACATAGTGTCTCGTAACCACCATACTTAAAATATACCAGGAAAATATCAGATAATCCGCATAAATAATGGGGAACCAACTCCGAACTAATCCCTAGGGGTCGTTACTTCCTTGCAACGCGTTTCGGTCATGTGCTTTCAGTAGTACGGGCCCATACTACCTTCCACACCTCCCCATATTTTTCTCAAGTATCATCACAACGTTGTAACAATATACAATAACATGGCGAGTACTCAATCCTCACTCCTAGAGGAATACTAAATATCTCACACTGGCCTACTAACCTCGCACAACCCGCCCAAGAAACTTCCACCAACCATGCAGAACTCGTGTATGCTAGCCATACATAATGTTGGACCATATACACTTTTGAATACCTGATCCTACCCTAAGCCCTTCGTCAAACAAGAACATGAAATAAGTCTAAACCAAACATTCTCAGGCTATAAGATCTTAACTATGTACGACCGTGATCCATACACTAAGCAACTATAGTAATGATGTCAATTTCATATAAGGAAAACCCTAGGCTATCATGCATCATAAAATCTGGCAATTTTATCATGCAATTCCTGAAGATCCTTAGCCCAGTACTAGCATGTTGTTCTAACATATCACACAATCAAATAATCCGTAAGGTATTTTGGCGTCTACATACTGGCTTCAGTTCTCCTTTTTATTTTTTTGAAAACCATTTGAAAAATCATTTTAAAATCATGTCCTTAGTTTGAGACTGGAGACACACGAGTGCTTCCTCCAATTCACTCAAACCAAGGCTCTGACACCAACTTGTAACATCCATAAAAATCATGCCAAATTTAGACTTTTTAAACCATTTCAAAACCAATGATTATTACAAAACAAGTTTTCAATAGAGTATAATGTCAGAGTATCCTAGAATCAAATCATGGAAACATAAAGAGGTGTACGATCACGCCTTTTCCTTCCCGCGGTCATCAAAAGAACCTGAAACAAAATAAACACCTATAAGCCCGAAGCTTAGTGAGTTCATCCACAATACCCATACACACAAAAATATAAACATAATCACAAACATCGTACTATGGTTCCAATCAACCATCGGGTTAGAATACCCCAGACCCTCAACCATCAGGTTGGAATGCCAATAAACTATAAACTATGGGTCCAGTCATCCTCGGGGTCGAATATCCTCAGCCCACAACCTTCGGGTTGGAATGCCCACATATTACGAGTCCAATCATCCTCGGGATGGAATATTCACGAACCACAACCATCGGGATGGAATGCCCATGTCTGTTGGCTCTTGCACAAAGAATTTAAGCCTCAACCACCAATCACATAACAGTCTATAGACAGGAAAACCGAACTAACATATCATAACAACATAATAACATCCTATCTACCTAGATACTGATCTAACAGATCATAGTAACACAACATCATCCTATATACCTGTCTATAGACTGTTATGTGATTATTTGATATATATATATATATATATATATATATATATATATATATATATATATATATATATATATATATATATATATCAGATAATCACATAACAGTCTATAGACAGGCAAACCAATCTAACATATCATAACAGCTTAATAACATCCTATATACTAGGAAACTGATCTAACAGATCATAACAACATAATACCATCCTATCTACCATGATATTGACCTAACAGATTATACTAGCATAACATATCAGGATAACAATCCAAAAGGGCCGACCTTGGTGCCTTAGACCCTTGCGTATAGTGAGGAAAACTCACATCACAACTGTCGAACTATAGTAATACGATCAAACTCTCGAATCAAAGCTACGAACTCTACCACCTCTATTCACCATAAGAAAACTTCCATGAATTTCCAATTTACTAAAATACCCCCAAAAGTTAAACTAGTCAACCCTTAGTCAAAGTCAAATTCAACAGTCAACGTCAACAGTCCATGTTGACCTAACTCGTCGAGTGCAACTCACTGACTTCCGAGTCCTTCCAGAACTTGAGAAATCATGAAAATCCTAGTTGACTTGTCGAGTCATCTCACTGACTCGTGGAGTCCATGCAGAAACCAACAACGACCAATCCTCATCGGAATCATCGAGTTGACGATGTAACTCGTTGAGTCCCTTCAGCCCATCTCTCATTCATATATTTTTAAGCTACCCAAAAGCTCCAAATTTTAGATCTAGCCTCCTAGAGCATGATTTCCACATAAAGTTGCAAACTTTACGTACATGCATGGTCCTGAATGCCAAAACCAAGCTAATGGAAAGGTTTAAATGAAAGAGGAGGGCCCAAGATTGCTAAATCTGATAACTTTATGCCTATAGGGACCTAGAGAAGTCCAGATCTGAAGTTACAACTTCATATCATGATCAATACTCGAAATGGTTCACAAATACGCTAAAAAGCCCTAAACATAAGAATGGAGAGATCTAGCTAGACGGAAGTCAAGGTAACGACTTGTTACCTTCAAAATGATGCCAAGATGAAGTAGAGTCAGATCCAGAAGCTTTTCTTTGCTCCAAGCTACATAGAATTCAATCATTCTTCACAAAAAAACCACTTTCCAAGCTTCTTCACACACACAAATGTGGGTATTCGAAATTAGGGTTTTTTGGACTCAAAGGGGACGGTAAAGGAGGTTAAGGGAGGCTAATGACCCTTCAAATAGTGTGCAAAACCCCAGAAATTAGGGTTTCATTTTCCAGCTCCTACTCATCAAGTCAGGGTCCTCTGACTTACCGAGTAGGTCCAATAATCCAAACAGACTAACCCGCCTTTACACAACGAGTTGGGGCAACCAACCCGTTGAGTAGGTCCATAAACATATATATAAGGTTTTAAAACTTATACATGGTAGTCAGGGTGTTACAATTATCCCACACTTGAACTAGACTTCGTCCTTGAAGTCTACTGCGGTGAACAATTCTGGATATTTCTCCCGCATCTCTGCCTTCGGCTCCCATGTCCACTCGGATCCCCTCCTGTGCTCCTATTATACTTTTACTAGAGGTACTTCCTTGTTCCGTAGAACCTTTATCTTCCTCTCAAGAATGGCCACCAGCCTCTCTACGTAATTCAGACGCTCATCAACCTGAATATCATCTAATGACACTACCACCTCCTCATCTGGCATACACTTTCGCAACTACAAAACGTGAAAAGTATTGTGAATATGACTGAGCTCCTCGGGGAGGTCCAGTCTATACGCCACCTTGCCAACCCTGACATTGATACTGAATGGCCCTACATATCGGGGACCCAATTTCTCCCTCTTCCTGAAGCAACTCACACCGTTCCAAGGTGAGACCTTCAGGGGTACCATGTCACCCACCTGGAACTCCAGCTCATATTGGTGTATCTTAGTGTAACTCTTCTGCCGACTCTGAGCGGTCTTCAATCGCTGTCTGATCTGTTGAATCCTCTCCGTAGTCTGCAGAACTACCTCTGTCCGTACCATCACCCTGTGACCGATCTCACCCCAACATACTAGGGTGCAACATCTCCGTCCATACAACAACTCATATGGTGGAGCACCAATACTGGAATGAAAGCTATTGTTGTAGGAAAAATCTACAAAGGGAAGGTAGGAGTCGTGATAGGTTCCCACTTCCACATGGGAACCTCTAGAGGATGCAGCTTGCCATGCGGCCTCTGGTGCTCGGCCTTTACCATCCTCCATGTCAGGCACCTCTCTACGTACCAAGCGATTTATCGCTTCATTCACGACCACCAGTAACTCAATTGCAAATCCCGGTACAACTTGGTGGCCCCGGGTGAATAGACAAGCGAGACTTATGATTCTCCTCCAGTACAATCTATCTGACCCTACCAGACGTCGTAATCCAGACCCGACTATAATGGGTCAATAATCCCCGTGTATCCTGCACAAACCGGTTGTTCTCACCCCAAATCCTCTCAAGATTCCAGTTCTCCTAACGCATACCCTCCGACTGAGCTTCCCTGATCAAGCTCATAAGTGGAGAACCCATGGATAACCTCATACATGTCACTAGGGTAGAAGATATATCTGACTTGCGGCTCAGAGCGTCCGCAACCACATTCTCCTTACCTGGATGGTAAAGGATCTCACAGTCGTAGTCCTTGACTACATCCAACCACATGCGTTGTCTCATGTTCAGGGTTGGCTAATCCATGATGTGTCTCAGGCTCTTGTGGTCCGTGTATATGGTACAATAGACCCCATAGAGGTAATGTCTCCAAATCTTGAGAGCAAATACCACCGCACCTAACTCCAGGTCATGAGTAGTGTATCTTATCTCGTGCGGCTTCAGTTGCCGCGACGCGTCGGCTATCACCCGTCCTCTCTACATGAGGACCGCTCCTAGTCTTGTGATGCATGCATCACAGAACACTAAAAAATCATCAACACCCTCCACAAGAGTAAAGACTGGAGCCTCGCATAGTGATTGTTTGAGGGTCTCAAACGCCCTTTGCTGGTTTGGGCCCCACCAGAAATCCACCCCCTTCCTCGTCGGATGAGTGAGGGGTACTGCAATCTTGGAGAAATCTTGCATGAATCTATGGTAGTACCCTGCCTATCCCAAGAAGCTCTTGATATCCGAGGGAGATTTTGGAACCTCTTACTGATGGGTTTTGGCCATATGAACATTCCTATGTGCACATGCAAACCCGAATGCTTGGATCTAGGTTTCTCTAATTGAACATGCATTGAATCCAACACTTCTAATGGATAATAGAGTATAATAACAATAAGAAAATCAGAATTAGAAGATTACCTTGAATCACTTGCTTGATCTTCTTGTCCTTGGAGCGTTAGAGTCACAATTGTCACTTCTTTAATGGCTTACAAACATCAACTAGCAAGAGGATGATTTGAGAGAGAGGAGAGAGGATCAAGAATCGGCCAGGGTTTCTTCTTAGAGCATAGGTTCCGATTCCCTTGACCCTTAGGGTCTATTTATACTAGTGAGGCTCAGAGGGTTTCACCCTTAAACCCTAATTGGATAACTTAGGCTCTAAGCAATCCAATACCCTAATTGATAAGCTCTAGGACGAATTCTAAGCCTATCCTAAGCCCTAGAAGTTGTCCACCCCTTATCTATAAGGGATTATAGCCCAAAGTACAACTATCAAACACTTGGCAGTTTATGCCCCTTTATTCAATTAATCTCTTTAAGTCACCAAATTAATTCCTAATTAATTTATGACTTATATTAATCAAATAATAGTATTATTATTCCTTATATTATTCTCATAATATATTAATAATATTTCTTCTCTCATAATAAATCATCCTGTCAAGTTGCTATGGTGAAGGCAACCCAAAAGGACCATGCACAACCAGGTGAAATACTTGCCTAATATAGTTGCAGCCTTAGACACTATTCCAACAGTCTCCCACTTGGATAAGTCTAGTAACTATATACACAAGTATAATCCGATTAGCAATTGTAGCTCTCAAAGACGCTGTCAAACTCTGATCTAATCAATCCTGTCCTTCAGATAAGGGATCGTACAGTCCTCTGGTTAGATATCATGCTGACAATTCTATGGAACCAATTTGTCTAGCATTTGGTTTCTCGATTTCAGATTTATTTGACATAGAACTTAATAGAACACATCAATTCAGCTCTGACCGGGCCCGGCACATAAGTCAAATCAAATCATCGAGCGGCCAAGATATCGCTTTTACCCTCTTAGGATAAAAGTAACAGATAAACTTCGACTTATATGAATTTACTTATTCATTAATCAACTATACACAACAATGCGTTTTATAACATTAAGTTACTGGTGCGGTTTCGCATTATCAATGTAAAACCAATTAACAAATTACAAACCATATATCTTGGTTTTAAGACCATATGATATTATCGTCTTGCGATCATCCTTTTTATCACATTCCATAAGATGATTCCAGCACGCGCAGGTTTGTTCTAATGCTCAAAACCAGTTCATAAGCACTCATGAACGTTGCAGCAACCTTTTGCTATCTCTAATACCATTTAGGCAATCTACACACCAATTCATGACAATCTTCATTCATATCTACTTCCAACATATGAATGATTGTGGACAATTTGAATAATTCGATTATTCTTAATAAGCTCAATTATTCCGGAAGTCAAAACATGCAAAGTGAAACAATAGTTACACAATTAACATAAGACAGTAACATTACTCATAAATAATACTCTTTTATTTAATCATCAAATGTTAATTACATTTATCTATTACACGTTTCCACTACTATCTAATCTATACTAATATCATCCTTCAGCCCAATACTCTTAGCATGCTGCAAGTGCTTAACCCTGCTCAGTCCCTTCGTAAGCGGATCTGCTGGGTTATCTTCTAATGATATCCTCTTCACCACGAGTTGTCCTTCTTCTACATGATGTCTAATAAAGTGATATTTTATGTCGATATGTCGAGAGCTACCATGATCCCTTGGTTCCTTGGTCAAGGCAACCGCTCCTTCATTATCACAGAAAATATCCAAGGGCTCCTTTATGGTAGGTACAACTTCAAGATCACCGACGAAGTTCTTCAACCATATAGCCTCCTTCGACGCTTTGCTCACTGCAATGTACTCTGATTCACACGTTTAATCAGCTACATTTTCCTGCTTGGAAAATTTCCAAGTCACTGCTCCTCCATTCAGGGTAAACACCCAGCCCGACTGCGAACGGTAGTTGTCCCTGTCGGTTTGAAAGCTGGCGTCACTATACCCTCGCACGTTCAAGTCATCACTCCCTCCGAGGACTAAAAACCATTCCTTCGTCCTCCGAAGGTACTTAAGGATATTCTTGACCGCAATCCAATGGGCTCTGCCAGGGTTCCCTTGATATCTACTAACCATGCTCAAAGCAAAGGCTACATCAGGACGAGTACAAGTCATAGCATACATGATTGAGCCAACTGCGGAAGCGTACGGTACTTGGCTCATTTCTGCTATTTCAGCTTCGATACTCGGACTTTGAATCTTACTCAACTTGGCATTACTTTGTATCGGTAATTCTCCCTTCTTCGAGTTTTCCATACTAAAACATTTCAGAACTTTATCTAAGTAAGTGTTCTGACTAAGTCCTATTAGTCTCTTACTTCGTTCTCTCACTATCCTTATTCCCAGAATATAGGAAACCTCTCCGAGGTCCTTCATAGCGAAGCACTTCCAGAGCCAGGACTTAACCTCCTACAGTGTTGGGACGTCGTTTCCTATGAGTAGTATGTCGTCGACATACAAAACAAGGAAGCTTACTATACTCGCACTGGATTTGACATATACACATGATTCATCTTTGCTTCGTACAAATCCAAACTCTTTGACTTTCTCATCGAAGCAAAGATTCCATCTGCGAGATGCTTGCTTAAGTCCATAAATGGACTTCTCAAGCTTACACACTCTATTCGGATGCTTCGGATCAACAAAACCCTCTGGCTGAGCCATGTAAACATCCTCATCCAACTTCCCATTAAGGAAAGCGGTCTTGACATCCATTTGCCAAATCTCATAATCATGAAACGCGGCAATCGCTAGCATCACTCTAATAGATTTTTATCTTCGCAACTGGTGAGAAGGTCTCATCATAGTCAACTTTGGGAGTTTGAGTAAAGACCTTCACAACCAATCGCGTGTTATACGTGTGTATGTTTCCATCCACGTCGGTCTTCTTCTTGAAGACCCATTTGCACCCAACGGTCTTACGTCCGGGCACATTATCAACCAAATTCCAAACTTGGTTGTCATACATGGATTGGATCTCGCTGTCCATTTCCTCTTTCCATTTCGCAGACTCCGGGCCTGCCATGGCTTCCTTATAGCTATTAGGTTCATCTAAATTTATTAGTGTACTATCACTAATATACGTGTCCCCTTCGGTAGTAATATAAAAACCATACAACTAGGGTTGAACTCTAACTCTTTCGGAACGTCTAAGAGGTAATGATTCGTCAATCGGTTCAACCGGAGTTTCCTCCTTGGGTTGAGTGCCAGCGGTAGAGGTTCCTTCATCAATCGACTCTTGAATCTCTTCAAGATTGATTTGCCTCCCACTATCTCCTTGGCTTACGAGTTCTCGCTCTCTGAAAACTCCTCTCCTCGCAACAAAGACAACATTGTCCTTTGATCTATAAAAGAGATATCCAAAGGATTTCTGCAGCTAGCCGATGAAAATACATCGCTCACTACGAGGTTCGAGCTTGTCGTGAGTATCTCATCTTACGAAAGCCTCACAAACCCAAACCTTGATATGTGCCAACGAGGAAGCTTTCCATGTCCCCATCTCGTGAGGTGTTTTGGCAACCTTCTTAGTAGGGACTCGGTTAAGGATATGGGAGGCAGTCTCTAAGGCATACCCCCAGAATGAGATAGGTAGTGAAGCATGACTCATCATAGAGCGGACCATGTCTAACAAGGTTCGATTACGCCTTTCTGCCACACCATTCAACTGCGGTGTCCTAGGTGGCGTCAATTGTGAAACTATTCCAAACTCCTTGAGATATTCGTGAATTCAAGACTTCGGTACAATCCTCCTCGATCGGATCAAAGCATCTTGATTTTCCTGCCCAATTGATTCTCCACTTCATTTTTGAACTCTTTGAACTTTTCAAACATTTCTGACTTTTGCTTGATTAAGTAGATATACCCATGTCTACTATAGTCATCGGTAAAAGTCACATAGAAGCGGTTCCCATCCTTTGTGGTTGATCTAAACGGTCCACATACATCGGTATGTATGAGGTCCAATAGACCCTCACCCCTTTCACATGTACTAGTGAAGGATGACTTGGTCATCTTTCCAAGCAAACAAGACTCGCATGTGTCATCTTCCCTAAGGTCGAATGACTCCAACACTCCATCCTTTTGGAGTTGGGTTATGCACTTCTTGTTGACATGTCCAAGACGACAATGCCACAAGGATGCTTTATCCATACCATTGGAAGAATCCATGCATAAAACATCATTTCCTAGGTTATCTACAATCATAACAGTTTCATAACTTCCATTACATGGTATTGCTTCAAAATATAAGACACCATTTAGATAAGCACAAATAGAACCATTCTCATTATTAAAAGAAAATCTAAATCCTTTTCTAAACAAACCATGAAATGAAATGATGTTTCTTGCCATTTCTGGCGAATAGCAACAATTGTTCAAATCTAAACATAAACCAATCATAAGACTAGAGAATACACTCCAATCTTGGTCACAGGCGATGATCTTCTATTCCCCATGATTAGATTTATTCTTCCATGCTCCACATCCCTATTTCTTCTTAGTCCCTGCAATTCAGAACAAATGTGGTAACCACAACTGGTATCAAGGACCCAAGAAATAGCATGAGATGAATCATTAGATTTAATTGTGTATATACCTGTGAAAGACGGCTTGATCTTTCCTTCCCTAATGGCTTGCAGGTAGTCTGGGCAGCTTCTCTTCCAATGCCCTATTTTGTGGCAGTGGTGGCACTCTGCCTCCTTCGGGTTAGGGTTAGGCTTAGCGGGATCAACTTTTGTCTGACTAGAAGAGGAACCATCTTGGGACTTTCCCTTGCGGTGGCTCTTAGACGGAGCCTTCCTCTTCTTGCCTCTTCCTTGCCCAATGGCCAAAACAGGAGCAGCGGGTGGATTGGGAGTGGGTGCAACAGACTTGTCCTTGAGGTTGCTTTCAGCAACCCTAAGGAGACCTTGGAGCTTACTTAGGGTGACCTCTTCTTTGTTCATGTGGTAGGTCATCCTAAATTTATTGTAACATGGAGGCAAAGAGTGAAGCACCATGTCGATCGCCAAGTCTTCCCCAAAGTCAACATTCAACTTGCGAAGACGATCGACATACCTTTGCATCTTTTGCAGGTGCATGGTTAGAGATTCTCCAAGACCCATTTTGGCGGATATCATGTTAGTGAAAATCTCGTAACGCTCCTGCCTCGCGTTTCGGTGGTATCTCTCTAACAAGTCTTGGTGCATTTCGTACGGATACATGTCCTCATAGGACTTTTGGAATTCGGCGTTCATTGTGGCTATCATGATGCAATGAACCTTCGTTGCATCACGTTCATGAGTCTCAAAAGCAGTCATTTCAGCGGGAGTAGCAATTTCTGGGTTGATCTTCTCGAGCTTCTCATCGAGGACATACTCCTTGTCCTCGTAGCGAGCAATTGTGCGAATGTATCTTATCCATTCGCTAAAGTTCGTCCCATCGAAAGTCACCTTTTGTCAAAGGCTCATCATTGTGAACGAGATAGCAGCAGCGTTGTTCGCGTTCGACATCTACAAATAGAAAGGACAAAGATAGATTAGAATTTGAATCGCTAATAATCACCCAATAAGAAAATTAGGGCTAGGATCTAACATCAATATTTACATATTAGAAAAGGGATGTCGTAATCTAACATGCAAACAATTTGAAGGTAAGTGAATGACGATTCACTAATTCTCCACCATGAAAACATAACTTTATGTGCTAAATGTATTGAGAATTCCTAGTTTAAGATGAGATTCATTGAAACTTTACAATCGCATATTTAAATCTCGATATGGCCCTCTCGTTTGTGACTGGGATACCGAGGATCACAAAGTGGGTGTGAATTACCATGCAAATTCACATGGTGCCTTCATTGTAACAATCACCTATTTGATGTGCCGGTAAACCGCACACGCTCCATCGAACTATGATAAAAAAATTAAACACATGCTCCACTAACTTCTTAGAAAGGGTGCAAAGTGTAATTTCATGGGATTGCATCAATTCACTTTTCCTAAAGTAACTAGGATTAGGAATTTTTAAAAAAACGTGTAGTTACTTTGTAATTCATATTATACTTTTAATGAGGATATGAGGTTGCCCTATCCTACCCGTTCGGCTAACAACCCTCCACCGATCAAGCAAGCGGTGGGTGTGAGTGTACACCCATTAAGCGTCATTTTATAGGCAGCAACCTTATACCCACCTTATAGACCGGCTTCGTGAATCAGGCCTACTAACAGTAAAACTAGCATTTTAATTATACATATATATATATATATATATATATATATATATATATATATATATATATATATATATATATATTAATCTTGTAATATCATATTAGTATAGTGTTGAATTTTAAACTTGTAAAACTCTAGGGTTTGGAATTTATATTGTCTAAATTAAACTTTTAATCACAAAACATAAATTTCAAAACATGAGGGCAATTTTTAAACTTTTCAAAACATAGGGGATCAAATAACAAATAATCTAAATTAACATTTAATCACATAATTATCCATATTTGATCTATTTAATAATTTCTTGCAAAACAATTTTTCAATTTAATTAAAATAATTAATCAATTAACACATAAGGAAATAAATATTTTATTAATTGAGAAATATCTTCAATTAGGTCAAAAATATACTCATATATATCATAAAATCGGATTTATATTGATCTAATATGATTAAGGCAAGTATCTCAAAGATAAACAGCAAGAAATCCCGAAATTAGCTCTTTCTGACGCTTGGACTCGTCGAGTACCACAATGTACTCGCCGAGTCCACTATAGGACTCGCCGAGTTCATCAGACAGAAACACAAAATTCAAATTTTGAAGACATCAAACAACCAACCAATGCATCAATTCAATAGAAACCAATCTAGGCTTTGATACCACTGATGGGTTTTGGCCATATGAACATTGTTATGTGCACATGCAAACCCTAATGATTGGATCTAGGTTTCTCTAATTGAACATGCATTGAATCCAAGACTTCTAATGGCTAATAGAGTATAATAACAATAAGAAAATCAGAATTAGAAGATTACCTTGAATCACTTGCTTGATCTTCTTGTCCTTGGGGTTTTAGAGTCATAATTGTCACTCCTCTAATGGCTTACAAACACCAACTAGCAAGAGGATGATTTGAGAGAGAGGAGAGAGGATCAAGAATCGGCCAGGGTTTCTTCTTAGAGCATAGGTGCCCATTCCCTTGACCCTTAGGGTCTATTTATACTAGTGAGGCTCCTAGGGTTTCACCCTTAAACCCTAATTGGATAACTTAGGCTCTAAGCAATCCAATACCCTAATTGATAGGCTCTAGGACAAATTCTAAGCCTATCCTAAGCCCTAGAAATCGTCCACCCCTTATCCATAAGGGATTATAACCCAAAGTACAACTATCAAACACTTGACAGTTTATGCCCCTTTATTCAATTAATCTCTTTAAGTCACCAAATTAATTCCTAATTAATTTATGACTTATATTAATCAAATAATAGTATTATTATTCCTTATATTATTCTCATAGTATATTAATAATATTTCTTCTCTCACAATAAATCATCCTGTCAAGTTGCTATGGTGAAGGCAACCTAAAAGGACCATGCACAACCGGGTCAAATACTTGCATAATATAGTTGCAGCCTTAGACACTATTCCAACACCTACTGCATTACCGCCTTGATTTTGGCCGGATCAACCAAAACCCCTTCTCGGTTAAAGAAATGTCCAAGGAAGTGAACCTCTCGTAACCAAAAGTCGCACTTCGAGAACTTGGCATAAAGTCGTTCTCGCCTCAAAACTCCCAATACCTCCCGAAGATTCTCCTCGTGCTGCTCATGGTTCTTGGAGTACACCAAAATATCGTCTCTGAACACAATGACCGAGCGATCGAGCATTATTTTCCAGACCCGATTCATCAGGTCCATAAATACCGCCGACACATTGGTGAGCCCGAACGACATCACCACGAACTCATAATGTCGATAACGAGTGGTGAACCTAAGTAGTCTTCTCCACATCCTCCTCCCTAACCCTGACCTGAGCATACCCAGACCTCATGTCTATCTTGGAGAACCAAGATTCCCCCCTGCAACTGATCGAATAGATCATCTATCCACAGGAGTGGATAACGGTTCTTCACCGTTAGCTTGTTCAACACCCGGTAGTCGATGCACATCCTGTGTGAACCATCATTCTTCCTGAAGAAGAGAGTCGGCGCTCCCCACAGAGAACTGCTCGGACGAATGAACTACTTGCCCAGCAGTTCCTTCAGCTGTGATCACAACTCCTACATCTCTGGTCGTGCCAACCTATATGGCACCTTGGCTATAGGGGCCGCGCCTGACACTAGGTCGATCCTAAACTCAACCTGTCTCTCTGGAGGCACTCTGAGTAACTCCACTGGAAACACTTCAGCGAACTCCCTAACCACTGGAACCTCTGAAACCGAGACATGATCCCTGACCCGCGTATCCACCACATACGCTAGATAACCCGCACACCTGTGCTGAATGTACTATCAAGCCCTAGAAGGTGAACAAAACCCCGATCCCAATCTCGTGCCCTCGCCGTAAACAATCACTTCTCCCCCACTTGGGGTTCGAACTAGCACTCGCTGTCCCTCACAGTCGATCATGGCACCGAAGCGACTAAGCGAGTCCATACCCACGATCACACACACATCCCCCATGTTTAAGGCGACGGTCATGGCAGCTGTTGCAGCTGCTATGTCTCATGTAAATACCCCTAGTGCAAGGGGATCAGGAGTTGGTGTGCATCCATCTAACCACGGAGAGAGTCACGGGCACTCATGTGAGTGTACTTATAAGGATTTCTCGAATGCCAAACCCATGAAATTTAATACCCCTGGAGGAGTTATGGCATTAAAACAATGGATTGAGAAGACAGAGGCAATTTTTCAAATCCGCTCCTGTCCGGAGAGCAGGAAGGTCAAATTCATTGTTTGTACCTTTGCGGATAGAGACCTAACATGGTGGAACGACCATGTTAAGTCACTAACCCTGGTAGTGGCTAAATCTATAATTTGAAAGAAATTGAAAACAATATTGATGCGGGAATACTATTCGTGAGGGGAAATTCAGAAACTTGAGTAAGAGCTCTGGGGTCTTTCTATGGTTGGTTCGGACATAACAACCCACACAAATCGATTATATCTCTTAGTGATACTTTGTCAAGAAATGGTTGCTCTGGAGAGCAAAAAGATAGAGAGGTATATTTGGGGACTGTCACCCTAGATTCAGGAAAGTGTCATAGCTTCCATGCCTGTTACCTTTGATAGTTCCAAAGAGCTGGCACAGTCTCTTATAGAGGACAGAGCCCGTCAAAACTCTGTGGTTGTTGCACCAGAATAACCGAGGGGAAAGAACAACAACAATAGTAAGAACAACAACAGCAAGAAGAAAGGTTTGAATAAGAGGAAGGACAAATCTTCACAAGAACCCTCGAAAAAACAACAACTACTGGTAGTCCATGTTGCTACTGTACCTACTGCAGTTATTGCTAACCCTGAACTAGCTAAGCCTTATGCTGGTAATCTCCCCAAATGCAAAAATGCAATTTTCACCATAACGGAAATTGCCGGGAAACGCAGTGTCGTAACTGCAACAGAAAAGGGCATACTGCTCGATTATATAGATCACGACCCCAACCGATTAACCAAGTACCTGCCGCTGGAGTAGTTCAAGATTTCTATCAATGCGGTGATGTGGAGCATTACAAAAGATATTGTTCGAAAGTTGGAAATGATGGTGGAGTTGGGAGGATTCTAACTTTGGGTCACAAAAAGCGGTAGCAGACCGTGCCGTGGTCATGGGTACGTTTCTTCTCAACAACACTTATGCATGCATTCTAGTTGATTGTGGTGCTAAGAAGATCTTTGTGAGCCATAATTTCAAACACTTGCTAAATCAAAACTCCCAACCACTAAATGAAACTTTCACGGTCGAAATGGCTAAGGGGAAATCCAAATCCACCAACGATATATACATATGATGTACCCTTACCTTGAATAACTTTTCATTCCCAATAGACCTTATGTCGGACTCTATGAAAAGTTTCGGCATCATAATAGGTATGGATTGGTTGTGCCCTAACCATGCTGGCATCCTATGCTATGAAAGAGCCATTCGCATGAACTTGCCAACTAACGAAACTCTTATTATCTATGGAGAAAAGCCTAGAACGAACCTTCAGATCATTACTTGAATCAAGGCACAGAAGTACCTTCGCAAAGAGTACTATGATTTCTTAGATTATGTGGTAGACAAAAAGCAAGAAGTGAAAGACATCGTGAACATTCCTGAGGCCTGCAACTTTCCCGACGATCTTCCAGGAATGCCTCCCGAACGACAAGTCGAATTCAGAATCGACTTAATCCCTGGGGCTACCCCTTTAGCCAAATCCCCCTATTGTCTTCCACCATCTGAGTTGCAGGAATTATCCAGTCAGCTGAACAAACTCCTTAACAAAAGTTTCATAAGACCTAGCTTGTCACCCTAGGGAGCATCGGTTTTTTCGTTAAGAAGAAAGATGGATCATTCTCTATATGCATAGACTACTGTGATCTGAATAAACTTACCATCAAGAATCGATATCCTCTGCCTCGTATTGATGATCTGTTCGACCAACTTCAAGGTGTGAGGTACTTCTTGAAAATAGACTTAAGATCCGGGTATCACCAGTTATGGATTTTGGAGGAGGACATTCTCAAAACCGCGTTCATAACTCGTTATGGTCATTACGAGTTTGTAGTGATGCCATTCAGATTGATGAATGCACCTGCGGTGTTCATAGACCTAATGAATAGAGTGTGTCATCCATTCTTGGACAAATTCGTCATAATCCTCATTGACGGCATCCTTATCTACTCAATAAGTGACGAGGAACATGGCTAACATCTTCTTCAAGTATTGCAAACTCTTAGAATAGAGAAACTCTTTGCAAAGTTCTCAAAGTGCGAGTTTTGGATCAGGAAGGTTGATTTCCTAGGTCACGTGGTCAGTTCAGAAGGAATACACACGGACCGTTCGAAAATAATGGCAATTGAGAACTGGTCAGCACGTAAAACACCTACAAAATCCGTCAATTGTTAGGTCTTACTGGCTACAATCGCAGATTCATCTAGAATTTCTCTCAAATTTCTAAACCTCTTACCACCGTGACGCAAAAGGGTTTAAATTTTAGCTGGGCAGAAAAACAAGAAACAACGTTCCAAACTCTGAAGCAAGCTCTATGTAGTGCACTAATCATGTCTCTTCCTCAAGGGACAAATGATTTTATAGTGTACTGTGATGCTTCTAATCAAGGAATTGGATGTCTTCTTATGCAAAGAGGAAAGGTTATATCCTACGCCTCAAGACAACTAAAGACACATGAAGTCAACTATAAAACACATGACCTTGAACTAGGAGCAGTTGTATTTGCTCTGAAGATTTGGAGACATTACTCATATGGCATGAAATGCACAATATTCATGGACCATAAAAGTCTCCAGCACATCTTCGATCAGAAAGAGAAGAACATGTCACAACGACGGTGGGTGGAGCTACTGAATGACTACGAATGTGAAATTCTTTATCACCCTGGTAAAGCAAACGTAGTAGCTGATGCCCTTAGCAGAAAGGAATACTCGGGACACCGATTAAAGTCGTTGACCATGAAAATCCATTCACATCTTTCCACACAGATCAGAGAGGCTTAACTCGAGGCCTAAAAACCCGAAAATGTGGCAGGTGAAACCTTGAGAGGAATGGATAAGAAATTTGAATTCAGGGATGATGGAGTCTATTGTTTCGTGAACCGGATCTGGACACCAAAGTTTAGTGGTTATAGAGACTTGGTTATGAATGAATCACATAAAACTCGATACTCTATTCATCCAGGTTCAGACAATATGTATTTGGACCTCAAGAAACTATACTGGTGGCCTACCATGAAGGCCGAAATTGCTACCTTTGAGGGCAAGTTCCTTACTTTTGCCAAAGTCAAGGTAGAGTACCAAAAACCTTCAAGTTTATTGCAACAACCTGAAATCCCTTAATGGAAGTGGCTTCTTTATAGCTATTAGGTTCATCTAAATTTATTAATGTACTATCACCGATATACGTGTCCCCTTCGGTAGTAATATGAAAATCATATAACTGGGGTTGAACTCTAACTCTTTCGGAACATCTAAGAGGTAATGATTCATCAATCGGTTCAACCGGATTTTCCTCCTCGGGTTGAGTGCCAGCGGTAGAGGTTCCTTCATCAATCGACTCTTGAATATCTTCAAGCTCGATTTGCCTCCCACTGTCTCCTTGGCTTACGAGTTCTCGCTCTCTAAAAACTCCTTTCCTCGCAACAAAGACAACATTGTCCTTAGGTCTATAGAAGAGATATCCAAAGGATTTATGTGGGTAGCCGACGAAAATACATCGCTCACTACGAGGTTCAATCTTGTCGTGAGTATCTCGTCTTACGAAAGCCACACAAACCCAAACCTCTATATGTGCCAACGAGGGAGCTTTCGCTATCCACATCTCGTGAGGTGTTTTGGCAATGCTTAGTAGCGACTCGGTTAAGGATATGGGCGGCAGTCTATAAGGCATACCCCCAGAATGAGATAGGTAGTGAAGCACGACTCATCATAGAGCGGACCATGTCTAACATGGTTCGATTACGCCTTTCTGCCACACCATTCAACTACGGTGTCCTAGGTGGCGTCAATTGTGAAACTATTCCACACTCCTTGAGATATTCGTGGAATTCAAGACTTTGGTACAATCCTCCTCGATCGGATCAAAGCATCTTGATTTTCCTGCCCAATTGATTCTCCACTTCATTTTTGAACTCTTTGAACTTTTCATACGTTTCTGACTTTTGCTTGATTAAGTAGATATACCCATATCTACTATAGTCATCGGTAAAAGTCACATAGAAGCGGTTCCCATCCTTTGTGGTTGATCTAAATGGTCCACATACATTGGTATGTATGAGGTCCAATAGACCCTCACCCCTTTCACATGTACTAGTGAAGGGTGACTTGGTCATCTTTCCAAGCAAATAAGACTCGCATGTTTCATATTCCCTAAGTTCGAATGACTCCAACACTCCATCCTTTTGGAGTTGGGCTATGCGCTTCTTGTTGACATGTCCAAGACGACAATGCCACAAGGATGCTTTATCCATACCATTGAAAGAATCCATGCATAAAACATCATTTTCTAGGTAATCTACAATCATAACAGTTTCATAAATTCCATTACATGGTATTGCTTCAAAATATAAGACACCATTTAGATAAGCACAAATAGAACCATTCTCATTATTAAAAGAAAATCTAAATCCTTGTCTCAACAAACCATGAAATGAAATGATGTTTCTTGCCATTTCTGGCGAATACCAACAATTGTTCAAATCTAAACATAAACCATTCCTAAGCACTAGAGAATACACTCCAATCTTGGTCACAGGCGACGACCTTCTATTCCCCATGATTAGATTTATTCTTCCATGCTCCACATCCCTATTTCTTCTTAGTCCCTGAAATTCAGAACAAATGTGGTAACCACAACCGGTATCAATGACCCAAGAAATAGCATGAGATGAATCATTAGATTTAATTGTGTATATACCTGCGAAAGACGGCTTGATCTTTCCTTCCCTAATGGCTTGCAGGTAGTCTGGGCAGCTTCTCTTCCAATGCCCAATTTTGTGGCAGTGGTGGCACTCTGCCTCCTTCGGGTTAGGGTTAGGCTTAGCGGGATCAACTTTGGTCCGACTAGAAGAGGAACCATTTCGGGACTTTCCCTTGCGGTGGTTCTTAGATGGAGCCTTCCTCTTCTTGCCTCTTCCTTGCCCAATGGCCAAAACAAGAGCATCGGGTGGATTGGGAGTGGGTGCAACAGACTTGTCCTTGAGGTTGCTTTCAGCAACCCTAAGGAGACCTTGGAGCTTACTTAGGGTGACCTCTTCTTTGTTCATGTGGTAGGTCATCCTAAATTGATTGTAACACGGAGGCAAAGAGTGAAGCACCATGTCAATCGCCAGGTCTTCCCCAAAGTCAACATTCAACTTGTAAAGACGATCGACATACCTTTGCATCTTTTGCAGGTGCACGGTTAGAGATTCTCCAAGACCCATTTTGGCAGAGATCATGTTAGTGAAAATATCGTAACGCTCCTGCCTCGCGTTTTGGTGGTATCTCTCCAACAAGTCTTGGTGCATTTCTGTGACAACCCTATATTTTCCAAAAGCATTGTAATACTCGAAAGTCAAATACAACGAAATTAACCTCGAAAATAAAATGTTCAAGTATCTAAGTTGGGATGCCTCAAATATTAGATATCATGCCAAGGTTTCCAAAAACATAAAGAACGCTCAAAACCGGGTTATATTGAAGAAATTATAACCACTCGTATATTTACGACACGACGTTAAAACATTATTTGACGTAAAAAGTAAAATCTCAATAAAATGCATTTTAGCCTTAAGTATCTAAACAAAAGTCGTATATCTCGTTGAAAGGTGAGCGTGCATAAAAAGATCGCCCAAATTGGACTTCGTATGAAGAAGTTACGAATTTCCTAAGTTTCGTAACAATAGTAGAGGGCTAAAAACTCAAATTGAAGATTGAGTGTTATTTGGCTATCGCCACCTAAACGGAAGTTGAAGATCTCCACAGTAGTAATGAAACGATAAAAAGACAAACGAAAACCGACGTCGAATAAAGAACCTATGAATTTTTAACGAACTTTAGGAGGCCCGGCCTATTAAAAATATATCATTAAAAATAAAATCGAAACTAGCCGACGGAGTCTAAATGAAGTTGTAGAGCATAATCTCACCTACGCGTGGATATAAAGAACACGAAAAACGGAGCTCGTACGCGAAAGTTATGGAATTTAGAAGAGGACAGGCGGGATTACGCCGCGCGTTCTCTGGGAGTACGCCCCGCGTACTAGACCCAGAGTCGAGTCCCATCGGCCCGCCCCCTCTACACTTAGCTAGCCAGGAGTCGTAAGCCATGATGCCATATTACGCCCAGCATAACGAGGTACGCGCCGCGTACGCGAGTACGCCCCGCGTACTCCAAAATTACGCCCCGCGTACTCACTCTTTCAGCACTATAAATAGATGGCATGAGCTTCGAGTTTTGGCACACTTTCACAATTCCTCAGTCATTCTCCCAGCTCCAGAGACCATTCCCTCACCTCGGTTTCCGCACTCGAGCCCCCGACGAAAGATCTACGCTGCAGAGATTCCCGAGAGCTCGAAGACGCAACTTTCCGCAGTCGAAGCTCTGCTCAACTCTAGCCTCTCTCTTCAAACTTAACGAGTGAGTTCATACCCCTACTTTTCAATTCTATTCACGCTTTAGGGGGGAATACAAGTACATTACAAGTCAAAGTATCATTTCATAAACATAATTATAACATCGTTCTTATAGGGTTTTGATACAAAAATAATGTTATGTTTATAGGGCTATTATATCACCAAGTTGTTCTTACTAAATGGAAACATACTTTTGAGAAACTATAATGAGTGTAGTATTCAAGTGATTCATACATTTTACATATACATCTCGACAAATGAAATGCTTTCAAAAGAAGTAAAGTCTTTATTATCGTAAATCTATTTATACCAAGTAATGTGAGACATTTAAACTTCAACGTACTCGTATGTATGCATTTCAAGTCTTGTATTATATACCATAATCTCTTGGAGAGAGAGCGTGATACTTGTGTATAGATCTATACGGGATTGACAACCCCGCACCAAAACTATTAGCTATTGCTAGACCGGCAGGTCTGGGGTGACAAATGTCATAACACTAAACCACCTGAAGAATGTTGTTACAGGCCGTCAGTGTCAATAGTATGGTTATAAAACTCACATAAAAGTATAAAAACAAGTTTGATTTACGAGATTCATATATGCATTTCAGTTTTCCATTTTATTGTTAACACAAATTTTATCACTATTATTCGAGTATGGAAAACACTAACGCACTCTAACACGGGAAACTTTTCAAATCATTTATAGAAAATATTGGATTTTCTGAAAACCTCGTTCAACGATTTACTATCAAAAAGGACATACTTTTCAATGCAAAACACTTATGAGCTCACCAACTTAATTGTTGACACTTTTTCGAAACCACTTGTATTTCTTAGGGAATCAGTAATACAGGTAACCACCAGCTTTTGGAGAAGGGAACACTAAGGATGTTTTATTGTTGAACATTTATCATCTTATTGTAATATTCTTTTGCTAATATGTATAACGCAACAACATACGTTTTCATTATATATGTGATGGTTGTGTTACTTTCTTTACAATATTCAATGGTTGTGATACTACGTGAAGTCATCCACCCCCGAATGTTTCCGCCATTCTGGTTTGGGGGTGTGACAGATTGGTATCAGAGCATTGTTTATAGTGAACTAAGTATATCGAACCACATACGATATACAAACTATAAATGCAAAGGGGACCAAAAACCCTCTGACGAAACATTTTCATGAACAAAATACTTTCTTTTAAAGATATACATTTTTACAAGCATGCATTAATCTCGTATCATAACAAGTTTTACTAAAAAGTATTAAGGCAAGTTACGACACTACGATTGAGCCCCGGGGTATGTAATCAGGTCGAGAATAAATATAGCCTGATCAAATATATTTATCCTAGATTTGACCAACGTACGTCGAGGAATGGTCATAGTGGACAGCAAGCCAAGAACTTACCAAATACAAATTATCTTAGTTCCGCCAAATTGAAATATTATAGGAGTATTATTAAAAATAGTTGTACAAATTATAGTTAAAAATAGTAAGTCGTTAAATAGAATTTTCTTTTCTTATAAAGTTCTCATACATCTATCCTAGTACAGACAAATGGCCGGATTCCATTTACCAAGAGATCCCTACTACCCAAACCAAGGCAACGGCGGTTGGATAGAAGAAGACCCGGAGGAAGACCCAGAGGAAATCGAAGAAGAGGTCGAGGAAGAACCCGAAGGGGTTATTGAGGAAGAATTCGAAGTCGAAGTCGGAGAGGAATTCGAAGTCGACGAAGAGATCGAGGAGATTTCTAGCGGGACAGACTCCGAGCCAGAAGTGTTCGACCCTCCCATCCCTCATCCTCCCAAAATCAGACCATATCAACCGGGACCCATTCCCATGTGGGGAAGTCACCTCTACTACTGGAGCCGCCAGCAAGGTGTACGCCCTCCTTTCGGCATGTGCCGAGATTTTTACAATGTCAGTGGGGGAAGCTCAGCTGATCGAGCACTTCCTGTTATTGTGAACGCTATAGCTACCCAGAACTACGAGACGGACAGGCAAGCAGCCAGAGTTCGCGAGGTCAATGCTACTACCCAAGGTAACGCCGCTGACATCCGCCGTTTGGAAGGACTACATGAGAATACCCAAATCTACACGGGAACACTTCAGAACCAAATGATAACGGCTCTGGCAGAAATAAGAGAAATGAAGGAACAACAAGCAGATCTCGAGAGGCGACTAATGGGAGTCAAACGGTCGGATGCCGAATCTAGCTCCAAACGCCGCAAGTAGAACTTTTTCGAGCCCCAACAATTTTGTTATAGAGTAGGATTTCGGATAAAAGTTTTTCCCTTATTTCCCTTGTTTTCCCTGTTGTATCCGTAATCGGAGATCTCTAGGAGGATCAAATTTTCCAAACAAAAACATGTAATGTAACACACCTCAGGTGTAACCTATATGTATGAATATGAAGTATTTCTTATTTTATACCTCTCAAAAATTACGAGTTTTAAATTTCTATGCCTACCTTGAAACCATAAACTAAAGTCAGAACACATTACAAGATACAACTAACACACGATTGTCAAAACATTAGAAACTTATAGTGTTCATTCTTATTTTTCTCTACCAGAACATGCCTCCTCGAAGATCAACACGCAGAAACTCAACTTCAACACCACCTCCACCACCTCCTCCAATTATGGACACCGTTATGTTCCAGACTGCTGTAACCGCTGTTGTGACTGCAGCAATGGCACAAATGAGCAACAACGGATCGGGGGGAGGAACAAACAGTTTTACAAATGGCCAAGGTCAAAGCCGTCCAGGGGTATGCACTTACAAAGACTTCACCAACGAAAAACCTATTCCCTTTTACGCGACTGGGGGAGTATTGGCTCTATCTCAATGGATAGAGAAAACGGAAGCTGTATTCGAAATCTGTGCATGTCCTGAAGAAAGCAAAGTAAAGTTTGCCGCTTTTACTTTCTCTGAACGTGCCGTGACATGGTGGAACGGCCACGTCCAGACACTAACCCTAGTGGTGGCGAACTCCATGGGTTGGGAAAACCTGAAAAGAATGCTCCTTCGAGAATACTACCCAAGAGGCGACATTCAGAAGCTTGAACAGGAACTGTGGAACCTCTCGATGGTAGGTTCGGATATAGCAGGTTACACCAACAGGTTCAGTGACTTAATAACACTTTGCCCAGGAATGTTAACCCTGGAAAGCCAAAAGGTCGATAGATACATCTGGGGACTATCACCCCAACTTCGAGGAAGTGTGCTAGCTTCCAGACCCTTGACCTTCGCCAGCGCCAAAGAACTAGCGCAATCTCTTGTTGATCATGGTGTCTGTCAAGGAGTCACGGCTATCATGGCTGAACCAACAAAAGGGAATAGCAACAATGAGATCAATGCCAACAACAAAAACAAGAAGAAATTTTGGAACAAAAGGAAGGGGCAAACTTCGCAAGAACCTTCAAAGAAGCAAATGGTTGCGGTTCATGCTACTACTACCCCCACCACAACTCCTGCTACCTCTGCACCAACAAAACCATATGCGGGGAATCTGCCCAAGTGCAACTACCATCACCATGGTATTTGTCGTGAGATGCACTGCAAGAACTGTGACAGGAAAGGGCACACAGCCCGTTTCTGTAAAGCACCGGCACGACCAATCACTCATGTTTCTGGCACTGGAGTAAGCCGGTCGTGTTATGGGTGCGCAGAGACTGGACACTTCAGGAGGGATTGTCCCAAGGAAAGGAATATTGGCGGTGTGGGGAGAGTGCTGGCAGTAGGATAGAATGAAGCAATAGCGGACCCCACGGTGGTTATGGGTACGTTCCTACTAAACAACACTTATGCATACATACTTTTTGACTGCGGTGTGGAGAGAAGTTTTGTGAGTCATAAATTCAAACACCTACTTAATCAAAAACCCCAACCACTCAATAAAATATTCACTGTAGAAATGGCAAACGGTAAAACAGAACACGCAAACGATTTGTACGTAGGGTGCACACTAAATTTAAACGAGCGCTAGTTTCGAGTCGATCTTATGCCCATTTCCATAAGAAATTTCGATGTCATCATCGGTATGGACTGGTTGAGCCTTCACCGTGCCGATATCCTTTGCCACGAAAGGGTTGTTCGCCTAAATCTGCCAAACGGCGAAACTCTTGTCATTTATGGCGACAAACCTAGTTCAAGTTTACAAATCATTTCCTGTATTAAAGCACAAAAGTATCTTCGTAAGGAATATCATGCCTTTCTAGCCCACGTAGTAGACAAGAAACGAGAATCGAAAAACATTAAAGACATTCCGGAAGTCTGCAACTTCCCGGATATTTTCCCAGAAGATCTTCCAGGAATCCCACCGGAACGTCAAGTCGAGTTCAGAATCGACTTAATCCCCAGAGCTACCCCTGTAGCAAAGTCACCTTACCGTTTAGCCCCAGCCGAGATGCAGGAACTATCCAGTCAATTAAACGAGCTGCTGAGCAAGGGATTCATCAGACCGAGCTTCTCACCATGGGGAGCGCCAATCCTATTCGTGAAAAAGAAGGACGGATCCTTTCGCATGTGCATCGATTATCGGGAACTAAACAAACTCACGATCAAGAACCGATATCCCTTACTGCGCATAGACGATCTATTCAACCAACTACAGGGAGCAAGCTACTTCTCAAAGATCGATCTAAGATCTGATTATCACCAACTGCGAGTGCTGGAGGGAGACATCCCCAAAACGGCTTTCCGAACACGTTATGGTCAGTACGAATTTGTAGTAATGCCCTTCAGATTGACGAATGCTCCAGCAGTGTTCATGGATTTGATGAACCGAGTATGTCGTCCCTTCCTGGATAAATTCATGATCGTATTCATAGATGATATACTCATCTATTCAAGAAGCCAGGAAGAACACAGCCAACATCCCTGCCAAGTACTGGAAACATTAAGGGCAGAGAAACTTTACGCAAAATTTTCCAAATGTGAATTTTGGATTCGGGAAGTGGATTTCCTAGGACATGTTGTAAGCAAAGAAGGAATACACGTGGACCCCTCCAAGATAAAGGCAATAGATAGTTGGACTACTCCAAGAACCCCTACAGAAATCCGACAATTTTTGGGACTCGCCGGGTATTACCGAAGATTCATACCGAACTTTTCAAAGATTGCCAAGCCACTTACCACCCTAACCCAGAAGAATGTGACCTTCGACTGGGGAGAAAAACAAGACAGCGCATTTCAGACACTAAAGCGAGCCTTATGTAGTGCGCCCATCTTAACCCTGCCAGAGGGAACGGAGGACTTCGTGGTCTATTGTGATGCATCAAACCAAGGACTTGGGTGTGTCTTAATGCAAAGAGGGAAGGTCATCGCCTACGCCTCAAGGCAACTAAAGACACACGAAGTGAACTACACAACGCATGATCTTGAGCTAGGAGCAGTCGTCTTCGCTCTGAAGATATGGAGACACTATCTCTACGGCACAAAATGTACCATCTTCACTGATCATAAAAGCCTCCAACATATCCTCAATCAGAAGGAACTCAACATGAGACAGAGACGATGGGTAGAACTACTAAGTGATTACGAGTGCGAAATTCGATATCACCCTGGAAAAGCTAATGTAGTGGCTGATGCACTTAGTCGGAAGGAGTACTCAGGTCGCCGAGTAAGATCCCTAACTATGACGATCCAATCACACCTGTTCACGCAAATCAAGGAAGCCCAAAAAGAAGCCTTGAAATCCGAAAATGTGACAGGAGAAGCCCTAAGGGGAATGGATAAAAACCTTGAGACCAAGAGCAACGGGATTCGTTATTTCATGGATCGAATTTGGATACCGAAGTTTGGTGGATTCAGAGAAATCGTTATGGACGAAGCCCATAAAACACGATACTCCATACATCCCGGCTCCGATAAGATGTATCTCGACCTCAAGAAGTTGTACTGGTGGCAAAACATGAAAGCCGAAATTGCTACCTACGTGAGCAAATGCCTGACATGTGCCAAAGTCAAGGTGGAATACCAAAAGCCCTCGGGTTTATTACAACAACCAGAAATACCCGAATGGAAGTGGGAGCGGATAACCATGGATTTCATAACAAAATTACCCAAAACAACAAGCGGACTCGACACCATTTGGGTAATTGTCGACAGGTTAACTAAGTCGGCGCATTTCCTACCAATCAAAGAGACGGATAAATTGGAGAAGTTAACAAGGACATACCTTAGAGAAATTGTACGACTGCATGGTGTGCCCATATCCATTATCTCGGACCGAGATAGTAGATTCACCTCAAGGTTCTGGCAGTCGCTACAAAAAGATTTGGGGACAAGACTAGACATGAGTACCGCTTATCACCCACAAACCGACGGTCAGAGCGAGAGAACTATACAAACCCTAGAAGACATGCTGAGAGTTTGCGTAATCGATTTTGGCAAAGCATGGGACACACATCTACCCTTGGTCGAGTTCTCGTACAACAATAGCTACCACACCAGTATCAAAGCTGCCCCGTTCGAAGCCCTGTATGGCCGCAAATGCAGGTCACCTTTGTGCTGGGCCGAAGTGGGGGACACACAACTAGCAAAAGGGCCAGCAACTGACAACACGCTCACTGGGCCAGAAATCATATGGGAGACTACGGAGAAGATTGTTCAAATCCGAGAACGTCTAAAAGCATCAAGGGATAGACAAAAGAGTTACGCAGATAAGAGACGAAAACCCTTGGAATTCCAAGTTAGAGACCATGTCCTACTCAAAGTCTCGCCTTGGAAAGGTTTAATACGCTTCGGAAAACGTGGAAAACTGAACCCTAGATACATCGGACCATTCGAGATCCTTGCCAGGATCGGTCCAGTGGCTTACAAACTTAGACTACCTCAAGAGCTCCACAACGTACACCCTACCTTTCACATATCGAACCTAAAGAAGTGCTTATCCGACGAGACCCTTGTCGTCCCTCTAGACGAAATTGCAATAAATGAAAACCTCCAATTTGTGAAGGAACCAGTAGAGATCATGGATCGGGAAATCAAAAGGACTAAACAAAGCCGCATACCCATTGTAAAGGTCCGCTGGAACGCCAAGCAAGGACTTGAATACACCTGGGAACGCGAGGATCAGATGAAACATAAGTACCCGCATCTTTTTCCTAAAACTATAAACTCTATCTTAGATTAAATTTCGGTACGAAATTCCCTAAACAGGGGGATGATGTGACAACCCTATATTTTCCAAAAGCATTGTAACACTCGAAAGTCAAATACAACGAAATTAACCTCGAAAATAAAATGTTCAAGTATCTAAGTTGGGATGCCTCAAATATTAGGTATCATGCCAAGGTTTCCAAAAACATAAAGAACGCTCAAAACCGGGTTATATTGAAGAAATTATAACCACTCGTATATTTACAACACGACGTTAAAACATTATTTGACGTAAATAGTAAAATCTCAATAAAATGCATTTTAGCCTTAAGTATCTAAACAAAAGTCGTATATCTCGTTGAAAGGTGAGCGTGCATAAAAAGATCGCCCAAATTGGACTTCGTATGAAGAAGTTACGAATTTCCTAAGTTTCGTAACAATAGTAGAGGGCTAAAAACACAAATTGAAGATTGAGTGTTATTTAGCTATCGCCACCTAAACAGAAGTTGAAGATCTCCACAGTAGTAATGAAACGATAAAAAGACAAACGAAAACTGACGTCGAATAAAGAACCTATGAATTTTTAACGAACTTTAGGAGGCCCGGCCTTTTAAAAATATATCATTAAAAATAAAGTCAAAACTAGCCGACGGAGTCTAAATGAAGGTTGTAGAGCATAATCTCACCTACGCGTGGATATAAAGAACGCGAAAAACGGAGCTCGTACGCGAAAGTTACGGAATTTAGAAGAGGACAGGTCGGATTACGCCCCACGTTCTCTGGGAGTACGCCCCGCGTACTAGACCCAGAGTCGAGTCCCATCGGCCCGCCCCCTCTACGCTTAGCTAGCCAGGAGTCGTAAGCCATGACGCCATATTACACCTAGCGTAACGAGGTACGCGCCGCGTATGTGGGTACGCCCCGCGTACTCCAAAATTACGCCCATCGTACTCACTCTTTCAGCACTATAAATAGATGGCATGAGCTTCGAGTTGTGGCACACTTTCACAATTCCTCAGTCATTCTCCCAGCTCCAGAGACCATTCCCTCACCTCGGTTTCCGCACTCGAGCCCCCGATGAACGATCTAAGCTGCAGAGATTCCCGAGAGCCCGAAGACGCAACTTTCCGCGGTCGAAGCTCTGCTCAACTCTAGCCTCTCTCTTCAAACTTAACGAGTGAGTTCATACCCCTACTTTTCAATTCTTTTCATGCTTTAGGGGAGGAATACAAGTACATTACAAGTCAAAGTATCATTTCATAAACATAATTATAATATCGTTCTTATAGGGTTTTGATACAAAAATAACGTTATGTTTAAAGGGCTATTATATCACCAAGTTGTTCTTACTAAATGGAAACATACTTTTGAGAAACTATAATGAGTGTAGTATTCAAGTGATTCATGCATTTTACATATACATCTCGACAAATGAAATGCTTTCAAAAGAAGTAAAGTCTTTATTATCGTAAATCTGTTTATACCAAGTAATGTGAGACATTTAAACTTCAACGTACTCGTATGTATGCATTTCAAGTCCTGTATTATATACCATAATCTCTTGGAGAGAGAGCGTGATACTTGTGTATAGATCTATACGGGATTGACAACCCCGCACCTAAACTATTAGCTATAGTTAGACCGGCAGGTCTGGGTTGACAAATGTCATAACACTACAACACCTGAAGAATGTTGTTACAGGCCGTCAGTGTCAATAGTATGGTTATAAAACTCACATAAAAGTATAAAAACAAGTTTGATTTACGAGATTCATATATGCATTTCAGTTTTCCATTTTATTGTTAACACAAATTTTATCACTATTATTCGAGTATGGAAAACACTAACGCACTCCAACACGGGAAACTTTTCAAATCATTTATAGAAAATATTGGATTTTCTGAAAACCTCGTTCATCGATTTACTATCAAAAAGGACATACTTTTCAATGCAAAACACTTATGAACTCACCAACTTAATTGTTGACACTTTTTCGAAACCACTTGTATTTCTTAGGGAATCAGTAATACAGGTAACCACCAGCTTTTGGAGAAGGGAACACTAAGGATGTTTTATTGTTGAACATTTATCATCTTATTGTAATATTCTTTTGCTAATATGTATAACGCAACAACATACGTTTTCATTATATATGTGATGGTTGTGTTACTTTCTTTACAATATTCAATGGTTGTGATACTACGTGAAGTCATCCACCCCCGAATGTTTCCGCCATTCTGGTTTGGGGGTGTGACAATTTCGTACGGATACATGTCCTCATAGGACTTTTGGAATTCGGAGTTCATTGTGGCTATCATGATGCAATGAACATTCGTTGCATCACGTTCATGAGTCTCAAAAGTTGTCATTTCATCCGGAGTAGCGATTTCTGGGTTGATCTTCTCGAGCTTCTCATCGAGGACATACTCCTTGTCCTCGTAGCGAGAAACTGTGCGAATGTATCTTATCCATTCGCTAAAGTTCGTCCCATCGAAAGTCACCTTTTGGCAAAGGCTCATCAATGTGAACGAGCTAGCAGCAGCGTTGTTCGCGTTCGACATTTACAAATAGAAAAGGAAAAAGATAGATTAGAATTTGAATCCCTAATAATCACCCAATAAGAAAATTAGGGCTAGGATCCAACAACAATATTTACATATTAGAAAAGGGATGCCGTAATCTAACATGCAAACAATTTGAAGGTAAGTGAATGACGATTCACTAATTCTCCACCATGAAAACATAACTTTAAGTTCTGAATATATTGAGAATTCCTAGTTTTAGATGAGATTCATTGAAACTTTTCAATGGCATGTTTAAATCTCGATATGCCCCTCTCGTTTGTGACTGGGATACCGAGGATCACAAAGTGGGTGTGAATTACCATGCAAACTCACATGGTGCCTTCATTGTAACAATCACCTATTCGATGTGCCAGTAAACCACACACGCTCCATCGAACTATAATAAACAATGAAACACCTTTGCCACCTTTGCTTAGAACCAATTAGTGTGCCGGTAAACCACACACGCTCCACTAACTTCTTAGCAAGGGTGCAAAGTCTAATTTCATGGGATTGCATCAATTCACTTTTCCTAAAGTAACTAGGATTGGGAATTTTTAAAAAAACATGTACTTACTTTGTAATTGATATTATACTTTTAATGAGGAGATGAGGTTGCCCTATCCTACCCGTTTGGCTAACGACCCTCCACCGATCAAGCAAGTGGTGGGTGTGAGTGTACACCCATTAAGCGCCATTTTATACGCAGCAACCTTATACCCACCTTATAGACCGGCTTTGTGAATGAGGCCTACTAACGATAAGACTAGCATTTTAATTTTATATATATATATATATATATATATATATATATATATATATATATATATATTAATCTTGTAATATCATATTAGTATAGGGTTGAATTTTAAACTTGTAAAACTCTAGGGTTTGGAATTTATATTGTCTAAATTAAACTTTTAATCACAAAACATAAATTTCAAAACTTGAGGCCAAGTTTTAAACTTTTCAAAACATAGGGGATCAAATAACAAATAATCTAAATTAACATTTAATCAGAGAATTATCCATATTTGATTTATTTAATAATTTCTTGCAAAACAATTTACCAATTTAATTAAAATAATTAATCAATTAACACATAAGGAAATAAATATTTTATTAATTGATAAATATCTTCAATTAGGTCAAAAATATACTCATATATATCATAAAATCAGATTTATATTGATCTAATATGACTAAGGCAAGTATCTCAAAGATAAACAGCAAGAAATCCCGAAATTAGCTCTTTGTGACGCTTGGACTCGTCGAGTACCACAATGGACTCGCCGAGTCCACTATGGGACTCGCCGAGTTCATCAGACTGAAACACAAAATTCAAATTTTGAAGACATCAAACAAGCAACGAATGCATCAATTCAATAAAAACCAATCTAGGCTCTGATACCACTGATGGGTTTTGGCTATATGAACATTCCTATGTGCACATGCAAACCCTAATGCTTGGATCTAGGTTTCTCTAATTAAACATGTATTGAATCCAAGACTTCTAATGCCTAATAGACTATAATAACAATAAGAATATCATAATTAGAAGATTACCTTGAATCACTTGCTTGATCTTCTTGTCCTTGGAGCTTTAGAGTCACAATTGTCACTCCTCTAATGGCTTACAAACACCAACTAGCAAGAGGATGATTTGAGAGAGAGGAGAGGGGATCAAGAATCGGCCAGGGTTTCTTCTTAGAGCATAGGTGCCAATTCCCTTGACCCTTAGGGTCTATTTATACTAGTGAGGTTCTTAGGGTTTCACCCTTAAACCCTAATTGGATAACTTAGGCTCTAAGCAATCCAATACCATAATTCATAAGCTGTAGGACGAATTCTAAGCCTATCCTAAGCCCTAGAAATCGTCCACCCCTTATCCATAAGGGATTATATCCCAAAGTACAACTATCAAACACTTGACAGTTTATGCCCCTTTATTCAATTAATCTCTTTAAGTCACCAAATTAATTCCTAATTAATTAATGACTTATATTAATCAAATAATAGTATTATTACTCCTTATATTATTCTCATAATATATTAATAATATTTCTTCTCTTTCAGTAAATCGTCCTGTCAAGTTGCTATGGTGAAGGCAACCCAAAAGGACCATGCACAACCGGGTCAAATACTTGCCTAATATAGTTGCAGCCTTAGACACTATTCCAACACCTACTGCATTACCGCCTTGATTTTGGCCGGATCAACCAAAACCCCTTCCCGATTAAAGAAATGTCCAAGGAAGTGAACCTCTCGTAACCAAAAGTCGCACTTCGAGAACTTGGCACAAAGTCGTTCTCGCCTCAAAACTCCCAATAGCTCCCGAAGATTCTCCTTGTGCAGCTCACGGTTCTTGGAATACACCAAAATATCGTCTTTGAACACAATGACCGAGCGATCGAGCATTATTTTGCAGACCCGATTCATCAGGTCCATAAATACCGTCGACACGTTGGTGAGCCCAAACGACATCACCACGAACTCATAATGTCGGTAACGAGTGGTGAACCCAAGCAGTCTTCTCCATATCCTCCTCCCTAACCCTGACCTGATGATACCCGGACCTCATGTCTATCTTGGAGAACCAAGATGCCCCCCTGCAACTGATCGAATAGATCATCTATCCACAGGAGTGGATAACGGTTCTTCACCATTATCTTGTTCAACTCCCAGTAGTCGATGCACATCCTGTGTGAACCATCCTTCTTCCTGAAGAAGAGAGTCGGTGCTCCCCACAGAGAACTGCTCGGACGAATGAACTACTTGCCCAGCAGTTCCTGCAGCTGGGATGACAACTCCTACATCTTTGGTGCTTCCAAACTATATGGCACCTTGGCTATAGGGGCCGCGCCTGGCACTAGGTCGATCCTAAACTCAACATGTCTCTCTGGAGGCACTCAGAGTAACTACTCTGGAAACACGTCAGCGAACTCCCTAACCACTGGAACCTCTGAAAACGAGACATGATCCCTGACCGGCGTATCCACCACATACGCTAGATAAACCGCACACCTGTGTTGAATGTACTATCAAGCCCTGGAAGGTGAACAAAACCCCGATCCCAATCTGGTGCCCTCGCCGTAAAATCTCACTTATCCCCCACTTGGGGTTCGAACTAGCACTCGCTGACCCTCACAGTCGATCATGGCATCGAAGCGACTAAGCCAATCCATACCCACGATCACACACACATCCCCTATGTTTAAGGCGACGGACATGGCAGCTGTTGCAGCAGCTATGTCTCATGTAAATACCCCTGGTGCAAGGGGATCAGGAGTTGGTGTGCATCCCTCTAACCACGGAGAGAGTCACGGGCACTCATGAGAGTGTACCTATAAGGATTTCTCGAATGCCAAACCCATGACATTTAATGCCCCTGGAGGAGTTATGGCATTAAAACAATGGATTGAGAAGATAGAGGCAATTTTTGAAATCTGCTCCTGTCTGGAGAGCAGGAAGGTCAAATTCATTGTTTGTACCTTTGCGGATAGAGACCTAACATGGTGGAACGACCATGTTAGATCACTAACCCTGGTAGTGGCTAACTCTATAAGTTGGAAGAAATTGAAAACAATATTGATGCTGGAATACTATCCGTGAGGGGAAATTCACAAACTTGAGTAAGATCTTTGGGGTCTTTCTATGGTCGGTTCGGACATAACAACCCACACAAATCGATTATGTGTCTTAGTGATACTTTGTCAAGAAATGGTTGCTCTGGAGAGCAAAAAGATAGAGAGGTATATTTGGGGACTGTCACCCCAGATTCAGGCAAGTGTCATAGCTTCCAGGCCTGTTACCTTTGATGGTTCCAAAGAGCTGGCACAGTCTCTTATAGAGGACAGATCCCATCAAAACTCAGTGGTTGTTGCACCAGAACAACCGAGGGGAAAGAACAAAAACAATAGTAACAACAACAACAACAGCAAGAAGAAAGGTTGGAATAAGAGGAAGGACAAATCTTCACAAGAATCCTCGAAAAAACAACAACTAGTGGTAGTCCATGTTGCTACTATACCAACTGCAGTTATTGCTAACACTGAACCAGCTAAGCCTTATGCTGGTAATCTCCCCAAATGCAACAAATGCAATTTTCACCATAACAGAAATTTCCGGGAAACGCAGTGTCGTAACTGCAACAGAAAAGGGCAGACTGCTCGATTCTATAGATCACGACCCCAACCGATTAACCAAGTACCTGCCGCTGGAGTAGTTCAAGATTTCTATCAATGCGGTGATGTGGAGCATTACAAAAGATATTGTTCGAAAGTTGGAAATGATGGTGGAGTTGGGAGGATTCTAACTTTGGGTCACAAAGAAGCGGTAGCAGACCGTGCCGTGGTCATGGGTACGTTTCTTCTCAACAACACTTATGCATGCATTCTAGTTGATTGTGGTGCTAAGAAGATCTTTGTGAGCCATAATTTCAAACACTTGCTAAATCAAAACTCCCAACCACTAAATGAAACTTTCACGGTCGAAATGGCAAAGGGGAAATCCAAATCCACCAACGATATATACATATGATGTACCCTTACCTTGAATAACATTTCATTCCCAATAGACCTTATGTCGGACTCTATGAAAAGTTTCGGCATCATAATAGGTATGGATTGGTTGTGCCCTAACCATGCTGGCATCCTATGCTATGAAAGAGCCATTCGCATGAACTTGCCAACTAACGAAACTCTTATTATCTACGGAGAAAAGCCTAGAACGAACCTTCAGATCATTTCTTGAATCAAGGCACAGAAGTACCTTCGCAAAGAGTACTATGATTTCTTAGATTATGTGGTAGACAAAAAGCAAGAAGTGAAAGACATCGTGAACATTCCTGAGGCCTGCAACTTTCCCGACGATCTTCCAGGAATGCCTCCCGAACGACAAGTCGAATTTAGAATCGACTTAATCTCTGGGGCTACCCCTTTGGCCAAATCCCCCTATTGTCTTGCACCATCTGAGTTGCAGGAATTATCCAGCCAGCTGAACGAACTCCTTAACAAAAGTTTCATAAGACCTAGCTTGTCACCCTGGGGAGCACCGGTTTTTTCGTTAAGAAGAAGGATGGATCATTCTCTATATGCATAGACTACTGCGATCTGAATAAACTTACCATCAAGAATCGATATCCTCTGCCTCGCATTGATTATCTGTTCGACCAACTTCAAGGTGTGAGGTACTTCTTGAAAATAGACTTAAGATCCGGGTATCACCAGTTATGGATTTTGGAGGAGGACCTTCCCAAAACCGCGTTCATAACTCGTTATGGTCATTACGAGTTTGTAGTGATGCCATTCAGATTGATGAATGCACCTGCGGTGTTCATAGACCTAATGAATAGAGTGTGTCATCCATTCTTGGACAAATTCGTCATAATCTTCATTGACGGCATCCTTATCTACTCAATAAGTGACGAGGAACATGGCTAACATCTTCTTCAAGTATTGCAACCTCTTAGAACATAGAAACTCTTTGCAAAGTTCTCAAAGTGCGAGTTTTGGATCACGAAGGTTGATTTCCTAGGTCACGTGGTCAGTTCAGAAGGAATACACATGGACCGTTCCAAAATAAAGGCAATTGAGAACTGGTTAGCACGTAAAACACCTACAAAATTCGTCAATTGTTAGGTCTTGCTGGCTACAATCGCAGATTCATCCAGAATTTCTCTCAAATTACTAAACCTCTTACCACCGTGACGCAAAAGGGTTTAAATTTTAGCTGGGCAGAAAAACAAGAAACAACGTTCCAAACTCTGAAGCAAGCTCTGTGTAGTGCACTAATCCTGTCTCTTCCTCAAGGGACAAATGATTTTATAGTGTACTGTGATGCTTCTAATCAAGGAATTGGATGTCTTCTTATGCAAAGAGGAAAGGTTATATCCTACGCCTCAAGACAACTAAAGACACATGAAGTCAACTATAAAACACATGACCTTGAACTAGGAGCAGTTGTATTTGCTCTGAAGATTTGGAGACATTACTCATATGGCATGAAATGCACAATATTCATGGACCATAAAAGTCTCCAGCATATCTTCGATCAGAAAGAGAAGAACATGTCACAACGACGGTGGGTGGAGCTACTGAATGACTACGAATGTGAAATTCTTTATCACCCTGGTAAAGCAAACGTAGTAGCTGATGCCCTTAGCAGAAAGGAATACTCGGGACACCGATTAAAGTCGTTGACCATGAAAATCCATTCACATCTTTCCACACAGATCAGAGAGGCTTAACTCGAGGCCTAAAAACCCGAAAATGTGGCAGGTGAAACCTTGAGAGGAATGGATAAGAAATTTGAATTCAGGGATGATGGAGTCTATTGTTTCGTGAACCGGATCTGGACACCAAAGTTTAGTGGTTATAGAGACTTGGTTATGAATGAATCACATAAAACCCGATACTCTATTCATCCAGGTTCAGACAATATGTATTTGGACCTCAAGAAACTATACTGGTGGCCTACCATGAAGGCCGAAATTGCTACCTTTGAGGGCAAGTTCCTTACTTTTGCCAAAGTCAAGGTAGAGTACCAAAAACCTTTAAGTTTATTGCAACAACCTGAAATCCCTGAATGGAAGTGGCAGCGGATTACGATGGATTTCATAACTACGTTACCGAAGACATCGGGTGGTTGTGATACTATTTGGGTGATCGTCGATAGATTAACCAAATCTGCACACTTCTTACCAATAGAAGAAACAGACAAGATGGATAAACTAACAAAAACTTAACTCAAGGAGATCATTAGACTGTATGGTGTGCCAATATCTATTATTTCAGACCGAGATAGAAGATTCACCTCTCGTTTCTGGCAGTCTTTACAAAAATCTTTGAGAACTAGGCTGGACATGTGTACCACATACCATCCACAAACTGACGGACAAATTGAGAGGACAATTCAAACATTAGAAGACATGTTGCGAGCTTGCGTGATAGATTTTGGGAAGGCATGGGATACCCATTTACCCCTTGTCGAACTCTCTTACAACAACAATTATCACACTAGCATAAAGGTTGCTCCTTTAGAAGCCCTCTATGGCCGCAAGTGCAGATCACCTCTATGCTGGGCTGAAGTAGTTGACACGCAGCTAGCTAGAAGTCAAGTTCCTGGTAGTACTCTTACTGGTCCGGAAATCATTCGCGAAACTACAGAGAAAATCGTACAAATTCGGGAGCGACTTAAAGCTTCTAGAGATACACAGAAAAGCTATGCTGACAAAAGAAGAAAACCTTTGGAATTCCAGGTTGGTGACCGGGTCATGTTGAAGGTCTCACCCTGGAAGGGCATGATACACTTTGGAAAGCGTGACAAGCTGAATCCAAGGTACATCGGACCATTGAGGAATTCTTACTAGAATCGGTCCAGTGGCTTACAAACTCCGACTACCCCAAGAACTAAGTAACATACATCCTGTCTTCCACGTCTCTAACTTGAAAAAGTGTTTACCCGACGAGACTCTTGTTATCCCACTCGATGAGATCGAGGTAAACGAGAATCTCAACTTCGTGGCAAAACCCATAGAGATTTTAGACAGGGAAGTAAAAAGAATCAAACAAAGTCGTATCCCAATAGTGAAGGTTCGCTGGAATGCAAAACGAGGATCGAAATTCACTTGGGACCGGGAGGATCAAATGCAACAGAAGTATCCACATCTTTTTCCCTAGTCTTTTTGTATCTCTTTAATCCAAATTTTAGGACGAATTTCTCTCCAATGGGGGGATAATGTAGCATCCCGTTATTTCCTATTTGTAAAGTCAACCAAAGTCAAAGGAGGGTCAAGTAAGGTCTTTTTTATTGTTGTTTGGGTTTTTATGTAGGTTATAATAATAACCTTTATTTGATAAAAATCCTTAAAATAATTGTATTTGAATTTAGAAGGAAAGGGCTTAAAACCCTCGCAGCCGTGAACGAGGCTGTGAACTGCTTCAGCCGTAATCATGCTTCGGCCGCACACACCTCGGACCATAAACGAGGTTCACGGCGGTGAACCCCTCAGACCGTGAACCCTCGTGTATACATATGGTTCAACCGTCTTTTCTTCATTTCTTACACCTCCAAACACAATTCTAAGCCTTTTTCTCCTAAGTATCATCCACCAAGAACATCATATCACCTCAAGAACACATCAAGAACATCCTTGTTCATCTCATTCAAGTGTTAAACACTAGTTCTTCACTAAATCTAACAGGTATCAATTATTGATCTTGTTATCATTTCAAGAACACCCTTCCATCTTCATATAGTAGGCTAAAATCCATTGATTTTCTAGTTATCGCAAAGAACATGAAGAACAACCACCTAAAAACCTTTGAATCTCCTTAACAAGTTGCTTAGATTCATTAAGTGTTCTTCATTCATCAAGAACATCTGCCCTTAAACTCATAAAAGACTTCCAAAACATGAGTAACACTTCTAACATCTTGTTATATAGTAGAAACTCTGAATTCCAACCAAGAAACAAACACTCAAATTCATGATCTTCTAGAGTTCACGGCCGTGAACCCTTCATCCATGGCCGTAAACCCTTCATATGATCTTGAGGTAGCCATAAACCCTTCATAGGATCATCATGTAGTCGTAAACCCTTCATAAAAAGAAGTCTTGTCTATAAACACTTCATGTGTGTGGTCGTAAACAGCACTATGGCGGTAAACACTTATGGTGTGGCCGTGAACTCCCTTCTTTCAATCACACGTGATTGTAACACTTCACTTCAAGTGTTTCCAAACACCTAAGGTTGTTTACCTTACATGATTAGTTGTTATATACACTAATTATACACATATATGTGTTATTATATGCTTAATAGGATCATATTGTGTTCAAGACATTACTTGGCATTCTTAACATCCTATATATCGATCATACATTTAAATCCCCCTCCAATATGTGAGTTCCTACCCCCATATTTCATAGTTTTTAATGCTTTAAGGGGGGTGGTGGGGTGGGGAAGGGGGGGGGGGGGGAATACAAGTCTAACACAAAGATTTTGTGTTACAAACAAATAGTTTCAAAATATCTCATCAAAATGGATTGCAGATATCGTCAAATCAAATGGTTTCAAAGATTGTGTTAAAATAACATCAAGTAACCAAATGTATTTCAAAATATTAAACAGCTTTTAAATGATTTTATAAACTTATATTAATCCCTAGAAATCATATATATATATATATATATATATATATATATATATATATATATATATATATATATAAGGTTTAAAAGACTTAGGGTAGGGTGATAATTCATTTTTGTCCCTTTTCCTGGTTTGGATGTGGGCCTATAGTATCGGTTATTTTTCCAAATGTGGTTTAGAGTTTACTTATATATAATTGTATATGTATATAAATATAGAGTAAATTACTGAAATCATCCCTATGGTTTGGTCAAAATTGCAGGATTGGTCACTAACTTTTTTTTGCACTCAGGTCGTCCCTGTGAGTTAATTTTGTTACGTTTTTCGTCCTTTACATATATAAAGTTAGGGACAAAAAGTGAAATTTTTACCCAACCATAGGGACAAAAAAATGTAACAAAATCGAACCAAAGGGACGATCCGAGTGCAAAAACAAAGTTAGGGACAAAATGTGCAATTTTGACCAAACCACAGGGACAATTTCAGTAATTTATTTATAAATATAAAAGCTATTTCATTCAGTTTAGATACCCTTTGTAACATGTTGTGCAAGGGGTTGCCTTCATGAACACTTAGTATCAATTCAGAAACTTCATATGAATTATAATATGTATAATTCATGATTCACGGAACATTAATTCATGATTCAAATATACTAAAGTACACTGTTCTACAAGAACAAGGGTTTGGTTCAAAACTAAAACAAGACTATAAATCTTTCATATACTAATTCAGGGGCATACTAACAGTCATTCATTTCAGAATGATTGGGTTTTCATAACTATTGTACATGTAACGTCTATATGCTTTTTATGAGTCATTTGATTCAGGTTGTTTAATTCATTTAAAGAATATAGTTGAACTCCTGATCTTATAACCAGAATCTCCAGTCGGGGATCGAAACAATGTGTGTATAGATCTATATTAGGATTTACAACCCCGCACTCAGATTGCAAGCTACAGTCAGGCATACATGCCTACGAGCGACAATTGTTATCAACAGTTTTTGACAACTTCAAAGTGTAGGGTCAGGCCATCTAGTCGGTATGGTTATAATAACTCATTAAAAAGATATTAACAATATGTTAGTGTATAATTAACTACACGTAAGTACATTCTCAAAGTACTAGTTTACCATGATACAGTTTTTACAATATTACATCTCAATATTCAATAACTGTTGGTGCAGTCAGGTACACTCTCACTTATATAGTATATACAAAAGGAATTCAATAACAGAACACTGGTTTACAAATAGAACGGTTTTATGTTATTAAAACTACTTTTCATATACAGCAAAAATATATCATTTTCTGGAACGGTTTACATATTCAAGAAACAAAAAACATCCTTTCAAACATAAATACTTATGCATTCACTCAACTTTATGTTGATACTCTCTTTTCCAATTACTTGTATTCTCAGGGAATCAATAGACAGGTACTCCCCGAGGTTTTGAGAAGATGGAGCTATTTTGAGTTATGTCTTCTTCTTTTGTATAACTATTTTGGTTTCATTATACAATGATTGAACACATGTAAATACTTATAATTTTTAAAAACAATGGTTGTTTGTACTTTGATTACTATGATGCATGTGTTGTCATACTACAAATAAAGTCATCCACCCCTGGACATTTCCGTCGTTTGGTTTGGGGGTGTGACAGGCTACCTCCTTATCAAGGGGTACCTCAAATAGATCCTCGGGAGAAAAGGAGAAAAATCCAAGGAAAACAACAAGGATGGTCACAAGATCCTAGAGAAACCAGGATCTCCTCCTCCAAATGGCAAGATAATTAACATTATCTCAGGAAGATCTAACATTTGTGGTACTTCTTGCTCTCAGGCTAAAAGACATGCCAAGGTCTCTAAAACAGAAAAGAAGGATTGACCATGGAAGAATATTATGGTTAGGAATGATAAAGAAATCACATTTGACGAGACGGATAGGGAATCGATCCATGATCCTCACCATGACGGACTTGTGATAACACTGTACGTGGCCAAGCACTTCATCAGAAGGATCCTTGTTGATGGAGGATCCTCGGCCAACATCGTACTCCTATACGCACTGAAAAGGATGAACATCCAAGAATCAGAGATAGTCAAAAGATCCTCGGTCCTCATAGGACTTAGCAAGGAAACAAAACGCACAATTGGGGAGATAAAGCTACCAATTTACATAGAGGGGGTAAACTGTATACAAAATTTATGTGTTATTGACACCTCATCTTCTTATAATTTCATACTAGGTAGACCATGGATCCACGAGATGAAAGCGGTTCCGTAAACGTATCATCAGTGTGTAAAAATGCCTACTCCATAGGGAATAGTGAAGATCATGGGAGATCAACAAGAATCGAAGGAATGTTATAAAACCTCTATGAAGCCTACGACCAAACACCAACAAGCATATCAATTAAGGCAGGGGCATGACATGTTCAAGAAAAGAAGGAGAAAGATGTGAAGGAAGTGCCCCTGGGCATCGAGGATCCTGAAGCCAAAGTCTTCATAGGATCCTCAATACCTGAGCAAATCGAACAAGATCTGTTAAACTTCCTTTGAACCAGAAGAAAGAAATTTGCATGGAAACACGAGGATATGACAGGTATAGACAAGATTATTATCACTCACAAACTTAATATTGATCCGTCTTTCAATCCAATACACCAAAAGAGAAAGAAGTTTGCACTTGAAAGGAATCAGATCATCCAAGAAGAAGTAGAAAATCTCCTCAATACAGAATGATCAAGGATGTGAAGTTCCGAAGATGGATAGCTAACGTGGTTGTCGTACAGAAGAAGAACGGAAAATAGAGAATATGTGTGGACTACACGGATCTTAACAACGCTTTTTCTAAGGATCCTTTCCCTTTACCACACATTGACTCTATGATAGATGCAACAGATGGCCACAAACTCCTGACCTTCATGGATGCTTCAACAGGATTCCAACAAATCCAGATGGAACCATCCAATCAAGAAGATATGACATTCATAACACCAACATGTATATATTGTTACACTGCAATGCCTTTTGGTCTTAAAAATGCAGGTGCAACATATCAAAGATTGGAGAATCGGATGTTTAAAGAAAATCTGGGGGATACCATGGAGGTCTATATTGACGACATGGTGGTGGAGTCAATGAAAGCTGAAGATAATCTCAGGGATCTCAAAAAAGCATTCGACATCCTAGACAAATACAACATGAAGTTGAATCCACTCAAATTCCACTTTGGGATGAAGTCGGGTAAGTTCCTTGGGTATATGGTAACCAAGAGAGGAATAGAATCAAGCCCGGAGCAGATTAAAGCAATCATCGAGCTAAAATCTTCATCTTCAACAAAAGACATCCAAAGGCTAACCGGAAGTGTAGCGACACTCAACAGTTTCATTTCAAGATCCTAAGAAAGATGTAAACCCTTCTACGATATCTTGAAGAAGAACAAGAGGTTCTAATGGACTAAAGAGAACAAAAAAGCTTTTTAGGAACTCAAAAAAATACTTGAGTTCTGCGCCATTATTGGTAAAGCCTATAGATGGAGAACCACTTCTCCTCTACCTCTCGGTATCCTCAAATGCGGTGAGTGTTATCCTAGCCAAGGATATTAACAGAGACCAAAAACCTATCTACTATGTAAGAAAAAGTCTTATCGATCCCGAAACTAGGTACTCTCAACTGGAAAAATTAAATCTTGCCTTAGTAACTGCTTCTGCTAAATTAAGACATTATTTCGAAACACATACCCTACATTTTAAAACTAATTATCCTATAAAGAATTTCATGAAAATAACCAGATATGTCACGAAGAATGGCAAAATGGTCGATGAAGTTAAGCACGTTCGACATCAAATATGAGCCAAGATCTACCGTAAAGTCACAAGCATTAGAAGACTATGTGACTAAATATAGTGATGATCTACAAAAAGAACTAGACATGGAAACCAAACAACCCCTAGAAGATGAACATTTAGGAAAATGGACATTGTTCACAGATGGAGCTTCAAACCAAAAAGGAACAGGGCTAGGGATCACACTAAAATCGCCACAGGGGGACATCCTACCCCAGGCAGTTAGTTGAGAATTCAACACTACCAAAAACAAAGCAGAATATGAAGCACTCATCATGGCACTACAGTTGGCTAAGGATCTTAAAATCAAGGATCTTCAAGTATTTGTTAATTCTTTATTACTAACTAATCACTTCAATGGATCTCATGCAGTGAAAGGTGAAAGATTAGCACTATATCTGGAGATCCTAAAAAAACTAGCCTATGATTTTGAAAACTTTAGCCTAACTCAAGTTCCCAGAGAAGAAAACATAGAAGCAGATGCATTAGCCAACTTAGGATCCTCCCTAAGGATCCCAACAAAAACGAAGATCCTTATAACCCATATAATAACTCCATCCATAGAAGCGCTTCCCGAAAAATCAGAAGATCCCGAAAAAAATAAGTATAGCATCCATTAAAGATCCTGACCCTCAGATCCCTCCTCAAAGGGATCCCTACGAACAGGATCCTCAAGGAAGCCCATGATCATGGACCCATCCCATTATGGAGTAACTCCAAAATGGCACGATTCCAACAAAAGAAAAACGAAAAAGAGCATTCAGAACAAGAATCTCAATATTCATAATAATCCAAGGTAAAATCTATAAAAAGTCCATGGCAGGCCCATACCTTAGATGCTTGGAAGATCCTGAAGCTGCAGAAGTCTTTAAGGGCATACATGAAGGAGACTGTGGCAATCACACTGGGTGCAGATCCTTATGCTCCAAGATATAAGAACAAGATACTAGTGGATAACCATGAAGAGAGAATTTTACCTACATGCTCAAAAGTTTTATGCTTGACAAAAACATATTAGCATCCTACATCAACCAACAGAACCACTTCATCCTATTATCTCTCCATGGCCATTTATGAAATGGGGAATGGATACAGTGGGAAAATTACTAGTAGCTCTAGGAGGAAAATGTTGTGTTTTAAGCATTCTAACACTCCTAAGTGTACATGCAACCCTAAATACCTTGGATCTATGTTTTCTCTATTATACATGCAAATATGAACTTTCCAAGGTATTCATCCTAACTAGCATAATAACATTGATTCAAATGAATATATCAAGTTAGAATTACATACCTCTTTGATGTAGATTATATTCATGAAGCTTGAGTGCCTAGTGCCCCAAGTGTGACACCTCAAATGTTTCACACAACATCAATTGCTTTTGGAATAACCTTGAGAGAAATGTAGAACACTTGAAATCGGCTAGCCCTTCTCTAGAATGATACTAGTGCCGATTTTGGTCAAGAATAAGATGCATATATAGTTAGGGTTACACCATGTAAACCATAATTGACATGGCCTTTCATTTCCATGATCCATGGGTACAAAAACACCATGGAGCATCCATGAAGCATGATATGGGTTTTAGCCCAACTAGATAATCCATGAAGCATTAGCCCACTATATAAGTATGGATGATTTACACAATCAACCCATATATTTAATTAGTCTTCTTTTGATCACTTAATTAATCCTAGATTAATTCCTGATCAATACTAATTAAATAATCTTATTAATATATTAGAACATATAATATATTAACCAACCTTAAGTGTTATTTCTCTCATTATAGTCTATCCAAATGCATGATGCCATGCAACCCAAATGGACCATGTCGGGTCGGGTCAAGTCTTACTAATTAAAGTTAGGGACTTAGACATTAATCCAACAGTCTCCCACTTGGATAAGTCTAAAACTATTATTGCGTATGACTTCAGGAACCGATTAGCAATCATAGCTCTCAAAAGCTTCTGTCGAACTCTGACCTTGTCGATGAACTCTGACCTTTGTCAATGACTTGTCCATTAGATAAGGGATCATATATTCCTCCATTCTAGATATCATATGGATTGAGACATGGATTATAATCATTCTCTCTGTCCATTTTTTGTTTCCCGATTTCCAATTTATGACGACTGACTAATTGAACAAATCAAATCAGTCCTGGCCCGGCCGAGCACTTCCATTTATCATCATCAAATCATCGAGGGGCCCACAGATATCGCTTTTATCCCGGAGGTAAAAGGAATGGATAAACTTCAACTCATATGGCTTGTTCTACTACTTGTTGAATCATACACAAAGGCGCGTTTTATAACACCGAGTTACCGAGTGCGTTTTCATGCAATCAATGTACAACCAACTCATAGTAACAACTCATATCTCTAGGTTTGAATAATATAAGATACGATTGTCTCATGATTACTCATGATAAAATCCATGAAGTGATTCCAATGAGCGCGGGTTGAATCCAATACTCAGAACTTATGACCACTCATGAGTGTTGTAGCCCTTTGTCCAACATCTTAGACCTCTATAAGCCAACCCATGACAGTCTTGATTCATATCTACTTCCAACATATGACCGACTGTGGATGGTTTGAATAACTTAGTCATTCTGGAAGAATAACCTAGTTTATTCTGGAGTCAAAACATGCAAAATGAAACACAATAATAATAGAATCTAATATGGTATCAAAACCTATGAACATAAATAAAACACCTTTTATTTATCACCATATGATTACACATTATTCATTGTATACTGTTTCAGCTGTCAACTTTATTCTTGAATTTAAAACAATAGTTGTCCCATGCTCCAAGCATGTACACTATGTTTTCTAAACACTAGTCATGCCATACACCAAGTATGCATACTATGTTTGTCTATGATCTTTACTTTGTGAAATGGATCAATTGAACATAACTCCAATGATCCTCTTTTCACAGTCCCAAATCCTTACTGCAAATGCAAGAATTCCAAATTCATGCCATTTACTGAAATCTGATAGATTCTAAACTTATATGCATTGATCCTCTTGTAATGATTATGCACAAAGTCAGAAAGACTTGACAACAACCATTACAGAGCATTACAAAGGAGATCAGCTCCTTGGAAACATCCTTCTTGCATTAAGTTTCCTAATCTTAAACAGATTGAATAATTTCTAACTTTGAAACATATCCAGATTCCATTTTGACTATCACTTCTGAACAAGAGTTGCCTTTTTTCAGAATATGTCAATATGATCCTTCCAACAATTAACACTATACTTCCGACTGTCCTTGAGCAACCAATCTTTGGTAAACCTTAGATTGTCCTCGACAATTGTTTAATCCTTTTAGTCATATCCAATTCTAGATCTTTTCCCTTCTTAATGCCCCAGGCATTTGGAAAATTTTAGAACGGATGAATATAGCACATGTAATCGATCCTATATCCGAAGCATATGGGACACTATTCATGATGTCTCACATAAAGACTAAACCAGTCATTCGCTATAACATTTCCATTTCTATTTGCCAAGTTCTCAAAACTTAGATTATGAAAAAGGATGTTGTAATCATAACCGAATTTGAGAAAACAAATAATAGACCCATATACAGAATTTCCTTATGTTGAGCCATTCCAACATGAAATTCATATATATATATATATATATATATATATATATATCCTTGACTAAATGCGATTAAAACCTCAATCTAAGCTTTTAGATTTGAGATGAAGTATAATTTCCTCTCCCTTAATTATATCAAAACAACTCTTTCCCAATTGAAACTTTTTGTTTTCTATAATTAACATTGCTAACTTGCAATACTTATCATAATTATCATGCTCCCACTAATATGATGAGTATTAGCATCACACTTATGCTCCCACTAGCTTTGACATGTACTCAGCGATCAGCTGGACTTCTAGAAATCAATACTTTATTGACTTTCTTACCAAAGTTCAGATTTTTGATAGTAGATTGCTTTCATAAAACTCTATCATAATCATACACCTTATCTTAGATAGCTCACAGGTGTGTCTAAACAATTTTAAGAGCTATGAAAAGGGGCGTCGTAATCATAGTCTTTATTGTTTATACCTTTGCCACTTCTCACAAGTCCATGTTAGTGTGCCGGTAAACCACACACGCTCCACTAACGACTTTGAGAATGCAAATATCACAATTGCTATCTAGCTAGAATCTACTTAGTGAAAGTGTTTCCTCACCATCATTTTAATGAATCGGAGAGAAACCTTATGACACTTAGATTTAATGGTGTATGTGTTCTTATCCATGTGAATTATCAAAACCATAGTCACAAGACAAGGATAATGAGAAATCCAAACTCATATGGATTGAACTCAATCTTAATTTCTTGCCACCTGGCAGCTCAAGGGCCTGCCATTGCTTCCAAGTTGTTGTGCAACCAATTGAGAACTCTAAGAACTCATATGCAAAGCCAACTTTGATTGGAATGGGCACAGAATATGTCAATACGATAGGTTATGAACCTCAAGTCGTGTGCTAGTGAAGAACTTCAGGTTTTATTCTTGATTAGTTCTTGAGACTTTCAACACCTTTAAGACTCCCACTGTCCTCTTGACATATAAGACTTTCTTGTCAGATATTCAAGAGATAGTGTGGATTCTAATCAAGACACACAATTGGCCTTAGTTGGTCTTTGTTTTATCCAAAACATCACAACTTACCAATTTCAAATGTACAAGAGTAGAAAACTTTTACTCTTACATTTAACAAATGTTTTAAACCTTCTTTAAGACATGTCACTCAAGTTACAATCTTGGAGTATGAATCTAAGACTTGTATTGGAACGAAGTATGAATCATCTTCTTGATTTAACCACTTCAACAAATCATAGCTCCTCTTCTTAGCTACCAGAATGCACTTAGAGGATGAATTGTGGTAAGGTCTCAAAATCATTAAGATGGTCTTAAAACATGATACTGAAGTACTCTCCCATCTTTCCAGATTTGAGAAACTTTTATCCTTCTGCCTAATTTGATTCTTCTTATTCACTTTGTCATACATTGGAACCTTTTCCAATCTCTCAGAATTACACTTAAGCTTGTAAGTATAACCATATTTACTGAGCTTTAGTAAATTATGACGAATAATCTTATTGATCTTTTGTGGGGGACTTGACCAGTGCACCAGAATGTGTACTCGATCCCTCAGTCCTTCACTTGACTCACACATCCATGTGAACAAGTAGTTAGTCTTAATTTTTCCAATGCTTGAAAGTTCTCATTCATCATGTTATACAACTTGCATGATTCCAAGTTTCTATCCAACTGAAACTTGGATGAGGAGAATCTCTCCTTATTTGGTAAATTTAGACACTACCACAAATGAAAGAATCAAATTCATATTTCCACTCTTCCTCATAATGGAATCTTATAAGCAACAAAACGTTTCCCAAATGCCAATGTAAGGATATTTTAAAATAAATAAAATCAAAATTTTTCCTTTTATTTTAAAACTTTTCGGAAAAACTATCCTTACAATCCATATGAAAACTTGTTGTTATCTGTTCCTAAGAAAAATATGATAACTCCTAAGAAGTAGCTCAAGAATCCGATCTTCAAACTATGCGATACAAATCCATCTACGCGATAACATTCAGCGTATTTTTTCTTTAAGTTTCTTCACTTTTCTTTGATTCTTAAAACATCAACATGTGACCCAGTCACATCATGTATCAAGAATCTCAGAGTAGAAACTTAGCAGAGTTAGATAGTGGACTTTACCTGAAGTAGAGTCAAACTTGTTGACTTTAACACCCTTAGGAAATTTGGCAGCTTCGCAACCAATGCCCCTTCCTTTGGCAAATTAACATATCGACACTTTGGTAATGGAACATGGGACTATCACAAAATTAGCCTTTCTCTTTACCATTTGGTCAACCGAGTTGACTATGGCCGATCCCTTTCCATTGGGAAGAGAGAGCTTTACTGGATATCCAATGTCATTATTGTCAATGTCCATAAAGTTTTAGGAAGTTTATCTTAGCAAATAGATAAGATCATTAAAGGTCTTGTCATAGTCTGTTTCATAGGAGTCCCAAAGGAGCTCACTATGTGACTTAGAAAGTGATTGAACCACCAACTTTCTCAAGACATTGACACCCAACTCTCCCGGCTTGTCAATATGTGACTACATCTCCAAGATGTGATCACACTTAGACCTTTGCTTGCCAATAGGGCTTGAGTGACCTTGAACTTATGGGTAAGGGAGAATAATTGGAGGAGTTGAAAGAAGTATGATTTCCATGGGACATCATCTTCATTTAGGAAAGCTTGTTTCAAGAGATTTGGGAAGATCATAAATGTCTAAACCAGACATCTTTTGGGAGATATTCAAGATAGTTGATCTAAAGTCCTTAATATGACACCCAATATGAAATATTAAGGCTAGGACCCAACAAACTATTTTATAACTTAGAAGAGAGATGACGTAATCCAAGCTATAAAATATTTGAAGGTAGGTGGATTTGAAACTCCTAGATCTTTTGAGATTCATTCAACTGTTCAATGGCATGTTTCAATCTCGAGTGTGCCCTTCAGGTTTTGTCACTGGGATGCCGAGGATCACAAAACAAGGTGTGAAGTAACCATGCAAATTACTTGATACCCTTAAGTGTTTACCCCTCGATCGATGTTCCGGTTAACCACACAAGCTCCATCGATACTATGATAAACATTAAGTTACCCTTTGCGTACCTTGTTAAATATGAGTTAGTGTGCCGGTTAACCACACACGCTCCACTAACCGACTTAAACAAAGTGCAAAGTGTAATTTCATGGATTAGAACCTAATTCACATTTTCCTAAGTAACTAAGAATGGGTATTAATAATAGTTTAGTTACTTAGTATTTATCATTAGTACTTTTAATGAAGGTAGAATTCTAGTCCTTGTCCAACCCGTTCGGCTAACGACCCTCCACCGGTCAAGGAAGCGGTGGGTGAAAGTGGACACCCATTAAACTGCCATTTTATAGGCAGTAACCTTATACCCCCTTATAAACCGGCTTCGTGAATGAGGCCTACTAACGGTAAGACTGACTTTACTCTGATACATATATATAAATATTATTAACTTATAATATTATAAAGTATAAGGGTTGAATTTTAACTTTTAAAATTCTAAGGGCTAACTTGGAATTAAAGTATTCATAAGAGAAAACCTTTCAAATTCCAAAACTTGAGGGCAAGTGTTGAAACTATTCAAAACTAATTAATTCAACAACTTATGTGTTTAAAGTAGTTTTAATCCAAAAACCCTTCAAGTTACATAACTTGAGGACAAGTTATGGAAGACTTTAAACTAATAAAAGAATTAACTTATCTTTATTTTATAACTTATGGAATTAGTTAAGGTTACACATTTTATTACTTAATGAAGTGACTCTTGAACTTCCATAACTTGAGGACAAGTTATGGAGTCATAAAACCATTCAATGAGACAAGACTCTTCATTTTGTAACCTTGGCCAACTTTTATGAGTTTTATGAAGCTTAAATGTGACTTTTCATATAACTTGAGGAAAAGTTACAAAAACACATTTTAGAATCAACTCTTAGATTAATTTGGATTGAAAACAACAATTTCACATAACTTCCTATTAATCTAAGCAAATCCTAAGAACAAATCATTCAAATCAAACTTTTTCATGTAATTAGTCGAAACCTTAAACTAATACAAAACATGAATCTATTGACAATTATCTTTGAAATTGGATTAGCATGAACATTACCACATTAAAAACAAGTTTATAAGTCCAAAAACATCTTAGGGTAATGTTCCTAGTCCAATTCCAGCCCAAAAACTCAAAAATATGTTGTCTGGGGATCCTACTCGACGAATAGGATGATTTTCCTCATGGACTCGGCGAGTCCAGTGCCCAGAAAGCCAGAAAATCGATTTTTTCAGCATTTTTCAACAATTTGCATCAAGTATAAGAGAAAGCAAGCCTAGGCTCTGATACCACTCTTGGGTTTTGAGCATTCTAACACTCCTTAGTGTACATTCAACCCTAAATACCATGGATCTATGTTTTCTCTATTATACATACAAATATGAACTTTCCAAGGTATTCATCCTAACTAGCATAATAACATTGATTCAAATGAATATATCAAGTTAGAATTACATACCTCTTTGATGCAGAGTGTCTTCATGAAGCTTGAGTGCCTAGTGCCCCAAGTGTGACACCTCAAATGTTTCACACAACATCAATTGCTTTTGGAATAACCTTGAGAGAAATGTAGAACACTTGAAATCGGCTAGCCCTTCTCTAGAATGATACTAGTGCCGATTTTGGTCAAGAACAAGATGCATATATAGTTAGGGTTACACCATGTAAACCCTAATTGACATGGCCTTTCATTTCCATGATCCATGGGTACAAAAACACCATGGAGCATCCATGAAGCATCATATGGGTTTTAGCCCAACTAGATAATCCATGGAGCATTAGCCCACTATATAAGTATGGATGATTTACACAATCAACCCATATATTTAATTACTCTTCTTTTGATCACTTAATTAATCCTAGATTAATTCTTGATTAATACTAATTAAATAATCTTATTAATATATTAGAAATTATAATATATTAACCAACCTTAAGTGTTATTTCTCTCATTATAGTCTATCCAAATGCTTTATGCCATGCAACCCAAATGGACCATGTCGGGTCGGGTCAAGTCTTACCAATTAAAGTTATGGACTTAGACATTAATCCAACAGAAAAGTCTTCATATTGATGATGACGGATTAATTCTTAAAGTGGATCGAAGCTGAAGCCTTCGTTCAGGTAAGAGACAAAGAGGTGGTCTCGTTTATCAAACATAATATCTTGACCAGGTTCGGGATCCTAGCTGAAATCATATACGGCAATGGATCCCAATTCATAAGCAAAAGGACAATAAACTTTTTCACAAGTTGGGAAATTAAAATGATAATGTCCACTCATGTTCATCCCCAAGCTAATGGTCAAGCAGAATCCATCAATAAAATCATTGTAAACAACTTGAAGAAAAGGTTGGATAAGAAGAAAGGAAGATGGGCAGAAGAGCTTCGTTTTGTCATACGGGTAGATAGGACTACTTCCAAAATAACCACAGGCCAGACCCCTGGCAAAAGCAATCATCCTTACCGAAGTAGTGATCCCGACGGTAAGATATCTGCTCCAAAATCAATAAAACAATAACAGGATCCTTGCCCAAGATCTTGAAACTGTCGATGAACTCAAAGATCTTGCTAAGATAGGCATTGCTTCTCATAAACAAAGGATCACCAAGGCTTACAATAAGAACATAAAAGACAGAAGGTTCCAAATAGGAGACACGGTTTTAAGGAAAACATTCCAAAACACCAAGGATCCGAATGCAGGTAAATTAGCTCCCAAGTGGGAAGGACCATATCTTATAGATGTTGAAGCTGGCAAAGGATCATATTGGCTAGCAACACTCGAAGGAGACGTTTTTCCAAGACACCAGAATGTTATACATCTCAAAACATACTACATGTAGGTAGGTTCGATTAATCTTCAACAAAACCAACGTACACATGTTTACTACCTTGTACTTTTCATCGTTACTTACTTTCTCCTCGATTACATTACTAACTTAAGCATCGGAGGGGCGTTAGCTAGACTAACACCCACCCCTAGATAATGTTTTCCATGCAGGATAACGCACAGCTAAGGATCTCCATAAACAACGATCCTAAAACATGAGGACCCTCGAGGTTGAAGATCCTAAAACATAAGGATCCTCACGGTTAAATATCCTAACACGTAAGCCTTCTAATGCACAAGGATCTCAGCATCTTAACAATTCCATTATATCAACAGTATGATTTTTAAACTATTACATACACATGCTACAGACTGGTCATCTCTCCTACGATTAAGGATACTTAATCCCCTCTAAGGTTTAAAGAGATAATTACCTCTTTCACATGAACTAAGGCTTATACACCTCGCTTGAACGAATGGCGTCTAACTATGGGATACGAATAAGGGGATCATTTCACGATGTAGTGGCTTGGCAACCCTCTTATCCATGAACATAAGTTAAGACCCTTAAGGTTTATAACATTTTCATGTTATCCAAAAACTGGGATCCTACCCCATTGATTACTTAAGGTTTATAACATTTTCATGTTATCCAAAAATTAAAATCCTACCCCAGTGATTACTTAAGGTTTATAAAATTTTCATGTTATCCAAAAGTTGGGATCTGAGAGAACATAAGGTTTATAATATCTTTATGTTACCACACATTGGGATTTTTCGCCAGAAAATACACACGAATCATAACATTTTCATAAGTAAGGAGACTTCCCATGAGATACGTCACTAGATGGGATCCTCCCCAGTACATAACTTTAACATGTTATTAGTCGAATTTATGGTGTTACTCAAGAATATTGTCAAAGTTTATAACCTGAACAAGTTATCCTAATAAGGCAACCCCCCCCCCCACAGGACCTTCATCTTTAAGGATCCTCATCATTAAGGATCCTAATCTATTAGGATCCTCATCGTTAAGGATCATCATCGATCCTCATTGATGAAGAACCTTATTGTTAGAAGTCAACAGTGAACCTATGTTCTTTTCGAAGCTAAGATTTATCCTCAGTAAATTCTAAGGTTTAAGAGCTTATGAAGCTTAAGGAAAAACTAGAAGATAATCAGATTTCATCTATCCTTACTCTCGAAAAGATCTAAGTAAAGCTTAAGGATCCTAAACTTTCCATGATCCTAAGCGAAAGTCATTTGGTTATCAGATTCAAGCATGATTAAAAAAAATTCACTTAGAATATTTTATCTCAAGATTATTTGCAGGAACCAAGTTTTCCGGGATCCTAATATCGTAACAGCCATGCAAAAGAATCATGAGAGAAATATAAAAGGAAAATGCTACCATGTCATTCAAAAAGGGGGTTGTACACTAAGCCGGCCAAAAGATTAATTGTTTTTACATTACTAATAAAAACAAAAACTACTTAAGCTAATTTTTTTTTTCAGGCCTAGACCTTAGCCTGGTCATCGTTGGTCGCACCCTTCTTCTCTCCTCCATCAGTCAACAGTAGTACATGATCCTGATTGACAGTAGCAAGCTTGCCACTTAATTTGGCTAATGCCTCACGCCAACCATCCACATCCGAAGAACCTACATTCTCCAAATCCTATACCAGCTTGATCTTAGCCTCCAGGATAGTCATCACAACACTTGTCTTCGCATCGGCAATCACCTCCTCGAGATCCGCAGAATGCTCTTCCTCCTTCTCAGCCTTCTGTTTGCTCAGTAATTCCACCATATAGAGGAGATCCTCATTGGTGGCCCTCCAGGTTTTCTCCTACTCTTTTATAGTGGACTCTGCTTTCTCAGCACAGATCCTGAGATCATCGGTGAACTGAGAAACGAGAGTGAAGACCTGAAAGAAACGTAAACATTAGCAAAAGAAGACACATATATGATAAATTCTTATGCTGATGACACTTATAGCTTGGGAAAACATGGTTAACTTCCCAAAACGATCCTCGGTGCTAAGGCTCTCTTGGCTGAAATCTACGGCCTCAAAAGTCTTCCGCTTACGAGATCCTAAAGCCTTAACTATGAGTTCTATGTGAGATCTCTTCGAAAGAGGAAGGGTGACATGTTTTTCTTTCTTAACCTTGATCAAACCACTGATCATATCATCTTCGAGGTCTGCTAATCCAAAACGAGCCTTGGATCGAGTAGTCTTGGAACCTGCCAAAGATCCTTATCGATTGAAGATCCTTGTTAATCTAAAGGAAATATACAAGGGAAATAATATTACCAGTAGCCATAGAAGCGGTGGTAGAGGAACCCTCTTGGACACTGGAATGTTCAAGTTTGAATGTTCATTCAAATGCAGGAAGTGCAAGAAATTTGGAAACCTTGTCCTTAGAATCACCAGTAGCAGGAACAAGCTCCTCAAATTTAAACGTTGCATCAAAACAAACTAAATATGGGAAGTAAATTTCAAGATCTTTAAAATCTAAATTAAAATCCTTCCCTTTTTAATCCATGTTTTCGGTAGAGAATCCCCATTGGGATTCGAATCACGTCTCCAGAAGAAGTATTTTTCCTTCCGAGCACCATCATTTTGTTTTAATTTCAGAATAAGGTGGTGTTTGTTTGTTTTAACTCTTAGCAGGAACTGAGAAGAAGCAAAAGTGGAAAGATCATAAACAAAAGCCAGCTCGGGCGACCCAATCTCCATGTTCTTGGATTGATTCAAATGGCAATCCAAAATAGGATCCTCCAGACCACAGGCATAGTTTGGATATAAGAAATTTGGGTAGTCGAAAAGAAATCATGAACGATACCGGTAAAAGGGTAAGTTAAACCTAAAATAAAGGGGTATTTAAGGAAGCAAACCAACGTCATGGAAACAAACTATGGCTGAACGGAAGCCTCGAAAGGACGAAAAACTACATCGGAAGGAAAAGCCCCAATGGCTCTCAATGATTCCATATCCTCATCATTGAAGGAGCAAACCTCATCATAAGATAAGATTGCCTGATCACTGAAGTCATTCTCCGGGGAAGAAACAATGCTAACTCGAGAACAACTGCTTTTCTTAGCCATGACGAGGGAAATCGGAGCAACAGAAAACAAGTAAGAGAAAAAAATTTACCTTAACAATGAGACGATGACGACTTGAGAGAATTAAAAAGAAATTACCGGAAGACCACATTTATAGCATAGAAGAGATAAGAAAGATGATTTAACTGCTTCTCAGTTACCTCGATATGGATAAAACTTATTCATTAAGAGATAATTTTTAAAATTCGCCTTTTAACTCTTTAATTTTAAGTTATTCCTTTAATATTTTCAAAATTGAATCTTACATTTTCAGGAATAACTTTGAGGTAATTGTTGGGGCTAGGATCCTCAAAGCATTCAGGATCCTCAGAACTCATCAAATATTTAGGATCCTCATCTGTCTCAGGATCCCGACTATTACTGTTATCATTATTTACTAATATTTATAATGGTTATATTTTTTTCTTAATTAACTCATGTGCAGAAATAGTCAAGAGAAGACTTATTCTAAACGGAGTTTCATCTCAGCTATGCTAAAGACCCAAAATACCAAGTCAAAGAACGTTCATGAAGCTGGTCATGGAGGATCTCAGGAATATCGGACATCTTGTTAGCTAGTTTAGACTATAAATTAACACATGTGTACCTTACACACGAAACTATTTTTTACTCTAAGCTTACAATACGAATTTATTCACTAGTTCTTACTGAAATATTTTCTGTAATCACCATATTTTATTAATAAAATCATCAAGGCAGGTGACTATTATCACCTCCTAAGGTTTTGTGCCGGAGATTCTAGCAAAGATCAAGGGCTTTCCTTGTAGATCACTGTGGCATTTTTTTTACCATTTACTATTGCACAATTCGAACATCACAGTCTCTCATTCAATTTGGTTTATTAGTATTTGTGTAATTTTTGACCAAAAAAACTGGAATCAAGATTTTCATACATATAACTTAGGGTTTCATCACCCTTCTCTAGTTTCACCATTAGTAATCAATCAATCAATGTTTAATAAAAGATAAAGCTTACCATACTCCAAGGAAGGAAGCTAAATTTGAGATTTTCCTTGAATGTTTGTGGATTCCATCACTGAGTTAACGCCTTCAAGCTCCCATCTCTCTATGCCCAAATTCTTGTTTGTGTGAGAAATTAGCATAAGAACCGAATTCGTCTCTTTTAAATATGTTCTGTTGTTGGCCGTTATGCTTGGCGTACAGGATAGGTACACACTGTGTTCCCTTTAATATATTTGCTTTCAAAATTCATATGTGTTGCGTTCTCTCCCATCCATACCATTGTACTTTTGCACGCATCACACCCTCTGTCATTACACATCATGTAACAAAAAATTGCATTTCCTTTACTCGAAGTAGCAACATACAACGAAGTTTTACTTCAAGAACTACACATTGCATACATCTAGATTACGCACAGTACAATTGCTTAGATATCCAACTTTCTAGTTTTACACTTACAATTGTTAACACTACAACATAATAAATTAAACTCGATCACCATCAATTTCAACAATCACCATAACGTTTATCAACTATACTCATTAAATAAAATGTTGAAATCTCATATTACTCATAGAATGCTAAAAATACCCCTATAGTTGACATACTATTCTTGCATACATGTTGGAGTTTACAAAATGGGTATTAGAACTATTATACTCCAAATATGTATGTCTAGGTTACTGAGAGCAGGTTGTTAGGTCATTCATATGTGTATGTCCACATTGTAATGTATGATTTGTTACACTCACCTCCTTCGCCTATATACAAGGGTGTTTGTCTTTTAGATCAAGTAACATGTTTTGTTTTATTTGTGCTCGTAACTATTGTTATTGGAGCCTTGCATTGTATTCATCTTGTTAATAAATCAAGAGTTTATCAGTTAATATTTAGATCATTGTATTTAATCCATTCAACATTTTCCTATTCTTTGTTTTGAATTCCTGACTTATGACAAAAGACATTAGATAAATGTATTTAATGTATTCAATATTTTCATATTCTTTGATTGAATTCCTGACTCATGACAAAGGTCTTTTACAAGTATACATTTTATATTCTAGCGTTAACTACTTAACAATTTCATAGCATAAAATAACCATATAATCACAGTCCAATGGACTAGCATATGCTTCAACTTCATATTCATAATCATCAACGTGTCCATGGTTATTTCAAAATGGTATTTTGATTTGATCGTTATTATTTTAATTACTGTTATTTATTAACAACAACATTTGTATCCTGAAATATATATTATGATTAGCAATTTTAATAATAAATTTTATTACACCAATAATAATAATAATAATAATAATAATAATAATAATAATAGTTATTATGTTTATAAATTTTTGCTTTTAATAACAATGGAATATTATATTATTTGTAATAATTGGATTTTTATTATTATTATATTTTGAATGTGAGTAGTAATTTATTATTATTAGTATTAGTAATTTTGTTAATTATAATGTTTTTATTTATTATACTACTAATTTTTTTTTAACAAGGATTAAAAAAATTGTTGCATTGTCTTATATAAATGAAACATAAATGTATGTAAACATTGTAATAAAATTCAGTATATCAAGTGTCACTCAAATAGGAGATGCAGAGTATGTCAATTTTGGAAGAATCTGTCCATGTTTTCTAAGAGTAGATGACGCATAGATCTTTTTGAAGTCTATAACTTCTAAAAAAACAAACATTTAAAAAAAAAAAAAAAAAAAAAAAAAAGTTTGTTCGTCCGTAGACAAAAACGCCTTTTAGAAGGAAAAAAACAAAAAAACAACCCTGTAAAATTGGAGCAGTGCAATTTTATGGTATTAGCCTGACATTAAGAAAATTGACCACGTTTTTGTTTCGCTTTTTGTTGCTCTATTTTGAGATAATGTCTCTTAGGATTTGTTTATGTAGCACTCGACTACGTACGCATATTTTGGTAATTACTGCCATATAAGATTTTGTTTTGTACTATAATCAATATATTATACTCCTCCCTTGCTGGAGGGTGTTACGATGTCAACTTAAAGAAATTGAAACCTAACTTATGTGCATTATTTATTTTAATATCTAGTCAACAAGGACTTAGACTACAAACATTGCATCATAATCCAAATGTTGATACGCATCTCTGCCTCGTCCTGATGAAACGATACAAGGACAAATAATGCAAAAATAAATATATAAATAACATGATCTCAAATATTATTATTACCGAGATATAAATTGTTTTAATATTTGATATTATGCAATAAACTATTATGTATTGCCCGCTTCCTGATTATGTACTTTAAAGATGCTTGGATTATTATATCAAAAAGTATTAAACAAATAACATGAAACGGTATTAGTTGAACTGAATGTGCGAGTTCCGTTATAATTATGGCGATTGATATCAAGACATTATTAAAAGTTAAATGCCAATTATCATATTGTCTTTTCATAGTTAAAGAAAGATTCTTAGGTTCGTGATTATGGTCAAATACATGCATTATGGTAATGGTAACTAGACAATCGAACGACAAGAGGTTATTAAATTTAAGGAAATGGAGTTAAAGGGTTAGATTTTTTAGATGAGTTTAGGTTCTCTTTTGGTCAAAATCTATCAAGCTAATTCAACAAATTTAAAAGAAGGGGTCTGATGTTTTGATAAGGATACTAAATAAGCAAATATAAAAATGCAAGGAACAACACAAGAATGTTACTAGAAAATGCTTTGACCTTTTAAGACCTTGTGCATAAAACCTCAGGCCGGAGTTGATATCGTCACTCTGCCTTATATATCAAATTTGAATTTTAAATATAACAACTAATTTTATAAACTTGGAAGTATACTCTTATCAGCATTCAAACGTTGGAACGTGGATAGTTATCAGCTGCAAGTTATGCTTGACTTGGTTTAAACTGCTCCTTAGGCATGTTTCTTATCATTAAAAATTCAAAAAAATGAAGATATTACATATTTCAAGATCTAAGATGCTAACAAAGATACTTGAAGAAGATAAAAATTTCACTCCTAACAAGTTCTAGCTCAATGGTAGGATAGATAATCTAACTGATTGAATACACAATTGAAATTTATCAGCAAAGGACAGTGTATATGAATAATTATGGTATATATATTCTTGTACTTAAGGCGATTGTGAGGATTTTCTCATACAGTTCATACATTTTGTGGATCGAATATGCATTTTCATTAAGGTGAACATTGCTTTATTATTCAAAACAGTAATCATAATGAATGTCCATTCTTAAATATTTTGCAAAGACATGAATCCCGCTGCAAATTCTCACTAACCTTAAATGTGGTTTCATGGATTTATTAACAATAATGAAAGTAGTATGTTTCTTCAAATTATGCTTTAAAATATTGTATTGTATAATCATATAAAATATAAATTGTCGTCTACAGATAAAAAAATTTGTGTACGAATCACTTCCTATGTTTTTTTTAGTTGTTTGAAAGAACAATTATGTAGTATATTATTAAATTCTAAACAAGAATTAGTGAGTTAATATAAAAGTAAAGCCGAGTTGCACTCAATATTTTAAAAACCGATTTTTTAGTTTAAGCGGTCGTGTGACAGGTTCCTGGTTCAGTCAACAATTTTTCTACATCTAGTGGTGGTACGTGTCGGCCTTCAAGTTGTGTACATTCTGAAGATGTTTAATTTTATTTATAGATGGGTTGTTTTTTAACGAGCTAAGTGAAATACAATTATACAAGTCTAATAAATTAGTTCAAACCGTTTTTTACCGATTATATCACACCAGTTCACCCTTGTTTTTTAAAAAACAGTCTGGTTCAATCCGGTCTAGAAAAATTGAAATAAACTAGTCGTTATTGAGCTACTCTCATCTCCGGTTTCCGGTCCAACCGGTTCGACCAACCGATTCAAACCAGTTTTTAAAACATTGGTTCCATTGGATTTTCCAAAACGGAGAAAATAGTTGAAAGATCTTGTCGTGTAAAAGGAATATTCAGTCAATATATGCAGGAAGTCGGTGAAGTTTTGGATTTTTGTTGGACATTTTCTTCCTTCCTCCATGAATAGTGTCCAATTTCTGAACATGTAAAACAAGTTAAAATCCTAAAACAAGTTAAAATCCTAGAATAAACATCACATAATTTTAAAAAATACAGGAGATACACATCCAATCAAAATATAGGAGATGAACATCCAATAAACACTACAAGAAATTAGAGTATTACCGGCGACAGACGTCGTCGCTAAAAGTGGGGTTTGTCGCTGCTAAAACGTCGACGCTGATGCGTTGTCGTTACTAATCAAAAAGTTGCTGCTAATATGTGTTGTCGTCGCAAAAGACATGTCATCGCTATTGCTAGTCGTCGCCGCTAAAAACGTGTCGCGGGTGATAACCTACTGTCGCCACTAAAGGCGTCGCCGGTATTGGTGTTTTTCTTATATATATATATATATATATATATATATATATATATATATATATATATATATATATATATATATATATATATATATATATATATATTTCACATTAAAATTGAAAAAAAAAAACGGTATTATATTAATTAATCTAATCCTATATCATTCAATTCCAAAATATTAATACAACATCCGTTTAAAATACTCGTCCGATTTAACATATAACAAAATAACGAAAATACTAGTCTAAAATACTTGTACAAACAAAACATTAAAAAAATCATACAACTATCCACTCGTCGTCATCGCTCTCCTCGTTTCCTCCAGTTTCATTTCATTGTGGCAACGAATGAAACCAATCTTCAAGTGCAGCACTGCATGCCGGATCTTTTAATACTGTTTGAATCATTTCCAACTACAATTAAAACAACATAGTATTATAAGTTAAACTAGCATTATAATATTCTATATACAAAATATACATTCCACATATTGCATATAAAACATTATAGCATTATATTATGACTAATAATTACCAAGCTGTAAAATACCAATATATCAAACTATAACCAAACTAACAATTACCAATATATAATTATCTAACTAACAATTACCAAAATTTGAAACTATTACAAAACCAACAATTACCAACATTTTAAATAATTACCAAAATTAAATAGTCTTGTCACATGTGATTGTGGCGGTGGTTGTGTCAGTGGTTGTTCCTGATCATACATCGACATAATCGTAGAAGTTTTACGCCCGATGCCTTTGATATGGCATCGTCGAACACCCAGTATTCTTTCAAAACAATTTTGTGTCTCCTTTGGTATTAGACCGCTGGCTTCAGAAGAAGCTTGAGTTTGTTGACTGATCTCAAGGAGTAAAGCATTTTGTATTTACAAAAAATGATAATACATCATAAAAATTAGATTACTAAATACTCATTGACGATATAAACACTTATATGAAAATACAAATTAACCACTTACGTATTGTTGCTCGACTACAGGACTACTAAATACCCCTTGGCGATCAGTATTGGCCTTACAAAATGCTTCGATTCGAGCGATGTCCTATTTAAAATTAAAAATTAAATTAATTGTAATTTAAATAAATAGTTAAATATATCATAACATACTTCTTTGAAACATGCATTGCTATACGAGCATGATCCCCCTCTGTTTACAACTTGTTGTTGTGCATGGACTCCTTTGTTTGACGCCGAACGCTTTAGAAATTCTAGAGTTTGAAAATGTTCGACTGCGTGCGCCAAATTTTCACGTGACATACCATCGGGGGGGGGGGGGGGGGGGGGGGGGTTGGCTAAGCCCCCCGGCTTTCTCAAAATAAATCTGCGCTTTATTTTTTCAGTCTCTATAAATTCTTTGCAAAGTCGCATCAATGCTCTTCAACAACTGAGCACGCTCGGGATCCAAGTTAACCTTATCTAAATCAAACTTATTCTACAAATACAAAAAAGTTAGTTAGTTAAATACAATCAGAACTAATCTTAAAATATTGTCCATGTTACCTTTAGATGAACCACCGTGGCATTCCTTAAAGTGGGGGAAACATTGTCCTAACCAGATACGTTCAAAGGGATGTTCATCCATATATATCTCCCAATCTCACAGGTAAACCAATTACCATTGTTCCCGACAGGGTTATATGTCAGCTCCCTATCGAAATCCAAATCTACAGGCTTTCCCTTGTTTGCCCGTATCAGCTTTGATAGTTGGATGTTTTTTGCTAGACGTCTTCTTTTTTTAGGGAGCTCAGCTGAAAAATATAATTAAAACTATTAGTCACGATATCTTATAATAAATGGATAAAATAGCTAATAAATATATCATAATAAGACTTACCATCCTGTTCGTGTTGTCCACGACCAAAGCCTCCTGGGGGTGGTGGATCCCCGGCTCCATCACCTCCATGTCCTAAACCCATAACATCTACCATCACGTACAAGAGTATCGCCCAACTAAACCCCATATACAGCCTGCAAAATTACAATTTGAGAAGAATTATAGCAACATATTTTTTTTTCATTTTTTTCAACACATCACATACATAAATACATTTTTTTCATTTATTCCACATATTACATACATAAATACACACGTTATATATACAAATACACATAAACATGTTTTCTACACATACTCATTATAACATCATACTTTTTTTTCTATTATAGCAACCTAACTTTTTTTTATTTTTTTCATACATACAAATTACATATATAATTTCAAAATTCATACATTACATATATAAATACATCTTTTTTCGATTTTTTCTACATATTACATACATAAATACATACATTATATATACAAATACACATAAACATGTTTTGTACACATACTCATTATAACATCATACTTTTTTTTCTATTATAGCAACCAAACTTTTTTTGATTTTTTTCATACATACAAATTACATATATAATTTCAAAACCCATATATTACATATATAAGTACATTTTTTTGATTTTTTCTACATATTACATACATAAATACATACATTATATATACAAATACACATAAACATGTTTTCTACACATACTCATTATAACATCATACTTTTTTTTTCTATTATAGCAACCTAACGTTTTTTGATTTTTTTCATACATACGAATTACATATATAATTTCAAAACTCATACATTACATATATAAATACATTTTTTCAATTTTTTCCACATATTACATACATAAATACATACATTATATATACAAATACACATAAACATGTTTTCTACACATACTGATTATAACATCATACTTTTTTTCTATTATAGCAAACTAATTTTTTTCATTTTTTTCATACATACAAATTACACATTCACATTCACAAATAAAACACATACAAATAACATACACATACAAAAAAAATACTAATGTAAAAACACACAAATGCATAATACACATATAAACATATTCTATTTATAAAATGAAACATGAAAAGGAACCTGTGGTAGTCTAATTTCAAAATTTTCCGGCAAAAATTCCACAGATCCGGCAACAACTCCGACAACAACACAACCTTAAATTAAAAGCTTAAACTAAGTAAATAAACATCAAAACATAAGAAGAATCGGAAATATGGAAAAATGTTGACCTTAAATGGGTAAAAATTCCGGAATTGAAGTATGATCGTCTCCTCTTGGTCGTCAGTAATGGAAGTCTAGGTCGTCGGTATTGGTGGCAATGGAGGTTCGGACGGTGGTGGTTTGTGTAATGGAGGTTTGGACGGCAGCGGCGGTGGTGTAAGAAAGACCGGCGACGGAGAGAATGAGAGAAAAGGCAGACAGAATACGCAGGAAAGAGCGAACTGGAGGGGTTATCGACACGGACCTTTAGCGGTGACGAATGGGTATTAGCGGCGACAAGCCTGGAGGGAAAAATCAGCGCCTTTTTTCACGCCGTTACAACCGTTCGATTGAATACAGATCGAACGGATAGGGTTCATTTGACACGGATCGCTACTGTTGATAATTAGCGGCGACAGCTTTAGCGGCGACAGTGGGCATTAGCGGCGACATGTAACGCGTCATTTACATGTCGCCGCTAATGCCTGGTGTCGCTGCTAAAGCCGTCGCCGCTAATACCCACATTTCTTGTAGTGAAACGCAAAATTAGCTCCCAACCAAAAAATAATTCTAACTCATTACTAACTTTTAATATCAAATAAAGGTTCAACATGGTTGTCATATACTAAAATTTGGATAAACCAGTATTCCTGATTAGTAACTCGAGTGTATATCTAATGACTTTTGAACAAGTGAAAGTGTGAATTGAAGTTTTATACATGAAGGTTTAAGTAAATGCATGGACAGATATGATGCAACATGTTCTGGAAAATATACCTTAGGGAGTTGTACCCAAATTTCAAATAGTTGTGCATGTTAGTAAAAACAATAATACATTGATATGCATTTCAAAAGTGCAAACTATAAACTTATAACAATGGATCGAGTTTGGATGATTAGAGTTTGTTAAGCATTACATTGATATAACTAAAGTGCTTTTAACCTAACAGTATCAGATGTTGTTCTATCTCTTTAAAGTTGAAGGTTCAAGTATCGTTGTAGACATAGGTGAAATTTAAGAAATAATTTACGAGTATATTAGATTTGTATAAAACTAATATATATATATATATATATATATATATATATATATATATATATATATATATATATTCTACTATTATTCATTTTTATATAAATATATGACTTAAGGCAGCATTTTGTCAAAACTTGGAGGCAAGTACAAGCCTCGAAGCCATAGCGAGCTTTTTAGAAAATATATATATATATATATATATATATATATATATATATATATATATATATATATATATATATATATATATATATATATATATATATAACTCTACTTCATCATATTAATCTTTCTTTTATTCTTATTTTTATATATGGGAGGACTCTACTTCATCATATTAATCTTTCTTCTATTCTTATTTTCCAATGAAATTGATGTTTTTGGAAACCTAAAAGTTTTTATTGGTGAGAACTGGTGTTATGAATGAGATTGAAGGGCTTGTGAGAGTTCAATAAGTTCTGAAACACTAGATCTCCAATCATTATATGCATTTCTTTATATCGAAATGACTCCTTTATATGGAAATTTAAGACCACCAACCGTAAAGAAACAACTGATTTCTTCATAAGTTTTATCTATGGTGCTTAATTTCATTGATATGTTGGGTTTAATCTACTTGTCTATTGTCGTTATCAAAACTTTCTATTTCACTTAAAGGATCAACTTTTTCTTTGTTGTTTTCTCTACTTTAGGATTATTAGTTTATCATGATGTTTTAAAATGAAATGTACATAATATTAAATATGTAACTATTTTAAGACTTAACAAAAGGCTCAAACTACAAAGGGCACAAACTAAAGACAAATGTTAAAATTGTAAATGTAATAACAAGCTATCGTCGTTTTAAGGCCTTTAAGAAATGATTATGAACATGTAAAGCATCAAATATATTGTCAACTCATCTATTATATGTAAAGGGTAAATAAAATCTGAATGTAACATCCCAAATATCAAAACCAATTTTTTTATATTAAATAAAACATCAACCAAACGAGTTAATCAAAACCATAAAGGAATCATATTGTATCATTAAACATCCAAAATACATCAAAGTCAAAAAAGCGGAGAAATCATGGTGTGTGCAATGCATTCATCCCGATCTATTACCCTTTGAACCAGACGTACTTGAAACATAAATCGAAAATCGTAAGTAAAAAGCTTAGTGAGTTCCCCAAAATACCATATACCATACATACAAATGGGTCGCACCCACCATCGGGCCCCTCCCGAAACAATGGGCCCTACCCATCATCAGGCCTCGCCTGACATCGGGCCCTGCCCGGTATACATAAAAACATATATAATATATGCAAGAGTCACAAAGACATCTAGCATAAATATAACATAATCTAATGGGTCATCATTGGTGCCTTTGACCCGCAAGTACTGTGAGAAGACTCAACTCAATCCGCTGATAAATAGATAATACCTGAGATGTTGATACGAAGGATCCTCAAATTCTCATGCATGCCTCTAATACGTCACTAACTTCGAGATATGGATTATATGATACTCAAAAGACCATTTGAATCCATAAAGTTGGTAACTTTATGGATCTTCTTCTCTCCAAAAAGCTAGAACCTAAGGAAATAAGACCAAGAGCTTAGATTTATCCATGAAATGAAATTAGTTATGAGTCTTGCTACTTACAAGAGTCCAACAGGAAAAATAGTTGATGATAATGATGCTTCCTTGGAACTCCACCATAATGATACTTCTTTTTCTTTTTTTTTCTTCTCCTTCAAGCAAGCAAAACACCAAGAATGACCAAGGAACTCAACGAAGATCGTAATCAGGGTTTCTAGGAGACTAGAGGGTGAGAGAGGCTGATGATAGGCAACTCGAGCCCCTCAATCCATTAAATACTCGAACATAGGGTTTTGGGTCATCCGTTTGTGCTCACGTCGTGAGACTACATACCTCACGTCTTGAGACTCTAAAGATGAGGGTCAACTGGTCAATGATCACTCAAAAAGTGACCACCATATCTCACGTCATGACCCTCTACCAAAAGTTAGAAATTCAAGAAATTAAGTACCTTCGGGATCTGGATTTTACAATTCTCCCCTACTTGAATCATACTTCATCCTCAAAGTCCGCCACCTCAAAAAACGGGTAATGTTCTCTTATCTCGTCCTTCGGCTCCCACATCCATTATGAACCCTTTCAGTGCTACCACTGCACCTTCACGAGATCTGCAACCTTGTTTCGCAGAGTCTCTGTCCACCTGTCAAGGATAGCCACCGGTCTCTCTATATAATTCAGGCGATCATCCACTTGAATGCCCTCCAATGGAAACACTACGAAATCAGCAATCAAACACTTCCGTAACTGAGATACATGAAAAGTGCTATAAATCTGACTGATCTCGTCCAGAAGATCTAAACGATACACACACTTCCGCACCTGGGCTAATACCCTGAAAGGACCAATATACCTGGGGCCAGCTTACCTCGCTTCCTGAATCAGATAACACTTTTTCAAGGTGATACCTTGAAGAGTACCATATCCCCAACCTGAAATTCCAAGTTTGATCGGCGTCTATCTGTATAGCTCTTCTATCGGATTTGTGCTATATGAAGTATGTTGCAAACTTACTGAATCAATTTCATCGTTCTGAGTACCACCTCTGTACTCCCCATGACCCGCCGACCGACCTCACCCCAACATATCGCGGTTCTACACTCCCGCCCATAAAGCATCTCTAAAGGAGGTCGGTTAATGTTGGCGTGGTAGCTATTGTTATACAAAAATTCCGCCAAAGGAAGATACATATCCCAACTACCGCCAAAATCCAATACACATGCCTGCAACATGTCCTCCAATGTCTGGATAGTCTGCTCGCTCTGTTAATCAGTCTATAGGTGGTAAGTAATGTTAAAAAAGGTGATTACCCAACTCCTTGTGGAATCTCTTTTAGAACCTGGAAGTAAACCGAACATCTCTACCAAAGACTGTTACACCCCAAAACCGGAACGGCGGAAACGTTCGGGGGTGGAGGACGTCATGTTTACTATCACAAGACATGTATCATAGTAAGCAAGTAATGAACAACCATTTCATTAGAAAGAAAGTGTTTACAAAGTATGTGTTCACAAAACATAGAGTACATAAGCAAATAATAAAACAAGACTTGGAGCTACACTGCTCCATCTTCTGAATTCCCAGCGCGTGTACCTGTCTACTAGTTCCCTGAGAATACAAGTTATTTGAAAGAGTTTATCAGCAATTAAGCAAGTGAGTTCATAAGATTTTAGTGATGTATGTAAGTTGTATAAAGTTGTTGAAAAATGTAGTTGAAATGTAGTAAGTTATAAGTTCTGTTTTTAGAAAAGTTCGTCTGTTCCACTAGAAAATCCTATATTTCCTACTTAGATGAAAGATATGTAAAAATGATTCTACAATCCTTTATATGAGTACTAAATGAATAAAAGTTATATAACACTCGGAGTAAACAAACAATCGACTTTGCGCTTCTTCCCTAATTCCACAACTAAACAAGGAACAGGAAGTAAAGCGGATAGCACACATCCCATTGTTTGTTAGGCCCTTGTTGCATATAAATCTGGTGTATTCGTTTGTTACTCATGGAGTTAATTGTAATAGTTCCTTTATATTTTATGAAAAGATTTTTAAGAAAACCCTTATTTCTTATAGTAAAATAGTGACCACAGTGATTACTTCTATAATTACTTAGTTTATACTGGCTATATATAATCCAATATCAAATAGATAGTTAATTGGGTGAATCTGCCCTAAGCCCACAACCAAACAAGGAACAGGAAATAAGGCGGAACTCACACATCCAACTACCTGGTGGGTATTAATGATATATAACCATGATGTATAAACTAAGGTATTATAGAGTCAATCACCTAAAGTCCTTTAAGTCTACATCGGTTTAATAAAATGGATTAAACCCTTTACTGGGAAGTTTCTAGTTTTGTATACTGAAAGATCTGATTTGAAAAGTATGCTTTGTACTAGAAGACTGTGCATTGAATTAGTGTCCTATGACTTGACCCGTACTTGGTACCCCTTATGTTGACTTAATTTGTATAGAACATATATATAACTAAAATCGAATAGATAATAGATTGGGTGAATCTGCTCTAAGCCCACAATCAAACAAGGAACAAGAAATGAAGCGGAAGGCACACATCCTCTTACCTGTCTGATACTGTTTATATATACCCGTTAATGTACACATTAAGGAATCATAAGGTTAGCATTATGGTCCTTTTCTACTGAATATACTAGACTCGACTGTTCTGTTTATCGTTTGTAAAATGTAAGTACTATAGTATTGTATAAACTGACTACTATTGTACTAATTGCCTTAAATTGAGTATAAGGTATAATGTGATGGCCAGATCCCATACTAAACGCTCTCCCTGTCAAAAGATTTTGGGAACCATACGCGACCTCTGCAATCAATTGCAAGTCGTGAACATCCAAATTAAAATTATATGATCATGTATACCCAATATAACTATCACCTTTTGTTTAGAACAATGCATTAGTGATTCATTGGTATAGTTAGATCCTGTAATTGTTCCATGCTATAGCATCTTAGCATGTTCGTTCTGTTATAGTATCTTAGTATCTTCTCTTGTTATAGTATCTTCGTATGCTCTTTCTGTTATCGTCTATTGTATCTAGTATGAACTGAATCCCTAAACTATACCAATTATAGTTTACTAGTATTCTACTTGAACTGCTATTGAAAAGACTCATTTACTACCAGGTTATGCTTGTACTTTAAAAACGGAGTTTTGTTAAGCTATAAAGCAACATAATTGTAAAATAGTTTTTGAAATATTTTGACCACTTATCGAAGACATAAGCAACATTTTGAACAATGTTTATAACAAACAATTACACAATTATCATTGTGTTCAACTTGTATTCCCCCCCCCCCACCCCTTAAAAGCATTTAAAACAGTTAAAAGATTCATAACGGGGTATGAACTCACCTAATGTAGGTGATTCAAATGGGTATGCGTGTAAGGATGAGGAATTCCACGAATGAAGTCCCGAGACAAAATAGGTCCTAAATGACATATAATGACACATATTTCCATGAATATAGTGTTTATAACCAACTATATGAATGGAAACACCTTCCGGGACTAGGAAACACTTTGGCCAAGTGTTGGAATCACATGTGATTCAACAACAAATGTGAAATGGCACTAAAATGAGTTTACTACCATGGGTTTATGGCCCAGGGGAGTTTACAGCCGTAAACTCATGGTCACTCATGTATAAGTGCAAGTTTGAAGGTTAGCGAAGCTTTAGGGACTTTTACTCTACACTAGGATGAGAAAGACCACCTTCAATGAGGCTTTTGGTGAGTTTACGGCCCAAAGGAGTTTACAGTCGTAAACTCATGGCAATTTATGTTTATGAGAGTAGTTTAAGGTCCTAATCTCATCCATGCAGGGTCCTGGGTCACTAGCTTTGCATCTAGGAGGGTTTATGGCGAAAATGGCAACCTTAAAGGGGTTTACCGCCATGGGAGATGGCTTAGCCGTAAACTCCTTTTGTCCTTGTTTTCTTGATGTTTTTAAGTCTCTAAGCATGAGTGCTAACTAGATATGAAGTACAGGGAAGAGTACTTACGATCTAGAAGCCTGAAATGGTCGGTTTTGGCCAAGAACACTAGTGTGTGTTCTTGGTGTTCTTGATTGAAACTTGAAGATCTAAACAGACATGATTTTCATGGATGAAATCAATGTATGTAGCTAGTTAATAAGATGTATCAACAAATCGAGGGATAGAACACTTACACTTTTGAAGATCTAAGGTGAAAGTTGGATGATAGTTGAGAGAGAATGAAGAAAATCGGCCAAGGAAAGGAAAGAATGAGAAAAATGGCCAGGGACCATATATATACTCTTGAGTTTACGGTCACATGAGTTAACGACCGTAAACTCATGGTCTTGTGGCCATGAACTCATTTAGATGGGGTTATGGTTTGATTTGCTACACTGTGGTTCTAGCAGGTACTTTCTAACACTTATTCCTTAAGTGTATTAGGATCAAAACTCCTTAGAATGACCTTTAACCGGGCTAGAACTCCTTTCCAATGAGACTAACACTCAGTTGAGTTGATTGACTGGCCTTTAAAAGTAAAAATTTCCCGGGTTGTCACAAAGACCATACAAACTGACACCCCATGTCGCGCCACCACCACCCGAATATTGATATTGGCCAGCTTCTCCACCGAAATACCCTCCTCGATCAGAATAAAGTGCACTCTCTTGGTCAATCGATCCACAATGACTCATATCGAATCCATAACACACGTTGTCCGAGGCAATTTTATGAGAAAATCCATCGTGATCTCCTCCCATTTCTATACGGGAACACCCAATGGCTCCATTTTGTTGTGATCTCAAGCAAGTCGAACACCTCTCCACATATCAGGCCACATCTCGCTTCATACATGGCCACCAATAGCTAAGTCGGTGATCTCTATACATTTTTGTCACCCCAGGATGAATAGAGAATCTAGACTTGTACGCCTCCTCCATCAAAACCTAACGTGAACAACCCTAATACGGAACCCACGCCCTCTGATGAAGGGTCAACAATCCTCAGCTATTATAATCAAAGGAAGCCATCTGACCCACTATGTACTTTCTCTTCTGATGTTCTTCCTTCATATCCTAAACTTGATCCTCTTGAATATGCTATAAGAGTGGATTAATCACTATCACCCTCAAACATATATCCCTCATCAGGACAGCAACCACCTTGCGACTAAGAGCTCGGCCATCACATTGGCATTCCCTGGGTGATAAAGGATCTTAGAATCATAATCCTTCACCACATCCAACCATCTATGTTGGCTCATGTTCATATTCGACTAATCCATTAGATACCTTAGACTCTTGTGATCTGTGTAAATAGTACAATGAACTTCGTAAATGTTATTGAAAGATCTAGTGTAACGCCCAATTTATGGTATGTGATTTAAATAAAGCAATTTTTATTTCTTAAGAGGTACTCGACGAGTCAGTAGCCTGACACGTCGAGTAAAGTCGGGAGTTACATGCGGCTTAAGTTGGCGACCCGACGAATCCATACTCGCGGACTCAACGAGTCTGCCAGTCTGGATGAAACCCTAATTTCAAGGGTTTGCACCATATTTAAACATCTTATGTGCCCCAAGACCATCCTCCCTCACCTACAAAGAGTCCCATACGAAACCGTAGCTGTTCTTAAGCATTTTGGAGCATTTTTCTCACTTGCGAAGGTTTTAGTGCATCTTGAGGATTTGAGGAAGAAGAGAGAAGAGAAGTATTCAAGGGGAGCAAGTAGATCCAGATTTCTGGTTGCATTTCAGACCCTTTGAGGTATCAAGCTCGAATCTTTGCTTATTATCAATTAGATCTCTTGAGAAGTTTGCTCTTGCTGATTTTGAGCCCTTTCTAGACTTTAAGGTCGAATTAAGAGTTGATATGATGAATGGACTTCAGATCTAAGCCTTCCAGAGCCTCTTAAGCTCAAGGTTGCCACCTTTATTGAGCCATGTTTCCATTAAAAGCTTAGATCTCTTCCTTTAGCTTATTTTGGGTATTTAAGCTTCATATTATCATGCATGCACGTAAAGTTAGAAACTTTACGTGAAAAACCAGCCCTAGGAGCCTAGATCTATGAATGGAATGCACTGGATTCGAGCAGAATCGATAGTAGAGTAATGACATGCATGGGACTCGGCGAGTCGTTCTTCAAAATCAACGAGTCGAGTTGCGAGTCCCCTATTTACCCCATTTGAGAGTTTAGGGTGGAATCAGTGAGTAGGTAATGGACTCGGTGTGTTAAGGCTCAGATCTAGTAGTGGCGGTACTCGACGAGTTGTTCATACAACTCGGCGAGTCAAGGACTGACTTCATTCATAGGATGAAGGAGGACTCGACGAGTTGTTCATACAACTTGGCGAGTCAGATGACGATGGACTTGATGTTGGTATCGAATATGGACTTGGTGAGACCTTCCTAGACTCGACGAATAGAAGCATATAGAGGATTGGAAATAAGGACCGGAACTCGACGAGTTGGCGGCCCGACTCGGCATGTCAAGTCAACTGAGAGTTGACTTTGGCCAGAGGGTTGACTTTGACCAGGGATAAAATAGTCATTTACCGTATGTTTAGTTAGAAGTGATTAATTGAGTATTTGTGCGAAATGTAGGCAGGAAGCTATGGAGCAGCAGCAATAGTCCACTTCTGAGTAGCATTTCTTCAGCCAGCTTTCGAGGTGAGTTTCCTTCCGGTAGGAACGGGTCTACGGTCACAATGTCAGCCCGTTTAGTTAGCAATAGTTCCGGACCTCGGTCTGATGTAGTAGTTAGAATGCTTGATGTCTTTGTTATTCAAGCGTGTTTTTTGTTATGTGTTCCGGACTCTGGTTTGATGCAGTATGCAGTATACGTGTTCATGCTAGTTGATATGCTTATGCTATGTTATGTTCAGTCAGTTTCCAGAATTCAGTCTGATGTAGGGGACAAGGTCCCAATCAGTTCCGGACTTCGGTCCGATGCAGTTAGTTCTAGCCTTCGGTCCGATGCAGTTTCTGAACTTCAGTCCGATGCAGAGGGCAAGGCCCTGGTTAGTTCCGGACTCCGGCCCGATGCAGTTTCCAGACATCGATCTGATACAGTGGGCAAGGCACAATAGTTGTTTATATGTTATTATATGGTATGTGGTAGTATAGGGGATCTCACTAAGCTTTGTGCTTATAGTTTCAGTTTTGGTTTCAGGTACTTCCGCTAGTAAGGGGAAGAGCTTGAGATGATGGCATCGCACACACCACAACTTCAGTTTTAACCTGGGGTTTTTATTCAGATATTTTGATATGATTGATACAGTTTTTGTTTTGACACAGTTACTTTGACTTTTGAGTTACTCATTCTATGGTTCTTAGTATATATGACATTCGATGATGTGATTTTTAGTAATATTAAAACAAAAATTTTTGGGTCGTTTCAAGTTGGTATCAAAGCCTTGGTCTGAGGGATTTAGGTACACTATCGAGTATGGTTGGACTCAAACTAAGGAAATGATAACAGATTTTATACGAAAAATGTTTTCAAAATAATTTTTGGAAAAGAAACCTAAAAAGAAAAGAGTTTTGAGAAAAGGGAAAAGGGTATGGTGCATGCGATCAGCCGAGCTCAAGTAAGTACTCCCAAATTACCCATATAAGTTTATCTTATGGTTATCAGTTTCAGTTTCAGTAAAATAGCATGCTAGATTAGAACTAAGGATCTAGGAGGATGCCTTATGTGCCTGCTTTATGTGTTTCAGCTTTATGAGAATTTCATGCTAGTATTGAGTAGACAGCAGTAGGATAGCTTGTTTAGGTTATGCCTGATAGCATGAGCTTAGCATTGTATGATAGTACAATTTCTCGTTATGAGGATAGAATTGCTTGAGTAGTTTCCTGTGTCCGAATGCTACTTGCTTTGTGTTTTGTGGGACTCTGAGTGATGGGAGTTAGCCATTAGGTGAATACGTCACATCACATGTGACCAGGGTTGAATAATCTCAGAGTGCTGGATTTGGCCCTACTGCGCAGCTCTCGTTTGAGTCTAACTGTTGTAAGAACGAGTCTTTTACTCGAAGGATTACCTGAGCCTCGTAACATGTGGTGGTATTCAGGTGATGACTAATTGGCATAACAAGGAGGCCTTCAGCAACTGAGGACTGGTTTTGGGTTGAGTCAGAGGTTTCCCTAGGGCAAGCCTAGGATGAGAGTAGTAGAGATCAGTAACAATAGTAGTGACTTGGTGGAGTCGAGGCAGTTCTTGAGGAAAGTACGGATAGATGTGGAAAGTAGTATAGGCCTGTACTACTGAAAGCAGAGGATCCGTACTTGAATCAAGGAAAGCTAAGATGAGACCAAGAAACTTCTAGTTGTAGTGATCCCTCGAGATATATCACTGTTCCTGACGTTTATTATGATGTGTTTTCAGAATGGTGGTTTAACGCCCTAGACCAGCAGTCGGCAGTTTAGGTGATGGGGAGGGATCAGGATTAGGCTCGGGGGCCAAGCATTTGGATGAGCAGACTAGGGAGTTTCTCTCTTCAGAGATTACTTGCATCATACTTGAGCAGACTCCTATGATCTTTGGTTCGATGAAGGAGGATATTTTGGAACTGATGTATGAGAGGTTGAGCACCTTCCGTGCCGAGGTGGCAACCATGATGGGGTCGCGCACACTCACCTTCAGGGAGTTCCGAGATTGTGGAGCTCCAGACTACCATGGGGCGCGGGACCCCATACTGAGTACCAGGTGGTAGGCGGATGTCGCTAATGGTTTCCGCACCAACAGATGTCTCGAGGAGGACAAGGTCAAACTAGCATCCTGTCTTCTGAAGGACAGGGCACGAGATTAGTGGGAGGAGATCAGGCATGTCATCGGGGATGATGCAGCACTTGATGCGATGTCTTTGGCTGATTTTACTACCAGGTTCAGAGCCGATTTTCCACCGGTTATTGAGGTGTAACAGTTAGCCAGGGAGTTTCAGGATCTCACCCAGACTATATAGACAGTGGCGGAGATTACCGCCAAGTTCAGGGAGAGGGCTCTTCTTGTTCCTCAGTACGCAGATGATGAGGAAATGAAGAAGGCCCGTTATCATCATATGTTTCGGAGTGATATCCGCCAGTTTGTGACCCGATCCAGTTGTAAAACGCTGGATGATATGATTGCGAGGGCTCGTGAGAGAGAGATAGATTTGGAGATGGGGAAGAAGAGGAAGCCAGAGGCGGCATTTGGCACAGGGAGTTCGGGAAAAAAGCCCAAGGTATCGGATCACAGATCTAGAGGATAGCAGAGCCACAGTCGGTGTGGAAAGTGTGGGAGATTGCACGATGGGGCATGCAAGGAAGGGAGTCCCGGTTGCTACAAGTGCGGCTGGACCGGGCATATGAGCAGAGATTGTACAGCTACTCCCACCATTACCACGGCATCTGATCTAATTTGCTTCCATTGCAATCAGAGGGGACATAAAAAGTCCCATTTTCCGAGTTTGGCAGCAGTAGGGAAGGTGGCGGCACCTGCTCCTACAACTTTGAGGATTACAGACGGTCGTCAGGGCCGAAGTGAGGCGCAAGTGGCGAAGAATAGAGCTTTTCAGATGGCAGCAGAGGAGGCGCGAGCGACTCCTGATGTGGTGACGAGTATGTAACTTCCCTTAATTTCTTTGTTATTAATGATTGTTTCTTAGGATTGTATGTTTTTATATAGGGTCGTTCTTATTGAACGGCATTTCAGCTACAGTATTGTTTGATTCGGGGGCTACCCGGTCATTTGTTTCACTTGCGCTTAGCAAGAGGTTTAGCAGGGCTCCGGGGGAGCTGGATTGCCCACTTGAAGTTGAGATAGCTGATGACAGGACCATCAGGGTCGCGAGAGTACATAGGGCGTGTTCACTACAGTTATTTGATGAGTAGTTTTCAGTGAACTTGGTTCCCATTCCCCAACGAGGGAATAAGGTGATTGTGAGCTACAGTTAGTGAGGGAGCGCACCCCTAATGCGGGAGAGTTAGTGATTCAGGGCGAGAGGCCACAGTGTGGACCAACTCTGTGTGCAGCAGCGAGAGCACGACGCTACTTCCAGCAGGGTTGCGTAGGGTACGTCGCCTATGTTTTAGATGCCCAAGAGAAGGGCAAGGCGACTATTGACGATGTACCGGTGGTACGTGAGTACCCGGATGTATTTCTAGAGGATCTGCCTGGGATACCTCCGGAGAGACAGGTTGAGTTTCGTATTGACCTGGTTTCGGGTGCGGCTCCGATAGCCAAGGCACCATATCGATTGGCTCCTCCAGAGATGCAGGAGTTGTCTATGCAGCTGCAGGAGCTGTTAGACAAGGGTTTTATCAGACCAAGCAGTTCACCATGGGGAGCCCCGATCTTGTTTGTGAAGAAGAAGGATGGGTCGCACCGTATGTGTATATATTACCGGGAGTTGAACAAGGTAACTATGAAGAACCGTTACCCACTCCCGAGGATAGATGACTTGTTTGATCAGCTTCATGGAGCATCTTGGTTTTCCAAGATTGATCTGTGCTCCGGTTATCATCAGATGCGGTTCAAAGGTGAGGATGTTCAGAAGACCATTTTTAGGACTCACTATGGTCATTATGAGTTTGTGGTGATGCTGTTTGGGCTCACCAACGCTCCAGTCGCGTTCATGGATCTCATGAACCATGTATACAGACCGATGCTGGATCAGGTTGTGATAGTGTTCATCGACAATATCTTGATTTATTCAAAGACTCAGGAGCAGCATCAGGAGCACATGAGGGAGGTGCTAGAGACTTTGAGGAGGGAGAGACTTTTCGCAAAGTTCTCCAAGTCTGAGTTCTGCTTGTGCGAGGTGCAGTTCCTTTGACACCTCTCAACCAGAAGGGTATACTAGTGGATCCGGCAAGGATTGAGGCTGTGATGCAGTGGGAGGTCTCGGAGTCTCCATCTGAGATTCGGAGCTTCCTAGGTTTGGCAGGGTACTACAGGAGATTCATCCAGGACTTCTCCAAGATAGCAGTTCCACTCACTCGACTGACTAGGAAGTCGGTAGTGTTTTGCTGGGGGCCTGAGCAGTAGGCAGCATTTGAGACCCTCAGACAGCGATTCTCTGAGGCACCAATTCGTACCTTGCCAGAGGGACTGGATGACTGTGTAGTCTACTGTGATGCCTCGATCACCGGTATAGGAGCAGTATTGATGCAGCGAGGGCATGTGATAGCTTATGCCTCTAGACAGTTGAAGCCTCACGATGCTAACTCTTCGACACACTATTTAGAGCTGGGGGTAGTGGTGTTCGCCATCAAGATTTGGAGGCATTACCTCTAGGTGGTCCGTTGTACCATTTAGATGGATCACAAGAGTTTGAGGTACCTCATCGATCTGTCGAATCTGAACATGAGGCAGCACCGATGGTTGGACGTGGTAAACGATTACGATTGTGAGATCCTTTATCATCCGGGCAAGGCCAACGTTGTGGCTGACGCCCTGAGCCGCAAGGCGATGGCGGCTCCGATCAAAGATATATGTCTAAGGATGACGATGATTACTCCATTGTTGGCGCAGATTAGAGAGGCACATGTCGAGGGCCTGAAGGAGGAGAGGCAGAAGTGTGAGAGGATTGTAGGCCGAGTAGCTTCTTTCGATTATGACAGTCGAGGATTGTTGACCCTTCATGGGAGTGTCCGGGTGACGTATTGGGGAGGAGTACGGTAGGTGTTGATGGATGAGGCCTACAAGTCTTGGCTCTCCATGCATCCAGGGGCGACGAAGATGTATAGAGATCTTCGACCTGATTATTGGTGGCCCTGCATGAAATGGGACGTAGCCTGGTACGTAAAGAGGTGCCTGACCTGCAGGAAGGTAAAGGCAGAACACCAGAGACCCCATGACAAGATGTAGCCGTTAGTCATTCATGTGTGGAAATAGGAGGATATCACTCTGGATTTCATCACTAAGCTTCCGAGGATCGCACATGGAGTTGACTCGATTTTGGTCATAGTGGATCGGCTAACCAAGAGCGCGTATTTCATACCAATTCAGGAGAGCATATCAACCGAGAAGCTAGCCGATATCTATGTGCGCGAGGTAGTGGCACGGCATGGAGTGCCTGTATCAGTAGTATCAGACCGAGACGTCCGTTTTACTTTCAGGTTTTGGAAGCGGTTTTATGACGAGATGGGTACTCGTCTCCATTTCAGCACCGCTCTCCGCCCCCAGACGGATGGGCAGAGCGAGAGGACTATTCAGACTCTCGAGGACATGCTCCGGGCACGTGTCCTAGATTTCGGTGGCAGTTAGGATACGTATCTTCCTTTAACGGAATTTTCGTATAACAACAGTTACCACGCTAGTATTAACCGCCCTCCTCTCGAGATGCTTTACGGGAGAAAGTGTAGCACCCCGATTTGTTGGGGCGAGGTTGGTCGACGAGTCATCTGGACTATCGAGGTGGTGCTCAAGACCACATAGTTGATCCAGCAGGTCCGTAGCAGACTACAGACTACAAAGAGTTGGCAGAAGAGTTACGCCGACAGGAGGTGTTCGGACTTGGAGTTTCAGGTGGGCGATATTGTCCTCTTAAAGGTATCACCCTGGAAGGGTGTTATCAGTTTCCGGAAGAGGGGCAAGCTAGGCCCCAAGTACATTGGCCCTTTTAGGGTATTGGCTCGGGTGGGTCGGGTTGCTTATCGATTGGATCTTCCAGCAGAGCTTAGCCAGATCCATAACACTTTCCATGTTTCTCAATTGAGGAAGTGTTTGGTGGACGAGTCAGCAGTTGTAACCTTGCAGGATATTCAGGTTGATAGCAGCCTAAATTATATTGAGAGGCCCGTTGCGATCTTAGATCAGAAAACGAAGACCTTGAGGAACAAGGTAGTCCAGCTAGTGAAGGTGCAGTGGCAGCATCGGAAGGGTTCAAAATGGACGTGGGACGCCGAGGATGAAATGAGGGAGCATTATCCATATATATTTATTGATTCAACAGCAGCAGACTTTGAGGACGAAGTCTAACATAAGTGGGGGACAGTTGTAACGCCCCATTTCTGGTATGTGATTTAAATAAAGGAATTTCTATTTCTTAAGAGGTACTCGACGAGTCAGTATCCCAACTTGGCGAGTAAAGTCGGGAGTTACACACGGCTTAAGTTGGCGACTTGATGAGTCCATATTCCCGGACTCGGCGAGTCCACCAGTCTGGATGAAACCCTAATTTCAAGGGTTTGCACCATATTTAAACATCTTATGTGCCCCAAGACCAGCCTCCCTCACCCACAAAGAGTCCCATACGAAACCCAAGCCGTTCTTAAGCATTTTTGGAGCATTTTTCTCACCTGTGAAGGTTTTAGTGTATCTTGAGGATTTGAGGAAGAAGAGAGAAGAGAAGTATTCAAGGGGAGCAAGTAGATCCAGATTTCTGGTTGCATTTCAGTCCCCTTTGAGGTATCAAGCTCGAATCTTTGCATATTATCAGTTAGATCTCTTAAGAAGTTTGCTCTTGTTGATTTTGAGCCTTTTATAGACTTTAAGGTCGAATTAAGAGTTGATATGATGAATGGAATTCAGATCTAAGCCTTCCAGAGCCTCTTAAGCTCAAGGTTGCCACCTTTATTGAGTCAAGTTTCCATTCCAAGCTTAGATCTCTTCCTTTAGCTTATTTTGGGTATTTGAGCTTCATATTAGCATGCATGCACGTAAAGTTAGAAACTTTACGTGAAAAACCAGCCCTAGGAGCCCAGATCTATGAATGGAATGCACTGGATTCGAGCAGAATCGACTGTATAGTAATGACATGCATGGGACTCAGTGAGTCGTTCTTCAGACTCGACGAGTCGAGTCACGAGTTCCTGATTTACCCCATTTGAGAGTTTAGGGTGGAATCAGTGAGTAGGTAATGGAATCAGTGTGTTAAGGCTCAGATATGGTAGTGGAGGGACTCGACGAGTTGTTTATACAACTTGGCGAGTCAAGGACTGACTTCATTCATAGGATGAAGGAGGACTCGACGAGTTGTTCATACAACTCGACGAGTCAGATGAAGATGGACTTGATATTGGTATTGAATATGGACTCGTTGAGACCTTTCTAGACTCGACGAGTAGAAGCGTATAGAGGATTGGAAATAAGGACCGGGACTCGGCGAGTTGGCGGCCCAACTCGGCGAGTCAAGTCAACTGAGAATTGACTTTGGCCAGAGGGTTGACTTTGACCAGGGATAAAATAGTCATTTACCCTATGTTTAGTATGTAGCAATGAATTGAGTATTTGTGGGAAATGTAGCCAGGAAGCTACGGAGCAGTAGCAACAGTCAGCTTCTGAGTAGTATTTCTTCAACCAGCTTTCGAGGTGAGTTTCCTTCCGGTAGGAACGGGTCTACGGTCACAATGCCAGCCCGTTTAGTTAGCAATAGTTCCGGACCTCGGTCCGATGTAGTAGTTAGAATGCTTGATGTCTTTGTTATTCAAGTGTGTTTTTTTGTTATGTGTTCCGGACTCTGGTTTGATGCAGTATGCAGTATACGTGTTCATGCTAGTTGATATGTTTATGATATGCTAAGTTCAGTCAGTTTCCGAACTTCGGTCCGATGCAGGGGACAAGGTCCCAGTCAGTTCCGGACTTCGGTCCGATGCAGGGGACAAGGTCCCAATCAGTTCCGGACTTTGGTCCGATGCAGTTTCCGGACTTCGGTCCGGTGCAGAGGGCAAGGCCCTGGTTAGTTCCGGACTCCGGTCCGATGCAGTTTCCAGACATCGGTCTGATACAGTGGGCAAGGCCCAATAGTTGTTTATATGTTATTATATGGTATGTGGTAGTTCAGGGGAGCTCATTAAGCTTTGTGTTTATAGTTTCAGTTTTGGTTTCAGGTACTTCCGCTAGTAAGGGGAAGAGCTCGGGATGATGGCATCGCACACACCACAACTTCAGTTTTAACCTGGGGTTTTATTCAGATATTTTGATATGATTGATAAAGTTTTTGTTTTGACACAGTTACTTTGACTTTTGAGTTACTCATTCTAAGGTTCTTAGTATATATGACATTCAATGATGTGATTTTTAGTAATATTTATACAAAAAATTTTGGGTCGTATTTTGGGTCGTTTCATCTAGTATGTTCAAGAATCATATTCAAGTGATATTGTAAATTAACTTATGACACTAATGGGTCAGACTAATAACAACTTGATATAATTGATTATTTATTAGAAATTGATTTTAAAAAATATTAAATTAACTCTTATAATTAAATTGGAAATTATTTATTTCAAGGAAATAATAATTTTCATTAGCAAGTAACATTACATAATTCATATGGTATAATTAATAAGTCATGCATAACATTTTGGACTAGATGAATAATTTTGTCTTTACCAAAAAGTTAGAGTTTATATTTTATAAACTTGGTTTATAAAATGTAAAAGCTTTTTTCTTCATTTGTCTTCAAAAATTTGAAATTTGGCAAGACAAAAAAGAGTATGGGGTTTTCTAGTTGTTTAATAAAAAGGAACGGCTTCATGGTTGTCTAAATTGGAAGTTACTATCGGATAATGAATTCACTTTATGGATTAAGAGAGATTAGGCTTTCATTCTTGTGTTTCCTACATTTGTGAAAACCGTAACATGCTCTCTAGCATGGGTTGTCTATCTTTTCCTCTCAAGTCTTGAAGATTACTTGTTTATCTTATGCTCTCTTGAAATTCATATTAGTTATAAACTTCTAGCTTAAGAGATTAAGGGTTTTATACAAAAGAACTAGCATTCCAGATTAAGTTGAATCATTGTTGGTGTCTCTTAAGTTCATCCTTCATTAACTTTCAAGCCTCCCAAGAGGATCCAAAGAACTATAAAGGTTGTTATTTTTCTTTTTCTTATTTGGTTGTGTTTATTTTCTTTCCAAATTTTGCTAGAAGATCCTTGGTGGGTTATAAGCTTGTTTTATGTTATTCAAATCATCAAGTCTCCTATTGCTAAACTTTATGTTTTTGAAACTAATTTTCGAATAAAAACCCAACAATTGGTATCAAAGCCACCTTGAAATATTGGTTAGATTTTATTATTTTTGGAAATCTTAGTTTTTGGAAAATATTGATACATTGGTTTTGTTTAAAAACAAGTTCATACATATTTTCTATGACAACTTTATAATTGTTGTTTTATGTGAGAAAAGATTTTGTGCATCTTTTGTCATCTAAAGTTGTCTTAGAAAAACAAAGGTTGTTTAATGTCTATGTTGATATGTATGATGTGTATAAACTAACCAAGTACTATTGTGTTGATGTGTTGGTTGTTTTATAAAATGGTTGTAATAATTTATTTATTCAAATGGTATGTAATAAATTAAATAGATTAGTTTTGTTGGTTTATTTTTGTGAATAATAGATTAGTTGTAAGAAATAATATATTTGTACAAAAAATTAACAAGAAATGAAGTTAGAGCCATTTTTTGAAGACAAAAGAGCTATTTTTGACTTTAACAAGATGCAGAAAGTCAGTGACAGTTTCTGAAAAGTGTCCCTAATGTTGTTTACAAAGGGTTCTTGGACTTTTATTGATAGGTGCTGAAATCTTGCTTTGAAGAAAAATTTACAATCTTTTGCAAGCAAATGGTGTTTACTCATGTAGGAGCCTCTACAAAAACATTACAAGAAGATTTTTGGTCTTTTAAAATGTCCCCTTAGGAATGGACCTGGCATTTTTTTGTGTTGGCTTATAAAAAATGTCATTAGATGGTTTGGTTATGCATATATAATTTTATGTATGTTTGTGTTGTCGATTTTATGTAATTATTATGTGTGGTTGATAAATTAGTTTTTCACATGCTAAAATAATTAAGGACAAAATAAACATCACGTGGAGTTTGGTTTTTAAAATATAATGTGGACATAATATGACATCCCCAAAATCTCGGCCAGAAAAGACCGATTTCATTTATGCTTTTTAAACATTTTCAGAGTAAATCCTTTTAATTTTAAAAGAGATGCGGAATTTGTTCCCAAAAACAAAACATGATAAAATAGATATTTATCAAAACATTTCATATAGAAATATGATTTCATTTCATAATCAAAAGTCGGGATGTCATGTTCCGATACAGATCATAAAGCATAAACGATAACATTACAAGTCATTCAACTAATATATACATATACAGACTTGTAAACAAAACAACTTGATGATTCGCCCATCTTAAGCTCTTGCGCCACTTCCTGTAATACAAATAAACTGAGTGGGTCAGGCTTGGGAGCCTGGTGAGCATATAGGGTTTTCAACCCACAATAATTATATTTAATTTCAACAATCCACAATAAACCCGATTACTCATTCCCGTTATCCTCACTTTACGTCCCTAAAATAACATCTATTATAAGGAACCTAATTCAGGATTTTCATCGGGACGGACATTACTGCAGAGGGGCTTCCTCAATAATAAGTGCCCTAAAGGCAACCATGTGGGGGATAGAGTACACCGGTGAACACGTCGTTCACAACACCTACAGGTAATGAGCCTGCTAGTGTTCCACAGGACAATCTAGAATAGTCTGTGGTCGTCATCCATACTCTGCTGAATGACTAGAATAACACCAATAACACTTAGGCCTCTCATCTGTTTATATCACACCAATTATCTACCCAACATATTAGTAGATAAAAATATACATTTTTATACATTGTTTTAAAACCTATATAGCATGCTTTAATCAATACATATTCCACATAACAGATGAGGCATACACACATAACACGTATTTCATAGAGAATATATCAGATCTTTGAGATAGAAGAGAGTGAATATACATTCACACATATAACAGCAAAATATATACACATAGCACATATTTTATATAGAATACTTCATAATATTGCGTTGGAATGAAAATGACTACACACTCACTTGATCAGAAGATGATCGGGCAGCACTACGGCTTGCAGCAGTAGTGTCTCTCCGTAGATCTGGAAGATCTTCACAAAAACCGGGCTCCTCGCGGGTAGAGCTTCGGCTCGGGAATAACGCTCTTCGGGATCCTCGGGGCTTCGGATCTTGCTTCGGGGCTCGGTACTATTATCGGGGCTTCGGGGTATAAACGGCACGCAAAATGAGGAAAAACTAAAGAGAAAATGGAAGGGTTTGTAAAAGAAAATCGGTTGTCTTCGCATCCCCTTTTATAGGCTGATCCTCGGGGTTACGCTGGGCGTAACTTCGGGGTTACGCGGGGCGTACTGCCTCGGAAGCCGTCATCCCTTGCGTCATCGGCCCTCTACGTCATCGCTTACGACTCCGGAGCACTCGAGTGGTACGCTGGGTGTACTTCGGATGAGTCTGCTGACTCCTCTTTGGATAATATCGAAAATTTGAATTAAAATTTAAATATTAAATATTTAATAAACTTTGAAAATTCATATCTCCTTCATACGAACTCCGTTTTCGACGTTCTTTATATCCACGCATAGGTGAGACTACGCTCTACAACTTTCGTTTAGAACTACGCTCTACAACGAGATCTTCGTCCGACGTCCGTTCTCGCCTATCTTTTCATCGTTTCACTACTAACAACGAGATCTTCGATTCTCGTTTAGATTGTTGCAGCTAAAAACCGCTCGATCTCAAATCGAGTATTCGGGCTAAATATTGCTAAGTCGAAACTTCAGAAAATCATAACTTCCTCATACGAAGTCAGATTTGGGCGTTCTATATATATTCGGAAACCTCGTTTCAACTACTACAACATTATCCAATGATATCAAGTTTATTTTACACTTAAATTTTGACGCTTATTTTATTCTTAATTAACCACATCACATAATTAAGCAATTAAGCACAAAACACATAATACTCAAATAATAATACGTTCTTATTATTTCAAATTGGGGTTACAAAGGTTAACCTAGACTATTACATTGCTAAAATGGCAAGCCCAGAAACATGGGCGTTACATAATGTCTCAACTGTCCTGATCTCCATATCAACTCTCCTTATAGCATGATTCTTTCATCATATGAAAAGTAAAAACCATGATAAGAATATATCCCCATCAACATATTTGTAATTATTCATTTAAAAAAGAATACCTCTGAGTCAACTGTCCTGCTCTCCATATCAACTCTCCTTATAGCATGATTCTTTCATCATATGAAAAGTAAAAACCATAATAAGACTATATCCCCATTAATATATTTGTAATTATTCATTTAAAAAAGAATACCTCTGAGTCAACAAAATAGAGGAAATCATCCTCATTGTGATAAAACAAAGCAACAGGGCGAATTATTTTGGAAGATTCAAACTCTCCGTCTTCAAATCCAGGTGAAGATCTAATCTGAAAAATATATATGTTTATATTATTATCATAAGCTTTTAGCTGCTCAAAATTGAAATGCTCTGTGAATTACAAATGGAAATCCTTACAGACACAATCTAAGATTTTTCCATTGTCATCAAACGCAATTATACGGTGGTGATTTGTGTCAGATTGAAACAACCTGTCACAAGAATTTCAAAACCACATCCTTGTCATGCAAGAGTAGAGGACCTTCCATACCTTTAAATATTATGTAGCCCATTTTATCAAACATCTAAAAACAACAAAAAAAGGATATAATCATATAAACAATACAACAAAAAGCAATTCTTACTGTTTTATATGTGAGATCTATGTTTATAAATTAATTGTGTTCTTTAATGTAGCAGCAGCAACACATGAAACCAGCACCGTTTCTTGTTGTTGTATGCTATCTCCCATTGTCAGACATGAGAAGTTCCTCAATGTTGTCTCCAAGTTGCATCAAAAAAAAATTCAAAGATTATTTCAGAAATAGGAATATGGGAGTAGAAAGAAAGAAACATTGATAAATATGTAAGAGATAATACTACCCTAAGTTATGAACACCATGTCAGATGTCAAAGAAAGTCCTTCAATCTTTAACTGAGAAATATATTCCTGGATTAGGACATTGATCTTTGCATTGGGCTCCTCCAAACTTTCCTTGATGGGAATAGGAACACGGTCCAAAAGCTTTGCAGGTTCCATCTTTGCATCTTGTCTTACTGTTACATATATGAACTCCTCACTTAGTGAAAATAATCTGCAAAGCACAATACCTCAAATAAGTACAAAATTATAAGATTAACATTTTGGAACAATTTTTTTTGTAACTTACGCTTCTATATATTTCTACTTTTATGTTGTGTGATTACTTTCACTTGAAGATCTCTGAACTAAAGAATTGTGTTGTGCATCAACAGAGCAGACATCTGGTCATTTGGAATCACAGCACTTGAACTCATTCATGGGCATGCACCATTCTCTAAGTATCCACAAATGAAGGTAATTCTTTTGTTTAAATGACCCTTGTACCCTTATACCCCTAATCCCTCATGTCTTGTTTTATTTTTTTGCAGGTTTTGCTCATGACTCTGCAAAATGCACCACCAGGTCTTGACTATGAAAATACCCACTTTTCTATCATACTTCACCAGATTGTTTTTACCTAGTATTGTAGCTGCAGAATGGACCTCAAAGAAACAGTAAATAGCAGTATTTTTAGACAGTATTGTTGCAGAATAAATATTTATGTGACGTAAAAAAACATACCAGATCAACTCTCCCAACAAAAGCATTACATTGATTTTTGGGATATAAAGATGATACCTGAAAATAAATATTTCTCTTCCCATTTGTTCCTTTCAATCTCTGCCTCTCCTATATCTCTTTCCACTGATTTTAACTCTCTCTTCATCCTCTCTGCATCTCTCATATTCATAGCATGTTCTTCCACTTTCTTCTTCAACTCTTCATTCTCCTCACATGTTATCTGTATCAGTATCCAAAACGATTATCAAAATCACCCCATGTAAAACTATGAATCTGTGAAATGGAAATATACTGACACAGACCTGAAACTAGCCAAAATAAACATGGTATCTGTATCCAAAATGATAAGGGGTTCTCTAAAACCAAAGCAAAGACAAAAACTAGCCAAAATAAACACACAAACCTGTCAAATGAATTCATGCCACTGTCAGTTTAATAGGAGTCGGAATTGCAAGCATCGTGACGTCATCGATTGGTGGTGCTCATGGATGGTCTGGTGGTCGGACGAAGAGAATAGAGATGAAGGAGGGTAGGAAGCGAGATCTAGGGTTCGAGTGTGAGAGAGAACCGTTATTGCATCGCCGATGATTAGATTTCATTAAACGCACTCCAAACTCAAACTGAAATCGGATCCTTCGAAGGCACCAGCGGGAGGTACATGTTTTCCCTAGATCCTGAACTCCCACCGGATTTCTTCCCGGCCTTCATGCTCTTCCATGGGTCGACTTTCTTCCCTTTGCCACTCTGATTATGTAGACGTAACTGTGAGATTCGGTCCTCGATAATTTCAGTCTCGAGTGATTCGGAGGTGGGACCACCGGTAGAGGAAGAATCATCCAGCGTTTCTTTCGTTTTGAAGGAGAAGGTTAGGGGCAGCGGTGCGTGGGATCTGAGTGGCGACAGAAGGATTGGCGTTCCGATCTTGAACCGGTATCTTGAGATGGCGGAAGTATGTGCTTAGGTTTCTAGATGCACTCCAAACTCTTAAAGCTTATCGAGTTCGATGTGGGTGGTGACAGCTTAGGGCTTAGAGAGAGAGGAGAGAGAGAGAGAGAGAGAGAGAGAGAGAGAGAGAGAGTACAGAGGTAAAGGAAGACGAGCCGATTCAAAAGGATTATTAGGGTTCTATTGTAGGATTCTAGTGTGGATTGAGTTTTTAAGGCTCAATGGTGGTGGCAGTGGCGATGGCTTAGGGTTTACAGAGAGAAGGAAGGAGTGAATGAAAAGGGAGATACTAAAGAGAGAGGGTAGAAGCGGGCTTCTTCAAAATTTTAGAATTTCAGAAGATTTTGTTTTCCCACTTTAAAAACGCGCGTTTAGGCAAAAAAAATATATAAAGCGACACATTTAGAGGACGCACACTTTATGAAAGGCACCCTCTGCATTTCTTTTTTTTCTATTCTTACACTAATTTTAGGGCACGCACAAATGCGTGTCCACTATCCTTCAAATTTTGCAAAATTGACATTATTTTTTAGGGCACACACCAATGTGTGTCCTCTATCAGCGAGTGTCATTATTTGCGCGTCATTAAAGGGCTGTTTTCTAGTAGTGGGCACACTAACATGGGACTTACAGTGCATGGAAAAGGGTAGCTTGATATTAGTCATAGATCAATGCAGCGTGTGTGGCTAACCGGCACATTGATTAGGTGGTTGTGACATTGGGTGTACCAAGCTAATTTGCATGGTTATTCACACCTTGTTTGTGATCCTCGGAATCCCAGTCACAAACTTGAAGGGCACAATCAAGATTTAAACATGTCATTGAAAGGTTCAATGAATCTCAAAGGATTGAGGAATTTCAATCCATTTAAAAGCTAATAACTAATTTTTTTTTTCATGGTGGAAATTGGTAAATATTTATTTACCTACCTTCAAATATTTTGCAATTTGGATTACTGCATCCGTCTTCCGAATTGTAAAAATATTGTGTTGGGTCCTAGCCTTAATATTTCATGTTGGGTGTTATATTAAGGACTAAAATCAACTAAACTTGAATTTCTCCCATTATAGATGTCTAGTTCAGACAACTATGGTCTTTCCGAATCTTTAGGAAAAACCATTCTTTATAAAGATGATTTTCCACAAGGCGCTCAAGGTGAAAGATTAATCCCTTCTTCTTGTTGTAGTGGAACTTCACTTCCTTTACCTCCTCCAACAATTCTCCCTAACCCACAAGTTCTAAGTCACTCAAAGCCCTATTGTTAGGAAGGAAAGTTTGTGTGTGCTCACATCTTGGAGATGAAGATACATATTGACAAGTTGGGAGAGTTGGGTGTCGAAGTCTCAAGGAAGTTGGTTGTTGATTGGTTCTTCAATCACTTACTAAGTCATATAGCAGGTTCATTAAGGACTAATATATGGGAGATCACAACATCACCCTTATTGATCTAACATATTTGCTTGTTGCTACTGAATCAGCAATGAATTAGTGCACCGGTAAAGCAAATTTGAATGGAAGATCTAGTCCCTACACTTCCATGCACATTGACAATTGGAACACTGGAAATCGAGAAAAGCATTCTCTTCCCAATGGAAAGGGATCAGCCATAGTCAAGTCATTTTACCAAATGGTAAAGAGAAAGGCTAAAATCTGAGAAAGTCTTGTGTACCATTCCCAAAGAGTCCATTGCCAAGAAAACGGGCACTGGTTGCGAAGCTGCCATAATTACCTGAAGGATCGCTAGGATGGTAAAGTCAAAAAATTTTACTCTACTTTAGGTAAGTCCACTATCTAACTCTATTAAGTTCCTATTTGGAGATTCTTAAAACATGATGTAATGCAATTAAATTTTGATGTTTTATAGAATCATAGGAAGCTTAAAAGAAGAGTAGGCTGAGTCTGATCACGAAGAAATGGATTTCGATCGCATGGTTCGATGATTCGATTCTTAAGTTGCTGCTTGAGAGTTATGATAGATCGCTTAGAAATATTTAGAAACATAGCTTTCACTTGTAATTTCGTTGTAAGCAAAAATTTTCTAGGTTTTATAAATAAATAAAATTTTGATTTTGTTTTATTTTATATCTCCTAACAATGGCATTTGTGAAAATTGATGTTTATGTATATTCTAGCAATGTTCAATATGGATTTGATTCTTTCGTTTGTGGTAGTGTCATAATTTACCAAATAAGGAAAGATTCTCATCATCCAAGTTTCAATTGGATAGAAACTTCGAATCATTCAACTTGTATTGTGTGATGAATGAGAATTTTAAATTTTGGGAAATTAAGACTAATTCCTTGTTCACATGTATATGTGAGTCAAGTGAAGGACTACGGGATCAGGTAAACTGGGTGTACGCTGGTCAGGTCCACCTCAAAGAACGATTAGACTATTCATCATGATTTACTAAAGTTTTGTAAATATGATTATGCTTACAAGTCTAAGTATAATTCTGATCATTGGAAAAGTTTCAATGTATGGCAGAACGAATAAGAAGAATCAAATTAGGCAGAAAGATAAAAGTTTATCCAATCTGAAAAGATGGGAGAGTACTTTAGTATCGTGTTTTATGATCATCTTAATGATTATGGAAAACCATATCACAATTGATCCTCTAAGGATATCTTAGTGCATTTCTATGGCTAAGAAGAGGAATCGTGAATTGCTGAAATGGTTAAATCAAAAGGTGAATCATACTTTGTTCCAAGAAGAAGTCTTAGAGTCATACTCCAAGATTGTAACTTGAGTGACTTAATCTTAAGAAATGTTTATAACACTTGTCAAATGTAGAGTAAAATGTTTCTTACTCTTGTACACTAGAAATTGGTAAGTTGTGATGTCTTGGTATGGACAAAGACCAACTAAGACCAATCGTGTGAAGTGCTTATCTTGATAAGAATCCGCACTAACTCTTGAATATTTTTTTTGTCAAGAATGTTTCTTGACAAAGTGAATCTTATATGTCAAGATGTTAGTGGGAGCCTTAAGGACCTTGAAAGTTTTAAGAACTAATCAAGAGTAAACCTATTGTTAAACACTAGCACACGACCTGAGGTTTGTAACCTATCGTTTTGACATATTCTTATTTATGTGCCCATTCCAGTAAAAGTTGATTATACATGTGAGTTCTATGAGTTCTCAATCGTTTTTATAACAACTTGAAAGGAATGGTAGGCCCTTGTGCTGCCAAGTGGCAAGAAATTAAGATTGAACAGGTTCAGTCCATATGGGTTTGGATTTGTCACTAACCATGTCTTGTGATTGTGGTTATGACAATTTCACATGGATAGGAACACATACACCATAAAATCTAAGTGTCATAAGGTTTCTCTCCGACTCATGAAAATGATTGTGAGGAAACTCTTTCAGTAACTAGATATTAAGGAGATAGCAATTATGTTATTTGCATCCTCAAATTTGATTATGATTACGGCATCCCTCTTCATAGTTCGAATTGTGAGAAATAGCAAAGGTCTAAACATTTGGGACTTATTGATGTGAGTTTTAAAATTGTTTAGACACACATGTGAGCTATCTAAGGAAAGGTGTATGAGTTTTAGAAGGCTAGATAAAGTCTTATTGAAGCAGCTCGTATGAGAAATCTAAACTTTGGTAATGAAAGTCAGTAAGTATTGATTTCTAGAAGTCTAATTCATTTCTAAATACATGTCAAAGCTACTGGGAGCATAACTGTTATGCAAGTAAGATAATAATAATAATGATGCTAGTGGGAGCATAATTATTATGGAAAGTGTTGCAAGTTAGCAATATTAATTATAGAAAAACAAAAGGTTTCAAATCGCAAAGTTACAGGGTTTGAAAAGTTGTTTTGCTATAATTAAGGGAGAGGACATTATACTTCATTTCAAATCTAAAAGCTTAGATTGAGTTTTTTAGTCAAATGTAGTCAAATATATATGAATGTTATGTTGGAATGGTTCAACATAAGGAAATTCTATATATATGGAGATGTTAATTATGTTGGGTTTTGAGCATTCTAACACTCCTAAGTGTACATGCAACCCTAAATACCTTGGATCTATGTTTTCTCTATTATACATACAAATAAGAACATCCAAGGTATAATCCTAATCTAGCATACAAAACAATGAGTGTAACAAGATAGAATACATACCTCTTTGATGTAGAAAGTCTTCATGAAGCTTGAGTGCCTAGCCCCAATAGTGTGGAAGCCTCAAATGGAATCACAATCACCAAAACACTTAGAATAACTTGAGAGAATTCTACAACTCATGAAATCAGCTAGCCCTTTCTTACTCTCACTCTAGTGGCCGATTGTGGTCAAGAATAAGATGCTTATATAGTTAGGGTTACACCATGTAAACCCTAATTGACATGGCCTTTCGTTTCCATGATCCATGGGTACAAATACACCATGGAGCATCCATGGACCATCCTATGGGTTTTAGCCCAACTTGATTATCCATGGAGCATTAGCCCACTATACAAGTATGGATGATTTACACAATCAACTCATATATTTAATTAGTCTTCTTTTGATCACTTAATTAATCCTAGATTAATTCTTGATCAATACTAATTAAATAATCTTATTATTCTTATTATTAATATACTAGAACTTATAATATATTAATAACCATAAGTGTCTTATTTCTCTCATTATAGTCTATTCAAGTGCATGATGGTATGCAACCCAAATGGACCATGTTGGGTCGGGTCAAGTCTTACCAATTATAGTTGTGGACTGAGACATTAATCCAACAGTCTCCCACTTGGATAAGTCTAAAACTATTATTGCGTATGACTTCAGGAACCAACTGGCAATCATATCTCTCAAAAGCTTCTGTTGAACTCTGACCTTGTAGATGAACTCTGACCTTTGTCAATGACTTGTCCATTAGATAAGGGATCATATATTCCTCCATTCTAGATATCATATGGACTGAGACATGGATTATAATCATTCTCTCTGTCCATTTGTTGTTTCCCGATTTCCGATTTATGACGACCGACTAATTGAACAAATCAAATCAGTCCTGGCCCGGCCGAGCACTTCCATTTGTCATCATCAAATCATCGAGGGGCCCACAGATATCGCTTTTATCCCGAAGGTAAAAGGAATGGATAAACTTCGACTCATATGGCTTGTTCTACTACTTGTTGAATCATACACAAAGGCACGTTTTATAGCACCGAGTTACCAAATGCGTTTTCGTGCAATCAATGTACTATCAACTCATAGTAACAACTCATATCTCTAGGTTTGAAGAATATAAGATATTATCGTCTCATGATCACTCGTGATAAAATCCATGAAGTGATTCCAATGAGCGCGGGTTGAATCCAATACTCAGAACTTATGAGCACTCATGAGTGTTGTAGCCCTTTGTCCAACACCTTAGACCTCTACAAGCCAACCCATGACAGTCTTAATTCATATCTACTTCCAACATATGACCGACTGTGGATGGTTTGAATAACTTAGTCATTCCGGAAGAATAACCTAGTTTATTCGGGAAGTCAAAACATGCAAAATGAAACACAATAATAATTGAATCCAATATGGTATAAAAACCTATGAACATAAATAAAACACCTTTTATTTATCACCATATGATTACACATTATTCATTGTATACTGTTTCAACTCTCAACTTAATTCTTGAATTTAAAACAATAGTTGTCCCATGCTCCAAGCATGTACACTATGTTTTCTAAACACTAGTCATGCCATACACAAAGTATGCATACTATGTTTGTCTATGATCTTTACTTTGTGAACTAGATCCATTGAACATAACTTCAATGATTCTCTTTTCACAGTCCCAAATCCTTACTGCAAATGCAAGAATTCCAAATTCATGCCATTTACTGAAATCTGTTAGATTCTAAACTTATATGCATTGATCTTCTTGTAATGATTATGTACAAAATCAGAAAGACTTGACAACAATCATTACAGAGCATTCCAAAGGAGATCAACTCCTTGGAAACATCCTTCTTGCATTAAGTTTCCTAATCTTAAACAGACTGAAAAATTCTAACTTTGAAACATTTCCAGATTCCATTTTGACTATCACTTCTGACCAAGAGTTGCCTCCTTACAGACTATGTCAATATGGTCCTTCCAGAATTATCACTATACTTCCAACTGTCCTTGAGCAACCAATCTTTGGTAAACCTTAGATTGTCCTCGACATTTGTTTAATCCTTAGAGTCATATCCAGTTCTAAACCTTTTCCCTTCTTAACGCCCTAGGCATTTGGAAAATTTTTAGAAATGATGAATATAGCACATGTAACCGATCCTATATCCGAAGCATATGGGACACGATTCATGATGTCTCACATAAAGACTAAACCAGTCTTTTGCTATAACATTTCCATTTCAATTTTCCAAGTTCTCATACTTCAGATTATGAAAAGGGATGCCGTAATCATAATCGAATTTTAGAACGCAAATAATGGACCCATATACATAATTTCCTTATGTTGAGCCATTCCAACATGAAATTCATATATATATATATATATATATATATATATATATATATATATATATATATATATATATATATATATCCTTGACTAAATGATTAAAACCTCACGATCTAAGCTTATAGATTTGAGATGAAGTATAATTTCCTCTCCCCTAATTATAGCAAAACAACTCTTTCCCAATTGAAACTTTTGTTTTCTATAATTAACATTGCTAGCTTGGAATACTTATCATAATTATCATGCTCCCACTAACATGATGATTATTAGCATAACACTTATGCTCCCACTAGCTTTGACATGTACTCAGAAATCAGCTGGACAGTCTGAAATTTAGATTCATACACCCTTTCCGTAGATAGCTCACTTGTATGTCTAAGCAATTTCAAGAACCATGAAAAGGGATATCGTAATCATAGTCTCAATTGCTTAGGCATTTGACATTTCTCACAAGTCCATTTTAGTGTGCCGGTTAACCACATGCGCTCCACTAACGACTTTTGAAAATGCAAATAACACAATTGATATCTACGTAAAATCTACTTAGTGAAAGCGTTTCCTCACCATCATTTTCATGAATCGGAGAGAAACCTTATGACACTTAGATTTTATAGTGTATGAGTTCATATCCATGTGAATTTGTCAAAACCATAATCACAAGATAAGGTTAGTGACAAATTCAGCCTTACATGGATTAAACTTGTTCAATCTTAGTTTCTTGTCACCTTGGTAGCACAACGCCCACCAATGCTTCCAAGTTGAACTCTGATAACTCACATGCAAATTCAACTTATTTGAAGTAGGTACAGAAATAAGAATTATGTCAACACGATAGGTTGCAAACCTTAAGTCGTGTGCTAGTGATAAATTACAGGTTTTACTCTTGATTAAATCTTGAAACTCTTTCAGGATCTTTAAGGCTCCCACTGTCCTCTTGACATATAAGACTCCCTTGTCAAATATCCAAGAGATAGTGTGGATTCTAATCAAGACAAACACTTTACACAATTGGCCTAAGTTGGTCTTTGTTTTATCCAAAACATCACAACTTACCAATTTCAAATGTACAAGAGTAGAAAACTTTTACTCTTACATATGACAAGTGTTTTAACCTTCTTTTGAGACATGTCACTCAAGTTACAATCTTGGAGTATGACTCTGAGACTTGTATTGGAACGAAGTATGACTCATCTTCTTGATTTAACCACTTCAACAATTCAAGTTCCTGTTCTTAGTCATAAGAATGCACTAAGATTTTCCTTAGAGAACTAATTTTGATATGGTTTCTTAATCATTAAGATGATCACAAAACTGATACTAAAGTACTCTCCCATCTTTTCAGATTTGAGAAACTTTTATCCTTCTGCCTAATTTGATTCTTCTTATTCGCCCTGCCATACATTGGAACCTTTTCTAATGTCTTAGAGTTACACTTAAGCTTGTAAGTATAATCATATTTACTGAGCTTTAGTAAACTATGACGAATAGTCTTATCAATCTTTTGTGGTGGACTTGACCAGTGCACAAGAATGTGTACTCGATCCCTTAGTCCTTTAGTTGACTCACACATCCATGTGAACAAGTAATTAGTCTTAATTTTCCAATACTTGAACATTCTCATTCATCATGCTATACAACTTGCATGATTCCAAGTTCCGGTCCAATTGAAACTTGGGTGATGAGAATCTTTCCTTATTTGGTAAATTTTAACATTACCACAAATGAAAGAATCAATTTCATATTTCCACTCTTGCTATTAATGGAATCATATAAGCAACAATTTTTCCTCAAATGCCATTGTAAGGATATTTTAAAATAAATAAAATCAAAAATTTTCTTTTATTTTAAAACTTTGCGGAAAAACTTATCCTTACAATCCATATGAAAACTTGTTGTTATCTATTTCTAAGCAATATCTCATAACTCCTAAGAAGTAGCTCAAGAATCCGATCTTCAAACTATGCGATAGAAATCCATCTACGCGATCAGATTCAGCATATTCTTTCTTTAAGTTTCTTCACTTTTCATTGATTCTTAAAACATCACCATGTGACCCAGTCACATCATGTATCAAGAATCTCATAATAGAAACTTAATAGAGTTAGATAGTGGACTTTACCTGAAGTAGAGTCAAACTTATTGATTTTAACATCCTTTGCAACCAATGCCCCTTTCTTTGGCAATATAAACATATGGACCCTTTGATAATGGTACACGAGACTATCATAGACTTAGCTTTTCTCTTTACCATTTGGTCAACCGAGTTGACTATGGCCGATCCCTTTCCATTGGGAAGAGAATATTTTTCTGGATTTCCTGTGTCACTATTGTCAATGTCCATCAAGTTTCAAGGAAGTTGATCTTAACAAATAGATAAGATCATTAAGGGTCTTGTCATAGTCTGTTTCATAGGTGTCCCAAAGGAACTCACTATGTGACTTAGAAAGTGATTGAACCACCAACTTTCTCAAGACTTTGACACCTAACTCTCCCGGCTTGTCAATATGTGACTATATCTCCAAGATGTGATCACACCTAGACCTTGCCTTGCCAATAGGGCTTGAGTGACCTTAAACTTTTCAAGAACTTGTGGGTTAGGGAGAATAATTGGAGGAGGTGGAAGAAGAATGATTTCCATGGGAAATCATCTTCATTTAGGAAAGCATGTTTCTAGAGATTTGGGAAGATCATAAGTGTCTAAACCATACATGTTATGGGAGATATTCAAGATAGTTGATTTAAAGTCCTTAATATGACACCCAATATGAAATATTAAGGCTAGGACCCAACAAACTATTTTATAACTTAGAAGAGGTATGCCGTAATCCAAGCAATAAAATATTTGAAGGTAGGTGAATGATGATTCACCAATTTCCACCAAGATAAACGAAATGTATTATTAGGTTTTAATTGGTTTTGAAACTCCTAGATCTTTGAGATTCATTGAATTGTTCAATGGCATGTTTCAATCTCGAGTGTGCCCTTCAGGTTTTGTGACTGGGATGCCGAGGATCACAAAACAAGGTGTGAAGTAACCATGCAAATTACTTGGTACCCTTAAGTGTTTACCCCTTAATCGATGTGCCCGTTAACCACACACGCTCCCTCGATACTATGATAAACATTAAGTTACCCTTTCCCTACCTTGTTAAATACGCGTTAGTGTGCCGGTTAACCACACACGCTCCACTAACCGACTTAAACAAAGTGCAAAGTGTAATTTCATGGATTAGCACCTTATTCACATTTTTCATAAGTAACTAAGATTGGGTATTATTAAGAGTTTAGTTACTTAGTATTTATCATTAATACTTTTAATGAAGGGAGAATTATAGTCTTGTCAAACCCGTTCGGCTAACGACCCTCCACCAGTCAAGCAAGCGGTGGGTGAGAGTGGGCACCCATTAAGTTGCCATTTTATAGGCAACAACCTTATACCCACCTTATAGACCGGCTTCGTGAATGAGGCGTACTAGCGGTAAGACTGACTTTACTCTTATACATATATATATTATTAACTTATAATATTATAAAGTATAAGGGTTGAATTTTAACTTTTAAAATTCTAAGGGCTAACTTGGAATTAAAGTATTCATAAGTGAAAACTTTACAAATTCCAAAACTTGAGGGCAAGTTTTGAAACTATTCAAAACTAATTAATTCCATAACTTATGTGTTTAAAGTAGTTTTAATCCAAAAACTCTTCAAGTTCCATAACTTGAGGACAAGTTATGGAAGACTTTAAACTAATAAAAGAATTTAACTTTTCTTTATTTTATAACTTATGAAATTAATTAAGGTTACACTTTATTTATTTATTTATTAATGAAGTGACTCTTGAACCTCCATAACTTAAGGACAAGACTCTTCATCTTTTGTAACCATTGCCAACTTTTATGAGTTTTATGAAACTTAAATGTGACTTTTCATATAACTTGAGGACAAGTTACAAAAACACATTTTAGAATCAACTCTTAGATTAATTTGGATTGAAAACACATAATCAATTAACTTTTCTATTAATCTAAGCAACTCATAAGAACAAGATAATTCAAATTAAACTTTTTCATGTAATTAGCCTAATCACTAAACTAATTCAAAACATGAATCTATTGACAATTATCTTTGAAATTGGATTAGCATGAACATTACCACATCAAAAACAAGTTTATAAGTTCAAAAACAACTTAGGGTAATGTTCCTAGTCCATTTCTAGCCAAAAACCTCGAAAATATGTTGTCTGGGGCTCCTACTCGGCGAGTGCATGAACCTACTCGGCGAGTAGGATGATTTTACTCATGTACTCGGCGAGTTCATCTGTGGACTTGGCGAGTACAGTGCCCAGAAAGCCAGAAAATCGAGTTTTTCAGCATTTTTCAGCAATTTGCATCAAGTATAATAGAAAACAAGCCTAGGCTCTGATACCACTGTTGGGTTTTGAGCATTCTAACACTCCTAAGTGTACATGCAACCCTAAATACCTTGGATCTATGTTTTCTCTATTATACATACAAATAAGAACATCCAAGGTATAATCCTAATCTAGCATACAAAACAATGAGTGTAACAAGATAGAATACATACCTCTTTGATGTAGAAAGTCTTCATGAAGCTTGAGTGCCTAGCCCCAATAGTGTGGAAGCCTCAAATGGAATCACAATCACCAAAACACTTAGAATAACTTGAGAGAATTCTACAACTCATGAAATCGGCTAGCCCTTTCTTACTCTCACTCTAGTGGCCGATTGTGGTCAAGAATAAGATGCTTATATAGTTAGGGTTACACCATGTAAACCCTAATTGACATGGCCTTTCATTTCCATGATCCATGGGTACAAATACACCATGGAGCATCCATGGACCATCCTATGGGTTTTAGCCCAACTTGATTATCCATGGAGCATTAGCCCACTATACAAGTATGGATGATTTACACAATCAACCCATATATTTAATTAGTCTTCTTTTGATCACTTAATTAATCCTAGATTAATTCTTGATCAATACTAATTAAATAATCTTATTATTCTTATTATTAATATACTAGAACTTATAATATATTAATAACCATAAGTGTCTTATTTCTCTCATTATAGTCTATCCAAGTGCATGATGGTATGCAACCCAAATGGACCATGCCGGGTCGGGTCAAGTCTTACCAATTATAGTTGTGGACTTAGAAATTAATCCAACAAATTGTGTTCTCAAAATTTGATTATGATTACGGCATCCGTCTTCATGATCAAAATTATGAGAACATGGCAAATACAAATATTGTAGCAAAAGACTAATCTATTATCATGTCTTTATGTTCGACATTATGAAACGGGTCCCATATGCTTCCGGAATAGGATCGATTGCATATGCTATAATATTCGCGTGTTCTAATTTTCCAAATGCCTAAGGAATTAAGAGGGAAAAAGGAATAGAACCGGATATGACTAAAGTGGTTAAACAACTGTTAAGGACAATCTAAGGTTAGCCAAGGATTGGTCGCTTAAGGACAGTTGGAAGTATAGTAATGGATGGACCATATTGACATTACTATGAATAGACAGGATTCTATTAATTATGAGTTATCGTATGGCAAATATGGAATGTTTCCATATTGGGAGTTGAAGAATAGATGTAAGATTAGAAACTCTTATGCAAGAAGGATGTTCAAAGGAATGTACTTTAAATTTGAGACTTCATTTCCATGGAATTGCCTTGTAACAATCTCCAAAGGAATATTTTGTAACATCATTGGTCAAGTCTCTATGACTTTTGGTACCTAGACATTACAAAAGAATCATTGCATGATAGTTTAGATAGTAACACATTCTAATAGTGGCAAGAATTTGGAATTCTTATACTTGCAATAAAGATTTGGGATTGTGAAATGAGCATCATTGAAATGTTTTTTAATTGATCTATTTCACAAAGTCAAGACCATAGATAAACATTGTGTGCATGCTTGGAGCATGGCATAGCTATTGTTTTTAATTCAAGTATTAAGTTGATTATTCAAAACATTATACAATGAATAATGAGTAATCAATATGGCACTCAAAAGTTTTAGGGCCATATAGGATTAATATTATACTTGTGTTTCACTTTACATGTTTTCACTTCCCAAATAACTAGTTTATTCAAACCATCCACAGTCGATCATACTTTGGAAGTAGGTATTGAGGCAAGACTGTCATGAATGGGTCTGTAGTTTGTCTAGGGCAAGGTGGCTACAGTGTTCATGAGTACTCCTGGAATTAGATTCGAGTATTGGATTCAACCCATGCTCATCTAAATCACTTCATGGATTTTATCACGAGTGATTGTGAGACGATAATATCTTATATTCTTGAAACGGAGACATGTGAGTTGTAGTTTCCAGTAGGTTGCACATTGACATATGTAAACACACCAGTAACTTAGATGTTATAAAACATATTGTTGTGTGTAATTTGATGAGTAAGTACAAGCAAGCATTTGGGTCGAATTTTTCCGTTCCTTTTACCCTATGTGGATAAAAGCGATATCTGTGGGCCCCTTAATGATTTAGTGATGACACCCTTAAGTGCTTAGCCAAGCCTGGACTGATTTGATTCTCAATTAGTCAGTCAACATAAATCGGAAATCGGGAAACAACAGATGGATAGAGAGAATGATTATAATCCATGTCCTATGTCTATATGATACCTAGAATTGAGGAATATATGATCCCTTATCAAATGGACACGTCATTGACTAGGTTAGAGTTCGACAGCGGCTTTTAAGAGCTACGATTGCTAGTCAGGTTATAGAGTCGTACTTGCAATAATAGTTATTAGACTTATCCAAGTGGGAGACTGTTGGATTAGGTGTCTAAGCCCATACCTATAATTGGTATGAACTTGACCTGAGAGTAGCATGGTCCATTTGGGTTGCATATCACCAGGACAATATGATAGGATGGACTTTTGAGAAGAGGTTACTTATGATTTGTTACTATATTATAAGTTCTAATATATTAATATGAAATCATATTATTATTTAATTAGTATTGATCAAGAATTAATTTTGTGATCAAAAGAGACTAATTAAATATAAGGGGTTGATTTGGTAAATCATGCATTCTTATGGTGTGGGCCAATGATCCATGATTCCTTAGGTTGGACTAAACCCATGTAACAACCCACGGATGATCCATGGAGGTTTAAACCCATGGAGCCTTAGGAATATGGAAGTTCATCCACATTAGGGTTTACATGGTGTAACCTTAATCTTACCACACTATATGGGAAGCCCCTTAGGATCCAAAATTGGCTACTAGACACACTAGTGATCTTGAAGTTCATTGAGTCAATTTTGGTGCAAGAAATACTCTCTCAAAAGTCTCCTTTGTTCTAGGTGTGTTTTGATTCCATTTGAGGTGCAACACATTGGGCACTAAGTTCTTAAAGGCCAAACTCAAGAAGTTCTACAAGCTACAACAAAGAGGTAACTCTATATCTCTCTTTTATGTTGATTATGTCATTTCCATGCTAGTTGTAGGCTTAATGCTTTGGATACAATATTGCATGTATAATTAGAGAAAACATAGATCCAAATCATGTAGGGTTGTATGTGCTCCATACGATGTTGTAGTATACTAAAACCCTTCAGATTTATCTTTTGTTTCTCAATCAATGAAAACATCAAAACTCTAATTCTAAATGTGCTAGAGTAAGAAAGCATTATTAATCCACATATTACAAAGTGTTATCATCCTTCTTAGTTTGAATTTACTATCAAGATACGATTCATAGTTACTAGAGCATGGCTCTAAAACTAGATTTGGAATGAAGAATGATTTATATAGGATTAAACCATTTCCAACAATGTTTGATTTCTCTTTACAGTCATACAATTACACTAAGATGTTCTTGAATGATTAATTTTGATACAACTCCACAATTACTAAGATGATCATAAAAATGATACTAAAGTATTCTCCTTTTTTCATATTGGAGAATCATTTATCTTTCTGCCTAATAGATTCTTCTATTTGTTTTGCTACTTATGAACTTTACAAAAGTATTAGAATTTTGTTTATTCTTATAAATAAAACCATATTTACTTAAACATCAACAAATCACGACGAATAGCGTTATCCTACCTTGTGGTGAATCTAAAGAGTCCCTATCTACATGTACTTGATATGTTAGCCATTCACTTGCCTCACATAAGCATGTGAACAATTAATTAAGTCTAAATTTTCCAATACAAGATTCTCATATATTATATAATACGACTTGTACAACACCAAGCATTTGTCCAGTTGGTCATGAGATTTCTTTTCACTTGGTCAATTATGACATTACCACAAGAGATATCATAAGAATCAAATCCATAATTAATACGGGTATTAATAGAAACATAACAAACACTTTCATTAATGTCATTGCAAGGAAATAATATAAGGAAACTACGTAAACCAAACTTCACGTTTATTGAAATAAAATGAAAATCGGAACTTTTACTTCCAATGAATGAAATGAAAAACTATATTTCTAAACATCTCTGAAGAGTAATAACAATCTACTAAATTATTCTAACTCCTTAGTAGTAGCTCCAATTTTGACCATTGAACCGTGTGACAAATGCCCAACTCTCATGATGGAATTCAGCTCACTTGTTTAAGCTTCCTTCTTTCTTTTAGATAGTGCGATACCATAAAAAAGTGATCATCAGATCATGTATTAAGAGTCTATAGAATATGAACTTATGGAATTAGATAATGGATGTACCTGAAGTAAAGTCACACGACTTGAATTTACCATCTCTAAGATCTTTCAAGTAATGTGGGCAGCTTCGCTTCTAATGTCCCTTCAATTGACAGTAGAAACAAATGGAATCATTGGGATCAACATTCGAAACAATCTCAGAATGAGCCTTTCTCTTTATGATACGATCAAACGGATTGATCTTGGCTGATACCTTTCAATTGGGAAGAGAATTTTTTTTATAGATCATCAACATTGTCTTCATCAATGTCCATTGAATTCTTGGAATTAGACCCTTTAAGCAACTCTTCTACAGATGTGTTCTTATGTATTTTTGCTTCAGCACCTATCAACATCTCATTCAAATCAATTAGGCTTAAATCAAGATTCCTCATATGAAAGTTCTCTGTGAACTGACTAAATGACCTAGGAAGCGAAAGAAGAACCAAATCAATGGCTTACTCCCTTGGGAATACGATACTCATTCTTTCTAATTTTTCAATGTACGAATTCATTTCTAGAATGTGCGTACACACAAAATTTCCATCTTTGTGCTTACAAGCCAATAAGGCTTGAGTAGTTTCATATCTTTCAACTTAAGGAAAATGTGACATTGGGAGAGACAAAGGAGGAGGAGGTGGAAGATTTGAATAGAGACGATGTCCAGTTGCACCATTTCCTAAGGAAAGGAAACTGTTTTCACCATCACTCGAATGTGGAAAACCATCTCCTAAAGAACGCGGTGAAACATTTCTAGAAGAATGAGGAAGACCATCATTGTCTTGATTTGACATCTAAAATTTTAAGAGAAGAGATAATTCAAGTTAATTGATTTTAATTTTTAATTAATAACCCATAATTGAAATTAAGGCTAGGATCCATATTTTCAATTCGACCTTTAAAGATGGATGTTGTAATAAAATTTGAATCTATTTTAGGTAGGTAGAGTCATCTCACCAATTTCAATCACATGAATTATTCCTAGATATTTAAAATCCATTGAATCTTATTATTGACATGTTTAATCTTGATTATGCTCTTACCAATTGTGATTGGGATGCCGATGATCACAATTAAGATTTGAATAACCATGCAAACCCGCTTGACAACCTCGAGGTCATTTATCATCTCAAATTGATGTGTTGATTAACCACACACGCTCCATCAATAACAATTATTTTTTATTTATCCATCACCTCAACTTTATAGTCCCAAATTAGTGTGTCGGTTAACCACGTACACTCCACTAACGACATATAAACAATGATGTGTGTTTTCATGGATTAGCAAACATTTCACATTTTTCCTAAAGTACAGTGGGATTTATAAAAAGGTTTATGAACTATAGTATCATACTTTTAGAGGTTTTGTCCAATCAAACTCGTTCATCTAACGACCCTCCATAATAAAAGGGAGCGGTGGGTGAGAGTGGACACCCAATGACGGTCATTCTATAGGTCATTTCCTTATAACTCGTTAGAGTATGACTTTGTGAATGAGGCCTACTATTGATTTGACTAAATTATCTTATACACATAATGTATTAAACTTTAAATCATATATAGTATAAGGTGTATTTAAAATCTTATCAAAACACAAGGTTTAAATATTAGTTATCAAAATTATCATCTAATTAATTAATCAATTTAAACATATAATCACTTTATAATTATCTTTTAATTACATGACAATTAAATTAATTATTAAATCCATAAAGGATAATTAAAATTTATCAAATAAGAATATCTCCTAATATTTAGGGTTTTATGGATTATCACAAGGCATTCAAAAATCGGTATCTACCAGAATCAATACTTGATCATTACCAAAATAACACAATAAATCAGATTAGAAAGATAATTACCGAAAATCTAAAAAAACTGTATCTCACGTCATGACAGATGCACTGTCACGTCATGAGATCAGAATTTTGTGAAAAATAGGTTTAGTTTGATTCAACTCATGTGTAATCAATGTTTGAAAATTTTGGCTCTGATACCATCGATGGGTTTTGTTGAAAACAAAAGCGTACAATGCGGAAAACAATTAAAAATTAATAGAGTACACCCATCCTACAAAAAAGATTTGTCATACACCTTGATAACAACATACAATGAACAACTAGAGCTAGCAAACACTACTAGAAAAACAGCCTTTTACGACGCGCAAATGCGTGTCAAGGAAGACCCTGTCATAACGAGAGACGACACACTTTTGCGTGTCGTCTATTTTTGACGCGCATTTATGAAACGCATTTACGATGCGCAGTTATGACACGCAATGCGTATTAAGGAAGGCCCTGTCATAAAGGAAGACGACAAGCGTTTGCGTGTCATAACCTTGCAACGCACGTGTTTATGACACACAATGCGTATCAAAGAAGCCCCTGTCATAAATGAAGATGACACGCATTTGCGTGTCATAAACTTTAGTAACCATTTTCGATATGCATTACAATGCATCTTTACGATACTCATTTACGCATAATACAAAAATATGTAAACAAAAATATACCAAAACAATCAATTTCATCCAATAACATAATGTCAAAAAATTGTAATACATTGATATTAAGGTGATCTAATTATACATGGTTATTAAGAGGTTTTCCCTAACTACATAACCTAATACTACATTGCTATTAAGGGACACCTTCTGCTATGTAATGCTATATAAACTAAAAAGATATACACAAAGATGATAAACATCAAATTCCAACTAAGTAGAGTTACATCTTGCCTTTCATAATTCTTTAAGACTAATGAACCCCTGCTCTGATAATTCTTGTGACCTGATCAAATAATAGTCAAAAAATTAATATGCTAATATAATTATTAGAAGAATCAAACATGGAATGTTAGTTATAAAAGACGAAATTACCCTTTTCTCCATCCAAAGAATGTGGGACCGCACTTGAGATATGATATTTGATCCAGGTAGTATTCCGGGTTCCATTAAAGTATAAAGTATTTATCAAGTTTAATATTCAACCATTAAATGTAACAAAGTTAATGTTTTTTACTATACTATGTAGCTCGTTATATTGACTTGGACTAAAGCAAAGCCCTGCCCATTGACTTGGATTAAAAAACGCATGTTTTTACTATATTGATTAAACAAGTACCATTGACCATTGACTTGGACTAAAGTAAAGCCCTGCCCACCCACCTTCTCCAACTCCAAAATCCTGAGGTGATACTGAAAACGAAGCCTTTCCACATCCGAAAATGTATAAGAAAAATCAGATAAATTTATTGACTTGAATGTTGATTATACATCAGATTATTGATTTGGAAAGACCAATAATTAATGTTTAGTCGAACTGAAAAACAAAAGAAAAAGATGGTGGAAATGAATATTGGCGATCTCAAGATTTAAATAGAAATTAAACAATTCAATAGCAAAAATATAAAAAACAACAAAAAAATATAAAAAATATCATCACTAAAATTTTCTTACATTCCCTTTACTCATTGTCTGCATGATTATTTTTAAGTTGCTCTGCAAGATGCTTTTGTTTTGCCTCATTCTCCATCTGTCTTTGGTATTCCAAAGTTTCTTCAAGCTTTCTTTCCTCCAATGTTTGGAAAATCGGACCGGACATTGAACCGACGGTCATACCGGTTCGATGGTTAAAGTGGTCAGACCGGTTGGACCGGCCCTAAAAACCAGATAAAACCGGATATATATATATATATATATATATATATATATATATATATATATATATATATATATATATATATAACTAGGTGTCAGACCCATGTATTACATGGGTTTATTTAAAAAAAATTAAATATAAAATTTTAACAATTTGAAAACTTTAAATTTATAAGAAAAATAAGAATTTTTTTGAATTATTAAAATTAATGAGACTTTAATGCATTAGATACATTACATATATAAACCATTTTCTAATAAATACCTTGCATATATATTACCTTATATATTAAATGTGGATTTTAATTTAATAAAATAAAAAATACAATAAAATGACAAGTGGAAAATAGAAAATTTTAAAATTTCTAGAAAATGCCATGTGTCCAAATGAATGAGAAGAGGACATGTGGCAAAGTCATTTTCATTTATTAGGATAGATTTATTTCCTTTAAATGCGTCTTACAAACTAATTTGCAAAAATAATCTATTATTTTAATCGTACATTTAATTAATTCTAACTAGAACAAAAGAATAGTTACATGGTATCGTATAAATATTATGATTATATATTTATATGTACATGTATGAGTTTGAAGAAAAAAATATGCATCATTGATACGAATTGGATCACAATTGAACATACATTGAATGGTATAACATAATTAGGTATTTTATAACTTCTAAAAATGATTACAATAATATTCAAAGATCACCATAATACATGCTTATTACATCAGGCTACATAATATAATACTATCTATATGGGATGACCACTTCATATCTTGAACTCCGAATAAGCAACTTCCTTCTCTCAATTCCCTTAAGTCACATCTGATTCATCTTTTGTCGCCTCCAGGGTCATCTGGAATGCCTGTTCCTTTGGTTTTGGTGGCACATTCGGCTTTGCAACTTCTTTCTTCCTTGGGCTGACATTCTTTACATGCCCTTCTTCGCTATACTCAAAACACACCCTCTTAATGTATCTTCATTCATCAACATAGTGACCAATCATTCCACACTTGTAGTAAGTCACTTCTTCTTTGCATTGTCCAAAATGCTTCTTTCTGCATCCTTTACATCAGTTTGCATGGTTGTTACCCCAAGCTTATTGTCGTTGGGGTTAGACTTTGAAGATCTACTTTTTTGTTGGACTTTCAGAATCCTTCATTCTTTCTCTTCTTTCCAATTTCATCGTGGTCGGCAGTTCTCCCCTTGACCATGTTTTCAATAGATTTGGCAACCCAGATGGTTGTTTCTAGTTGCTATCTTTACCATTGGACCAAAATTAATTGGTAGTTCTTTAGAAAGGCTCTCTATCTTGGAGAGTTCGGTAGGAACCATGTAAGGAACTAAATTTATTTTCTCAATAAAGGTTGCAATGTACCCGCTGACGCTCATCTTTCCTTTCTTCAGATTCTAGAATTCCTTACTTATTTCTTGAAGGTCTCTTTTTTAGTAGTATTCCCTTTTTAACTATAGAAGGAAATCCTCCCACGACATCTTTCTTGCTTCTCCTTTTGGCATAGTGTCAGCCAATCGTTTCCACCAGCTTAACACTCTAGTCTATAGTTGTATGACTATGAATATTGTCATTCGTCTATCAATGCAGTCATATCTCTCAAATGTCATCTCCATTTCATAGATCTAATCCATAACTGTCAATGGTGTTGGTTCCATAAAAATACTTGGCGATTAGGATGCCATGAAGTCCTCATACTTGCATCCATTTCTGTCAATATTTTGTTTGGTGTTGTCCCTCCAAACCGTTCATGATTCAGCTTGATTTACAATCTTACTGTAGCTTCCTTCTTCAGATTAGATTTATTTATCACTGTTTCTACAACTAATGCAGTGAGATCTCTCCTATTCCTTTGGAATAGTTGTCTGATCTCCTCCATTAGTTAAGCTAACATTTCCCGAATCATAGCTCAAATTATTGCCATCGTGATTGGCTTATTTGTTGGTACGACTTCCATTGCAAGTTCATTTATATGATGAGGCTATGGCTCAGGTTGTCGGTCTCAATTATCATTTCCTACTTTGTTACGCAGCCTCATCATGACGTTCTATAAACCAAACAATTGTTCATTGTACCGAGATGTGACTTTATTACGACCGGGAAATGTATTATTAACGTTAGACATATAATCCTCTCTATCACTCAAAAATGTATATGCCAATTCTAATACATTAATTTATATGTTTAGAATCTTGAACACAAAAAGTTTCCAAATCAAGGTCGGCAACAAATCTTAAATCTATTCAAGTAATAGCAATCTAGGTAGACAACCTAAAGCATGCTACATAATAGCAATTAAGGAACGTACCCTAAAGTATTCAAGGGCTTATGTCAATTCAGGTATACAACCTAAAATATTTTAGACATAGACCTCAAAGTCATCACTTAGCATTCTAAATTTAAGTCAAGAATTTACCAAAATTTATAGTTCGCTTAAACTAATTCTCTGATGCAAACTGTGACATCCCCGAACTTGCGGGCGTTACATCATGTCTCGATCATCTGCCCTTAACCAATTCCATGAAGGATATCCTCAGCTAGTTCTTTTTCACTAATATATAAATCATGTTCATGTCTTTCTAATAAAGGATCATGGACTACTAACTCATTACCGATCACACATTGTGTCATGGTCATCCACCCCTAATTGATTTTGTAAAGAATCTTCTAAGTTAGTCCTTTTTTCTAATATTCGTATATTGAACAAACTAGAGATATACAATCATAGTCAACATAATAAATGAGTTAGCGGAATTCAACTGATAGTCACTTGAACAACTAAGTGTCGTTCAATTGGAGAGTAGGAACGTCATTCACATATTAACCTATAATATGCATATGGTACCATAACTAATCAATAACTATGAAATTTAGTAACTAATAACTAGATTTTTCATTAATCCCAATCATATTGAAATGACTATATAGTAAGGGCTCGCCGGTTAAGATAGTTAAGACAGTTGGTAGACAGAACCATTTTGGCATATAGGCTTTCTAAAATTCAATAACGTGGCAATGTGTCTATCCTAGAAACTGCTTCCTTCAGTAGATCAATCAGTATAATAACAAGAATTAATGATTAATATCATACTTAGATTTCTAACTATGACAATGAGTATACTCAATATTAAGTTATACTTAAGCGAAAGTGTAAGTTACCCAATTGACGAATAATTTTGTAACACCCCGAGATTCAGGTATATTTCTTTCATCCTTGTTCTTTATTGATTGGGCATGTTTAGTCCTTGAGTGGTGGGATTGTAGCAAGTGAGTACGCTAGGCGTACCATAGGGGTACGCTGCACGTACCCATGCGCTTAATTTGGACGTGGAGTCGCCAAGGTACGCTCGGCGTACCTAGAGTTACGTCGGGCGTACCCGGCCTAGGTGCAAAAACCCTAATCCACCTTGTGCACTATTTAAAGGGTGTTATGGCTCATTCCTTAGCCTCCATATCATTGAGTGAAACCCTAAAAGAGAGCCCCATCGTCCTTAGTGTGTGAGAGTGTTGATTTGAGCTTCTTGGTGCTTTAGTGACTTGGTGAAGAAGAAGGAAGGGAGTTCTTGGAAGCTAAAGCTTGAGGTGCCATTTTGGATCTGAGATCTACAGAGAAAAGGGCTACACTTGGAGGTATAAAGTTCAAAACTTTCCTCTTCTTTTGGTTGTTATTGTATGTGCCCTTTTTAGGGCTAAAACCCCCAAAGGTGGAGACTTTATGAGTGTAAAGTGCTCCATGGTCCGAGATCTGTCCCCTTTCAGTGTTATTGGTGATTTAGAGTCATAAAGTTTCCATCTTGGATGTTATTTTAAAGTCATGCATGAGTATTTAGCCTTCTAGAGTTGAAGGTTGGATCATTGTGAGAGTTGGTGACTTGTTCAGCCATGCAAAGGCTTAAAGTCATCAACTTTATGGATTAAGGGGCTTAGATGGGGTCAGATCTAAAATATAGACGTAGGTCTTAGCTGTTTAAGACCTCAAGACCTAAAGGGCTGAAGCAGGGGAGTACGCCGGGCGTAATCCCTAGTATGCGTCGCGTACTGGGTGGCGCTCCCCGATTCTGAGGTGCAACCGGGTACGCTCAGCGTACACATCTGGTACACACAGCGTAACCCGGAGAGTTGACTTTTGGTTGACTTTTAGGGTATGGTCTATTGTGGGGCCTTTGAGTTATGAGAAGGGTAAAATGGTCTTTTACCCTTCTGAGAGTGTCATAAGAGAGCAAAGCCTAGCCTTTGAGAGTTATATTAAATAGAGTGTTTATTTCATATGGTTAGGTGGAGGCTAGGCTAGTGTTTACCGGGTTAGAGATTTATCGAGATACCGAGGTGAGTCTTCTCACTATACTTTACCTAGTATGGTAATAGAGTTATGTGACAGAGTACTATAGAGTTATATGCCAGTGTGATTGCATGTTATTTATGTGTTGTGATTTATGGTGATATGTGATATGCATGATTCAGAGTTACAGAGTTGGGACTTTCGGGTCCCTAGAGTTATGGCCAGAGGGCCCACAGAGAGTTGGGGCTGGAGGGCCCCACTGAGACGCATTGACCAGAGGGTCAATAGAGTTACAGCCTCGAGTGGCTATTATGTGTTAGTGTGGTATTTTGGGGAACTCACTAAGCTTTTGCTTACAGTGTTCAGTGTTATGTGTTTCAGGTACCAGTGATGACCGCAGGAAGGCGCCGGCTTGATTCGTACACACACACATACGGGAGTTGATGTATTTTGATCTTGGGAGATATTTTATGAACAAAAACATGATGCTATGACATTTTATGAATGAATGGTTTTGTTAAAAATGTGTTTATAATTGCGAAAAATTGTTTAAATTTTTACGGTGTTACAAATTTGGAAAACAAAAAGTGTAACTTTGGTGCTTAATCTTTCTCTTATTGGATCTTTCCAATGGTTTAGACTTCAATAATGACACTCAAGAACGAGAAATCAAATCACGAGGGAATAAGATCAAGAAAGAGAAAGACTTAAGAGTGAAATGTGCAAGGAACGGAATATGGGAAACCCACTATTTATAGGTTGGCATTTTGATGGATGCGTCATGCCCATGTTGTCGGCGTGCTATCCAAAGTTTCTTGTGGTTAGCAAATGGGTGATGGTTGGAAGTTGTTATTTTCTTGTTGCCTTCAGATAGTCATAACTTTCTCATACATGTTCTGATTTTGACATTCTTTATATCCACATGTTTGTGATTTCATATACTTCAACTTTACTTTAGATTACTTTGGCCAAAAATTAATATATTTTCACTTTGAATTTTATAAAGAGATGTTTATAATTTATTGTCTTTCAAAAGTGAAGAGGGGTGCTATAGATCGTTTCCCACCTTAAAAGTTATTAGAGACATTCAAAGGATTGAAAAAAGGCAATTGAGTAGTTCCTATTAAAATTGTGGTTTGCTCTAGCTTATTTAATCCCGTATCTCCACCCTGTGATGCAACCAATGATTTTTTAACATGTATACTAGGGAGTTTTTATATCATTGTAGTCAATAGGTTTAACTAAACAAACATCCCATGAAATCCAACTTCAAATTTGTTCAAGACAACCTTTGTAAATTCTTGTATGAACTTTACTTGATCAATGGGTTTTGCTAAGAGTTTAATTTTCTAATGGACTGCTTCTAAGGCTTCATCAATGGACTCGATGGTCTAGGTATATTTAGATTCCAAAACTTCTTTCACCAATTTGTCAATCTTTTCACTCAGCTCTTTTTGAGCGTCTTCTAGCACAATAACTTTGGTTCAATATGGAGAAGTGTTGTTTCGATTCATGTACATGTTTAGCAAAAGATTCTACGATATCTTTGATTTCAAGTGTTTGAGCCTCAAACTTTATGTTTCATAATTAAAGTGAAGAATTATATGACTTTGTGGAATAAAATGGCTGACTAATCACGTCATAGAATTGTACAAGGATTTAAATTTCCTATATAACACCCTAAATTTACCCTTTAACATTAGGGCATCATCAACTCCAAAATTGGCATCATCATTATTTTTAATTTGGATTGGGGCAATAGAAAATTTATCCTGATCACTGTCATAATCATTGTCATCCATGGTTTTTTGATCAATATTAAGACTAGAATGATTTAAAATAGGAACTCACAGAGGGATAAGATGTGTATAATGAGTCAAGGAAGTGAATGGTTATTTGAGTTGATTATGAAAATATTATCTTCAATAAGTGATGAAATATTGGGAGGATTCTTAGGCTATGATGAGGGAGGAACAATGGAAGTTTCGGGAATAGTAGAAGTTAGGATTTTTTAGGTGAGCGGGGGTGATCACCGGGAGGATTCTTAGGCTATGATGAGGGGGGAATAATGGCAGTTGGGGGAATAGTAGAAGTTAAGAATTTTGAGGTGAACGGAGGTGTTCACGGAATTGAAGTATCTGCCACATGATTACTTTTTTTCGGCAGATTCATTAACTGCATATACTTTTGGTGATTTTGGTATCTTGAAAGGTCGTTTTTTTTCATTTCTTCGTATCAACCTTTTCTTTTATCTTAAGTCCACGCTTTGTAACATTTGGAATGGTTATGTCTTCTAGAATGAATCTCTTAAGATACGAAATGATCAATTGAGCTCGATATTTAATCTTTTAATAAGTCCAACTCCTCATGTACTCTTATGAGCATGGATTCTAGAATCTGACCAAAAAAGAGAAATTTGGTTTACTGTGGAAAAGATGTTTGAATTTGCCTTTTATTCAATTGAATTGCTTCTTCTTCCATATCATAAGCAATCCGATTTGAAGAATATGCATGAAATAGGATGCATGGCCAAAACCAATGAGATGTTATTTTAGAGTTCTCTTTTTGAACACTATTAGTGAACTCATTCTAGATGATTGATGCATAATCAACAGGAACATCTCGATATACTCCAAATAAAAATTGGTAGAAAGTAGTAGTAGCATACTACAATCCCATGACATGACTAGTCAGGCATTCTAAGAGAATATTAATGAATTAGGACTAAAGGGAAAGAAGCTACTCTTGCAAAAATCAAATATTTTTTTCATATAAGGTTTTTGCTAAATTTCGCTGAACATTTTAATTAGATGTTCATTGGAAGGATTTTGGATAGTGCCAGAATCTGATAAACCTAACATCTTCTAAAATATTGGTTTAGTGAAATTGAATTCTCTATTTCCTTCAACTAAAAAGATACAATATTCTTCTCATCATTGTATTTTGTTGTGTAAACCGGTAGAAATAAGAAAAATATAATATTTCTCGTGAACATTTTGGGTTTTATGAATAACAGAATTGTGTAAACATTCCACAAGCATTTTGTATAGCGGAAGATAATCAATATGCTCGAGATTTTGTAGACAACTTGAATTTTGAACTTGCATCTTTGGAATTGAGGATAACAAGTCAACTTCAGGAAATGAAAGATTAATAGATTGAGATGCAGTCAAAGTGGCCATGTAAGAATGATGTGTATTTTATATATTAGTTTTAAATTTATAAATCTAATTCTATATTAACTAGTTGTCATACAATAAGCAATGTACCTGATCGTGGAATAGTATAATCGTGAAAAGAAAATAGTGTATGACACTTGGGGAATGGGTATTATTCAGATACTGAGTATCTATTAATAATTATACTATAAAATAATACTAAAGATGGGGTTTTTCTAATTTTAGAATTTAGATACTTATAATATCGATAATTAAATAGCAAATAACTTATTAAACTACACATAGAAAAGAAGATAACAAGTTATAAAATGTGCTTCCGTTTAGATTTAATTCACCACGTGACTATAGCCCTGTCGAAAATACCCGATACCCGAGTTACCCGTCCGATTTTTCGGGTATCGGGTTAATTTTTTCGGGTATTCGGGTAACCCGATTTTTTTTTCAGGTCGGTTATAGGGTATGTTTGTTAGGTTTCAGGTATACCCGAATTATTTTAAAAATTCTTTTTTTTTTTCTTTCGTAGAGCTTTTACTATGTAACAGGTATTTGATAATGCTTAAACTAACTATCATTATTGTACAATATAAAACTTTTTTATTATGGCAATATGGCACCAATAATATTAAAAGAATTTGTTTATATGTCACCATGTCCTTTAAAACTTAACTATTTTCTAAATTATAGTTTTTATTACAGCTAACAAACTCATTATATTAACGAAACTTCAGAACATGGCAAAACTTATGATTAAAATTATCTTAAACATTTTAAACTTTTAAACTAAGATCTTTAAGTATTTGTTTTTTAACATCGTATTAGATTAGATTAATCTGTTAAAATATTACTTGATATCTCAAGTATTATTAACTAAAAAATCTCATTGTTCAAAGTTTGAGTAACTTCGTTTATGTCTCGTTTATTTATATAAACAAGACTAAAAGAGCACGACATATTTATGAATTTATTGTCAGTTGCCATTATATATATATATATATATATATATATATATATATATATATATATATATATATATATATATGTTTAGGTTATATGGAAAACAAAAAAAACCCTAAAAATGCATAAAAAAATACTTAGAGACCACAAAAAAAAATTTTGAATTTTTTTTATAAAAAAGCGCAGGTTTTTGTTAAAATTCGTTGGAAAAAAATAAAAAATCAATTTTTTTTTGTAAAAAAAAAAATTCAAAATTTTTTTCACCGATTTTGTATAAAAAGCTGCGATTTTTTCAAAAAAAAAAAAAGTTTTGTGATCTCTAAGTATTTTTTTTATGCATTTTTATGATTTTTAGGGTTTTTTTGTTATCCAAATAATCCTTCCCTATATATATATATATATATATATATATATATATATATATATATATATATATATATATATATATATATATTCGAGTAATACCCAAATTACCTAAACCCGACCCACTACCCGGATTACTCAAACACGAATTACCCGAATTTAATTTGGGTCAGGTAATGAGAATGTTTTTTAACATGAAAAATCCGAATTACCCGAAGCCCCGAAAAAATTACTTGATCAACACCCATACGTGACTATAGTTGATTTCTCTAAATGTGCAACAGATTAAACTTTGTTATTTACCGATTCCTAAATTGACTAGTTCTCATGATCGGATTACTAATCATATGATTTTAACAGCTTTTAATTACAATGATCAATTGAATTAATGATCATAAAAATCAATGTTCAGTACATAATATAAGAGACTTAATTTATTATTGAAATCAATGTTCATGAAATACAATTAACTATATATAGTTGATCATCATATATATTCTTACATATATAAATTACAAACTTTACTATTTAACCTTAGGTTTTGATCAAACACTAGTCATACAATTCTACGATTCATCAAATTAATAAAATCCAAGCATACAAAGAATGAATGTTCATCAAATCTAAATATACTAAAGTATAATAAAGATAACAACTTTAATACATAATGATATTCTTAATTAAGCAAACATAATATTTAAATAAGTAGATTAAACTTCCAAAATTTTCTTCTTGTCATAAAACTTCATGAGAAACTTGTTGCTTACTCTAATGATTAAAATATATGTGTATTTATAGAGTTTCCTAATATTAGGAAGTCGAGCCGTGATGGATAAGGTATCACACCGCTACATTGAATATGTACTCACTTGTTCTGTGAGTTTAACAAGGCATAATTCTAACGACTAAAAAATCACAACAAATTAAACTTTTAAAAACAACGCATAGTCATAAAATGCTTACAAAGTCATTGTTTACAAATTGTTTATCCATATCAAAGTGTCCCAAAATCATAAAGTCATAAACAGAGGATGTGTATGGCACACCTTCGCCTTCCCGCGATATTAGAAGTACCTGAAACAAAAACTAAAAACCATAATCCAAAGCTTAGTAAGTTCCCCCAACGTACCAACACACAAACAAATAACATATACAACAGCATGACGGGTCCAATCAACCATCGAGTTGGAATACCCCAGGCACTGTCAACCTTTGGGTCCAGTCATCCTTGGGATGGAATACCCCCAGGTTGGAATGCCAATATGCAACGGGTCCACTCAGTCATCGGACTGGAATACCCTCAGGCCCTCGGTACAAGTCTGGCATGCCAACCGGCCCTCAAATCGTATCTGGAATGTTCTCGAGCCCTCAATATGAGTCTGACATGCCAAACGATGCTCAGCTCATATCTTGAATGCTCCTTGCTTTGTTGGCTACAACACAAAGTAGTACAGCCTCAACCCCACACAATATGTCGACATATAACATATAACAAACATAAGCAACAGACAGATAATCATGCAGACAGAAATCAAAGGTAATCCTAAGGATCTATGATTCTATGCATATCAGCAACTAGCATATAATCAGGAAGATTTATCACATACTCATCATATCAATGTATAGCGGGATATCAGTCCAATGGGTCGGCCTTGGTGCCTTCGACCTGTAAGTACAGTGAGGAAAACTCACCTCATAGTTTGAACAATAGTTGGCGAGGTCCGGACTCCGAATCTCAGCTCTAACCGTCCCCTATTCATCCAAATGACCAATTCTCAAACACCATTAAAAATACCCAAAATACCCTTTGGTCAAACTTGGTCAAAGTCAAATTCAAACTAATCAAAATCAACAAGTCAACTGAGTCAGCCCAGCCGAGTCGACACAGAATGTGTACGCGGGGCGTACTCCAAAGGTACGCATGGCTTACCCAAATCTTGACCACAGACGGGTGAGTTAAACACGTATGTGATGCGTACTCAGGTTACACAAGGTGTACGCCCAGTCCTCTCAAAACTTCATTAAGAGCTTAATGCCTTAAGCTCTTACGTCTAATTTTAAGATCCAAGGCTAAATCATCCTTAAGAGTCATAAAGTTTCCAACTTTATGACTTTTCATTTCCATTAAGTGCTTAACTCAATATCTTAATACATTAAGATCTTCTAAAAAATGCATGGAGCAAAACCAACCATTAAGACCCCATTTTTATGACTCAAGACCTTTCCTAAGGTCTGAAAGGATGGCTTAATGGGTCAAGAACATGCCATGCTCAAGAATCACCATTTTGGGACCAAAAAGTGACTTAAAAGAGTGAAATGTCTAGATCTACAAGATGGAGTGGTAAAGTTCCAAGCTTTATACCTCCTAGAGGTAGCAAACAAGAATGAAATCCCAGATCCAAAGTGCTCTCAAGCTCCAAGTTCTTCTCACCACCTTATTCTTTCTCCAAGAACACTTCTAAACACTCTAAAGGCTCCAAAATGCTCTCCTACTCTTAGGGTTTGCTTGGTGGGTCGATTTCACAAAAAGATGTTGAATAAGAATGAGATGTGACGCTATGGTGATGTTTAAATATGAGCCAAACCCTAAGAATTATGGTTTGCATGATCCTCATGTGCGCCCTGCATACGAGGTGTACGCCTAGCATACTAAAGTGCACCCTAGTAGGCTTCGCGTATACACATACGCTCAACGTACTCCGAAGTCTGAAAATACCAAAATGCCACTATGGCCCTTTTACACTCGTTCTTTTACTTAGAGACCAATATGCAACAAAATCTCAATATAAGGGTCAACAATTATCATACCCCCAAACCAGAACGACAAAAACGTTCGGGGGCAGAGGACATCATGTACAGTATCATAACAATGCACAATAGTAAAACAAGAAACAACATCCATTGCAATAATAATATAGCTAATACATGTGTGCTCTTTGAATAGTAGTATGACACCAAAAATATAAAGCAAAAATAAAAGACAAGTTTGAACATGCTCCGTCTTCTCAAAACCTAATCCAGTGTACCTGTCTACTGGTTCCCTGAGAAATTATTTTAAAAGAGAGTATCAACATTTAAGTTGGTGACTTCATAAGTATTTTAGTGTCAAGTTTTTGCATTTGTTTCATGAAAATGTTTGCATACTTCCCAGAAAATCCTATATTTTCTGCTTTAAATGAAAAGTAGTCTTCTACCCAAGACCCATCTATTTGTATGTTATGTTCTCTTGAAAGTAGTATAAAACGTATGTTTGTACTTGAAATAGTATAAAATGTATGTTTTCCATATTTGTAAAACTATCTTTTCTAGAAAAATAATATGCATTTCTCCAGTGAGAATATCACCGTATGAATGTAATGGGAAATGAAGATTTACATTAGTATTGTATAAAATACACTACTGATACATAAACTACCTTGAAACCAAACTGGTAAATTAAGGTTAAAATATGATTAAGTTATAACCATGCTTGATAGACTAGTATAAAATACGACGTTCTTCTGGCGTCAAAAATGATATGACATTTGTCACCCGTAGACCTGCAGGTCCCACTGTAGCTAGCAGCAAGGTGTGGGATGGTCAATCCCGTATAGATCTATACATAAACTCATGCTCTCCCTCTAGGAGGCTCTGGTTATAAAACGTGACATGGAAAGAATATTGCTATGCCATGAAATAGTATCTCAAATTTTAGTTATCTTGTTCTTGTTATAGTATGTAAGTTCCTTCTTGTTCTTGTAAATGAATAATATACTTTGTAATGAATAGGAATAGTATGTATGTATTGACTCATGTATTGTTTCTCTGTTCTAGAAATAGTATGTAGTGATGCTCCAAACTATACCTATTATAATTAACTAGTATGTTTGTTTGAACTGTTACTGATTTGTAGAAAAGACTGAATTGTGCAACATATACAACCGAGTTAAGTATGTTCCTTGAAAATGGGGTTTAATATTCATGCATATATTTAGCAAGTATAACTATGATTTAACCGACAGTCGGACTAGTGATCCTACCATAAGCCCACAACTAAACAAGGAACATGAGTTACGGTATTTAGCAATAGTCTTAAGTCCGTTAAAGCATACTTATACATAAATATATACACGAATATGATTTTGATAAAAACAGAAATCTAAAAGTAGTTTAAAAGAGTTTTAAAGTGATTTTAACAACATTTAAGCATAAGAAATCCTTTTGTTTGTTTGTTTCCATATGTAAATGATTAACACAATTATGTTGTGTTCTACTTGTATCCCCCCCTAAAAGCATTTTAAAAGGTAAATTGTAGGGGTATGAACCCACCTTAAATGAGTGATTCGTTTGTAAGTTCGATATAGGATGATTGTTTCCACTAGTTAGCTCCCGGGACAAAACCAAGTCTTAAATAGCAATTCACGTGATATATTGGCATGAAATTAGTGAATATAACCTCAAAGGTGTTAAGGAAAAAACCTATGATGTAAGAATTACTTACAAAATAAGTTTAGAAGCGAAATCGAGTGACTGCTTGGAGTTCACAGCTGGGCTTCGGTGTTTACGGCCGCAAACGGTTCATGACCACTTAAAGATTCAAGTGTTTTCGGCTATAAACTTAAGTGTGTGTTCTTGGTGTTCTTGGTGAAACCAAGGAGATTCAAGGGTTTACGGTTGTAAACCCAGAAATGAAGGGTGTTTGATTGAGGAAAAGAAGAACACTAGATGTTCTTATCAAGAATAAAATGATCCTCCATTGATAGTTGAGAGAAAACTAGGGGTTTTCGGTTGAAGATCTTGAGAGCAAAAGCTTGAGTTTACAGCTAGAAGTGTAGAAGTGAGGATTATTTCAGTCAAACATGTATATATAGGGTAGATTTTGCGGTCCGAAGGAGTTTATGGCTGCGAACCGAAGGTTTACAGCTGCAAACCGTTTACGATCCGAACCGTTTGTGGTCCGAGGGTTTATCGCCCATGTGAGGGTTTGCGGCTCATGCGAAGGTCCTCGGTTCCAAATGTTTCCATCCTTAAACACACAACACCTTTGACTACAAGGTCTATACGCCTATGACTCATTAATCTAACCATAAAATTACATCAAAGCACAAGTTTGACTTTTATTGGATAAGTTTGAATTTAGTTGATCAAGTTTGACTTTTACAAGATTGAAATTACGGGTTGTCCCAAAAATGAAAGTACCTCAAAACAAGATGTTATAATTATCCCCCACTTGACTTAGACTTCGTCCTCGAATTCTGCTGCAGGGAATAACTTGGGGTAATGCTCCCTCATCTCAATCTCCTGCTCCTAGTTCCACTTGGAGCCTCTCCAATGCTGCCACTGAACCTTTACCAAAGGTATCTCCTTGTTGCGCATGACCTTCATCTTTCTTTCCAAAATAACCACCGGTCTCTCAATATAATTCAGGCGCTCATTGACCTGGATATCATCTAAAGGAACCATTGTCTCGTTGTCCAACACACACTTCCGTAACTGAGAGACATGGACAATGTTGTGGATATAAATGAGCTTGCTAAGCAAATCCAACCAGTAAGCCACCTTGCCTACCCTGGCGATCACACAGAAAGGTCCAATATACCGAGGACCTAATTTCCCCCTCTTCCCAAAGCCTATCACATCCTTCCAGGGTGAGACCTTTAAGAGCACCGTATCGCCGACCTAAAACTCTAACTTTGATCGGCACCGATCGGAATAGCGCTTCTGCCAACTTTGAGCAGTCTGCAGTCTTTGCCTGATCTGCTGAATAAGCTCCGTGGCATGAAGGACTACTTCAGTCCTTCCCATGACCCTATGGCCTACGTCTCTCCAACATACGAGGTGTACTCCCTACGTACTAAGGATTGCCCCTAGTACGCTTAGCATACACACGTACGCTTAGCATACTCCAAAGTCTTAAATTACCAAAATGCCAATATGGCCCTTTTGCACTCTTTCTTTTACTTAGGGTCCAATATGAAATTAATTCAATATAAGGGTCAACAATGAAAGTACCTCAAACCAAGATGTTATAATAATTATTTGAATGCCATTATGATGCCATTAAGTTTGCATTGCCAAGGCTGTATGAGCGTGCCACAATCTTCATTATTCACATTCCTTTTCTTCTTTTATTAATTCATTCCATTTATCCACTTTAGTTTATGAATTTGTCTTCTTTTGTTCTGAGAATGTCTGTATAGCTACAAAACACTATTTAAACATATTAAGTATCATTTCCCTCGAGTTAGGATTAAAATGTAGCTAAAAATACCAATACATCACATAGAATATATGAATAAAAACGACGATATAAACGTACCCCACACTTAAGTTTGGCTTGCCCTCAAGGAAATATAAAATTATAATCATAATCCTATAACCAGACGTTTTAGCTAAGTTCCAAGCGATTCACTAGGGGTGCAAACGAGCCGAGCAGAGCTCGAGCCTGACCAGGCTCGGCTCGAGCTCGTTTAAGTTCTAAGAGGCTCGAGCTCGAGCTCGGCTCGATTCGAGCTTCTTGTACTGAGCTCGGCTCGAGATCGTAAATAATTATACAAGCTCGACTCGGGCTCGGGCTCGACTCGTTTTTTGTCTGACTTGTCTAAATAAGCTTAAGTTCGGCTCGAGCTCGTTAAGAATAGGGGTGCAAACGAGCCGAGTCGAGCTCGAGCCTGACCAGGCTCGGCTCGGGCTCGTTTAAGTTCTAAGAGGCTCAAGCTCGAGCTCGGCTCGATTCGAGCTTCTTGTACTGAGCTCGGCTCGAGATCGTAAATAATTATACAAGCTCGACTCGGGCTCGGGCTCGACTCGTTTTTTGTCTGACTTGCCTAAATAATCTTAAGTTCGGCTCGAGCTCGTTAAGAAGCTCGTTTACTAATATCCTAAATTCCTAATCCACAAATATTTTAATATATAAAAAATAAGAAATTATATTATATAAAGGCTCGTTTAGGCTCGCGGGCCTAATCGAGCTTAGTGACATAGGCTCGAGCTCGAGCTCGTTTAATAAACGAGCTTAATATTAAGCTCAATCTCGGCTCGGGCTCGTTTAAAATCGGTTTCGAGTCGAGCTTTTAGCGATCCGATCTCGAGTAGCTCACGAGTAGCTTGGCTCGTTTGCACCCCTAGTTAAGAAGCTCGTTTACTAATATCCTAAATTCCTAATCCACAAATATTTTAATATATAAAAAATAAGAAATTATATTATATAAAGGCTCGTTTAGGCTCGCGGGCCTAATCGAGCTTAGTGACATAGGCTCGAGCTCAAGCTCGTTTAATAAACGAGCTTAATATTAAGCTCGAGCTCGGCTCGGGCTCGTTTAAAATCAGTTTTGAGTCGAGCTTTTAGCAATCCGATCTCGAGTAGCTCACGAGTAGCTTGACTCGTTTGCACCCCTACGATTCACTGTAAAGAGAATTTCCTAAAAGCACTAAATGTTACAATTTGATGCAATCTTTTAGCTATAGCCTTGTTATATACTTTTGGCTATAGCCTTGTTATATACTTTTCATAATTTCAAATATGCATGTTTTTATTGACTTTGATACTTCTTAACAACTCTTTCTGTGCTTTCCATTTTCCTCTTTCTTTACTCATTTTTATTTTTAACTCTCTTATTTTTTATTTATATAACTAAATTAGATAGACTTAATGACTATTGCAGAACTCATGACTTTCTATGAAGTTCATGTAATGACATTCTTTCCGATCTGATTTGAGTTAATGTATGTCAAGTGGTTAGATGTAAAACATCCATCAGGAATGTTGGTCAAACTTTGAAGGTCACAGATTGGTTCTACTACAAATCTTTATAACTAAAAATAATAAAATGCAATTAAACATATTCTTGGAAACTAAACTTCAATTCTTACTGTGTTTTTTATGGTAAAATTTTAAATTTAGACTCAAATTTTTATTATGCTCTATAATTTATTCAATTCTCATACCCCATACTTAATTTATACAATATCCTTATTGTGTATATAAAAAATTAAGCACAAAGAAAATAGAGAGAACAAGAATAAACTCCTATTGGGTATGTAGTAGCGAAATGGAATTTTTAAATGTGGCATGCAACTCTGGACAACTTAACGGGACAAAAGAAATCCAACTATTCAAATCCAATAAACCGGTTTTGTTGTTCAGACTGTTTTTTATTGGATCTATCATACCGGTTCATCTCGGTTTGAAAGAAACTATTTGGTTCGATCCAGTTTAGAATTTGACATAAAATTAATCGTTGTTAAAACGCTATCGTCACTGATTCTCAGTCCAACCGGTAAAATATTACTTATATTGTAACAATGTGAAAGCTATTCAGTTCGACACAATGTCCTCTTTTTTTTTTTCTCCTTATATTTTGAGGTGTTGTCTTCCTTTTTTCTCCTTATATTTTGAGGTGTTGATCAGCCACCAAAGTCCTAAAAGTGATGGCAAAAACCGAATATTTGCTATATCTAAAACAAAATAATAAAAAAATTGTGGAATTATGAGTATAATCACTAAAAACTATTTTTAAAGCAATACAAAATTTTTAATTTAAATGGTTTGTGATATTTTCCAAAAATAATACTAATAAAAAAAATCCTATGAGTTATGCCTTTAAGTTTTCTCTTATGGCTACCCTGTCCATACACCCCCACCCCACCCCCACCCCATAAAAGTAAAAGAATAAATATAAAACTGCCCCATCCCAACCCAAGTCTCACAGCTACATATACATATCTCAAATAGTTTCCACATCAAAAACCATATTCCTCACGCCTCTATTCTTTCTCTCTCACTGCCCCCACACATACTTTTCTCACGTTCACAAACACACACATGTCCTTAACTCACTTCCCTTTTAACCTACCAGAGACACTCTGGTGGACACAGCAACAACACCCATACCCTATTATGGACTCCTCCCCCAAACCCCCCGTCTCTTCCACCGACCACCACCATCAACCACCCACCTCCACCTTCAATTTCGACATTAACAACCAATACTACCACCAACAAGAATCCGACGAACAAGATTCCACCGACCACCTTTCTAAAGAACCCATGTTCGAGAAGCCATTAACTCCCAGCGACGTCGGAAAACTCAACCGCCTCGTCATTCCCAAACAATACGCCGAGAAATACTTCCCACTCGGCGGCACTGACTCTACCTCCGCCGCCGCCGTAGACCAGCAGAAAGGCTTGTTGCTGAGTTTCGAGGATGAGACCGGAAAGCCGTGGCGTTTCCGCTACTCCTATTGGAACAGTAGTCAAAGCTACGTGTTAACAAAAGGGTGGAGTCGTTTCGTGAAAGAAAAACGTTTGGATGCGGGTGATGTTGTTTTATTTGAGCGCCATAGATTCGACTGTGACAGGCTGTTTATCGGGTGGAGAAGAAGGCCGGTGCAAGATAGTATAGCGGTGGCTCCGCCTGCAGCCGCCGGTGGTGGTCCTCAGATTAATGGGTGGACCACCGGAGTTGTCTATGATGGGCAGTATAATTATCCTTCCCACCACCTAACTCCATCTCTTCCTCATCCATACCAACCTGACTGTCTTCATGCAGGTAATTTATAATTGTTTTTTTCTAAAAAAAATAATTTAAAATTTCTCATTTTTCCCAATTATGTTGTATGTATACGTGTGCATTTGGATATTAATTACAAATCGTCACACTTCCCCACCAAATTTTTTGGAGTTCATCACATAATTACTCCCTCTTTTTAAGAAAATTCCTCATTTGATTACATAAGTTCCAACATATTTAATGTTATCTTTTATAGCCCAAAAATAACCTTTTTTTTTTATTCTTAAAGAGACTAGAAATTTACATTATTCATGTTGACATATTCAAATCTCGCGTCTATCTTTGAAATTATATCTTTAAATGTTTTTCAATAGTTTCTTTTTGTATAATCTTAGTTTCATGTATAAGAGTAAAACATATTTACAAGTTGATAAAATAAATGTTTTCTAGTATATAAATAAATATTGATATAATAATAATCATGGAAATGCAGGAGGTATAAATTATAATGTAGAAAATAACCAAAGAGATATGGTGAGTAGTGGGAACCCAAGGAGGGTAAGACTGTTTGGTGTGAACCTTGAATGCCCAGATGAATCTGAGCCATCCACTCCAGATGGATCGAGCCATGGTGGTCAACCCCACTACCAATATTACGCCAATTCCAACGATCTCAATCACAATATGGTACGTTGCTTTTTTTTATATATTTGTGTGCGTATTTTTATTATTTATGTACTATGTTTATTAGTGTAACAGTATATAACCCCAAATCCCAATTCCTTGATTTATAAATTAATTAAAAGATTTTTTGAATCGATATATATATCATTTTAAAGTTGAAGTCTGTGAAAATCCAACCTGATTAACTCTATTTTGGAAGGTTTTATATTAAATGATCACCAATAGATAAGTATTCATATTATGTTTTCAAGAAATATTAAAGAAAATAATGTGGAAGAAAATGAAGTTATGATGGTCTTTTGTATCGTCTAAACATTTTGGTAATTGAATGGATGAACTTAAAGATGGGAATTTTTTTTTTCTAATCCAAACCTTGTGCTTTGAAAATTGTTGACCTTTTACTTGAGCAAGTTGTCATTTTACATTTAGTCAGATAGATTAATAGTGAAGTACTATATATTTCCATTTACATATATATAAGAGTCAGCATATATTTCTATGTTTTTCAAATGGTGTTTTTATTTTCATTTTATAACTACACATATATAAGAGTCAGCTTTGGGTTTTGTGTTTTATAAAGAGTGTGGATCAACTAAAAATGTTATTTTAAACTGTTGTGTTTGAATTAAATCTTTTAGTATAAAGTAATATTTAATTAAATGATTGAATTTAATCTTAAAATGTATTTATTTGGAAAGTGGTACTCTATGGATGTTTTTCTAGGGGAAAGTGTTTCATTTCTGTATATAATTAAGTGGAAATATTTGGTAATGATTTTGCTGCCTCTTCTAAAGAAGCATATATTTTCTGTACATTTAATTAATATATTTAGACTGGTCAAACTCTTAAGTGTCATAAATATTATATTTATTAATTGGAATTATGGTAATGTGCATGCATATTGCCATTGCAATAAACTGCCTCGTTAGCTTTACATCTATTAATATATATGCAACTGGTGCTATGAAAAAACATTTTTTAATAATTTTTAATTAAGTAAAGTCCGTATGAAGTTTAATTCCATTTCTGAATTGTCAAATTTGAACTTTAATGCCACATCAAAAACATAAATGGACCAACATATTTGAAGCGTCTTTTATTGTAAATGGAATTGTAGATGTTTTAAGCCATCACTAGTTTGTCCCTCGTTTTAATTATTTCCAAATAAATGCAACTTAGATGGTATATATATATATATATATATATATATATATATATATATATATATATATATATATATATATATATATATATATATATATACATCATGGTTTTTCCTTATATAAATAAGATTCTTTAGATAATATATGGTCGTTATTTTTCTAGAAAATTGAAATCAACATATTAGTAGAGGAGACTAATATCAATGCATTTATTACTCACATCACATGGCAAAAAATTTAAAATGGTGTGAAGGCAAATAATAATAATAATAAAGAAAAAGAAGAAGAAAAAGAAATTTCTAGCCGCATGACAAAGATTTGAAATGGAAGTGAGAGAGTGTGGTCCGATATTTTGACTTTAGTTACACATCAAATGTAAATAGAACTGGACCAAAATATAACTTTTTTTAGTTGCATTCTAACAAGCTTTTAAGTCTTACATAGAATTTAAGATTCTTCCTAAACTATTAGATCTTTCCGGTATATATATATATATATATATATATATATATATATATATATATATATATATATATATATATATATATATATATATATATAATCTTCAAATTACGTAGTTTTGATATATTTTGTAAAACATAAGGTAATTAAGTTAATTATATAAATGTTGTTTCGGTCATTTCACATGTTTAATCAAAAATTCTTATTCATAAAAAAATAACATATCAGCTTATTATGTTTTTTTACTTAATTAGTTAACTTAAATATATTTTTTTCATAAAATAATACAAAAGAAACTTAAGTTTTTTTTAAATAAGCAATACCAAAAGCCATCTTACTTATATCTTCTCTTCATGAATTGTGTCCCGTATTTTCTCTTCATTAATCGTGTCTCCATTTGTGAATTTATTTACATGTGTGTTTATTTATTTTCTCAAAGAAAAAAAAATATAATAAATAATGTTCATTTGTAAGTCTTGAACTTAACCAAAGTTATCATCTAGCAAAGTAGCATTGTTCAAGAAAAACCTTTAGCATAGTATATCATTCTTGTATGTTATATTTATATACAAGCATTAACAAAGATAAATAAGTTGTGTTTTCTCTTTTCATGATATTATTTAAAGCTAAGAGATATTATTAGTATTGTTACATTATTAAATTAATCGTGGGTGCTACTGTGTGTTTGTAACAGAACATCAATTTCAGCCAGATGAGGTACCACCAACACCAAGGATAAGATCTGAGGAATGTGACATGTATTGGATTTCTCAATTTTGTCAACAAACACCAATTATTTTCCATTGGATTCTGCCCAACTATTTGGAAGACCAAATCCCATGTTTTCATATAATCCTAACACTAAAATCCCCTCAAAAAATATTTAGTACATAAAAATCCCAGAAAAAAAAATTATATAGACGAATTTCACAACCCCACAAGATAGCCATGAATCGAAATATCTATTGAAAAATTGCAAAAGAGGAAAAAAAAAAAAAGGAAAAAGGCGATGATTATTAGGGGTAGAAAGGGAAATAGAGGGGACCCATTTAGGTAATTGGGCAACTGTTGTGATTCGGTATGATAGATTTTTGCTGTGTAGTATAGTAGTAGTACTTGGTGATAGTACTAATCTGCCCTCTGCCTTCTGCCCTCTGATGCTGCTTCTGTTCCAACAGTATGAATGAAACCAATGCTACTAACTTCCATTTGCTTTTTAATTTCTTAATGTAATTTGTGTACCATTTCTAATTTTTATTTTTAGTTCTTTTTTAATTATGTAAAAGTCTTCTTTCTAATATAATTAATTTCCTATATACACCAAGAATTTCAAAAAGTAGATGTATGTAAATCATTTCAATTAGAAGAGGATATCATGCAAAAGTGAAATAATCAAAAAAAACTTGAAAAACATGTGTAAATATCATAAAGTAGATGTATGTTGATCATCTCAATTAGAAAAGGATATCATGCAAAAGTAAAATAATCAAAAAACTTGAAAAACATGTGTAAATATCATAAGAAAATGACATTATGGTTTGAGGTATGATGAGATGAAATATTCATATGTATTCATGTATGATCGGATTTACATACAAGTAATATACAATCAAGTATGTAATATTTTTTTAATAATGGGTATTCAATCCAACATCAAGATTTATTTTTTTATCCAAATGCAGTGTTAAATATCTCCGCCCTATTCCACATCTTAATTAGTTTTTGGCATTTGTGAATAAAAAATTACAAAATTCGAAATTTTTACTAGTTCTTTCATATATAATTTGTGTGAGGTGTATGTGGATAAGCTTGTTTATAATCTGACTTATTTTATAAGCTTGTTGCAATTTAATGTTATATGATACCACAAAATTAGTTAATAATAGTTTATAAACTAGTTTTTGATAAGTTATTTGAAATAGGTTATTTATAAGTTAGTTATAAGTTAAAAGTTAGATTAACACGTCAAACACAACTTGGGTGTTACTTTTTTTTTATAGTTATGTCCCTTCAATTCAAAATGTTATAATTTTTTGTTCATCTTACTAAATTTGAGAAAATTGTAGGGATTGTCCTTATAGTTTGCTAACTTTTGTGGGTACTCTCCTATGAGTTTCAAAACGGGTTAATTTCATTGTAATCAAACGAGCTATAAAATATTTGAAGTGTACTCATTTATTGTACTTATTAAATTCGTAAAATTTTATTTTACCTACTAAAAGGGGAAACACTCCATTTGATCCAAGTTTCACGGTATTGGGTCCATCTAATGTGATGGTTCTCCCTTCTAAACATACAAGGGCATCACCTCCTCCTATGATGTGGATGTTCTACTATTATGCCTAAAGGTGCACACCAAAATCGGATAATCGATTCCAAACCAGTCTGATCCAAAATCTAAATTCAATCAAAACTAGATTTTTACTAAACCGGATTGGATAATATAATCCATCGGATTATAACTGGATCATAATTCTATACCTAAGACCGATTTATCCCTAGATTATAAATAGTTTTTTGGATAGTATGTATATGAATCCAGTTTCAAACTAGTTTTTATACTCGTTATAAACGAAAACATTTAGTTATTTTTTTTCTAACTTTGGGAGAACAATAAAAAAAATTGCCTATATTAACTTTTATGGGCTTTTTTGCCCCCTCTAAACTGATAACAATAGACGTTAGATGTTAGTATTCCACACAAAAAAAAAAACGCAAACACATATCTCTACTCATAAAAAATTGCATATAATTCAAGAAAGTCAAGACATTATTCCGTTCCAGACTCGAACGTTGATGTGGTGAAAATCTTATAAACCGATCGGCCAAAAGATGTTTAGGAACATTATGATTTGTGAGAAATGTTGAACATGAGAAAACAGCTCGTTGCAAAAAGTATGGCACACTTATAAGTAAATTTTGAAATAGCACTTTGCGAACACATGCATATAAAATTTGTAACATCCCAAAAATTAAGATAAAATTTTCATTTATAAATTCATTTTGATCATACGAAAATCACATCAAACAATCGAAAGTATAGTGTAGTAAAATGATATTAGAGTACAAAATCCTAAAATCACGTGATGTGGAAAAACATAGGTGGATGCAGTGCGATCAGCTCGGGCCCCTCCCTTTCGAGCTGGAAGTACCTAAAACATAAATTAAAAACTATAAGCACATAGCTTAATGAATTCCCCCAAAATACCCTATACCATACATACATAACAGTCAAAAACATAGTGAGTCTATTTTATCCCATTCGGTATCTTTCAATCGGTACTAGGTCTATTTCATCCCTCTTCGGTATCTTTCAACCGGTACTGAGTCTATTTCACCCCCTTCGGTATATTCCAATCAGCAATGGGTCTATTTCACCCCTTTCGGTATCTTTCAACCGGTATCAGGAATATTTCACCCCTACCACTAACACATATAATCATAACAATAAGAGTCACAGAGACATCTCGCAGATACATGCATAACAGGTAATTGTCACGTAGACAATCATCATACTACAAACATAATCTTGTGGGCAGGCATTGGTGCCTTCAACCCACAGATACAGTGATGGAAACTCACCTTAGACTGAAGATATCAAATCACACTCGAGCTACTGACTCTTAAAATCCTCACTCTAAATCACAAGTAATAAAACCCTATTTAGAAATCAGGTCAATAACCCATCCCAAGAGTCCAAACCCTAAATCATGGCTTTAAATGAAAAAGGCTACTTAGTCATTGCCTTATTGGCCCTAATTCATCAAGGCCCAAATACACTTAGTTCGAAAGCCCAAAAGATATAACATGTCCAAAATTGGCCCAAGTCCAAAGGCCTAACACAGAAAAGCTCACAACCCAAAAAGGGGCCCAAAATCCCTAAGTCCCAAAAATGGCCCGAAATAAAGCCCAAGTCTCTTCTCATAAGTATGCTAAGTGTACCATCAGTACATCCGACGTACTCGGAAGCTTTGCATTGTAGGGACCCCAAGCGTGTACACTCACCGTACATATGAGTACGCCCCAAATGGCCAAAATCCCTTTTTAAGGTCTTAATCAGTTAAGACCTAACGTCCAACTTAAGATCTAGTCTCCTTAAAATGTATTAATCCATAAAATTGAAAACTTTATGCTTTTGTGTGTCTTAAAAGAGTCAAATCTTGGACTTTATTACACTAACTTCTTGAAACCACCTTCAACCCTTGCATGGTTGAACTTAACCCATCAAGACTCCATTTTTATGCTTAAGGGACACTAGAAACCCTAGGATCTATCGTTATAACCTTCTGGTGTAACTCATACTCTCAAGAAACACTTTAAGGACCATTTTATGAAGAAATAAGCCCTAAACTAGAACTAACACATGCAGTCATCAAGGTAGGAGCTTTTTACCTCTAACAAGCTTGAAATGGTTAATAACTTCTGGATCTGCAAGCTTCATCTTGACTAATGCTCCTCCACTAGTCTTCTTCTTCTTCACTAAGCACTACACACACCCAAAACACACATACACACACAAGCTTAATATCTTTAGAAAATTGATTAGGTTTTCAAGGTTAGCTAAAAAAGGCAATGAAGGTTGAGTAGGTGAAGGACTTGAGGAGCATAATGACCTTAAATAGTGTGTAAACCTTAAAAATTAGGGTTTCCCCTAGCTTGCGTACGTACTGTGTATGCATGGGTATGCGTAGTGTACGTAGGGGACACTGCGCTTCGTGCATGTATAGAGTATGTTGTGTGTACCTTGTTTACGCCCAGTGAACTCAAGTCCGGTCCATAGATAATCAAATAATTAGCGAAAGATTTTACCTGGCGATTCGGTTGTTACAATTCTCCCTCACTTGTATCAGACTTTATCCTCGAAGTCTGCTGCCACAAATAACTCGGGGTAATGCTCCCTTATCTCTTCTTCAGGGTCTCACGTCCACTCAGAGCCCTTTTGGTGCTGCCATTACACCTTTACCAAACCCACAACCTTGTTCCTCAAGGTTTTCGTCTTCCGTTCAAGGATCGCCACCAGTCTCTCAATGTAGTCTAAGCATCCATCCACCTGAATATCCTCCAACGAAACCACTGCAGAATCATCAACCAAACACTTTCGCATCTGAGAGACGTTGAAAGTACCGTGAATTTGCCTAAGCTCCTCCGGGAGATCCAAACGATACACCACCCTGCCCACCCGGGCTACAACCCTAAAAGGACCAATATACTTGGGGCCTAGCTTAACCCACTTCCTGAACCAGATGACACCTTTCCATGGTGACACCTTCAGGAGTAACATATCCCCGACCTAGAACTCCAAATCTGATTGGCGTCTGTCTACATAGCTTTTTTGCTGACTCTACGTTGTCTGAAGTCTACCACGAACCTGTTGAATCATCTCGGTCGTCTTGAGTACCACCTCAGTACTCCTCATGAATCGTTGGCCTACCTCACCCCAACACATCGGGGTCATACACTTCCTCCCATAGATCATCTCAAAAGGAGTTCGATCAATGTTAGCATGATAAATGTTGTTATATGGAAATTCTGCTAACAGAGGATATGTATCCCAACTACCACCAAAATCCAGAATGCAAGCCCGCATCATATCCTCCAATGTCTGGAGGGTCCACTCACTCTGACCGTCCGTCTGCGGGTGAAAAGTTGTGCTGAACTGCAGACAAGTACCCAAATCCTCGTGAAATCTCTTCCAAAACTTGGAAGTGAACCGAACATCCCTATCCAAGACCACAAAAACCGGCACCCCATGCTATGCCACAACCTCCCGAATGTAGATGTCTGCCAACTTCTTCGTAGAGATACTCTCCTAGATCGGGATAAAATGCGCACTCTTGGTCAATCGATCCATGATGACCCATATTAAATCCACTCCATGCGCCTCCTGATGCAATTTAGTGACCCATATCGTAATCTCTTCCCATTTCCAAATAGGAATATCCCACGACTCCATTTTTTCGTGGGATCGTTGATGCTCGGCCTTGACTTTCCTGCAAGTCAATCACCTCTCCACATAGCATGCCACATTCTGCTTCACACATGGCCACCAATAATCAGGTCGGATACCTTTATACATCTTTTTCACTTCGAGATGAATATAGAATCTCGACTTGTGCACTCTTCCATCAAAATATGCCATGCATCATCCTAGTACGGAACCCACACCCTCCAATGAAGGGTCACTAACCCCCGGCTATCATAATTGAAGGAAGCCACATGTCCTACAATGTGCTCACACTTCCGGTGCTCTTCCTTCATAGCCTAAATCTAAGCCTCTCGAATCTGATTTAATAATGGGGTAATCACTGTCATCCTCAAACATAAATCTCTGATCGAAGCTACAACCGCCTGACTGCTGAGAGCATCGGCCACCATGTTGGCCTTCCCCGGGTGATAAAGGATCTAATAATCATAATCTTTCACCACATCCAACCATCTGCGTTGCCTCATGTTCAGATTTTGTTGTTCCATCAAATACCTAAGGCTTTTATGATTTATGTAGATAGTACAACGGACCCATAGAGGTAATGTTGCCAAATAATGAGGCTTTAGCTGGCTCAAAGCATACGTAATCACATGAATCCACTTCATCAACACTGCACCTAAACCTGTGATTGAAGCATTACAATATACCACAAAGTCCTTAACACCCTATGGCAAGGTCATAATTGGTGCCTCACATAATTTATGTCTCAAGGTCTCAAAAGATGTCTGTTGTTCAGGCCCCCAACGAAATGTGATAGTCTTCTTTGTCATCTTGGTCAAGGGGACTACTATCTTGCAGAAATCTTGAATAAATATCTTATAGTAACCTACCAATCCAAGGAAACTCCAAATCTCAGATGGAGACCTTGGAACCTCCCACCTCATCACTGCCTCAAACTTGGCCGGATCGGCCAGAATGTCGATCTGGTTGACAAGGTGTCCCAAAAACGACACCTCACATAACCAGAACTCACAGTTGGAGAACTTTACATACAGTCTCTCCCTCCTCAGAGTCTCTAATACCTCCCTCAGATGCTCCTCATGTTGCTCCTAGGTCTTGGAATACACCAGGATGTCATCCATAAACACTATCACATACTGATCCAAGATGGGCTTGCTGTAACATCCCCAATTTCATGGCCAGAAAAGACCGATTTGTTTATGCTTTGTTTTTAAAATCAGAGTAATCATTTAAAGAAAATTGTTGCGGAATTTGTCCCCAAAATAAAAAAAATATGATAAGAATTTATCAAAGCATTTCTTAAAGAAAAGTATTTTCATTATATAACAAAATCTCGGGATGTCATGTTCCGATACAGACACATAAACATAAACAGAACTTACAATTATTTACACTAATGATTTACATCTCCTTTATTCTCTCAGTGAATTATGTCTTCGTATTGATACCTGTGATACAAAGAAAACTGAGTGGGTCAGGCTTGGGAGCCTGGTGAGCATATAGGGTTTTCAACCCACAATAATACATTTATTAAATACAATTATCAACAATCAACCCAAATACCCATCCCCATTATCTTCTTTATTTATTAAGGTTTTACCCTAAGAATCGATTATACTTTCTTCATTCATTCCTAAGGGTTTACCTAAGGAACTGGCACACAGTCCATTTGCTACCACGGTTTATACAACAGGCACTACGTCGCATAGTCACCAGGGTTCATACAATTGGCACTACGTCTCATAGTCACCAGGGTTTACACAATAGGCACTACATCTCATAGTCACCTGGGTTTACACCAAAGGCACGAAGTCACATCGTCACCAAGGTTTATCAAATAGGCACGAAGTCGCATCATCACCAAGGCTTACTCAATAGGTACGAAGTCGCATCGTCACCAACTATTCCATCTACCCATGTTCTACCCAACATTTTTGTAGATATAAATACAAACACAATTTAAATCATTTAACACCCGTATAAAAACATCAATTCCAAATCCATCTCAAATAGATAATTAATATATAACACATAGCACGTATTTTATAAAATACTTCATATTTATGTGTAAGATGAAAGTGACTATACACTCACTTGATCAGAAGATGATCGGGCAGCACTACGGCTTACTGAAGTAGTGTTTCTCCGTAGATCTGGAAGATCTTCACAAAAACCGGCTCCTCGCAGGCAGCGCTTCAGCTCGGGAATAACGCTCTTCGGGATCCTCGGGGCTTCGGATCTTGCTTCGGGGCTCGGAAATATTACCGGGGCTTCGGGGTATAAACGGCACACAAAACGAGGCAAAAACTAGAGAGAAGAAAGAGTTTGAACAAGAGAAAATGGCTGATTTCGAGTTCTATTTATAGGCTGAGGGTCTGGGATTACGCGGGGCGTAATCTCAAATTACGCAGGGCGTACTCAGTACGCGGGGCTTTCTCGAGTTACGCAGGGCGTACTTTGACATCATTGCGTGCGTCGACTGGTGGCACTCGAGTATTGGTCAGACAAGTTGCACCCCTTTGAGTACGCTGGGCGTAATTTGACTCGTCGAACTTCTAAATTGCGTAACTTTCACATACGAGCTCTGTTTTCGACGTTCTTATATCCACGCGTAGGTGAGACTACGCTCTACAACTTTCGTTTAGACTCCGTTGGCTAATTTTGACTTTATTTTTATTATATTATTTTTAGTAGGCCGAGACTGGAAAACTCCGTTATAAATTCATAGCTTCTTCATCCGACGTCCGTTTTCGCCTATCTTTTTATCGTTTCACTACAATTGACGAGATCTTCGATTCTCGTTTAGATTGTTTTGGCTAAAAACCGCTCGATCTCAAATCGAGTATTTGGGCTGCATACTGCTAAGCTGAAACTTAGAAAAATCATAACTTCGTCATACTAAGTCAGATTTGGACGTTCTTTTTATGCACGCTCACGGTTTAACGAACTCTACAACTTTCATTTAGATCACTAAGGCTAAATATTGCTCTAACATAAATTCACTTTTTACGTCATTCAGCGTCATGCCGGTTCTATCGCGAAACTTCGACATGTCATAACTTCTTCGTTATAATTCGGATTTCGACGTTCTTTATATGTACGGAATCCTTGTAACATATACTATAACCTAGTTAAGATTATTCATTCTAAATAATCTTCTATCAGAAACTCATTTTTGACGCTTATCGTCCTTAAATTGACTAGCCCTGATCTACGGGCGTTACAATTATCTCCCCCTTAGGATGATTACGTCCCGAAATCATCAATGAAATAGGACTTGCATAATGTTTCCTCACGTTATTTCTTCATCCTAGGTAATAACCGTAACTTCTATGTTTCCTCGAAAGAGTATTTAACTCTTATGGCTTTCTTGACCGCAGAAGATGCCCAATCTTGCATCTGCTTATCGTATCATGTTGTACTTTCAATCGTAACCTTCAAGTTGCCAAGTAAGTCCTTATTGTGGACTCCTTCTTCTTCTTAGGATAAATACTTTCCTTTATCTATTGTAACAGACTGATGAGTCGTGCTCTAATGACCTCTCATCGAATGATGTAATGCTTAGACTCAGGTCTCTTAGAGTTAAATTCCAAAATGGAATATACCTTCCTTCATATTCTAATGTGATATAATCACATTTCAGCATGTAGCATTTCTGCCTACAAACTTCTTTTAACAACGAGCGCGACACTATCAATCGCATTAACTTCAACCTTCTGACTTAAGTCATATGTTACATCTAACTTGGTCCTCTAGACCACGTAACATACTCCTCGTAGTCGAACTCAAATTTAAACATGACCACTAGGTTCGGAACAAGAACCATCTTACTAGTCATTACCGAAAACAATGGTAATGACATACCAGAATAAAATGGAATCAATCACTAGCTTCTTGGTAACCTTGTGACTTTCCCTGATCCAAGTGCGAGTCCTGTGCTTCCGGTAGTATATGCATCTACTACCTTTCACACATACTCATACTCGTCCCAAGTATTGTCTCTCAGTCGAACCAAGTCACTATACAAAAATCACACAATCATTTAACACATCAGGTACTAAAACCATAAATATCACATAAATATCAAAACCAGGGTTTACATTATAACTTGAAATGATTACACAAAAGTTCAAGTTCACCCTATACTATGCCTTTAATTGGCTACATCATAAGTTGATCCTTGGATATAAATTCCTCATCCTTGATTCGCTTCGTCGAGGATCATGTGGAATGACCTTGGCTGTGGCGGTGCGTTTTTCTTTGGGCAGTCTCTAGAAATATGCCTTTCCTCGTTACATCCGTAGCACACCTTTTTGTTGGATGCGCACTTGTTGGCGTAATGCCCCGTCTTCCCATATTTGTAGCAAGTCATATCCTTGCTACACTTCCCGAAGTGTTTCTTTTTACACTTCTCGCACCACTTAGCTTCATCTCTTCCTCCAGATTTCAAGAATTTGGTTTCTTTGTTGATTATTGAAGACCCTTCATGTTTCCTCTTCTCTCCAACTTCATCTCTCTCCAGACCCTTTTCTTTTATTTGGGTTTCAACATTTTTGGCTGCCCAGATGGCGGCTTTCAAAGTGGTTGCTTGCTTGACTATCGGACCAAAGTCCGCTGGTAATCCATTGGCAAACTTGATGACCTTGGAAAGTTCAGTTGGAAGTAGGTATGGAATAAGCTTCATCTTTTCCGTAAAGCTTGTGGCGTATTCAGTGATGCTCAATTTTCCCTTCTTCAGATTCTGGAACTCATTGTTGATTTCCAGGAGATCCTGCTCAGAGCAGTATTGCATTTTCAATTGTACCACGAACTCTTCCCAAGACATCTTGCTAGCTTCCCCCTTGGGCATCGAACCGGCCAGTAACTTTCACCAGCTCAGTACTCCAGATTTTAATAGAGGAATTGCAAGAGTGGTCTTATGTCTGTTACTACACTCGCAACTTTCAAACATTGTCTCCATCTCGGAGATCCAGTCCATGACTTGCACCGGCGTCGGGCTCCCAGATAGACACGGTGGTTTGGATGCCATTAAATCCTTGTATTTACATCCTCTTCCATCATTTCCTCCATCACAATTGTTTTGTCTAACAATTGGTGGGTTGGCTTGACCAACGGTACCACTGAAGTTTCCATCTTCCGATGGTCCTCCATTCACTTCGGGTTCTTCAACTTGGATTGAAAGTTCTTCACGATTTTGTTGAAGCAGACGTCTAGTTTCTTCCATCTGACGATCCAACATCGTCTGAATCATCAATTGTACACCAGCCATTGTTATCGGCTCAGGTGCTGCTGCTACGACAGGTATTTGCTCAATCACGGGGTGGTTGATTCCTGTTTTCATCAGCATTTCCAACTCCACTTCTTGTTCTCACCATTTTTGATCTACACACTGAATAAGGTTAAATTAGATCCTCATTCACGATAGATATTCAAATCGTCCTTATCACTCCGAAACGTTTATATGCTAGTTCTAATATCGTAGCCATACGTTTAGAATCCTAAACACATAAGGTTTCCAGATCCGGTCGGCAACAGACCATAGATCCGAACAAATAATAACATCAATATAGTTATCACACAAAACATTTTGCACATAAAATCATTTTAGGCATCATTCCTAAAATAAACTAGTGCTTGTGTCAATTTAGGTGTACTACCTAACATATTTTAGACACACTCCTCACAATCATTACTTAGCATTCTAAGTTTAAGTCTAGAAATTTCCTACAAATTCCTAGTTCGCTTAAACTAATGCTCTGATACCAACTGTGACATCCCCAATTTCATGGCCAGAAAAGACCGATTTGTTTATGCTTTGTTTTTAAAATCAGAGTAACCGTTTAAAGAAAATTGTTGCGGAATTTGTCCCCAAAATAAAAAAATATGATAAGAATTTATCAAAGCATTTCTTAAAGAAAAGTATTTTCATTATATAACAAAATCTCGAGATGTCATTTTCCGATACAGACACATAAGCATAAACAGAACTTACAATTATTTACACTAATGATTTACATCTCCTTTATTCTCTCAGTGAATTATGTCTTCGTATTGATACCTGTGATACAAAGAAAACTGAGTGGGTCAGGCTTGGGAGCCTGGTGAGCATATAGGGTTTTCAACCCACAATAATACATTTATTAAATACAATTATCAACAATCAACCCAAATACCCATCCCCATTATCTTCTTTATTTATTAAGGTTTTACCCTAAGAATCGATTATACTTTCTTCATTCATTCCTAAGGGTTTACCTAAGGAACTGGCACACAGTCCATTTGCTACCACGGTTTATACAACAGGCACTACGTCGCATAGTCACCAGGGTTCATACAATTGGCACTACGTCTCATAGTCACCAGGGTTTACACAATAGGCACTACATCTCATAGTCACCTGGGTTTACACCAAAGGCACGAAGTCACATCGTCACCAAGGTTTATCAAATAGGCACGAAGTCGCATCATCACCAAGGCTTACTCAATAGGTACGAAGTCGCATCGTCACCAACTATTCCATCTACCCATGTTCTACCCAACATTTTTGTAGATATAAATACAAACATAATTTAAATCATTTAACACCCGTATAAAAACATCAATTCCAAATCCATCTCAAATAGATAATTAATATATAACACATAGCACGTATTTTATAAAATACTTCATATTTATGTGTAAGATGAAAGTGACTATACACTCACTTGATCAGAAGATGATCGGGCAGCACTACGGCTTACTGAAGTAGTGTTTCTCCGTAGATCTGGAAGATCTTCACAAAAACCGGCTCCTCGCAGGCAGCGCTTCAGCTCGGGAATAACGCTCTTCGGGATCCTCGGGGCTTCGGATCTTGCTTCGGGGCTCGGAAGTATTACCGGGGCTTCGGGGTATAAACGGCACACAAAACGAGGCAAAAACTAGAGAGAAGAAAGAGTTTGAACAAGAGAAAATGGCTGATTTCGAGTTCTATTTATAGGCTGAGGGTCTGGGATTACGCGTGGCGTAATCTCAAATTACGCAGGGCGTACTCGAGTTACGCAGGGCGAACTTTGACGTCATTGCGTGCGTCGATTGGTGGCACTCGAGTATTGGTCAGACAAGTTGCACCCCTTTGAGTCGCTGGGCGTAGTCAAATTACGTTGGGCGTAATTTGACTCGTCGAACTTCTAAATTGCGTAACTTTCGCATACGAGCTCTGTTTTCGACGTTCTTTATATCCACGCGTAGGTGAGACTACGCTCTACAACTTTCGTTTAGACTCCGTTGGCTAATTTTGAATTTATTTTTATTATATTATTTTTAGTAGGCCGGGACTGGAAAACTCCGTTATAAATTCATAGCTTCTTCATCCGACGTCCGTTTTCGCCTATCTTTTTATCGTTTCACTACAATTGACGAGATCTTCAATTCTCGTTTAGATTGTTTTGGCTAAAAACCGCTCGATCTCAAATCAAGTATTCGGGCTGCATACTGCTAAGCTGAAACTTAGAAAAATCATAACTTCCTCATACGAAGTCAGATTTGGACGTTCTTTTTATGCACGCTCACGGTTTAACGAACTCTACAACTTTCATTTAGATCACTAAGGCTAAATATCGCTCTAACATAAATTCACTTTTTACGTCATTCAGCGTCGTGCAGGTTCTGTCGCGAAACTTCGACAGGTCATAACTTCTTCGTTATAATTCGGATTTCGACGTTCTTTATATGTACGGAATCCTTGTAACATATAATATAACCTAGTTAAGATTATTAATTCTAAATAATCTTCTATCAGAAACTCATTTTTGACGCTTATCGTCCTTAAATTGACTAGCCCTGATCTACGGGCGTTACACTTGCATACGCGATAAGGTGCACGACGCAGCTCCTGCAGCTGTGTAGACAACTCATGCATCTCTGGAGGTGCCAACCGATAAGGTGCTTTGGCTATCGGAGCCGCACCTAGAACCAAGTCAATCTGAAACTCCACATGTCTCTCCGGAGGCACTCCAGGAAAAAACTCCTGGAGCACATTTGGGTATTCCCAAACAATTGGTACATCATCAATGGTCACTCCACCTTTCTCCCGGGCATCCATCACATAGGCCACGAACCCATAACATCCCTACTGAAGATAACGCTTGGACCTTGCTACCGAACAGAGAGTCAGCCCATGCTGAGCACCCTCACCATTGATCACCAACTCTATCCCAATTGGGGTCCAAACAAATACCAACTAAAGCCCACAATCAATCAATCCAAGGTGAAGCTTGCCTTTTTCTCAGGTAGCTTTCTTACTCCTATTAAACTAGGGGGCCATTGGTCATATCTTCAATTCGTCGATGGAAAAAAAAGGAAAGAAAGAAAGGGAAGTTTTTTCTTTCTTTCTACAAGAAAGGTAAGTAGGTCCATGCGACCGGCCCCGGATGTACCCTTTAGCCGCGAGGGGAACCGGGTAAACAAAGTCCCGATCAAAATTTAATGGTAGTTCATTGGGACTGTCTTTTGCTCTATCGCCCCATTGGAGCTCAACCAATCCATCCCCACAATGACCTTACTCTCGAGCAGGAGAATCGGAACTAAATCAATCGGATCCTTCTCCCTGAATAACTCCAAAGTGCATCCCCCGTGAACCCTCGACACTCGCACCAGACGATCATTGGCAATCTCAACCTCTAATGGATAATACAACTCTCCTGGAGCATCGTCAAACCTCTTGCTAAGCGCAAGAGATACAAAAGATTGGGTAGCCCCTGAATTGAATAAGACCAATGTAGGAATATTGTTCACAAGGAATGACCCAGTGATCATATCGGGTGCTGCACGAGCCTCCTCGGTTGTCAGCTAAAATGCCCTGCTCTAAACAACTGGCACCTCCGCCTTGCCCTGGCAGCCATCAGTGATCCTCAGAGTCACTGGAGCTGGTGCTACTACTAGTCCTTCTGATGCTAAACTCGGGCAGTTGTCCTTCTCGTGGCCCCTTTGATTGGAATGGAAGCAAATCAGATCTCATGTATGGGTAGTGATGGTAGTAGCAGTGCAATCCCTGCTGAAATGCCCTGTCTTGCCGCACTTGTAACAACCCGAACCACCAGCTCTGTAGACTCTATCATGTGCCCTGCCTCACTTGCCACAGTGGCTCCAGCCCTACTGGCCCTTCAATCTAGAATCGAATTGCTTGGGTTTCTTCACCGAAACCCCAGTTGTCTGCTCATGCTCTGCCTTCCTCTTCCTTATGTGCTCCAAATCAATCTCCCATTCCCGAGCCCTGGATATCATGTCATCCAGAGTCGGAGTCGGTCAGGCGGAAAAGCTAACAAACTCCCTGATATTAGGTCTCGACATGTCATGGTACTGGGTCTTCATTATCTCCTCATATGCAGCGTACTGGGGTACCAATAAAGTTCTCTCTTGGATTTAGCAGTGATCTCCGCCACGGCCTCATTCATCTGTATCATATCTAGAAACTCCATAGCTAATGATTGCACCTCAACAACTGGTGCCAACTCCGCTCGGAACCGGGTCACAAAATCCGACCAGGTCATGGCCTCAATGGTTGGGGCTCCCAAGGTATAGCCAACATCCTCCCACCAATCCCAAGATTTCCGCCTCATACATCCTGCAGTGAACCTCACCTTCGGCCCTTCAGGGCAGAAGCTCATCATCTGGGCACACTCAATATCTACTAGCCAATGCTTGGAGGCAATGGGGTCCTTCACCCCAAAGAATTCTGGTGCCCCACATCCCCTGAAATCCTTGAAGGAGAGAGTGTGGGCCCTAAACTGGCTATCGACCAAATCAGCTCTGAAGATATGAAGGCAATCCTCCATCAGCTCCATGATACCCTCCTCAATCGACCCAAACATCACCGGGGTCGCATCATGGATGCCTCTAGTAATATTTGATGCAATGAACTCTTGTAATCCCTCATCAATTGGTTTGGTGCTTGTGCCTGAACTAGATCCATGAACCCCTGCTCCATTGCGTGTCACCACCATAATGAAACATAACCACTTAAACAATCCGTAAACACACAAAGAGGTTCACACTCTCGAGGTTCCTAGATTCATCATGGTCTTCCTGGTCTCGGGTATAAATCATGTGTTTTCAGTAGTACGGGCCTAATACTACCTTCCACACCTATTTATACCCTCCTCAAGCACTACCTCAACTCCTTCAAGTCACTCCTTCCCATCTAATACTATCCTCGTACTATAAGGTGTCCTACGAACCAATACATACTCCAGGGACTTCCTTGGGTTCCTTTCCTCACCACTCTCTGCTATCAGTTGTAGAAGGAACTCTCACTAATACCATCTAACTACTACATGAATACAATTACATACTATCGGTACAAGATAATTCTTTGAATGAAAGTTCCCACACTACAATGGTTGGACTCAAACAAGAGCTGCACAATAGAGTTAAACCTATCAATCTAAAATTATCTAATCTCAATAATATGTAATCAAAGGCATTTGTCCACTAGTCAGGTGGTACAAATAAAATTTCCTAAAAGCACAAAGCACGCAGCATGCAAGCATCAGGCAATTCAAGTCATAACAAAACCAAAACAGGCCAACCTATCAGATAACTAATCTCATACTAGCATGCAATTCTACAATCTCATACAATAAACACACAAAGACATATCTCCTTGCATACTATCATGCAATCATTAGCAGATCCTTAATCCTAAACTAACAGGAAATTCACATGTCATAACGTAAAACATATAACATGTATGCGTATTTTGAGAAGACTTACTCGAGCTAGGTTGACTGTACGCATCACACCTGTGACAACTGGAAAATTTTGGAGCAAGCAAGGTCTAAATTGTAATTGTGTATAAGTGAATTCATAACGTAACTTTGTGCAATAAAAATTTGTAAACCAAAAGGGCATGATTTGTATAAGTAAATATATATGCTTTGAAAATCATACTTGTAAAGAGCCTTTGAAAAGTTAACAGGTTAGAACCAATCATAATCATGCATTAGAGATTTCGGCCTAGAACACCAAAACCTTGTGATTTCGGTTTGTGCCTAGACCGAAATCACTATGTGATCTCGGTTTGTACATGACCGAAATCACATGGTGATCTCGGTTTGTACAAGGCCAAAATCACATGTGATTTTGGAAGTTTTAGGGTGATTTTGGTGGGAAAGGCAGAGAAGGAAAGTTGACTTCATGATTAGATATTTCACCCTTTTCCAATAATAAAGTTTACCTAAAAAATATCCATGCATTAACCAACAAATAACTAAAAAAGTATCATATCATCCCTTCTTCCTAAACTACGGCAGAACATACCCACAAACCCCCACCCATTCCATTGTCTCTAAAGTTTACTCCATTCTCTCTTTCAAGGAGCAAGCCGAAAAATCTTCCAAGTTCAAATCCTTCAAGTTTATCCCTAGAGTTTTGGCAACTTTTTCTTGTTAATCTAGTGTTCTTATACACTATCATGTTAGTTTCATCTTATTTACACATATTATTATGTGTTAAAACTCTTAGGGTAATATCACCTTCAAAGAGTTCATCAACCACATTCAAGTGTTTTAGGCTTGGAAATCTTTACACCATCTCTTCAAACAACCCACAAATCCACTCAAGGTGAGTTCGTACCCCCACATTTGTGAGTTTTTCATGTTTTTAGGGGGGGGGATACTAGTAAAGTTAACTTTTAATACCAACATTTGCATGATTTATTACTATGTGAAAATAAAACATTATTTGCATGAGATATGGTTGTCACTAGATTTTATACAACTATTTGTGATATATTATTTTTGAAATACAAAACTAACAAAAACAAAACATAATCTATGTTATAAAAATCATAAGAAAAATTATGATTTGTAAAACTACAATGTTTTTGGAAGCTCTTTACCAAAATATAATTTTTCTAATAAAAAGGGTTACATTATAGTTATTTCACCATTATGTGGGTTACATCCCAAAAATATAATGTTTTGACCATACATTTTGACACTAGACAAGATAACAACTTTGTATATATATATATATATATATATATATATATATATATATATATATATATATATATATATATATATATATATATATATATATATATATATATATATAGTCTCAACAAACAAACAAGATAAACTATAATTGATATAGTTTGGGAGTCACAACTATCATTTCAAAAGAAACATATAATTATTTAAAGATATAATAATTTCATTTACAAGAAAAAAGGAGTTTTCAGTTCATGTAAATCGATTGATACTGGTTGTGAGACATTTAGCTTCACCGTACCTACCAAAGTACACATTAAGCCCTGAATTATAACTAGAGTCTCTTGTAGGGAGAGTGTGATACTTGTGTATAGATCTATACAGGATTGACAACCCCACACCTAAACTGTTAGCTACATTTAGAACGGAAAGTCTGGGGTGACAAATGTCGTAACAGTTCTGACGCCTGAAGAATGTCGTTCAGGCCAACTAGTCGCATTAGTATGGTTATAATAACTCACATAGGGTATTGACAACACATTTGATTTACGGGTTAACATATGTTCAAGTAGTTTTATATAAAGATAAAACTTCATAACACCATTTTTCAATACAGTATTACTTACATTTTTAGTCTTGGGATTTAAGACTTACAGCTCATTTATAAAGAAAATATCGGATTTTCTGGAAATATACACTATCATTTTACTCGAAACAGTTACAAATCCTTCTCATACAAAACGCTTATGAACTTACCAACTTAATTTTTGACTCTTTTCAAAATCACTTGTATTCTCAGGAAATAAGTAAACAGGTAACCACAAGACTTTTTGGTGGATGGGACGTCGTCGCATCACGTTATTTATTTTTGTCATATGCATTTGATATCATGTAAACAATGTTTTGAGCACAATGTAAACTTATTAAATATTCAATACAATGGTTCTAATGCTTTGATCGTTACTATTCAATTGTTATGATACTCTACATGAAGTCATCCGCCCCCATACGTTTATGTTGTTTTGGTTTGGGGTGTGACAAATTGGTATCAAAGCATTGTTTATAGTGAACTAAGTATATCAACCCACGTAAGATATACAAATATAAATATATTGGGACTAAAACACTCTGACTAAGAAGTATACTATTAAAATATAATAGTATTATTCTAAAAAGTATACATACATGCATACATACTAGAAACAGTGTCATAATAAAAACTGTATAAAAAGTATTTGGAGGAGTTAAACACTACGATTAAGCCTAGACAGTTATGTAATCATATATGGGATAAATATAGTCTAATCAACTATATTTATATGAGAGATGACCAACATGTGTTTAGGAATGATCGTTGTGGGCAACGAATCCAAAACTTACCAACCCTATATACCAAGAAATCCTAGAATTAAACATTAAGTATAAAATACTATAGGAGTACTTTACGATACTAGAGGATCATACACTTAAGCCTTCATATATTTCTCATATATTTATTCTCGCATAGACGTCATGGCAGGATTTCACATGCCTAGAGACCCCTATTTCTCTAATTAGGGAAATGGTGGGTGGATCGAAGAGGATCCCGAGGAGGATCCTGAGGAAATAGTGGAAGAAGAACCTGTATGTGGATCCAGATGAGGAAGAAGAAGAGGAGGACTCGGACGCAGAGTCCGAAGTCATAACCTCCTCACATCACCCGGGTTCCCGCACATCGTTGGATTACCAAGGACCCATGCCCCGACGGGCGGAAGACTTGGAAAGGTGGAACAGGAAGCAACACCAGCATTCTCCAAACGGCATGGAGCGAGGTTTCTATAATCTTAGTCACGGAGGACCAGCAGACAGGGCCCTCCCTATTATGGTTCAGCAAACCACACATCTTGGATATCAGACCAGGGCATCGGTGAATCGGATCATAGAGTTGGGGGGCCGCTATTGAGGCCACTGGCGCACGAACTCGACAACTGGAGAGGGACTACCCCGGGCAAGTCATCTCATTGATCTCCTCCATAAGGACCTCATCACCGCTCGAGCGGAAACGGGGAAGTACCAGGAGAGGCACTCGACTCTCGAGGAAAGGGTAATCATAGCTTAAGCTAGGATAGTCATAGCATAATAGAGAGCGGAGGTGGCCACCCGCAAGATGTTTAAGATAACGGGCACCTTGCGCAAACTAGTATAGCCTAGTGAGTTAGTGACTAAGCTACTTCCACTAGGTGTTAGACTTATTGTGGATTTTATCACAACCAATAGTAGTAAATCAAGCGAGTACGCTCTCCGAAGCCCGTGTACCCGAATCAACATACTGTATTTGACGTCTATGTCCTAGTTTGGTAACTTAACTTTCGTACAATACCTACTACTACTTACTACCATAAGTTCATTATGATGATGTTGGTCGAAACATTTGGAAATCGTATAGCAAAATGTATAGTTTATATGTATATAAATATAAATTTAGATGGGATACAACTAGCAATGTCCATGGTTACTTATGAACTCATTTCATACCATACAACGGAATCATGCTGCAATAAGGAAGTAGCCAGCATACCGGCACAACACCAGTTATATGAATGGACCCCACTACATTTCAAGTCGCTGTAACAGTCACGGTGATAGCCGTCATGGTACAACGTAGCACTGACAATGCAAACAGAAATGGGAACGGTGCCAGTAGTTCCAATCATGGTGGAAACCAAGGACGCCAGCGGAGGTATTCCTACAAGGACACCCCAAATTACAAACCTAGGAACTCCCACGACAAGGGTAGAGTACTACTCAAGAAACGAATGTTCTGGAACAAGAAAAGGGGTCGTTTGACTCAGGAATCTGCCAAAAGACAACAAATTATGGTAGTCCATACCACCACTACCCCCACTGTCTCTGTGCCGATGAAACCATATGATGGGAAAGGGGCATACCACCCATTTCTATAAGGCGCCAGCATAACAAACCACCCAAGATGCAAATGCTAGGGTGGGTCAGACCTGCTACAAATGTGGGGAGGCAGGGCATTTCAAAAGGAAGTGCCCAAAGACTAGAAACAAAGATGTTAGAAGCATCAATGGATTTCCAACAACGGGACATGAGGAAGCAACAAGGGACCCCGTTGTGATTACTGGTATGTTTCCTCCTCAAATAACTCATATGCATGCATACCTTTACAATAAGAGTGCGAAGAGGAAACTCGTGATTCACAAAGTTTAATTGCATACTAAATCAAAACCCTCAAACATTCACGAAAATATTCTTGGTAGCAATAGCTACCGGAAGAACTAAATCCGCCAACAACGCATACCTAGGATGCACTCTAACTCTAAGCAAACATTCATTCTAAACCAACCTAATACTAATGACAATAGGAAACTTCGACGCAACCATTTACAGGTTTTGGTTAAATTCTCATCATACCAATACCATATGTTACGAAAAGGTCGTTCGACTTAACTCACCAAATAACCAAAACCTTTGTTATCTATGATGACAAATCCGACACAAACCCCCGAATCGTACCTTGCATCAAGGATCAGAAGTACCTAGGAAAGAGGTACCATGCTCTTCCTTAGGCCACGATAGGAATATGAATCAGGAAGTGTAGTACATCCAGGAATACTCCAGGAATCTGTAACTTTCCCGATGTATTTCCAAAAGACCTCCCAGGAATACCACTCGTACGCCATGTCAAATTCATAATCGACTTGATGCATGGAGCCACCCTCGTAGCCAAATCCCCATACCACTTAGCACCGACTGAAATGCGGTAACTATCCAGTCAACTGAATGAGCTGTTGAGTAAAGGAATTATCAGACCAAGCTTCTCACCTTGGGGAACGTCAGTCTTGTTCGTAAAGAAGAAAGGCAAATCATTATGTATATGAGTTGATTGTCAAGAGCTAAACGAACTAACCATCAAGGACCGATACCCCTTATCCCGAATCGACGACCCGTTCAACCAACTTCTAGGAATGAGATATTTCACAAAAAGTTGGTCCAAGGCCGAGACATCCTCAACTCAAAGTTCCGAAGAAAGAGGTTCTCGAGACAGCCCAAGACTCATGAGAACAACTACACCACGCACGACCTCGAACTAGGAGTTGTGGTGTTTTCCCTGAAGATCTGGGGACACTGCCTTTACGACACAAAGTGTACCATCTTTGCATGTCATAAGAGTTTACAGCACATCCTTAATCAAAAGGAGCTCAACATGAGACAACGACGATGGGTGGAACTGCTAAATGACAACGAATACGAAATTCGTTATCATCTGTCCAGAGCCAACATAGTAGCAGACACCCTAAGTCGGAAAGAATACTCGGGCCGCCGAGTAAAAATCGTTGACCATGACCATCCATTCATGCATGTCCATAGAAATTAAGAAGGCGTAGTTAGAAGCCTTGAAACCCGAGAACGTCGCAGGAGAGGCCTTACGAGAAATGGATAAAAACCTTGAAGTTAAGGATGACAGAGCTTATTATCTCAGGAATCGAATCTGGACACCGAAATTCGGCGGGTACGGAGACGTTGTCATGAACGAGGCTCACAAGACAAATACTTTATTCATCCCGCTCCAGACAAGATGTATATGGACCTCAAGAAACTCAATTGGTGGCCAAACAAGAAAGAAGAGGTCACCACTGTAACATCCCGAAATATCAAGAGTAGAGTGAAAGGGCTAAAAGGGTAAATTGGGAAAGAGTGACTCGGCGAGTCCATGGATGGACTCGGCGAGTAGAGTCGCGATTTGGCCGCGTGTTAAGTAGCCGACTCGGCGAGTCAATAAGGTGGACTCGGCGAGTAGGCGCTGAGTGGAGAAAACCCTAATACTCGGGGTTGAGCCCTATTTAAAGAACATTATGTCTTCCTCCCAGCCTCTTTATTCCCCCTTGAGTCCCAGAAACCCTAAAATCATGGAGAAGCACCATTGTTGAGCAAATTAGAGCTTGGGTTCGAGTTTCATTGCAGTTGGGGCGTTCCTTAGAGGTAATATCTCGTTCTTGGGTTTTTGTTATGTTGTTTCTTCATTTTGGGGATATTAGAGATCACATCTTTGGATGTATTGGAGTCTAGAGGTTAGATCTGAGGTTGCTACCTCAGATCTGGAATGGAGAAGGATCAGAGAGCATGAAAGTCCTTGTGTTGGAGTGTTTAGTGGAGCCATCATGTCCCAAACCCTAGCCCAATGTGCAAATGGCCTAGATCTCTTTGAATTCACGTAAAGTTTGCCACTTTACGTGATGGATGAGTTGTAGGAGGCTAGATCTATGTTTTGGATCAAATGCATGGCCTGGAATGCTTCTGTATGGATTCAGACCGGTGGTACTCGGCGAGTCACATGGGTGTACTCGATGAGTTGCTTGAAGATAAGTTGGAACTCGACGAGTTGGAAGAACAACTCGGTGAGTTGGATGAAGATGGCCTGGAACTCGGCGAGTTGGATGAACAACTCGGCGAGTAGGTTGAAGATAGCCTTGCACTCGGCGAGTCTATTCTTGGACTCAGCGAGTCTTGTCGAAGAGTCCCATTATTTTCTGGTCGATTTGAGAATCGGTGAGTCAAGGGATGACTCGGTGAGTTGTGTGCGAGTGGACTCAGAGTTGTTGAACTCGACGAGTCTCGGGGTGACTCAGCGAGTTAGGTCGTTGATTGAGGAAAGTTCTGAGTATGGGGACTCGGCGAGTCATCGGGTTGACTCGGCGAGTAGAGTCAGTCAGGGGTTGACTTTGACCTTGTCTTTGACCAAGGGTTGACCAGTGGTACCCAGGGGCATTTTGGTAATTGTTGATTATTGTTTTGAGTTCAGTGCATTGGTGGTTGTCTGGTGGTGGAGATCGTATCAGTGATTGGAGCAGCTTGGGTTATCTGTTCAGTCGGCGGTTTCGAGGTGAGTTATCCTCACTATATCAACGGGGTTTAAGGCACCAAGGCCGACCCTTTATCGGATGGAAATCCGGGTAGTTGTCTGTTGTTATGATATTGCGGGATATGGGCCGGAAGGCATTATGTTGTGAGCCGGAAGGCATTATGTTGTGAGCCTGAAGGCATTATATGTAGTGGGCTGGAAGGCATTATATGTTGTGGGCCGGAAGGCATTGTGATGTGGACCGAAAGGTCATGGCCTGGAAAGGCGTATGTGTGTAATTAGTATGTTGGATGAGTCATAGGGGGATGTTATGCTAGTGATCGGCTAGGCCGATATCTTGGTTAGGGTGATGATATGTTATGTGATCTGTTTGACCGATTTGCTGACTGTGAACTGTTATATGATTATATGTTATGTGCACACAGTTGCTTGGACTGGAGTGTGACCCGGTATGCATGGTTCTTCTATGTTCTGTCATGTTATGTATGCTGTTATGTTATGGGCCGGAAGGCAATATGTTATGGGCCGGAAGGCAATATGTTATGGGCCGGAAGGCAACATGTTATGGGCCGGAAGGCAATACGTTTTGGACCGGAAGGTTGTGGCCTGGAAGGGCGTATATGTGGTTGGTATTTTGGGGGTATCTCACTAAGCTTTCGGGCTTACAGTTGTGATTTTATGTTTTCAGGTTCTTCAGGAGATCGTGGCTAGGCGAAGGCGTGATCATACCGTTCCTCGCGTTGGTGTTTTTATGATATGAACCTGGGAAAATACTCTGTTAAATAATGTATTGAAAACCTTTTTGTAACAACGTTATTAAAATGGGTGGTTTTTGAAAAGTTTTAATTGTTCTGAAACTTTGGTCGTTACAAGTTGGTATCAGAGCCTTGGTTTGAGTGAATTGGAGGAACACTCATGTGACTCCAGTCTCAAATCGAGGAAGGTTTTAAAAGAGAAAGTAAAATGGTTTTTTTTTAAAATTAAGTAAGAGGAGGACGCGGAGGTACGATCAGTCGGAGCCAGTAAGTAACCCCAAATTACCACGCATGTTATTTGTTTTATTAAGCCTTGATAGAACAGCATGCTAGAGTTAGGCTAGGGATCTTCAGGATTTCATGATATGTTGCCTGATTTATGATGCCTGTAGCCTAGGGTTCCTTATGGGAGATTTTCAGTGTTCCTCTAGTGGTGAGGGTTGAGCGTTGTTATGCATGTTTCTCTAGGGCGTTGTGGTAGTACTTCATACAAATATGGGTAGGTGTGGAAGGTAGTATGGGCCCGTACTACTGAAAGCACAGGACCCATACGCGTATCAGGGAAACCATGATCTCTAGGGTTAGGTTGAGAGAGTTGGATCCCTGGATAGTGGGAAGAGTCTGAGATTTTGTGTGGTGTTTTCCAGTATGGAGATTCTGAGGCATGACGAGAGTGGATCCGGATTGGGATCGGGAGCTGAAGAGTGAGTTCCGGGCGGATCGGTGCCACCCGAGGTCATCGGTCAGATGAGCACGAGCGAGTTGGATGCGAGGATTCGTGAGATCCTACGTGATGAGATTGCTGAGTTGTTCCGGGCTGGGTTGCCGGAGCTGTTTCGGTCGATCAAGACCGCCATGGTCGAGTATTTTTATGAGCGTTATGCGGCTCTCGCAGAGACGGCTGCCGCGGCGGCTACAGCGGCTGTAGCAGCAGCAAGGGGAGGAGCTAGTCGGGGTTTTCAGTATCGGGACTTCTATCATACGAAGCCTCCCACTTTCGATGGAGTTCAGGACCCGATCGTCGCTATGAGATGGTTATCAGACGTGGAGGGGTGTTTCTTCACGTGTTTATGCCCTATTGATCAGAGGGTGAGGTGTGCTCTGAACCTGTTGAGGCTCGGGGCGAAGGATTGGTGGAGATTGACCACGGGGTCATATTCAGATGCGCAGAGGGTTGCGGTTTCGTGGGATCAGTTCAGAGAAATGTTCAGCACTCGTTATGTTCTGCAAGTTGAGAGGGAGAGATTGGCTCGGGAGTTCCTTGAGCTGAGGCAGGGTTTGGAGTCGGTGACTGAGATCACCAGGATGTTCACTGAGAGGGCGATGTTTTGCCCAGAGTTCGCTTCGGAGCAGGCTCAGATGTCCCGATATCTAAGTGTGCTCAAGAGGGATATCAGGCGGTGGGTGTCTACGCAGAGGTGCGGGACATTGTTGGAGTTGCTGGAGGCCGCTAGGCGGCATGAGTTAGAGATTGAGTTGCAGTTGCGTGAGTTGAGGCAGGCTCCAGTGCAGTCGCAGCCGGCGCCGTAATGGTCCAAGACCGTTGATGTTAGAGTGGGGGATCTGAGCAGCCACACTTGTGGGAAGTGTGGGAGGGGTCACACCGGGGTTTGTTGGTCCGGTGGTGCATGCCGCAAGTACGGAAAGGAGGGGCACTATGCGAGGAATTGTCGGCTGTTAGCGCCAGTTCGGGATTTGAGGATTTGCTATCATTGTCATCAGGTTGGGCATTTGAGGGTCAACTGTCCACAGCTTGTTGCAGGACCGGTGCAGGCTCCAGCACCGGCCATGTTGAGGATCGGGTGGAGGTCCGAGTGGAGCGGAGCCCCAAGGGCTTAGAGTCGTGCTTTTCAGCTTGCAGCGGAGGAGGTCAGAGCAGTGTCGGGTGCAGCTGCGGGTATGTTTCTTTCTTGTTGCCTTGTGGAATTATGATTATTATGGATTTGTGTTTCGGGTTTTCGTTTTGGTATCCGTTGTTTCTTGAGGGTTTGGCATGATTATGGATTTGTGTTTCGGGTTTTCGTTTTGGTATCCGTTGTTCCCTGAAGGGTTGGTATGGTTATAGTTTGGTGTTTTGTGCTGGTATCTTTGTGTGGTTTTCAATGCGGTATTTGTCATTTTGCGGGTTGTGGTTTTGGTTATGGGTTATTGTTTTGGGAATTCCGTTGGATATCATTCATGAGGGTTATTAGTGGAAACCCGGCCTTGGGTTGCGGGCCGGGTAGCATCTGCTTTCTAAGGAGTGGTTAGATGCAGATTGAGTCTCTTTCGAGCAGGTTGATCAGTGTTGATGTGAGATCTCGTTGAGGTTGTTTATGCTTGTGGGAAGCAGTCCGCGTGTAAGTGTTTTCTTTGTGGAAGAGTTGTTCGGGGAGGTCGGTGATGGCGACCGGTGGTTGTTAGTTAGTGCCCAAGTAGGGGAGAATCGGAGAATTCTCCGGAAGATCGATGAGTATTTGAGAGTGCTTAGCTGTTGGGTTTCAGCAAGTGTTCTGTCAGCCCAGAGTATGGGCTGATAGGAGTAAGTGTTGGATATGTGGGGCGAGATTCAGACCTGCGGCATTTGATTGTGGAGGCCTGGAAGCAGGCCGGGATCAAGTTTGAGTAGGTAACCGGGGTTATGTGATCAGAGTATTTGTATGCTTTATGTACGTGATGTGTTGTACTGCATTAATTCTATGGGATTTATGATGTGCACGTTTATAGAGTTGGAACCGGAAGGTTCCCAGAGTTAGAACCTGAGGGTTCACAGAGTTTGGGTGTACGGACCCACAGAGATATAGCCTCGAGTGGCTAATATGTGTTATGTGAGTCGGTCCAGTCATGCTGGAGACTCTGTTGGTATTGTTGGATCAGTTTGAGATCTCGTATTATGTATGTTGCAGTGTGATTGCATTGGAAGGTCTGGCCCCGGGTAGTGATCTTGTTTAGTTGAGGTAGTGCATGGGCTTGAGAGTCCCTGCGAGGAGAGTCAGAGTAAGTGTGTTGGATGGATAGCGGACACGCTAAGGGTGGTGTAGCGTCGGGCGAGCGTCGTGGCTTTTGTCGGAGTGACATCGTGGCCGGGTGGATTCCTTGGTAACGGAAGAGGGAGAAGTAAGACGTGTGTAACTCCGAGAGGGAGTGCAAGTTCACAGAAGTGAAAGCGGCAGAGCAGAGTTATGATTAGAGAAATTCGAGTATGGTTATTGAGCAGCGTGTTTGCGGCAGTGGAATAGAAGCTCATCCGGTTTGGGATGTCTGCTGAGGTTGCAGAGGAATTCCGCAGATATAGTACCAAGAGACTCGGAAGGGATGCAGGGAGAGAGCCTTGGGCTCTCAGTGTGATTCTGATCAGGGTATCGGATGTGTATTAGTGGTTCATCCTGGGGATGTTGGAGGATATCATCAGTGTATCAGGTTTTCCCAACCTGAGGGTGCTGGAGAAAGTTTAGCATGTGTATGTGAATGCAAGAGGAGAACTCGTGGGAGTTGCTCTGAGATTGAGAATGAGTCTTTCCGTCGTCGCGGAATGGACAGAGAGGGATTCGGATCGGGGATCCGATCATTCATGGATTTCTAAGTCCTTATGAGTCGGGTGATTGTTGAGATTTGGGGCAGTGATGCGTCATGAGTAATTCTCAGTTGTTGAGTGTGATTATCAGAGGGTACAGCCGGTACCCGACTCGAGACGGTGGTCAGGACACCGTAAGGAAAGAGGAAGTGTGTTTGAGTTTCGATGGGCATGCCTTGAGGGACTTGGCCCGGTGAAGGCCAGGTGGCGCGTTGTGGGAGTATCTTTGGGATTGAATTGTTGTAGGCTTCGAGGGTGAAGCCTAATTTAAGTGGGGGAGAATTGTAACATCCCGAAATATCAAGAGTAGAGTGGAAGGGCTAAAAGGGTAAATTGGGAAAGAGTGACTCGGCGAGTCCATGGATGGACTCGGCGAGTAGAGTCGCGATTTGGCCGCGTGTTAAGTAGCCGACTCGGCGAGTCAATAAGGTGGACTCGGCGAGTAGGCGCTGAGTGGAGAAAACCCTAATACTCGGGGTTGAGCCCTATTTAAAGAACATTATGTCTTCCTCCCAGCCTCTTTATTCCCCCTTGAGTCCCAGAAACCCTAAAATCGTGGAGAAGCACCATTGTTGAGCAAATTAGAGCTTGGGTTCGAGTTTCATTGCAGTTGGGGCGTTCCTTGGAGGTAATATCTCGTTCTTGGGCTGTTGTTATGTTGTTTCTTCATTTTGGGGATATTAGAGATCACATCTTTGGATGTATTGGAGTCTAGAGGTTAGATCTGAGGTTGCTACCTCAGATCTGGAATGGAGAAGGATCAGAGAGCATGAAAGTCCTTGTGTTGGAGTGTTTAGTGGAGCCATCATGTCCCAAACCCTAGCCCAATGTGCAAATGGCCTAGATCTCTTTCAATTCACGTAAAGTTTGCCACTTTACGTGATGGATGAGTTGTAGGAGGCTAGATCTATGTTTTGGATCAAATGCATGGCCTGGAATGCTTCTGTATGGATTCAGACCGGTGGTACTCGGCGAGTCACATGGGTGTACTCGATGAGTTGCTTGAAGATAAGTTGGAACTCGACGAGTTGGAAGAACAACTCGGTGAGTTGGATGAAGATGGCCTGGAACTCGGCGAGTTGGATGAACAACTCGGCGAGTAGGTTGAAGATAGCCTTGGACTCGGCGAGTCTGTTCTTGGACTCAGCGAGTCTTGTCGAAGAGTCCCATTATTTTCTGGTCGAGTTGAGAATCGGTGAGTCAAGGGATGACTCAGTGAGTTGTGTGCGAGTGGACTCAGAGTTGTTGAACTCGATGAGTCTCGGGGTGACTCGGCGAGTTAGGTCGCTGATTGAGGAAAGTTCTGAGTATGGGGACTCGGCGAGTCATCGGGTTGACTCGACGAGTAGAGTCAGTCAGGGGTTGACTTTGACCTTGTCTTTGACCAAGGGTTGACCAGTGGTACCCAGGGGCATTTTGGTAATTGTTGATTATTGTTTTGAGTTCAGTGCATTGGTGGTTGTCTGGTGGTGGAGATCGTATCAGTGATTGGAGCAGCTTGGGTTATCTGTTCAGTCGGCGGTTTCGAGGTGAGTTATCCTCACTATATCAACGGGGTTTAAGGCACCAAGGCCGACCCTTTATTGGATGGAAATCTGGGTAGTTGTCTGTTGTTATGATATTGCGGGATATGGGCCGGAAGGCATTATATGTTGTGGGCCGGAAGGCATTGTGATGTGGACCGGAAGGTCATGGCCTGGAAAGGCGTATGTGTGTAATTAGTATGTTGGATGAGTCGTAGGGGGATGTTATGCTAGTGATCGGCTAGGCCGATATCTTGGTTAGGGTGATGATATGTTATGTGATCTGTTTGACCGATTTGTTGACTGTGAACTATTATATGATTATATGTTATGTGCACACGGTTGCTTGGACTGGAGTGTGACCCGGTATGCATGGTTCTTCTATGTTCTGTCATGTTATGTATGCTGTTATGTTATGGGCCGGAAGGCGATATGTTATGGGCCGGAAGGCAACATGTTATGGGCCGGAAGGCAATACGTTTTGGACCGGAAGGTCGTGGCCTGGAAGGGCGTATATGTGGTTGGTATTTTGGGGGTATCTCACTAAGCTTTCGGGCTTACAATTGTGGTTTTATGTTTTCAGGTTCTTCAGGAGATCGTGGCTAGGCGAAGGCGTGATCGTACCGTTCCTCACGTTGGTGTTTTTATGATATGAACCTGGGAAAATACTCTGTTAAATAATGTATTGAAAACCTTTTTGTAACAACGTTATTAAAATGGGTGGTTTTTGAAAAGTTTTAATTGTTCTGAAACTTTGGTCGTTACAACTACCAATGTAGGAAAGTGTCTGACTTTCGCCAATGTCAAGGTAGAATATCAAAAGCCCTCGGGTTTGCTTCAACAACCAGACATACCGGAGTGGAAGTAGGAGCAGATAACGACGGACTTCATAATCAAGTTACCCAAGATGACGGGTGGACTTGACACCATCTGTGTGATCATTGACAGATTAACCAAATCCGCACACTTCTTACCAATAAAAGAGACCGACAAGATGGAGAAGCTAACAAGGACGTACACTAAAGAAATCGTGCAACTACATGGGGTACCAATATCCATCATCTCCTACCGGGATAGTAGTTTCACCACGCAGTTTGGGCAGTCCCTACAGAGGTCCTTGAGGACTAAACTCGACATGAGTATAGCCTATCACCCTCAAACTGACGCGTAAAGCGAGAGAACCATTCAGACACTGGAAGACATGTTGAGAACCTATGTGATAGATTCTAGTAAAGACCGGGACACCCATTTACCACTCGTCAAATTCTCCTATAATAACAGTTATCACGCTAGCAACAAATATACGCCATTCGAAGCCCTCTATGGACGCAGGTGCATATCCCCTCTCTGCTGGGCTGAGGTGGGTGACGCGCAACTGGAAAAAAGACGAATGCCTGATAGTACACTCATCGACCCGGAGATCATACAAGAAACTATGGAAAAGATCGTTCAGATCCATGAACGATTAAAGACGTCCTGGGATTGGCAAAAGAAGTTATGTTGATAAGCAACGAAAACCCTTGGAATTCCAGGTTGGTGACTGCGTTCTATTGAAGGTCTCACCCTAGAAGGGAATGATTCGTTTTGAGAAACGTGGGAAATTAAATCCATGATATATCGGATCATTCAAGATCCTTGCTAGAATTGGCCTGGTGGCTTACAAACTTCGACTACCAAAAGAACTCAGTAACATACACCCCACCTTCCACATATCCAACCTAAAGAAGTGTATGTCCGACGAATCTCTTGTATTCCCATATGATGGAATCGAGGTAAACGAGAGTCTACACATCATAGAGGAACTGGTTGAAATCAGGGACAAGGAGATCAAGAGAATGAAACAAAGCCAAATACCAATAGTGAAGGTCTGATGGAATGCAAAGCGAGGACCCAAATTCACCTGGCAACGAAAGATCAAATGAACCAGAAATACCCACAACTTTTCCTCTAGTTGCAAGAACTCATCCAATTTGCAAATTTCGGGACGAAATTCCCTCTAACGGGGGGATGATGTGACAACTGGAAAATTTTGGAGCAAGCAAGGTCTAAATTGTAACTGTGTATAAGTGAATTCATAACGTAACTTTATGCAATAAAAATTTGTAAACCAAAAGGGCATGATTTGTATAAGTAAATATATATGCTTTGAAAATCATACTTGTAAAGCGCCTTTGAAAAGTCAACAAGTTAGAACCAATCATAATCATGCATTAGAGATTTCGGCCTAGAACACCAAAACCTTGTGATTTCGGTTTGTGCCTAAACCGAAATCACTATGTGATCTCGGTTTGTACATGACCGAAATCACATGGTGATCTCGGTTGGTACAAGGCCAAAATCACATGTGATTTTGGAAGTTTTAGGGTGATTTTGGTGGGAAAGGAAGAGAAGGAAAATTGACTTTATGATTAGATATCTCACCCTTTTCCAATAATAAAGTTTACCTAACAAATATCCTTGCATTAACCAACAGATAACTAAGAAAGTATCATATCATCCCTTCTTCCTTAACTACGGCAGAACACACCCACAAACCCCCACCCATTCCATTTTCTCTAAAGTTTACTCCATTCTCTCTTTCAAGGAGCATGCCAGAAATCTTCCAAGTTCAAATCCTTCAAGTTTATCCCTAGAGTTTTGGTAATCTTTTCTTGTTAATCTAGTATTCTTATACACTATCATGTTAGTTTCATCTTATTTACACATACTATTATGTGTTCAAACTCTTAGGGTAATATCACCTTCAAAGAGTTCATCAACCACATTCAAGTGTTTTAGGCTTGGAAATCTTCACACCATCTCTTCAAACATCCCATAAATCCACTCAAGGTGAGTTCATACCTCCATATTTTTCAGTTTTTCATGTTTTTAGGGACTGGGGGGGATACTAGTAAAGTTAAATTTTAACACCAACATTTGCATGATCTATTACTATGTGAAAATAAAACATTATTTGCATGAGATATGGTTTTCACTAGATTTTATACAACTATTTGAGATATATTAGTTTTGAAATGCAAAACTTAAAAAAACAAAACATAATCTATGTTATACAAATCATAAAAAAATTATGATTTGTAAAACTACAAGATTTTTGGAAGCTCTTTACCAAAATATAGTTTTTCTAACAAAAAAAGGTTGCATTATAGTTATTTGACTATTTTGCGGGTTACAACCCAAAAATATAATGTTTTGACCCTAAATTTTGACACTAGACAAGATAACAACTTTGTATTTATATAAAAGATTATACAAATAGTCTCAACAAACAAACAAGATAAACTATAATTAATATAGTTTGGGAGTCACAAAACTACACTATCATTTAAGAAGAAACATATAATTATTTAAAGGTATAATTATTTCATTTACAATAAAAATAATGTTTTCAGTTCATGTAAATCGGTTGATACTGGTTGTGAGACATTTAGCTTCACTGTACCTACCAGAGTACACATTAAGCCCTAAATTATAACTAGAGTCTCTTATAGGGAGAGTGTGACACTTGAGTATAGATCTATATGAGATTGACAGCCCCACACCTAAATTGTTAGCTACAGTTAGAACGGAAGGTCTGGGGTGACAAATGTCGTAACAGTTCTAACGCCTGAAGAACGTCATTCAGGCCAACTAGTCGCATTAGTCTGGTTATAGTAACTCACATATAGTACTGACAACACATTTGATTTACGGGTTAACATATGTTCAAGTAGTTCTATATAAAGATAAAACTTCATAACACCATTTTTCAATACATTATTACTTACATTTTTAGTCTTGGGATTTAAGACTTATAGCTCATTTATAAAGAAAATATCGGATTTTCTGGAAGTATACACTATCATTTTACTCGAAACAGTTACAAATCCTTCTTATACAAAACGCTTATGAATTGTCACACCCCCGAACCAGACGGCGAGAACCTCCGAGGGCTCGTGTGACTTAAATTGAATATCATCACAATGAATATACATTAATCATAACATAAACATCACCATGCGTCAATATATTACAACCGTTATTGTTCACATCAAGTACATTGTTTTAATATTACAAATCCATACATAAATTGTTTGATAGTTTTCATAAGCAAAACAACCTAACATACTTGGTACTTATTCCTCGGCTTACCTGTTACCTGAGAATACAAGTTATTTTGAAAAACAGTCAACATATGGAATGTTGGTGAGTTCATAAGTATGTTGTGATAAAATGATTTGTGTAGTTTGTAAAACCCAGAAAATCCGATATTTTCTGAAAAGACCATTGTTTATAAATAAATAAATAAATAAATAAAAAAGTGTAAAGATCCGTACATATATGCATGATGATTTCAAAAAGACATGTATAATTGTAGGATTTGGTATTAAGCGTACAAGTGAAAATGTTGAACTTCCCAGGAAAACCTGATGTTTTCCAAATACATAAAATACAGTGATTTCTCAATTTGATATACGGCCACAATGAAAGATTTTTGATTACTCTTCCTTGATTTCTTGGGTGGTTTTGGATTAATTAAAGGTTGTGAGTCGTTATAACCACTCATGACAATGACTAGTTATAACTCCAGACTACGAACGATCCATAGAGGTGTCGTCCATTATCGCTCACTTAAGTCCAACCACCTTGATTACTCTCGATTATCAACCTGAATCTGTTTACTTTGATTACTCATAAGCCTAGCAAACGAGGAAAAGAGGAGTACAAATACTGCTACTTCTGTGAGTTTACTTTAGGCCGTCGGGGGATGCGAAAGACTCGTTGGACCATCTCGCATTTGATTACTTTGACCTTACTGGCATACTATTGGATCACTAGGGCCCAATAGCACTTGAGAGCCATTGAAGGTCCCTTTATATGGAATTGGGTCATAGAAGGCCCAATAACATACCAACATTATCCCTTGGGCCCAAAGATCATGTTAATGGACTTGCAAGGTCCAACAAGCATGATTTGAAACTTTCAAGCCCAAGTGTCTAATGTTTACTTGTCTTAGGTATCGCATATCTACTGGAGAGTTCGATTTAACGATTGTTGTTTTCTATCGACTCGAAACCGATCGATTTGTTTATAACGATATTTGGAGTTATACGTGTATATGTCTTTCGATTTTTGTAAACCGTAGATTAGTATTTTTGACTCAATATTCTATAAATAAAACAATTGGTTTAAAAATAGTGGTTTAACCTTTTCAGCCTCTTTCTTTTGTAAAATAACAAACGTAGTCATTAGTATAAAAGAAAAGTCATTTTAGGTCCTTAAAACATTTTATTGACACTTTTGCATCATAGATTTGTTGAAATGATATTTTTAACTCGAAACTTATTTTGTTAACAGTTTCAGCTCTTCCAGAATGATATTTTCCGGTTAAAGCCCAACTTTTTGCAATTTTTACACTTTTAGCCCAAAATCCAAAAACTTTACATTTTCGATCCTTTTTGGAAATGAAGACCATCTTTAACCCTTGAAATAGTTTTGTTACACTTTTATCCCCTGTTTTGAAGAGTTTACTACTTCAGCTCTTTTAAATGTCAAATTTTCGCAATTTTGGGCTTATTGGGTCGAAAGCCCAAAAATTTAGCCCATTAAGCTAATTTTTACATTTTAAGTCCTTTGAAGATCATAATGTTTAGAAAAACAATTATTGCAGTCGGGCACTGATCTGAGCTATCTTTTCGGTCGTCTCACGTATGATTTCCGGTCTCGTTAAGGCATTGTTTGGAATTTGTCCTCTTGCTAGCTGGGTGTCTCCTACCTCAGCCCAACACAACGGTGATCTACACTTACGTCCGTACAATGCTTCGAAAGGAGCTACTTTGATACTCGAGTGATAATTGTTGTTGTATGAGAATTCGATCAGAGGCAAGTGGGTATCCCATGATTTTCCAAAGTCTATCACACACGCACAAAGCATATCTTCTAGCATTTGAATGGTTTGCTCGCTTTGACCATCCGTTTGTGGGTGGTAGGAAGTGCTCATGTCAAGTTGCGTTCCCATAGCTTTTTGAAGTGATTGCCAAAAGCGTGAAGTAAATCTACTATCTCTATCTGAGATGATAGACATGGGCACTTCGTGAAGTCTCACGATTTCTTTGATGTATATCCTCGTCAACCTCTCCATCATGTAAGATTCTTTTATTGGCAGTAAATGAGCGGATTTCGTCAATCTGTCGACTATTACCCATATGGTGTCCAATGCATCTGTTGACTTGGGTAATTTGGTCACAAAGTCCATAGTAATCCTTTCCCATTTCCACTCGGGAATTACTGGTTGTTGTAGTAATCCGGAGGGCTTCTGATAGTTTAGCACATGTGAGGCACTTGGTCACGTAAGTGGCAATTTCTGCCTTCATGTTAGGCCACCAATAATGTTTCTTAACATCCAAGTACATTTTGTCTGAACCTAGATGGATGGAGTATCGCGTCTTGTGGGCTTCGTTCATGACTACATCTCTGAATTCCCCAAGTTTAGGGACCCAAATACAGTTCATGAAATAATATGATCCGCCCTCTTTCACTTCGAGATTCTTTTCCATTCCACGTAATGCTTTGCTTGTTTTGTTTTCTGCCTTCATGGCATCGAACTGGGCTGCCCTGATCTGAGAGGTTAAGTGGGATTGGATGGTTATTGAGAGATTTTTCACACGAAGATTTGAGTATTCTTTTCGATTCAAGGCATCAGCTACCACGTTAGCCTTGCCTGGGTGGAACTTGATTTCACACTCATAATCGTTTAGCAGCTCAACCCATCTTCACTGCCTCATGTTTAGCTCTTTTTGATTCAAGATGTGCTGGAGACTCTTGTGGTCGGTGAAGATGGTGCACTTGGTACCGTTAAGGTAGTGCCTCCAAAATTTCAAGGCAAAGACCACAGCTCCCAACTCCAGATCGTGGGTTGTATAATTCACTTCGTGTGTCTTTAGTTGTTGTGATGCATAAGCTATCACCTTCCCACGCTGCATAAGTACGCAACCTAAACCCTCATTCGACGCGTCGCAGTATACTACGAAATCTTTTGTTCCTTCTGGTAGTGATAGCACCGGCGCACTGCTGAGTGCTTGCTTCAGAGTTCGGAATGCAGCTTCTTGCTTGTCCGTCCATTCAAAGGGTACGCCCTTTTGTGTAAGCATGGTAAGCGGATTGGCTGTCTTAGAGAAGTTCTGGATAAATCTCCTGTAATAGCCTGCGAGACCTAGAAATTGGCGAATTAATGTGGGTGTTGTTGGGGCTACCCATCCTTCGATGGCTTTGACATTAGAAGGATCCACGTGTATTCCTTCTTGGCTAACAACATGACCCAAAAAGTTCACACTACGAAGCCAGAACTCACACTTAGAGAGTTTTGCATATAGCTTTTCGGTTCGCAGGGTTTCCAGGATTTGTCGGAGATGTTGGCCATGCTCTTCTTCGCTTCGAGAGTAAACTAGAATGTCGTCATTGAAAACAATGACAAAGTTGTCGAGGAATGGTCAGCATATTAGATTCATTAGGTCCATGAATGCGGTAGGGGCATTCGTTAGACCGAAGGGCATTACTACAAATTCATAATGTCCATAACGAGTTCGGAAAGCGGTTTTGGGAATATCCTCTTCCCGGACCTTGAGTTGGTAGTATCCAGATCGCAGATCTATCTTTGAGAAATAACTAGCTCCTTGGAGCTGGTCAAATAGATCGTCGATTCGTGGAAGTGGATAGCGATTTTTGATAGTGAGCTTATTTAGTTCTCTATAATCAATGCACATCCTAAAAGATCCGTCCTTCTTCTTGATAAAGAGAACTGGAGCTCCCCATGGTGAGAAACTGGGTCGGATGAATCCTTTGTCCAAAAGTTCGCTGAGTTGACTGGACAATTCTTGCATCTCCGCAGAAGCTAATCGATAAGGCGATTTAGCGATGCGAATGGCTCCTGGAACAAGGTCAATTCGAAATTCGATTTGTCTTTCTGGGGGTATCCCCGGAAGATCATCAGGGAAGACATCCAGGAACTCACAAGCTACTGGGATGTCTCGAACATTAACCTCTTCCTTCGATTTGTCTACTATGTGAGCCAGGAACTTCAAGTCTTTCCTTCGCAGATACTTCTATGCCTTGATGCACGAGATAAGACGAAGATTTGTGTTGGGTTTGTCTCCGTATATAATTAGGGTTTCGCGATTTGGAAGGTGAAGGCGAACAGCCTTCTCGTGACACATAACTTCGGCATGGTGGGGGTTTAACTAATCCATGCCAATAATCACATCGAAACTCCTAATGGAAACAGGCATTAAGTTTATTTGAAATACGTGATGATTTAAGGCTAGGGTACATCCGATATAGATTTCCCCGGTGAATTTTGTTTTCCCATTAGCCATTTCCACCGTGAAGGTTTCATCGAGCTTCTGGGATTGTTGTTTTAACAATTGTTTAAATTTATTGCTCACAAAACTTCGCTCTGCTCCGGTATAAAATAGGATGCATGTATAAGTGTGGTTTAGGAGAAACATACCGGTAACAACTACGAGATTCTAAACCGCTTCTCCCTGACCCATAGCTAGCACCCTTCCTGCTCCTCCGTTCCCAGGGTTGTTGGTGTTGGGGCAGTTTCGACGGATATGCCCAGTCTTTCCACATCCATAGCAGGTGGGGCTTGACCCTGTGTTACTGCCGCTATTGTTGGTGTTGTTGTTGTTGCTGTTTTTGTTTCTTTGTTGTTGATTCTGGGGAGGACAGGTCCTGCAATATCTTGCTATGTGACCCTTTCGATTGCAACTTGTGCAATGCATCTCTCTGCACTCCCCATTATGATGGAGACCACACTTGTTGCACTTAGGAAGATTACCGGAATATTGCCTAGGAGCACTTGGAGCAGCTGAGGCTGGAGCATGTGGTGTGGATGGAGCTTGGGTGGTTGCAACATTGACTGCCACTATTTGTTGTTTCTTGGACGATTCTGAGCCTTATCACCCCTTTCTCCTGTTATTCTTTCCCTTCTTGTTGTCACACTCCTTCTTGCCATCAATATCCACTGGTTTCTCGCCCTTCTTGTTGTTGTGGCCGTACAGTTTCTTGGCCAATCTCTTAGCACTGTCGAAGGTTTCAGGATTTGTAGCTATCACATTTCCTTGCATCGGGGAGGTTAGTCCCCAGATGAATCGCTCGATTTTCTTCCCCTCCGACGTAATCATGCCAGGGCACAACAGAGACAGTTCGCTAAACCTTGATATGTATGCATCAATGTTGGAATTTTCGGACGGTGAGAGTCCACAACTCTTGCTCCATCTTCTGGATTTCACCATGAGGGAAGTACTCAGCCATCAGCATTTCTTTCAGCTCCGTCCTTGGCATAGCATTGGCTACGGGGAGAGTCATGGTCTCTACATGTCCATTCCACCAAGTGAGAGCTTGATCAACGAAGGTGCATGCAGCAAACTTCACCTTCATTTCCTCCGGGCATTCGCAAATCTCGATCACCGATTCTACCTTCTCGATCCATCTTTTCAGAGTTATCACTCCCCCAGTGCCATTAAAGGTTCGTCACTTGGCGTTGGTGAAGTCCTTGTAGGAGCATGTCTTGGTAGGTCCTTGATTTATCCCATTGTTTGAATCTCCATCCCCTTGCCCATTGACTCCTCCATTGTTCCCTTGGTGAATTTTTACCATTGTTGCAGTAACCGCAGCAGATACAGCCGCTTGGAATGCAGTTGAGTTGACTTCGGGTGGGGTTGGTCCAGGGTTTCCGTGGGCTGGTCGTCGAGGCATCTTTCTGTCACGAAACGGAAAGATGTTGAGTGCCCAAGTTATTGTGGGTTTGTGGCCTCATGACCAGGTTTATATCATGTATTTAGGTAGTTTCACATATCAACATATAAACATAGAAGCATAGCACATAACAAGTAATAACATCACAACAAAACGCATATGTTTTCCATTAATAATATTCGTACTTTGTTACATGAAAATTTTCTCTAAAGAGCATACATAAGTGGTGCAAGTTTGGCAGCATAATGACTCTATGAGTAGTGTAATCACTTAAACATAGCGTCGTCGGTCCATAGCATAGATCATAATACATAATACTAAAGACGGATACAGCTAGTCCTAGTCGCGGTGGGACGTGCCAGGGGGTGGTGTTGTGGAAGTGAATGCTCCCTGAAGGCGAGCTACCTGTCATTCCGCATCTTGGAGTTGAGCCTCCCACCTTACCTGCCTCATGTGGAACTCTCGGATAACCTCTCGTGTCTCCTGCTCTGCACGCTCGACCCTAGTCCGCATCTGGTGCATTTGATCGGCAGTGCTCTGAGCTAGGTCGCCAGTGTTCCGCAATCGTCTCACCATGACCAGAAGTGCACGATCGGCCGGTCCTCCTTCCCTCAGGTCATAGAACTCGCGTGACATGCCGAACGGGGGTCGTTGTCCCTACTGTCTGCTCCACCTCCAAAGATCAATACCCCAGGGGGTGTAGGACCAGTGGGGCCCATCCGATAAGCGGGCACCCTAACCGGATAAGGGGGTTGATGACTTCAGACTCCGCGTCCGAATCACCATCTTCGTCATCACTGGGCTCCTCCTTGAAACCTCCTTCGGCTTCCTCTTCTTCCTGGTCCACCACTGGCTCAGCAGGTCCATCCTCGGCTTCTGCCTCGGGTTCCTCTTCGGGGTCTTCCTCGAGTTTCTCTTCAGGCTCCTCCATGGGTTCCTCTTCAGATTCTTCCAACCATCCATTATTTCCCTGATTAGGGAAATAAGGATCTCCGGGGTGATGGAAACCAGCCATGCTGTCTGTGAGAGTGTATAAACATGCTAACATTATTCCTAAGACGTTTTAATTATTGTATAAGTTGAGTTGATGTTCTCTTTTTGGTAATAGAGGGGTACGTTGTTAGGTTTAATTACTATCGCGATTTCCTAGGGGCATGCGATAGTTGTACCTCAGAGGAAATGTAGTTGATCAGGCTACATTCACTCCTTAATACGACTATGAACAATCCCGGCTTAACCGAGATGTCAGCATTATCTTGTTTGGTTTGGTGCTATGTTATTTTTTCTGTGTCTTACGAGTAGGAGTGTTTTATCGTTGTGTTTTTATTTGTTTTGTTTTGTTCAGAGTTGTTTTGTCCCCTTTTTGGTTTATAGTTGCATATCAATGTGTGGTTCGATATGCTAGTTCACTATACATAGAGCTCTGATACCAACTTGTCACACCCCGAACCAGACGACGAAAACGTCTGAGGGCTCATGTGACTTAAATTGAATATCATCACAATGAATATACATGAATCATAACATAAACATCACCATGCATCAATATATTACAACCGTCATTGTTCACATCAAGTACATTGTTTTAAGATTACAGATCCATACATAAATTGTTTGATAGTTTTCATAAGCAAAACACCCAAACATACTTGGTACTTATTCCTCGACTTACCTGTTACCTGAGAATACAAGTTATTTTGAAAAACGGTCAACATATGGAATGTTGGTGAGTTCATAAGTATGTTATGATAAAATGATTTGTGTAGTTTGTAAAACCCAGAAAATCCGATATTTTCTTAAAAGACCATTGTTTAAAAAAAAAAGTGTAAAGATCCGTACATATATGCATGATGATTTCAAAAGGACATGTATAATTGTAGGATTTGGTATTAAGCGTACAAGTGAAAATGTTGAACTTCCCAGGAAAACCCGATGTTTTCCAAATACATAAAATACAGTGATTTCTCAATTTGATATACGGCCACAATGAATGATTTTTGATTACTCTTCCTTGATTTCTTGGGTGGTTTTGGATTAATTAAAGGTTGTGAGTCGTTATAACCACTCATGACAATGACTAGTTATAACTCCAGACTACGAACGATCCATAGAGGTGTCGTCCATTATCGCTCACTTAAGTCCAACCACCTTGATTACTCTCTATTATCAACCTGAATCTGTTTACTTTGATTACTCATAAGCCTAGCAAACGAGGAAAAGAGGAGTACAAATACTGCTACTTCTGTGAGTTTACTTTAGGCCGTCGGGGGATGCGAAAGACTCGTTGGCCCATCTCGCATTTGATTACTTTGACCTTACTGGCAATATTATTGGATCACTAGGGCCCAATAGCACTTGAGAACCATTGAAGGTCCCTTTATATGGAATTGGGTCATAGAAGGCCCAATAACATACCAACATTATCCCTTGGGCCAAAAGAACATGTTAATGGACTTGCAAGGTCCAACAAGCATGATTTGAAACTTTCAAGCCCAAGTGTCTAATGTTTACTTGTCTTAGGTATCGCATATCTACTGGAGAGTTCGATTTAACGATTGTTGTTTTCTATCGACTCGAAACCGATCTATTTGTTTATAACGATATTTGGAGTTATACGTGTATATGTCTTTCGATTTTTGTAAACCGTAGATTAGTATTTTGTGACTCAATATTCTATAAATAAAACAATTGGTTTAAAAATAGTGGTTTAACCTTTTCAGCCTCTTTCTTTTGTAAAATAACAAACGTAGTCATTAGTATAAAAGAAAAGTCATTTTAGGTCCTTAAAACATTTTATTGACACTTTTGCATCATAGATTTGTTGAAATGATATTTTTAACTCGAAACTTATTTTGTTAACAGTTTCATCCCTTCCAGAATGATATTTTCCGGTTAAAGCCTAACTTTTTGCAATTTTTACACTTTTAGCTCAAAATCCAAAAACTTTACATTTTCGATCCTTTTTGGAAATGAAGACCATCTTTAACCCTTGAAATAGTTTTGTTACACTTTTTATCCCCTGTTTTGAAGAGTTTACTACTTCAGCCCTTTTAAATGTCAAATTTTCGCAATTTTGGGCTTATTGGGCCGAAAGCCCAAAAATTTAGCCCATTAAGCTAATATTTACATTTTAAGTCCTTTGAAGATCATAATGTTCAGAAAAGCAATTATTGTAACTGTTTTGACCCTTTAGACCTTTAAGAAAACGTGAATTAGCAACTTTTAGCCCAACTTTTGTATATTTGACAATTTAAGTCCAAAAATGGGTTTTGTGGTGAAATATGTTTATCACAATCTTATAATTTATTATTCTTAACTAGTTTAGTGTAAGATAACTTAGATCATGTTTGATTTCTTTCTTATGTCAAAGATCTTGAGATTTCTTCCCTTTTTGTTTACATATTCAACACAAAAACACATAAAGTCACACATACATGCATAAAATCATACATAGCACCCACATACACATAGATCTACACATTTTGCTTGTATTCCCATAAAACTTATGAAAACTGAAAAGAGAGGGGTATGAAGCTCACATTGAGTTGTAGGTTCGGTTTTTGACGAGAGAAATTAAGAAGATTCGATCCTAGGAAGTCTTCTTGGAGAATCTCGAACTTAGATGTTTCTAAGAGGGTGATCATGAGTTTGAATAGATTAGGAAGAGATTTTTGATAAAACAAAGAATCTAGATCATAGATCCAAGCATGAACTTACCTTAGATGATGAATTTGTGGAATAATCTCCTTGAAGAGCTTCCTAAATCTCGAAAATTTGATGAAGGATGAAGAGAGTTTCTTTGAGAGTGTTTGAGTGAGATGTGTGTGTGTGTGTATGTTTGAGTTGGTTTCGGCCGAGAGAAAAAGAGAGAGGAGAAGAGAAAGTGGTGATGAGATGGTTGCTTAGAAACATTAGTTGCATGCATGGAGACCCAAAAAATAATGGTGAGGTGGCAATGGAAAGTCAACCCTTTCTCTTTTGGTGTAGTTGGGCTGAGAAAAGGAGAGGAGAAAGAAAGAGTATTGGGCTTTTTGTGTTTAAGCCCATATTATGATTCAATTAAGTAAATTTTCGGCCCAAATAATTCAAGGAATGATTTTTATGACCCATTAGGGCTATATAAATTTGTTGTGGCCCAATAAGGCCCATTAAAGTTAACCTAGTTCATTTTAGGCTTGTAAGGCCCAAAATATTAAGTTTCATGTATATGGGTCCAATTAGGGCCCATTTGAGAGTTCTATGTCCAAGATAGTTAAATTGGAAGCTTATTGGTCCATTATGCCCGGTAAGGAAATCCTAATCCAAAATGGACTTAAACCGGGATTTCTAGAGCTTCCAATTCTTTGTTGACTATTTGATGTGCTTATATGAAGTGTTTGATGGAAGTTTTGTTGTTATAGAATAAGCATCATACATGCTTTCACATTGTTGGTTCACATTTGTTATCATTGTTCAATGTTTACAAGGCATCAAAATTCCTAGTTGTGACATGAACTCACCAACTTAATTGTTGACTCTTTTCAAAATCACTTGTATTCTCAGGAAATAAGTAAACAGGTAACCACAAGAGTTTTTGGTAGATGGGACGTCGTCGCATCACGTTATTTACTTTTTTCATATGCATTTGATATCATGTAAACAATGTTTTAAGCACAATGTAAACTTATTAAATATTCAATACAATGGTTTTAATGCTTTGATCGCTACTATTCAAATGGTATGACACTGTACATGAAGTCATCCGCCCCTAGACGTTTTCACCGTTCTGGTTTGGGGGTGTGACGACACACCTTTCTTTTATTAAAATTCCTTAATTAAAATGTTTCTTTTATGGAAAATCTACCAATTCCTCTATTTGAGTTCAGGCACACCCGAGAGTATGCCCAAATCCCTTAAACCAAGGCTCTGATACTAACTTGTAACATCCCGAAAATTCAAATAAAAATTTCATTTTTAAATTCATTCTAATCGTACGATAATCACATCAAACAGTCGATGGTATATTATAGTAAAATGTTATCAGAGTACAAAATCCCAAAATTACGTGATGCGGAAAAACATAGGTGGATGCAGTGTGACCAGGCCGGGCCCTTCCCTTTCGAGCTGGAAGTACCTGAAACATAAACTGAGAACCATGAGCACAAAGCTTAGTCAGTTCTCCAAAAATACCACATACCATACATACATAACAGTCAAAAACATATTGGGTCTATTTCACCCCTTCAGTATCTCTCAATCGGTACTTGGTCTATATCACCCTCACCCCCTCTTGGTATCTTTCAACCGGTAGTAGGTCTATTTCAACCCTTTCGGTATCTTTCAACCAGTACTGGGTCAATTCCACCCCCTTCGGTATCTTTCAGTCGGTATCGGGAATATTTCACCCTTACCACTAACACATATAATCATAAGAATAAGAGTCACAGAGACGTCAAGCAGATACAATCATAGCATTTAATCGTCAAGAAGACAATCATCATACTACAAACATAATCTAGTGGGTCGGTATTGGTGCCTTCGACCCTCATACACAGTGAAGGAAACTCACCTCAGACTGAAGATATAAAATCACACTTGAGCTACTGACTCGCAAAATCCTCTCACTCTAAATCACAAGTAATAAAAACCTAATTATAAATTAGATCAATAACATCCGGAGAGTCCAAAACCTAAATCATGGCTTTAAGGGAAAAGGCTACTTAACCCTTTTGTCACTACTCCTAATTTTAGACTCATCCTAGTCTAAACCCTAACCAAGTAATAGTGTGAATTACATTTCAATCCTTGTTGTATTGTATCCTCTATAGCCTTAGGTCTTGTTTATAGAGCTAACAAAGAAGTATAGAAAGAAACCTAAACTAAATTAAGAAGGTATAATCCAACTTTAGGCAAAAGATCAAGGTTTAAAACATAAATAACACACCATAGGTGTGCTCACATCCAATGAGTTCTAGACTAAGTCAGTTCACGGCGAAACAAACTAGGACCTAGAGTGTTCACAGTCTAGAAAAGAAAAGCCAATGTGTTCACGGTCCAAGATCAATTCAAACATGTAGTTTACGAATTTAGTGATAAGATCAAAGGTGTTCACGATTGGGATTCTAATTCACAAAGGTGTTTACGGATTTGGTTTAATTCACAAAAGAGTTCACGGTTAGTATTCAATTACAAAGGTGTTCACAGTTGGCTTAAATCTGAAAACACCCGCTTATTGGGTTGAAAACCCCAATTCAAGTCCATTTATGAAACGTAAACACTAAAGCCGAATACCATTTCAATCGTAAACACCCCCTATATATATATATATATATATATATATATATATATATATATATATATATATAATTTGTGTGTGTGTTTACACACTGAATCAATTCATTTCCTCATTTCTCAATCGTGAACCACTTCCAAAATCCTCTCAATCTTCATCCGTGAACAACTCCTTTTTCTCTCAATCTTCAAGTGTTTACCGCCAGAATCTTCAAACTTCAACAAATTCCTCAAGAACATTCAAGCCATCTTCAAATCTTCATAATATTTTTAGATCCAACCATGAACCCTATTATCTAACCGGAAACCCCTATTTTGCAACCAAACACTTAGCAACATTTCCAATTAATTCCAATTTAATTGTAAGTCCTTCTTATATAATTAAATTTTTATTTAAATCGATATCCTATTAATTTAAATACGACGTCTGGCATAATTACTTTTAGGATAGGACTTATGTCACGTATTCTAACCCAAGGAGCATTTGCGATCACTTCAAGTCCAATCAAGAACACGCACTAGAGGTGAGTTCATACCCCTATGTTTTTATTATTTTTCAACGTTTTTAGGGGGGAATACAAGTAAAACACAAGAAAATTTTGTGTTAATATTCAAAAGATTTCAACCAGTTTTAAAACAAGTCAAGCTATTCCATCGGATTTAAATCATTTTAAAAGTGTTTCAACGCTTTACACTTTATCTTCCCAAAATGCATATATATATATATATATATATATATATATATATATATATATATATATATATATATATATATATATATATATATATAGTGTGTGTGTGTGTGTGTGTGTGATTATAAAACTTATTAGATAAAAAAAATTAATCCTTTTGTAACATGTCGAGCAAAAGGGTATCTTTCAAAATTATTTTATTGTGTTATACAAACTATTAAATTCCAAGGTTTTTCATTGCATACAAAACATACAAGTAAACTACAATAGGTGTAGTTTAGGGAACATATACATAGTTTTACAAAGTCAAAGAATGCATACTTTTACAAGAACGAGATAACATATGTACACTATTAATACAAGATATACATACAGTTTTCAAGCACCAGATAACATTTGTACACTTTTAATACAAGGTGATAAATACATTTTCAAACATAAGAAACATTTGTATTCTATACGTATTTAGTTAATACATGGTTGTGGGGCACTACTTCGTTGTACCCATTAGGTTACGGTAACTAAGTCCTATAAAGTATAACCAGATTCTCATGGATGGAGAGCGTGAGTTTATGTATAGATCTATACGGGACTAACGATCCCATGCCCTGACTACTAGCTACAATTTATGGGGTAACAAGATGCCTGAAGAACGTCGTAGAGGCAAATCTGTCATTTTAGCATGGTTATATAAAATCCACAACAGTATCAACTAAGACGTTTAGCATGCGGGAAATACATAGCTTCAAAGGTTTTAATATAACTAATAAGAATAAAGTACACTATTTTACACACTATTGGTGGATTCCAGGTATTCATACAAAAGGGGTTAACATACATTTTTAAAGGGACCAATAATGTTAATCCTATGATCTCTTAGTTTATACTTTATGGTCATATATGACTTGCATACACTAAGAAATTTTAGGGGGAAAATAGGTATGGGTCAGTTCACAAAACACACTTACAACTAGGGTCGCTATATACAAGTACAGTACACTATTTCCTAATACAAGGCATACTATTTCCTAATACAAGTACAGTACACTATTTTCTAATATAATACGTACATTTCTGAAAGAACGTATAACAGGGTACATGCATACAAAAAGGTTGAAATACAAACAGAGTCATATTACATTACTTTTCCAAGTACAAGTCAACAAAACTTACATAACATCAGAAAATATAGGACTTTCTAGAAGAATATGCTAAGGTTTTCAAGGAACAAAGAACATACTAAGGTTTTCAAGGAACAAAGAACATACTTTCTCAAAACAAATGCTTATGAACTCACCAAATTTAATGTTGACACTCATTCAAAACCACTTGTATTCTCAGGTCACTAGTAGACAGATACTCACGCAGGTTCTAGAAGATGAAGCATAGTAGCTTCAATTCTTTACTTTACTACTTACTTTTGGAGTCAGTCATATATGATTCGAATACAATGTAAACATTTTAATATCAATACAATGGTTGTTGCTTTTATTACTATTATACAATTGTTGTGATATTGTACATGACGTCCTCCGCCCCCGAACGTTTATGTTGTTCCGCTTTGGGGGTGTGACAGATTGGTATCAGAGCATTGTTTATAGTGAACTCAGTATATTGACCCATAAAAGATATACAACTATAAATATAATGGGGTCAAAGTGCCCTGACTAAAAGTATACTTTTAAAATATAAGTAATTTATACTAAGTATACGAACAAGCATACATACTAGAACAAGTATCACAGGAAGAACAAACAGAAGTATTTAGATGTTGGGCACTATAGTCAAACCTGGACAGTTATGAAATCATATTTGGGATAAATATAGCATGGTCAACTATATTTATTTGAGATACGACCAACATGTGTTTTGGGAGTGATGGTGGTGTTGCAACAAGCCTAAAACTTACCTAACTTTATATACAAAGGATCTCTAGATCAAACCATAAAGTTAAAATACTATAGGAGTATTTTATGGTACTATAAGATAACAACAAGTCTGAAAAGTTACCAAGTTCATATACCAAGAAACTTTAGAATCAATCATATAATTAATACTATAGGAGTATTTTAGGCACTATAACTATCTTATGTGAAAACTAAAAGACCCTCACCGACAGGTCTATAATTGCGAAGTGTATGCTTTCAGGGTTATATATAATTGGGATCTTAAAGACTTAGAATTTGTGACCTTCGCTCAACTACCTGTTCCTTGTTTGGTTGTGGTTTTAGAGTAGGATCACTTATTCAAAGGTCTATTTGATCTTGGTTATATACAACTTGCATACACTGCGTGGTTATAGAAACACCCAGTTTGGATCACCAAAAACTTCAAAAGAAATGTTTTACTTAATCTTATAAGATTCCTTATACATTCCCATTCTCGCATGAACAACCTAGATAAATACAACCACTCCATTACAACAGTCCACAAAAGAGTCAAGGAGGAACAAGAAAGAATTCATAAGGAGGATTCCGAGAGGGGATCGGACAAGGGGTAAAGAACTAGAAAAATCATTGAGGACCTTTACCCGATCAGGAGCAGGCATGGGAGGCTCCCTCAAACATTCGGAGTCAGACTTTCCATCACGAAGTGATGGAGATCAGTGATTAAACTCAAAGCATGACCTAGCAAGGATTCGGCACACCTGTTGAGAACAAGAACGCCATAGGAATGCTCAGATACAACCAATCCCTACCATTTGAAACTAGAACAATCATAGGAAGAACAGAGAACAAAATAAACCACTCACTAGACGCGCGAATAGAGCAAGCACTATATATGTCACGCTAATACATAATAAACTAATATAACCTAGTGAATTAGTGATTACACTACTCACACTATGTGTTAGGTTTATCTCGTCTTTTGTAAAAACTAGTATCAATTATTCAATTCACATAAATTTATACAAGGGTAGCCACTACTAATTCATAGTCTAATTTACATGGACTTATATTATGGATTGTTTTCAAAACACTATAAAAGTTGGAACATGATACAATCGGAACTAAGATAACTTCGATTCAAATAACACTCGACTTTTAACCACCACTAAAGACTTACCCTCATTTCATCTTTTAAATCGTATAACAGAAAGATACCTCCCCGTAGGCCCATGGGGTGCGATCATACCATCATTAATACATCAGATCCCATCAGAACTCCAAGGTGAAGTGTGCTTGGGAAAAAGTAGTACCAGGATAAGTAAACTTACCACTTATCTGATGCCTAATCCTACCCACTACCATGAGTACGTCATAGGATGTAGATCGAAACACTAAGAATTGTATAACAAAACGAGAAATTTATATGTATATATAAAGAGATAGAATACAACTAGAAATGACCATAGTTACTTACAATCTCATTTCACCTCATGCAACAGCATCATGTCTTCACATGGAAATAATCGGTCAATCGATGAAACCCCGATTCTATATATAGATTCCGCTACCTTTCAAGCTGTCGTTACAGCTGTCATGGCGCAATTCAACGCTAACAACCCAAAAGAAAGTGGGAACAGTGTCGACAATTCAAACCGTAGTAACAATCGAGGAACCCAACGAGTGTCTACCCACGGGGAGACCCCAACTCCCAACCCTAAGAACAAGAAGTGTAAATTCTGGGAAAAAAAGGAGTGTAAGTCATCTCAAAGACTTGCCAAGAGACAGCAACCTGTGGCAGCCCCTACGGCCACAACATCTGCCACCCCTATAGCCACAACACTTGCCACAACATTTTTCACGACAACAACCACTCCAAAACATGTCAGGGTATATGCTGGAACACTCCCGGAGTGTGAAAAGTGTAACTACCATCACAAGGGAGTCTGCAGGGAGTTGCGTTGTAATAGGTGCAATAAGAAGAGACACACTGCCCGTACCTATAGAACCCCATCCCGACACATCACTTCCACTACCAATGTTGGTACAAGTCAAGAGTGCCATGCATGCGGTGCAACGGGACATTTCATGAGAGATTGTCCCAAAGAGAGGAAGGATGGAGGAGCGGGAGGAATTTAAAAATAAGTCATGTCGAAACAACGAGGAACACTCCTGGGATTTTTGGTACGTCTCTAAACAATAATACTTACAGCTTAAACTTTTACTAAGACTAGTATCGATTAAAAGTAAACAATTTGCTTCCTCGTCCGAACAAAGCACATCACTTATACGAAAACTAAGTACCCTACAGGTAAGCTGTGATGGCTTAGTGTAAACATTAGGGTCATATATAATTAGAATTACAAGCTTAGAGTGTGTGATTCCACCTTATTTCTTGTTCCTTGTCTGGTTGTGGATTTAGGGCAGAATCACTCAGTCGACTTTCTTCTCAGCCTTAATTATATATGACTTGTAGACACCAAGCAATTATAGATAGACCTGGTAAGAATCATAATATGAAGTATCATTACTATCTATCGAAACACTCCTACTACTAGTACTCGCTTAATGCGGTACGACTCATTCACAGTAACAATAACAAGGATAAAATTGAAAGCGCTAGAGAGTATACACAGAAGGCACTATCACGTACACACATGATGCACTATCGCGCTAACAAAATTTTCTTTCGAATCAAATTAACACATGTTTCACTAAGAATTTATGATATCGTCATTCGACATGGGTTGGCTTGGTCCTCACCATACCAATTGCATGTTCTACGAAAAGACCCTTCGCCTTAACAAACCGACTAACAAAACCTCTGTTACTCATAATGGAAAACTAGATATGAACCTCAGAATCGTCTCTTTCTTCAAACCTCCGAAGAACTCATTCAAAGAGTACCATACCTTATGAAACCCTTCTAGAGTATTCCCCGCAGACCATTCGGGAATACCACTTATGCAGCAGGTCAAGTTCAAGCACAGAGGCTAGGGACAAATACGGTTAACCTATCCTGTTAAGTGTATATGCAAGGGCGGTGTATAATTAAGATTCTACAGACTTAGGATGTGTTTTTCCGCTCTATCTCCTGCTTCTTATTTGATTGTGGACTTGGGGCAAAGTCACCCATCTGACCGTCTTATAAATCTTAATTATCTACGACTTTTATACACGAGGCGATGATGGATGGACCAGGTATGAGTCCTACCATGAAACTTCAGGGCAAAAGCTGCCCAGAACTATGAGTGGATATCCTACTAGTTGGATAAACATAGATAAGTAAGTCAAACCCACACACTCTCTACCGATCAGAACAACAGACCCCAATAGTGAAGATCTGCTGGTACATCAAGCGAGGATCTAAATTCACTGAAGAACGCAAGTATTAAATAAAGCCGAAGAACCCACCTCCTTTCCTAGTTCCGAGTAACCATTCAAGATTCGAATTTCGGGACGAAATTCCCTCTAACGGGGGGATGATGTCATAACTCCTAATTTTAGGCCCAACTTGGTCTAAACCCTAACCAAGTACTAGTGTGAATTACATTGCAATCCTTGTTGTATTGTATCCTCTATAGCCTTAGGTCTTGTTTATAGAGCTAACAAAGAAGTATAGAAAGAAACCTAAACTAAATTAAGAAGGTATAATCCAACTTTAGGCAAAAGATCAAGGTTTAAAACATAAATAACACACCATAGGTGTGCTCACATCCAATGAGTTCTAGACTAAGTCAGTTCACGGCGAAACAAACTAGGACCTAGAGTGTTCACGGTCTAGAAAAGAAAATCCAATGTGTTCACGGTCCAATATCAATTCAAACATGTAGTTTACGGATTTATTGATAAGATCCAAGGTGTTCACGGTTGGGATTCTAATTCACAAAGGTGTTTATGGATTTGGTTTAATTCACAAAAGAGTTCACGGTTAGTATTCAATTCCAAAGGTGTTCACGGTTGGCTTAAATCTGAAAACACCCTCTTATTGGGTTGAAAACCCCAATTCAATTCCATCTATGAAACGTAAACACTAAAGTCGAATACCATTTCAACCATAAACACCATATATATATATATATATATATATATATATATATATATATATATATGTGTGTGTGTGTGTGTGTGTGTGTGTTTACACCTAGAATCTTGAAATCTTCAACAAATTCCTCGAGAACATTCAAGCCATCTTCAAATCAGCATAATACTTCAAGATCCAACCGTGAACACAATTATCCAACCGTAAACCCCTATTTTGCAATCAAAACACTTAGCAACATTTCCAATTAATTTGAATTTAGTTGTAAGTCCTTCTTATATAATTAAATTATTATTTATATTAATATCCTATTAATTTAGATATGACGTCGGGTATAATTACTTTTAGGATACGACTTCTGTCACGTATTCTAACCCCAAGGAACATTTGCGATCACTTCGAGTCCAATCAAGCACAAGCACAAGAGGTGAGTTCATACCCCTACGTTTTCATTATTTTTCAATGTTTTTAAAGGGTAGGGTGGGGGGAATACAAGTAAAGCACAAGGAAATTTTGTGTTAATATTCAAAAGTTTTCAACTAGTTTTAAAACAAGTCATGCTATTCCATCATATTTAAATCATTTTAAAAGTGTTTCAACTACTTCAAGTGGTTTTACACTTTATCTTCCCAAAATGTGTGTGTGTATATATATATATATATATATATATATATATATATATATATATATATATTAGGGTTTGCTCTTGGCTTGCGGACGCCTTGCGTATGCATGGGTATGCCCAACGTATGTAGGGGACACCCCACTTCGTGCATGCATAGGAGTACACCGTGCGTACGCCCAGTGTACTCAAGTACGGTCCATAGATAATCGAATAAATAGCGACATTTTTTACTTGGCAATTCAGGTGTTACAAAACTAGTCCTATTTTTAAAGTGAAAGCGGATCCAAATCAACCTGGTATTACTTCCAACGGAGAGATTTTTATTTACATCAACACAATTCAGGAAGGCTTTTGCAAATTCGTGATTTAAAGGGAGTTTCCTTACAAACCAAGTTGGTTATTGGGCAAATCGGATTATTTTTGACATCATGAACCAAATCGAATATGTATACTTGTTAGTGTACCTCTAACTATATCAATCCACTTAAACTTATAAGTCTATAAACTTCATATTTTTATTAATCCTCTTATATAACCTCTTGTTCTTGTTTCAAGTGTACATCTTCTATTTGAACCCAAGTTAGAATGTGCATATATACACATCAGAATGTGCATGCATGCATATTTATGTTTTTGTGTTTTTTTATGTGTTCATGTTACGATTATCTTAAACGCCAGTATTAGAGTCTCATTGTTGTGTTGGATCTGAAAAATTGTGAAAAAACACAAAATGTGTATATATGCACATATATATGAACATTCAAATGCCCCCCCCCCCCCCCCCCGTTTATGTGCGTTAATCCCCCCCCCCCCCATGTTTTCTTTCTCTATCACATGTCAAGCCCTCATTTGGTGGCTTTTTTCCACCCACTTTGTATTTTGGCCATAATTCTTTTTCTTTGAAAAAAGAAATCTGAAAAAATCAAAGTTCTTAAAATTTAATTCTCTACAAAATAACCACAATCATGAAATTTATATATATATATATATATATATATATATATATATATATATATATATATATATATATATATATATATATTGAAAAAACCCAGAAAAAAATTCTCCAAAAATCATAAAAATTTAACAGATACGTCTACTCAATATACTAGTAACTTTGTTAAAAGAATTTTTCAAAAAGAAAAACACTAGTATCTTCAAGTATATAGTAAAGATATTAAAAAAGAAAAAAAAATGACAAAAAATTAAAAACGAATAAAAAGAAAAAAAAAACGTTAAAACTAAGCATATATCTGTTTTTGAAAAATAAATTAAAAATAAATAATAAAACTCACTTAAATGGCATTGTATGGACGTTCATCACACGTGATTAAATCATCGAGTTTGTATTAGTTATCATGGGCGTGGGTTGCATGCGAACGCACCACGACCAAGTATTTGGGTTTGATGTTTGTGCCCTTGACGAAATGGGTGGTGGAGAATTTTCAGCTAATATATATATATATATATATATATATATATATATATGGTGTGTGTGTGTATGTATCTCAAATCAATACTTAGGCTATGTTTGACATATTAGCTGAAAAGCTAGCTGTTAAATAAAAAGTTAATTGATAGTTGAAAAGTTAGCTGATATAAAATGACATTTGTTAAAACTAGCTAAAATATATAAAATGACTTAAAAGAGTATTTAAAATAATGTGTTTCTATAATTAATTAAGAGGTATATTTGGAAAATAAAATAAAATAAAATAAAAATCCTAAAAAGCTAGTCTAAGTAGCTTTTAAAAAAACTAGCTTATAACCGACTTTTTGGCTTGCCAAACATGACAACATAAAAAAAGGTCGAACAATAAGCTAGTTGGGCGCGCCAAACACAACCTTAGCTTATTGAAGAATTTATAACATGATAATATTTTTGAGGCATTTTTAAACATGTTCATAAAACTAACATTTTGGGCCCCACAATTTTATAAAAAGTAATATGAAATTTAAAGCTAAAAAATATGCGGTACTTACAAAATAAATATATAGATAAAAAGTTATATACTTTTAATAGCATGAATAATAAATAAAATATATTTAAGGTATGTGTTGTTTGTATACTATATGTTAGAGAAAATTGTGCGAGTGGTCCCTCTATTTTAGTATAAATTGCACGTTTGGTCCTTCTTATTTTTCTAACTCGGGCTATCATCATGTTTTAATTATGTAACACGCCTAGTCCCTATTTTAACAATCCGTCAATTGTTTCCGTTACACACCCCACGTGCCTTGCACATTGGGGTATAATAGTCATTTACCATTGGTAATGTTCTACCGCCAAGAAATAAAAGACAAATCGCTTATCAGCATGATCGGACACAAACATTCACAGGAAAAAACCTTTGAAAACCCTTGAAAACCCTTGATCAAGAGAACCCTACATTTGAAGACAACAATGGCGCCTTGGAGGATACGTGCTACCATGGACGAGATTGACGTTGCTCGTAGATATGGTAAGTGTTCACTCCATTAATCTGTGAGTAATTTAAACAGAAAATTATGCATCAATCTATAGTTGGACATCCTACGATATTCTCTATCCGATTACACCATGGTGGACAGTTTACACAGTTCCCTAGAAGAAGGTACATCAAAGGCAAACAAAATTACATTAATTTACTAGACATTGACACCTTTTCCATTCACGACATTGAAGAGATGATGGAGGCTTTAGAATATTGATTCAGACCAGATGCTGCTCTACTATCATTTTCTGAGACCATTTGGCAATTTAGATTTTAGGTTATTTGCTTTGGGTTCTGATCAGGATGTTTACCATCTAGGTACGTATGTTGATAACAATAAGAAAATAGACGTACAAATTTACATACTTATTCTATGTCCCCTAATCCTAATAAGGTTAGAATTATCGAAATTAAAGAGCCACTAGCTTGCTCCAAAAGGTTGTTCTTGGAGTGGCATGACTCTCCAATTAAGAATTAGAGTGTTCCAGACCTAAACCTAGTTGAGCATGAGAGTGTTCCAGACCAAACACAAGTTGAGAATGATAGTCACTTGGACAAAGAACCATTTGGGGTTGAACATGTTGATTTTGAAATGAATTTAGAGAATGAGGATGATGATAATGATGGTAGTGATGGGTTTTCGCCATAAGAACATCCTATGTGCTCATGCAACCCTAATGCTTGGATCTAGGTTTCTCTATTGTACATGCAATTCATCCAAGACTTTAAACCCTAGTTTTAGGATACAATTAATCATATTAACATGTGAAAGGGTTTTTAGATCTTACCTAGATTGTTATGTAGCAATAACAATCTCAAATCCTCATTGTAATGACTTTAGAAAGCTTAGAGTCACAAGTGTCACTCCTCTAATGGTTCACAAACACCAAGAGCAAGAGGATGAAGAATGAGAAGAGAAGAGGCTGCCCAAGAACGTCCAAAACCCTAGAGGAACTCTTAGCCACGTTTTTGGGGCTTAAGAGTACTATATATACATGTAGGCTATTAGGGTTTTCAACTAGGAAACCCTAATTTGACTGCTTAAGCCCTAAGCAGCCCATGGACCCTTTTAGAATAACCCTTAGACGATTTCTAATGGGTTTCCCCATAGAATTCGTCCAACCTATTATTCCAAGGTAATCCATAGCCCAAATGCAACTATCTTATAATTACAGTTCCAGTCCCTTAAGTTTAATTAATCTCTTTTAGCCACAAAATTAATTATCAATTAATTCTTGACTAATATTAATTAAACAATATGATTTATCCTTTAATATATTATTCTCATAATATATTAATAAATCATAATTAATCTTCTCTCTCCATAATTCATCCTATCAAGTTGCTTTGGTGAAGGCAACCCAAAAGGACCATGCACCATCGGGTCAAGTACATACCAAAATAGTTATAGACTTAGACACTAATCCAACAGGTAGTAGACACAACAATGGCAATGGTAGTGATGAGTTTGCTGATGATAGTGATAGTCAAGATAGTGATTTTTTTTATTAATGAGGACAATCTCATACACGATGTTGATGCGGATATGAAAGTTTTGCATATGAACATTGCCAAGGATGTAAAATGGGTTGGAGGTTCTTTTAACAGTAATGTACCTGAAGATACACATGAAGGTGAATTGGAAGTGATCAATACAGAGGTTTTTTTTCTTGGTCTTAATCAAATGAGGAAAATGATGATAAGCGAAGGAAAACTATTAAAGCCATACAAAGGGATTATGAAAATGTTGTAGATTTAGTTAGTGAGCCTTTCTACATTTTTCAAACTTTCAGTTCATCTAATGCCTTTAAGATACAAGTGAAACTACATTCCATGAGGACAACAAAGGAAATACAATTAGAGAAAAATGATAAGAATAGGGTTATATTTGTGTGTAAGGACACAATACAAAATCTTGCTACTAATGAAGAAGATAAGTGCCCATGGGTTATCTATTGTAGTAAGTGGAAGCATGACATGGTCTAGATGGTTAAGACATACATGAAAGAGCATCGATGTCTACAAACAAGGAAAGTCAAAGCATGTGACTACAAGTTACTTTCAGAGCATATAGTACAAGTTATTGAAACAAACTCAAATATTCCTATTAGGGCTTTACGAGAGAACCTCCAACATGAGTACCAGATGGACATTTCACATATGAAAACTTTTAGGGTAAAGAAAAAAGCTTTAAAGAATGTTCAAGGAGATTATGCCAGCCAATATAAGTTGTTGAGGGATTACATTTTAGAGGTACATGCACATAACCCAGATAGTACAATTAAAATTGATGTTGAAAGTGAAGAGAATCCAACTGTTGAGAGAAGAACATTCAAAAGTATATATGTTTGCATTGGAGCTTTGAATATGGGTTTTGAAATAAGAAGAAAGGACTTTCTTGGACTTTATGGGGCCTTCATGAAAGGTCCTTATCCATGCCAAATCTTGTCTGCCGTGGTAAGATCTTCTTATAAACTTCATTCGGGTTGTGAATCACTTTACTAACTTTTTTTTTGTATTATATGTTATTTATTGAAAGTAGTGTTAACTAACCTATGTTTTCTGGTAATTTATGTTTGTAATCAAAGGCGTTAGATGGTAATAATGAGATATATATTTTAGCCTACATTGTGGTTAAATCATAAACATTGAATTCTTGGACTTGGTTTTTAAGTAATTTGGGTGATGACTTAGGTTTGGGAACCAATTCCAATTTATCATTTATGAGTGACAAGCAAAAGGTATTCAAACCTATTCAAACTAGGTTTCATAGTTTTTTGGTTTTGATTTAGGTTTACTTACATACAAGCATGTTATTGTTGCTAGGGTTTGTTGCCAACGATTACAACACTATTTTCATGTGCAGAGCATCGATATTATCTTCGTTACATACATGACAACATGAAAAAGATCTGTAGGGGAAATGGGTTCAATGAACTTCTTTGGTAATGTGCCACAACCTCTAATGTACAACAATTTCACCAAGCAATGGAAAAACTAAAGAAGCTTAACAATAACGCTTATGAGTGGCTGAAACAAATACCTCCTCAAAGTTGGGCTAACTCTCTCTTTACAGGTATAATGATCTTTGATCTCTACTTAATAATATTAGAAGAAGGTATACTGGATAATGACATACAGCTTGTTTATGTTTAGGTAGAGCACATTGTGATGCTCTGCTTAATAATTTGTGTGAAGCTTTTAATAGCAAACATGAAGAAGGTCGTGATGCCCCAATCATTACTTGCATTGAGTTAGAGGGTACATTATGAAGAAGATTGTCAAAGTTGACAAGGAAATTCAGAAAGTAGTAGGTCCTTTGACTCCTACAGCTACAAAAATATTGGATAAGATAAAGAGTAAGGCAGAATAGTATATTGCAACATTTTGTGGTGACGGAAAATATCAAGTTGTTGGACCTTGGCAAGATCAGTGTATTGTGGATGTAGGTCAACAAAGTTGCACGTGCAAAAGGTGAGAATTCACGGGAATATCATGCAAACATCGTGTGGCTTCTATTTAGGACATGGGGAGGAATAACATGGATGTGGGTATCCCAAAATCATTTGTGCATCCATGTTACTGGTTATCAAGCTGGAAAGAGATGTATTCTTTTAAAGTTAGTACAATCAATGGAAGGTCCATGTGGGAGAAGTCGGCTATACCAACAACTTTGTTCCCTCCAAAACATCGTGTTCTAATAGGAAGACCAAAGAAGAAGAGAATAATATCATTATGGAAAAGGAGGACTATTTTAGAGGAAACACATCATCAAGAGCCCATAGATCAGTAACATGTAACAAGTGTAACAGTTTTGGTCACAATGCAAGAACCTACAACGGGCAAAAACCAATTGTTGGTGGGGGTGGTGAACAGTCAAAAGTAAAAGGAAAAAAAGGAAAAGGAAGGCTACGAATTGATGGTTTGTAATAGGGCTAGTATTTTGCTACTTTTAATATGAATATGTTGTGTTATGTTGCTACCTGTAATAGGGCTAATATTTTGGTACATTATTTACGAATAATTTGTAATAGGTCTAGTATTTTGCTACTTCTTTTGGCCAATATGTTGGCACGTTTGAATGAAATAGTTTGTAACAACTAATCATCCTTGCCTTGTAATAGTTTGGTACTAATTAATGGAATGTTTTCTTTTTATGATGCACCATTGCTACTTGTTTTGGTCAATATGTTGCTTATACATCACTTCAAAACATAATTAATATAACACAATACCGTTTTCATTGATCTTAAAGAACTTAATCATTTGCATTATGAATGCTTAAACAACCTAACCATTACAGAAGACGATATCATTACATCCACTATTACAACATAACCATTACAAAAGACTTTACCATTACAATAACGACTAATCTTCACCTTACAACTTTTAAAGATGTATCACCAAGAACAATACCCAACTAATAAATAAACATATTTTCAAGATTAGATTTTCGTTTTGTAGCTTCTTGTTCAACCTCACAAGCCAGGAGATTCTCAAACCATCACCATGAGCCTTTTCATCATCATTCACCCAAGCAATAAATCCTCTGCGTGATCCATGTCAATTTCAAAAGCCACGATTACAATACTCATAATACCATATGGTGATATCTCCAACTAGGGTTACAGTTACATAATTCTCAAATAAAACATACCTTACTTGGACATGCATAAAAGGGTCTTTCTGGATTATTGTTAGTAGCTGAAGTCCAAATTACAACAGCAGCCCACAATCACATTTAACTATTCCTGATTTGAATGAGAAAATGTGTAACCAATGCAACGATGGAGAAATTGAAAGAAAATCAAAATTAGGGTCAATCCTAATGAAAAAACGAGTATTTGAAGCTCGTTTGCAATGGTAAATGACTATTATACCCCCAACGTGCAAGGAACGCGGGGTGTCTAACAGAAACAATTGACAGATTGTTAAAATAGAGATTATATGCATTACATAATTAAAACATGAGGATAGTCCGAGTTAGAAAAACAAGTTAGGAACCAAGCGTGCAATTTATACTAAATCACAAGGACCATTCACGTAATACGATAATATTTGAGGCATTTTTAAACATGTTTATAAAACTAACATTTTGGGCCCCACAATTTTATAAAAAATAATATGAAATTTAAAGCTCAAAAATATACCGTACTTACAAAATAAATATATAGATACAAAGTTATATACTTTTAAAAGCATGAATAATAAAATAAAATATATTTAAGGTATGTGTCGTTTGTATACTACTATATGTTATTTATAAAATTTCTAACATTACACATGGCGTGTTATGCGAGGGATTGTTTGGGCCACATAAATCTCCATATTGATCGGTCCAATATGTAAGAAAAGCTGCCATCAACAAATATCTCTCATGCAGCGTACATGCAAACCCCCCTTTTTCCTCACCTGTCAATTTTCAAAAGATTTCCAAGTGATTCATAATGCATCTTCATGTACCCGTACAAAATATATACTTTATAAATTCCATTATACGCTTTTACTTTCCGACCATATTTTCTATATTTTTTTTTATTATATTAGGATAAAATTATTAAACATTTTAATATAATATGAAAAAATAAAGTCGACAAGCACATGTTTTAGCCTCTCGTTCACTTTGTTGCTTCCTATACATGTTGTAATTGTCATAACTTAAATATTACTATATTACTATTATACTATATGTGAATCAATTTTGAAGATTTCATAGATACCCATGAAATAAAACACCGCTAATGGGCATTAAATATGGTTCTTTATGGGCTTTGCATTAGTAGGCTTTTATGTATCTATTTATTAATTATGTTGGGTTAGGGGGTCCCATTATTGGTCTTATCCATCATATTTTGAGACTGTTTAATGGGAAAACTAGGTAGTGTTTAGGGCCCGTTTTAAGTATGGCTCAAAAATAGTCAAATGCAAAAGGAATTAATTGTATCTAAAAGTATCAAAAGAAGATAAGTTTTTTTTTTGGCATAATAGTAAGAATATAAGTAAACTATAAGTTTTGAATGTAATAAATAAAATGTCTTTTTATTGATTTGTTGATTATAGAAAAACAAATAGCTATTTCTATTGTGAATTTCATTCCGGTAGAATCAACCATACTATTATTTTTCTTGTCCCATCATAATTGTAATATGTGTATTAAAAGTTAAATAAAGCTTAAATTTGTTGTTAGTTAGTTTGAAGACTTGTTACTTAATCAATAAATTAACCAACAAATTACCATCCAACTATTTAAACTCATGATTAAAAACATAAAAATTATATAAAAGATTACGTAGAAATTGCATGCATGAAAAACCACCACAAGTTCATAAAATCTTAAAGACAAGCTGAACATCTAAAGATTACTTTCAATATTAGCTAGATAAAAACTTAACCAAGCATGACTAAGAAAGAAAAGAATAGATTAATTGTACCAAACATTCCAATACAAAATATGAAGAATGATGGTTTCAAAAAACCCTAAAATGTCTTCAAGCCTATTCCTAAGTTAGAGACGAGATCCCTAGAAAATGACATCTATCATACCTTAAATAACATTCCAATAGCTGAAAATTCAAAAATGCCCATGATAAGTTATGCGGACCACATAGGCTATAGTGTAAATTGAAAGGTCATTTTAATCATGATCTTCCTTGTATCTTCCTCCTTATTTGTCTAGCTACGAAACTTAGCTCAAAATGCTTTTTAAAATCAACCCAATATCACCACACTGTTTATCAAACTCCCTTAGCCCATTAAATGACCCAAATATTCATCCTTTTCCCCAACATCTTCAAGTCCAAATTAAGGGGTTGGCTAAAAAGACATTTCATGTTGCAATATAAATACCCTAATTAATTTTTTAAATATTTTTATTGGATGAAATTGCATTGTTTTCTGGAAAAACTGATTATATACAGTTAATTATTGGTTGATTTTTTAAAAAGTGGTCGATGGGGTGTCTAAGGGTGCCTTATTAGCAACACCCCAAATTAAATGTAGCCAAGTCCACATAAATCTTGTATGTCTCCTTATCAATATCGCTTTGTATTAGTCTTTCAAAAATTGAAATTAAACATAAAGATTAGAAATTACCTATCATAGATATAATATAAATAAAAGGAATATATGCATGATAACTAATTAAAAATAAATAAAAATATATTAAAATAAACTATAAAAAAAAATACACATATCATCCCATAACAAGCTGCTTATATAACCGGCCTTGAGGTTTATAACATTGTTAAAGTTCCAATTCAAGAGTTTATGTCTTATCCTTGTACTCAATTCTTTCATGTGGCATATAAAAACTAAATTATTAAAAAGATGATGAAATAAAGATCTTATACAAATAACCAAATCTAGTCCTAAGCTTAGACATGCCTCCCACTCTTTAAAATCGTCCATTTAAGACACCCACAGAAATTTAAAACCATTACCAGTACTTAAAGTTGTTAAAAGCCGACTCATAGACTTTTTGCACACCCTTTTCAAGATCTAGGAATAATCCTTCCAATAGTATATAGTGTGTTAGGGTTTAAGTCATTTGAAGATGTACATCATCATATAGACAGTGAGAAAAATTATAGCGAGGAATTTTCATTTTGTAGCATTTGTTCTTCATGTATCATTGTAATTTTATTTTATATATTATGCTATCATTTCCTCATGAATTATATATTTGATTAGTTCATTAAGATTTTATTTTTGCATTGTCGATTGTCCAAGAGATTTAACACATAAAATGACATCCGCTTCAAACTGCAAGAAAATGATTATTGATCACGTATAGTGTGACAACCTAGAAAACATTTCATCGACCACTGTTAATATTTAACCGTTAATATTTAACGATAAAATGTGAAAATCTAATAAGGACAATTTTGTAACCACCTAATATCTAACCTAATAAATAAAAATCATTTTTGTCAAATGTCATGTTCTTATTGAATTTGACACATGTTATTTTTTGAAGAAAAAAAAATTAATTATTCTTTTTCCACTTGTCATCTTCTTGTATTTTTTGTTTTCTTAATTTTTAAAATTCACATTTTACTAAGGGTTTATATATATAAGATGAATCATTCTATTAAATTTAAGAATAGAGGCTCTACAACCATTTTTTTTACTTCCCATTTCAAATCTCCTAACTAGAATATATTAAATTAGTTACTTTATCCATTATATCATTTGTATTTATATAAAAGGATTAGTTTAAAAAAATATGTAATGATTACAACTTTATATTAAACTTTTAATTTTAATATATTCGTATAGTACACGGGTCTTACACCTAATATTTTAATATATTCGAAATTTGCGTCCTTTATTACGTCAACTTTTAGGCTCAAAATTGAGTGCATGAAAAGTCACGTCACTTTGAGAGCAAGTTAACTTTTATAGATTATATAAGCTACAATGATCTCAGAAATATAAATTTTGCAAAAATCCGACTCAATATGGATGAGATATAACTTTTACAGCAAATAAATATATATCGTGCGTATGAAGTTACAACGACGAAAACTACAAAGAAAATGGTGAACTTTTGGAAAAAGTCACCAAAATGACAATTGTAGTGCTACTCAAAGTATGAATTGTGAGACATATAACGCTTAAATCGGGAACTGTATGGGAGAGTTACGGTTTTTATAAAATCATAATGGTAATAAAAACTAGTAGAAAATTGAAAGTCAAAACTAGCCAAAACGATCAAAAGGAAAATTGTAGTGTACGACGATACCTACACTGATATATAAGAGTTGTTGAAAATAGAGTTCGTATGTGAGAGTTACACAATTTCAAAGTTGAATTTTTACCATCACGCCCGCCCGTGCGTAGTGCGTCGTGCGCAAACTGACACCTGATACACATCTAGATACGGGGTGATGTAGCATACGTAGAGGACGACACGTAATAGCATTCTGTGGTTCACGTGCAATTGTGTGATGTGCACCCCAAATTTTGCTTTAAATAGCAGACTTCGGCATACTCTTTCCACACCTCTCTAATTCATTATCTCACTCTCTCGATCTGAATGCTACTGCCCCCGAGCGCCACTCAAAGTTTGAAGTTTCAGTTTCCACCCTACAACAACGGCATCATAACTCACAGGTGAGTTCACGTCCCCAGTTTCCAAACCTTATCGCGCGTGCCGAGGGGGGGGGGAGTACATGTTAAATGCAACTATTGCATAGTTACTACTACTCATAGTTAGATAATTATGCTCATAACATTATGATGATATTATGTCCGGTAGATACTCTGCCTAAACGTTTGAGCTAATATTATACCTAGTTGTTATGTCGATTCACTATTGCTTGTGTTACTAGATTTCAGAACATCTATAAGCTAAAATGGTCGTACCCTTAGGTACTTCTCAGATGTCCGATCCTTACCTGATAGTCTTGGAGTACAAAATCTTAAAAATTAATAAAATATATACAACCCAACAAAGATTAAAAAATATAGAGCGATATATATACGCTCATATAACTATATCTACAACCTACCAACACGAATCCACGAAATTGCAACTCAAGAATTTAGGTCAAAACCATGTTTAAAATTGGTATAGTACAACGGTCGTACCACAACTAGACTTACAATGCGTAATTAAGTTTTATTATGGTCTAACTAATGCACAACCAAACTCGGATATGGTGGTTGGCAATCTAAACGCTTTAGGACTTCTGGATTGGATACATAGACATGGATTGTATACTCGGAGAAATTTTTTTAAGGCTTGTACGTCTGAGGATTTATGGCTTAACGACATCTACGTCTGAGGGTTTTTGGCTTAACGACATCTACGTCTGATGATTTTTGGCTTAGGAACTATTATTCGTGACTTACGACATAGTAGGGAGACTTAGGAATTACAAGTACTATCTATTACAAACTTATAATTGGATATTATATAGTATTTAATTGATCTTTACATCTCTCATAAACATCTTTCCTATTTGATGTCTTATGCAGGTTTGCTCAAGAGCATGGCAGGCACAGGATCATGGATTATAGCTTCCTTATCAGAGGAGGAGCATGCACTACATGGTGCTTCTGACCCTATCGACACACCAGCGACGATCCTGGCTTCTAAGGAGGAGTCGATGGAGGATAGTGATGACGCTAAGCCCGATTATACCATATATGATCACTCTAGCCCGGACCTTTCTGAGCCCATTCATTCATCAGACTACACACCATTTGTACTCGAGCTTCTCAGCTCTGAGTATGAGTCGGACGAGGACGAGGAGGATTCTACTACCTGCCCATAGATCTCACCACCTCTTCCTACTCCCTGATCGCACTGACCTCGCTTTATTGGTACATGGGTTACCTTGACAAAGACCAGTGTTATTCCTTCTAGAAAGACATCAGCATCCCCACCATCATCACCATCGCCTGCGCAGAAACCGTATGGATGTCACACCCAGGCTAGCCAGTGGCAGAAATGCCAGGCAGTACGGCGTGGGGTAAATTGGATCTCGGCAATCAAATATATTGAACATTACACACAAGTATATTACAAACTATACTTTCATTTATTTTAAAATAGGGATTTCAATGTTTTAGTAGGCCAAACATACATCATAAACAAAATTAAACATAGAAAAAACAAAAACAAATTACAACATTCTTCCATGACGACTCCTTCTTCAGATTGCTCGTTCTCTGCACTCATCTCCCTGAGAATACATGTATTTTGAAAACGTCAACAGAATGTTGGTGAGTTCACAGTTTTTGATTTATTTCTGCTTTATATGATCTTTTATATTTAAAAATCCTTTTCTTTTTGGAATAATCTCTTTTAAAACATTTTATTATGTTATTTGAGAATCCTGACCTCCTAAGTATTTTAGGGTGTTTTATTTATCCTAGATCTATTTAGGATATCTTAACATTTTAACTACATGAAGGTGTCCCTCTAGGTAGCTGCTTCCCTTAAGGTTGTTAATCGCATTACCATAAGCCCCTATAATCGACGTTGTAGACTTATAATAACCTCGCACGATGCTTCATCGGACGTCGTAGTATTAACTGATTAAAGAAAGTTATCATGTCGGGATTGTAGCTAGCAATCGCAGGTGGAGGTGTCAAACCCTGTATATATTTATACATAACTTTCCATCTCTATTTAAGATAAAAGGTTATAGGCCAGGGTAGCCGAATTTAATCAAGGCTAAAGGATGAATAATTTATGCCCACTAACACTTTAACCTTGGGTATTTTATCTTATCTTTGAATCTTTTGTTTTACAAAAACTCTTCATAATTATCACTATATACCTTTATTATATATGATAACTATTATTTATTTATCTCATAATTATATTTGTATTTGTATAATCTTTCAACATATATAAACCCTATAATTATGTTTATTTTGAAAATAGAATATCCGGCAGAGTAACAACTAAGTACAGTGCATATCCTAATAATTTGATCAGCATATCCTCTAGGTACTTAGTTATCATAGGAATTTGGTTATCATAACATCTAGGTAAAATCATTTCCTAGACTATTGGGCATCATAACTCTTAGGTGTAATATCATAGCTTACATCTAGGAATGGTTTCTATATATCATCCTAAAGTTATATTAATTTATAAAAACTACTAATATATCTACAAAATATATTTTTATAAAGTAGTTTAAATATAACATGTAACCCCCCCCCCCCCTTTGAAAACCTTTAAAATAGTAAAATGGGTCCGTGAAACTCGTCGTGTGTGTTTGAAACTGCTAGTGTAGGGTAGGATCGGGATTGGGACTCCGGGGAACTGCCTAGAAAGCAGCAACTTCAAGGTAGGGAGAGACAAGAGAGGTGTGCAAATATGGAATGGCACGACACTCTATTTGTAGTTGAGTTTTGAAGGTGCGCGTCGGGCAAGATCCATGTGCGACGGGCATGAACATCGACGTAGAGAGAGACTAGGCATTGTTGATTGCAAAAGTTCAACCTGGTATGCTATGCGTACCATGAGTACGATGGGCGTATGCAAGCCAGACTCAAACGCTAATATTTTTGTCTTGGACCCTATTTAAAGACCTTAACTTATTCCAAACCCTTATTAAATTCAACCTCCACCCTCTTTAACCCTAATTTCGAAACCCTAGCCCTATTTGTGAGATCCTTGAGTTTGTGAGTGCTTTGGAGTGTTCTTGGTGCATCTTGGAGAAGAAGGAGCTCATTGGAGAAGTGTTGGTTGCATTGGAGCTTGTAGATCCACACCTTGTTCACTTTGATCCTCCTTCTAGAGGTATAAAGCTTCAATCCTGATGGTTCTTTTTGTAGATCTAGTTTTGGATTAATTTTCCATGTTTTGGTCCCATGGTTTCGGTTCTTGTGAGTATAAGTTACTCCATAGCTTAAGGGTGTCATTTCTTGTTAGATCTGAGGTTCACGTAGCATAAAAATCAGATCTTGATGAGTATAATCCTTCCATTCATGAGCTAGTGACCTTTTAATGAAGTTATGGATTTAGGGATTTGGTTTGGACACCATTAAGCCATGCAAAGTCATAAAGTCAAGAACTTTATGACTTAGGACGTCCCATAAGAATCAGATCTAGAAGTTAGACATTTTGTCTTAAGGCATTAAGAGCTAGCAATGGAGCTTTTGGGCTTCAGTGTCGTACACCAGTCATATTGGGGTGGTACGTGGGGTATACGCACCTAGGTGCCATAATGGGCCATTTTCGGGCCTTGGCTCTTTTGGGTTTTGGGCCAAGAGTTGTTGGGTCGGTCATGGGAAGAGTAAAATGCTTGTTTACCTATTCATATGATAGAATATGAATTGGACCTTGTTTTATGGGAAATTGTTGTAACTATTGATTAGGGATAATTTGGATGTGTTCAGTGTGGAAAGCTTGGTAGCAGCAGCGCGTGTGATTCTGTTATCTTTAGAATTAAGGTGAGACTCCTCACTGTATCCATGGGTTGAAGGCACCAATGTTGGCCCATTAGGATATGTTATGTAGGACGCTATCTGTCTTTGTGACTCTTGCATTATATAATGGGTTGGGCCCAATGGCATGCATGTAGGGTTAGGTCTAACTACATGAGAGGGTTGAGCCCATTATATGTTGGGTTGGGCCCATTGTATGACGGGTTAGGCCTAATTATATGTTGGGCGGACCTATTGATTAGGAAGGGATAGGCCTATTATTATGGGTTGGGCCCAATGTGTGGGCTAGGCCCAATGTGTGGGCTAGGCCCGATGATATGTATGGTATGTGGTATTTTGAGGAACTCACTAAGCTTTGTGTTTACGATTTTAATGTTTATGGTTTTAGGTACTTCCAGTTCGAAAGGGTAAGGCTCGGCGTGATTGCAAAACATCCCTCAGAGTTTATTCCGCATTTGATTAATCGTGATTTTTACTCTTATGTTTAAGTACTATTGTCACATTGAATGATTTTGGGAATGGAATGTTATATGAATTAATGTTTTAAAAGTGAAAAATTTTCCATTGATTTTTGGGATGTTACAAGTTGGTATCAGAGCCTTAGTTTGAGGGATTCAGGCACACTCTCTGGTATGACTGAACTCAAACTAAGGAATTGGTAATCTTTTGAAAGAAAACAAAATTCTAAAATTATTTTCTTTTATAAAGAAAAAATGAGGTGTGATATGTACAATCTATTAAGCTCAAGTAACTGATTCCCATAATACCCATTCATGTTGATATATTATATGTTATGAATGGTTGAAAGCTAGGATAAGGCTAAGGATACTTTCAGGAATTGCATGATAAATTTTCCTAATATGTGATGCCTCGTAGCCTAGGAGGGATTTGATGTTATGCTAGAGTTGGAATCTATATCGATAGAAGTTATTGCTAAGTGTATGCAGTGGCGAATCTAGGATTCAAACTCACGTGTGTCCCATTTAAATAAAGAGGTAAAATAAATGGGTCGAAAATTTTGGTTATCGGGTCGGTTTGTCGATATATTTTGATGAGGGTGTTTGTTGTTCATCGTTTTGTTGTTGGGTATCATAATCAGACAATAAAAAGCTTTTTTTTTACCTTTTTATATAAACTTTTAGCATTATTCCTAAAAATAAAATAAATAATTACAAATCCATATAAATTATCAAAAACAAATACATCTACACTATAACTATATATTTTTAATATAAATAAAACATCTAAACAAATAATATATAAAAACTAAAATAAAAAAGGATATTAAAGAAATAATCATAATTTTTTGTTATATCTAACAAGAAGAGTAAGTTTTTTTGGCTTTGTTTAAGCTTTGTTATCTTTTATATCAGTAGACATTAAATTTATATATTATTTAGTACAATTTTAATGAAGCAAATTACATTGATAATTATAATTGTTTATATACATAGCAACTAGAGACAACTGTATGATCACAAAAGTAATGCCAGTTTTTTTTTGTAGATTTAGACTATGACTTTGAGGCTTGTAGGTAGGCTATGTCTTTTTATTTAATTGTTTTACGGTTCATATCAACCGCTACAAGAAATTTAACCTCAAGTCCTAAGAAAAAGAAAAAAAAAGACTTACCCAATAATTTGAATTGAGGAGAAAGCAGCATAGTTTTCTAGTTGCAGCGCCGACAACAGATGGTCTAGTCCAGTCGCATGAAGGTGGGGATGACATCTGGTACGAGTGGCGAAGAGCAGGTGGGAGACAACCAATAGTCTAAAACTTTGACCCCAAGAATTGTTGAAGACAACTTGCGATCATCGGAGATTGATGTCACGCCCCCAAACCAGACGGCGGAAACGTCCAGGGGTGGAGGACTTCATTCGTAGTATCACAACACATGCATCATAGTAATCAAAGTACAAAAAACCATTGTATTTAATAGTATAAGTATTTACATGTGTTCAATCATTGTATACTGAAACCAAAATAGTTATACAAAAGAAGAAGATATGACTCATAATAGCTCCATCTTCTCAAAAAGCTCGAGGAGTACCTGTTATTATTTCCCTGAGAATACAAGTAATTTGAAAAGAGAGTATTAACAATAAGTTGAGTGAGTACATAAGTCTTTATGTTTGAAAGGGTGTCTTTGTATCTTGAATATGAAAACTGTTCCAGAAAATCCCATATTTTCTGTTGTATATGAAAAGTAGTTTTATTCCCATAAAATAATTCTATTTTGTCAACCAATGTTCTGTATTTGTAAAACTCGTAGCTGAGAGTGTGTCTGGCTTCACCAGCTGTTATTGAAAACTGTAATATATCATTGTACTTTGTATTTTGTAAACGGGTACTTTGAAGATGTACTTACATTTAGTTGTTTATACACTAACGTGTTGTTAATATCTTATTAATGAGTTATTATAGCCATACTAAGACATGATCGCCTGAAACAAACGCTTTCTGGGCGTTTAAACTGTTGATAACAATTGCCACTCATTGGCCTGTATGCATGACTGTAGCTAGCAGCCTGAGTGCAGGGTTGTCAATCCCGATATAGATCTATACACAACTTGTTTCGATCCCCTAACTGGAGACTCAGGTTATAATGTCAGAACTTTACCTTGGTTGTCTAAATGAATTAAACAACCTGAATTGAATGTCTCATAAAAAGCATATAAACGTTACATGTATATTAGTTATGAAAACCCAATCATTCTGAAATAAATAATTGACAGTATGTTCTTGAATTAGTATTCCGAACATGTATTTGACAAGTGTAAACCCTTGCTTTGTTCTGAATCAAAACTCTTGTTTATTGTAAAACAGTGTATTCTAGTATACTTGAATCATGAATTATTGTTCTATGTATCATAAATTATACCTATCATAATTTATATGTACTTTCTGAATCGGTATTTAACTATGTTTGCATGTAATCCCTTGCTCAACATGTTACAAAGGTATTTGAATTGATGAAATAACTTTTATGTTTATATACATATACAATTTTATATATAAGTAAAATTTAAACGACATTCGGACAAATAACCGGTACTATAAGTCCACATCCAAACAAGGAAAAGGACCTAGAATGAGTTATTAGTCCTAAGCCTTTTAAATCTTATTTATATTAATATATATATATATATATATATATATATATATATATATATATATACACACACAACTATGAATTTTTGCGGAAAATATAAGTTTATAAAAGAGTTCAATATTTGGAGTATTTTTGATGCTTTAAAATCGTTTTATCGTGATCTGAAATCATTTATTTGTAACACAAAGTTCTTGTGTTATACTTGTATTTCACCCCCCCCCCCTTAAAACAGTAGAAATTATGAAAATACGGGGGTATGAACTCACTTGATGAGTGGTGATTTGGACAGCGTTTCGTTTCCCGGAAAGGAGTTTATTTGTCGAAAAACCGGCTCAAATCGAGCAGAGTTTCGACTGGAGAGAGGTTAACTTCTCGGGAATCTCGGTGCTTCGATGCTTGCTTATGGTTTGAAATAGGATATCGGGGCTTTGGGGATTGTTAATATGCTTGTGGGGGGTAGAAAGTGTGAAGAAAGGTGAATTTTGGGGTGAAATATGTGTGAAATCCGAGAAGTCTCGCACCCTTCATATAGGGATGCGAGGGTTCGGTCCAAAGGGGAGTCACCAGACATGTGTCGGTCATGCGAAGGGTACACGGGGCGAGGCTTCAGATGTGTTGGCTTATGAGTGGACCGGACTTCGGTCCAATGGGGAGGTGCCACGAGGGTCCGAGGTGTGTCTCCTGCGAGGGTGTCCGAAGGTAAGTGGACCGCGGATTTGGTCGAATCAAAAGGCGCCACACGAGACTGCGGTCCAATCAGAAGGTGGCACGTGGAGGCTCGCATGCGAGGGTGACGTGGCAGAAGGATCCATGCGAAATTTCTAGGTTTTCTACATATTCTCGGTTTTTGAGCCAAAAACTTATAAAATTCATAACTTTTGAATACGAACTCCGTTTTTGATGTTCTTTATATGCACGCGTAGGTAAAATTATACTCAACGACTTTTGTTTAGACTTCGTCGGCTAATTTTGACTTTATTTTTAATATTATTATTTTTAACAGACTGGGACAGGAAAATCCGATAAAAATTCATAACTTCTTCATCCGACATCCGTTTTTGTCTGTCTTTTTACCGTTGTACTACTAATGACGAGACCTTCAATTCTCGTTTAGGTTGTGTCGGCTAAAAATCACTCGATCTTTATTTCGAGTTTTTAGTTGTACACTGTTATACTGAAACTTAGAAAAATCATAACTTCCTTATACTAAGTCAGATTTTGGCGTTCTTTTAATGAAAGTTCTCGGTTTAACATAAACTACAACTTTCATTTAGATTGGTAAGGCTAAAAATCCTTTTATTGAAAATTCAATTTTTATATTAAACAGTGTTTTGTTGGTTTTGTCGCGGATCTTCGATTGGTCATAACTTTTTCGTTATAACTCGGATTTTAATGTACTTTATGTTTTTGGAAACCTTGTTAAAATCCCTATCACTTGGTTCATCCCAATCGAGATTGTTTAATAATTTATTTTTGAGGGTCAATTATGTAAATATACACAGTAAGCTAAAATTTCTCTTTATTATTTTAACAAGAAATACAAATTGACTTAAACTATTACATAGGTTTGAAATAATGGTTTGTTACAGTTGAGACGGTTGAAGTTGTTATTGCCGGTGACACCAAAGAATCAGTGGTGGCCAGAAGGCAGCAATTCGATTTTTGAAAGAGAAAGGGCACTTAAAAATTGTAATTTTTTAAGGTTTTGTTTTTCCACTTTACTAATTTTGTACCTTTTATAGTTTATAGATTAGTAGCTTGAAATATTCTTTCTTATTATATTTTTGAAAAATATTTTGTTTACTTAACTAACTCCTCAATTTTTGCTCTTGAATTTTTGTTTCTAAGTTTTAAAGATTAATAAGCGATTATGATTGACAACTGTGATTGATCAAAATATTGTATTATTTATTCTTCTGTGTTACTATATCCAAGGGTGTCCAGATTTTTTGCCAGCATGTGTCCCATGGAATTTATGCTATATCTTGTAAATAAAATTTGAAATTTAGGGGTGTCCATGGACACCCTTTATAACACTATATACGCATCCCTAAGTGTATGCTTTAAAATTGTATGCGATTAGGATCATATAGCCCTAGAATGACATATTTAGCCTTATTTCCTGTTCCTTGTCTGGTTGTGGTCCTAGGGTGGAGTCATTTATTTGATAGTCTATTTGATCATGTATTGTGTATAATTTTCATGCATAAGGCAACCAGTAGTGAGAGTAGAAGTTCCTAGAATGGTAGTAATAAGTGAGCTTGGGATGTCCTTTGTTTTCCTTTAGGATTGGAGTGTTACTGCTCGAATCTTGCTTGCTTTGTGCTTTCTGGGACTCTTAGTGATGTGAGTTAACTATTAAGTGAATACATTAAGTCACATGTTGCAAAGGTTTAATAATGCCAGAGTGATGGATTTGATTATATTGCGCAGCTCTCATTTGACTCTAACCATTTTGGGGTTGAGTCTTTTACTCGAAAGATTATTTAAGCTTTGTTGTATGTGATTGTATTCATGAAGTAGTTGGCTGGCATTATTAGGAGTTCTTGAGGAGTTGATGACAGAGTGAGGTCAGGAACCTAGGAGAACCTAGGAAGTGTTGTAGTACGTTTGGTTGCGTTGTTTAGTGGGTACTTGGAGTACTAGTTTGAGAAGGCAACTTAGAGGGTTCGGGATAATTCTTGAGGAAAGTATGGATAGGTGTGGAAGGTAATATTAGACCCGTACTACTGAAAGCACAATATCCATACTCGAATCAAGGATGGTCACAAAGAATCTAGGAAACTTGTAGGATGAGGAGTTCTATGGGTATGGTCTGATTATTGTATGGATGTTTTTCAGAATGGTGATGACCACTCGAAAAGGAGGATTTGGTTCAGGCTCAGGTGTTAGCACTGAGTCTGTAGATGAGCAGGTGTGGGAGTTCATTTCGTCAGAGATCACCAGATGTATTTTGGAGTGGACTCTTGTGATATTCGGTATGGTCAAGGAAGAGATCATGGAGATTATGGAGGAGCATCAGGATGTGTATCGTTCTGGTATTATGGAGTTACTGGATGAACGACTCGGGGCCTTTTGGGCCAAGATCATGGCAGGGCAGTTCAGAGCGCAGACTCCCACTTTTCGGGAGTTCTAGGCTTGTGGAGCTTCGGAGTTCTTTGGGGTTAAGGACCCCATTGCTAACCACCGATGGATCACTGACACGGAGAATTCTCAGGGGACGAGTTTCTGCCCTGAGGGGGTGAAGGTAGGATTTGAATCATGTATTTTGAGGGACCAAGTAAGTGATTGGTTGGAGGAGGTCGGAAGTGATTAGAATATCCAGTCATGGTGGCCATGCCTTGGGATGAGTTTGTCACATGATTCTAAGATGAGTTTGCACTAGCAATTAAGGTGCAGCAGTTGGCGAGGGAGTTTCAGGACCTTCGTCGGACTGCTGAGACCGTGGCAGAGATCACTACCAAGTTTCGGGAGAGGGCTTTGTTGGTTCTATAGTATGCGGCGGACGAGGAGATAAAGAAGGTAAGGTATCATGATATGTTGAGGGATGATATCAGGGAGTTTGTGAGCTTGTCGGGTTGGTAGACCCTGAATGATATGATTGCTAGAACCCGAGAGAAGGAGATTGATTCGGAGCACCTCGGGAAGAGGAAGTTAGAGCAAATTCAGATTACATTGGGCCTAACAAAGAGGCCTAGGACTTAAGATTCTCGTCTGGGAAGCCATTAGGGTCGGGGCCGTTGTGCTAAGTATGGGAGGACCCACGCGGGGAGCTGTCGTGAGAAAGGAAGGTGTTTCTTCAGTTATGTTCAAACTTTATACCACTAGGGATTGTCCTCGAGGCTCGACTCCGATGTGTTTTCACTACAATCAGGTGAGCTACAAGAAGGCCGACTGTCGAGGTTGATGAATGGGGGAGTGAGTGCACTTGCTCTAGTTACTTTAAGGATAACTAACAGTCGTGAGGTTAGGGAGGAGGATAAAACGGTGAGGAGCCGAGCATTGCAGTTGCAGGCAGGGGAGATCAAAGTTTCATCATATGCTATCGCAGGTATGTAATCTTTTGCTTTTCCTTGTGCTCTATTATTGGTATTATGTGCATTTGGATCATATGTTTGTGTGTGTAAGACATTATCTTCAGTTTAGTTTCTTTGCATATGCCTAGTTAGTATTATCGAGGGTCGTTATATGCCATCTTGCATGCCAAGAGTCATGAGTGGGGCGCATATTGTTGGGCTAGATTTAGGTTGTCATCCATCTTGGTGCGGACCCTTTGGGAAAGCAAATTAGGGTACCGTTTGGAAGATCAGTAGTTGGATCAGCGTGTTAGTTTAGCAATAGGGCAGAGGAAGTTGTAGTGCAATTTCGTTTGATTATTAGAATACAAGGTAGTTGTGAGGTGTAAGGGATCGATCAGGATTCGAGTACAAGAGAGTTGTCGTCGGGTTGACGTTCTCATGTTTGTGAAGGTGGTCCTTACATCAGAAGCTTTAAGGAAAATATCCCATGGAAGCAGGATGTCCCTTTATGGGTCAATAAAGTTGGATTTCAAGGTGTGTGTGTGTGTGTTTGTGTGTGTCGCTCCAAATGGATTTTAGTCTATCGTTGATAAGATTTTGATCCGATCGCTACCGCTGGTAGGGTATGAGCAGTAGTGAGTGAGTGATGATCTTGGTCGCATGGGTTTGTTTAGACGCTAGGAGTGTCAAAGAAAATTCATATTTTATTTATTGAAGATGTTTTGAATGCATAAATCCTTTGGAAAGTGGGTTGTTGGGTTGGTAACACGTAAGTTAAGGGCTTCATCTTTCATTGTCCTTGATAAAGTTGGCGGGGAATAGTTAAATCCAAGTGGGGGAGAACCATTTGGGTTTTTAGAGATAGTTTCAAGTGTGGGACAAGGAGGAGTTCTACTTCCTAGTCTAGAGGAAAGCTAGTTCAAGTGGCAATCTGGATAAAGGTTGCACAAGGTTGGGGGTTCAGAAACTTTCAACAATAGGGTGGCGCATTCATAGTGATGCATGACAGATATGTGATTGGGTCCAGGTTGGTGGTTGTGTTAGAGCCTCTATACCTATTCATGTCTGATGAAGTCTTTGGGTTTCGAAGTGTGACCCGAACACCTGATTGGGATACTATCTATGTGGTTTTGGCATGTGTTTGATTGTGGGTTGGTATGGTAGATAGAGAGCAAGACCATGAGTTGGGCTCATGGCTGATATGGGACGTATTGTAACTATGTGACAAGATCTTAGAATTCACCAGGATTAGATAGGTCATTGTAGGAGAAGTTGTTAAGATGAAGGATGATCATTGAATATATGGATTAAGGCATATGGTATTGTTGGTAGACCACTCCTTGTTTGGAATGAGGATCATTGGATCTGAGGAGATGTTGGGCCTGTATGGCACTCGATTGGGTGAGACCCATGGGCGAGGCCCGTTTGTTTGCGATAGTATAGGTAAGACCCGATAGAAAGTTTCTTGAATGAGGTATTAGATCGCCTTTAGAGTAGGATCACTCTGTGATCAATGGATGGCATACGTGTGGTTTTTAGGCTCAGGTAGATTGTAGCAGTTAGACTTTTGGGTAGAGTCCCATGGTATGTTAGTGCGTGAGATTTTCGGTTGTAGCAGATGATTGGGGATTTTTACCTCAAATAAGTAGGAGTCATCAGGGGATCCGAAGATCACATATTGATTGAATAAGTGAATATTTGATTAATTGGTTGTGAGTTATGTTACGGGTTGGCTCAAAGAGATAAGACTTGCGTTGGGAGTCACCGTTGCTTATAGGAATGGCCTCTTCGACAAAAACTTATGGTCATGAATTCTGTCTACTAGGGGTATCAGCAAAATAATATAGGTATGAAAGGATTTCTTTTAGTTTAGGTTTCAGAGTGCGATTTTGATGACTGTGTTTGTGTAACATCCCAAAATTCAAGACCAAAAATTTTGTTTTTAGTTTAACAATTCAAAACCAACAGTATAAAAACATCCATAATAACATCACATATCAAAACCAAAGTGTCAGTAATCAAAACATATTATCATAAAATAATATCAGAGTGTAATCCCAAAGATCTCATGTGTGGAAAATCATAGTGTGATGCATTGCAATCGAGCCGGCTCCTTTCCTTTGAAAACGAAGTACCTGAAACCAAAACTAAAAACCGTAAGTACGAAGCTTAGTGAGTTCCTCCATCATACCACATACCATACAATAACATACTGTCAGGCAATTATGGGGTGCCTGACCTACCCATGTCAAGCCATTCTGGGGTGCTCGACCTACCCTGCCAGGAAATTCTAGGGTACCTGACCTACCCATGTCAAGCCATTCTAGGGTGCTTGACCTACCCTCCGGTTTATCTGAACCGGCTACGGGGACTATTTCACCCCTACTACTACTACCAAATAGTAACATAGCATAAACATACTGCCAGGCAATTCTGGGATGCCCGACCTACCCTTCGGTCCTTACGACCGGGATATGGGGACTATTCCCCCTACTACCTACTATCACATAACATCAATCCACGCTAGAACATAAAACATATCAGGTAGTAGCAAACCTAGATAATTATCACAAAGACAATCATCTATCAAACAACTCCTAGTAGTGGGTCGGCATTGTGGCCTTAGACCCACTTCTACTGGAAGGTAACTCACCTCACACTGCTGAAGTCCCATAGACAAAACTCTAACTGTTGGATGGCAGGTTCTCGAACTGTCAATCATCAAAATAACACCCAATCAACAATTGGGTTCCAACATATACCCATAAGTCCATGCTTTGGGTAAAAGACTACTTTACCCCTATCTTAGTTTGATTCAAGCCTCAGGCCCAATCCAAAGGCCCAAAAGTCAACTATGAGTCAAAGCCCAACATATGGCCTAATTTTCTAAATTAGGCCCAAACCTTTACATGGTCTTATTCTAAGGCCCAACCATTTACTCCAGTCCAAACATTTGGCATTTCTGATGGCCCAATATCTCATAATCATAAAGGCCCAACTTAAGGCCCAAGTGAAATTAGGGTTTTCACATAAAATGACGATTAAGGTTAAGTGTTTCTCACTTAACCCATTAAGGACTTAATCCATTAAGTTCATCACTCTACTAGACAAATCATATAGTGTGATCGGGCTTAACACATAGTCCAATTTCAATGGCCCAAAATGCAGGTCCCGATAAGTCCAAGCCAATGATTCCAAAATTAGGGTTTTCTAAACCCTAATTAGGGTTTCCAACCCAATCCCAACCCAATAGGACCAAAATCTAAGTCTTTAGATCCATTAGGGTTTCATTAGGCACATTAGGGTTTCACTAGGCCCATTAGGGTTTCGGTAATCGGGTACCACCCACTACCACCTCGAGTAGTGGTGGTCAATGGCGGCTCACGATGGTGGTGGTGACTTCTTTTTAGATTCTGGCCAAGGGTTTCTCACCCACACACTACATCACACACATGTGCAAAAACACCCACCAAGCAGCTCTTCATCGATCTTGAAGGGGGTTGACGGCGGCAGTCGGGGCGGAAACGACAACATGAATGGCAGCGACAAGAGGCTAACGCTGGCGACCGCTCTGTCTTAAATGGGTACGGGTTGCGGCGGCGGCTGACCTGACTGTGGTGGTGGCGCTTCGACGAACTGAGGGAGAAGAAAAAATGAAGTGAAACAGCAGCAACGGAGGACAATGACAGCAACACTAGGAGGCTACATGACGGCAAAGTAGCAGCGGTCAGGTGGAGATCGCCTTACCAAGGGGGCAGCTGGAGGGTCACAGTGGTTCTTCCCTATCTACGCGCGACATCCAACGACTGAAGTGGTGATGGCGGCATCTGAGAGCAAGGAAGATACGACAGTGCAAAGTCTCGCCAACATCCACGTTTGGCGATGGTGGTCACGTCTTCAGCGGAATGGCACAGCAGCGGCTCGGTGGTTGGAGAAGCAAGAGGGTGACGTAGCACATGGAGAGGATGATATGTGGCAATATCATGTGGTTCACACGCAATTGCATGGTGCGTACCCTAAAATCTTCTATAAATAGCATACTTCAGTAGACCTCTTTCCACACCTCTCTAATTCATTCTCTCACTCTCTAGATCTACGTGTCGGTGCCCCCAAGCGCCACTTGAAGTTCGAACTTTCGGTTTCCACCCTACAACAACGGTATCATAACTCACAGGTGAGTTTACGACCCCATTTTCCAAACCTTTTCGAGGAGGCGTTGTAACGACCCAAAAATCATGACTAAAAATTTCTTTTAAACATTACTAAAAATAGATTTATAACAACGTATCATAAGTCAAACATAACTTTTGAGTATTAAATTCGAAACATAATATCATTATCAGAGTCAAACATTCCCAGGCTAACTGACTATGGTGTGTGCTCTGCAATCTTCCCGAGCTCCTCTTTTGAAAACCGAGTACCTGAAACCAAAACTGAAAACCGTAAGCACGAAGCTTAGTGAGCTCCCCCAATTTACCACATATCACACAAAACATATAAAGCACATATTGGGCCTTGCCCACTGCATCGGACCGATGTCCGGACTAACGGGGCCTTGCCCCCTACATCGAACCGAAGTCCGAAGCTGACTATCTGGGACCTTGTCCCCTCCATCGGACCGAAGTCCGAAGCTGACATCGGACCGGAGTCCGAAGCTAACTGACTGGGGCCTTGCCCCCTCCATCGGACCGAAGTCCGAAGCTGACTATCTGGGACCTTGTCCCCTCCATCGGACCGAAGTCCGAAGCTGACATCGGACCGGAGTCCGAAGCTAACTGACTGGGGCCTTGCCCCCTCCATCGGACCGAAGTCCGAAGCTGACATCGGACCGAAGTCCGAAGCTAACTGAACACAGCATATCATAACATATCAACTGGCATAAACTCACATATATTGCATACTACATCGGGCCGTAACCCGGAACACATAACACATAAATCCTGTTTGAGCCACAAAGGCATCAAACATACTAACTGTTGTATTCGATCAACATCCGAAACTACTGCTAGCTAAACGGGCCGGCATTGTGGCCTTAGACCCGTTCCTACTGGAAGGAAACTCACCTGAACTGCTGAGCCCTGCTGATAAACCTCTGGCTGCTACTCGACAATCCCTTGAACCGCTGCTCCTCCAGCTCTCTGAGCTATCAATATACATATAACACTTAGTCTGACAGTCAACTAAGTCAACTCTGGTCGTAGTCAACCTTCTAGGTCAACCCTACTCGCCGAGTCTTCCTAAAGACTCGCCGAGTTCATAAGCTCAGGGTCTTTCTTATTCGCGACCCGACTCGCCGAGTCAGTATATGACTCGCCGAGTCCAACTAGTTCCAAGACCTGTCCTGTCCAACTTGCTGAGTCACCACCCGACTCACTGATTCGAGTCTCAACTCAAAGGGTTTAGGGTTTCGCGATCTGACTCGCCGAGTCCAAGAACAGACTCGCCGAGTCCTAGACAATCTTCAACCAACTCGTCGAGTTGTTCATCCAACTCGCCGAGTCCATGCCTAACTTCAACCGACTCGACGAGCTGTTCATCCTACTCGTCGAGTTCCTCCTCATCTTCAAGCTACTCGCCGAGTCCACTCGAAGGACTCGTCGAGTCTATCCAGTCCTCAATCCATGCAGTGGCTTTTCGAGCCAAACAGAACTTCCAACTCATAGATCCATACTTCTAGGGCCTATTCCCCACGTAAAGTGGCAAACTTTACATGTAGATTGAGAGATCTATGCTCAAAACACACTAAACTAGGGTTTATGGCAAACATGCTTCTTCAACATACCAAGGGCTGATACTTTAGGGGATTCAAGACCAAAACCAACATGGATCTGAGGTAGCAACCCCAGATCTGAACCTCCAACCCGAATTGGTTACAAAACATACCAATAATGACCAAAACTCACACATAAGAATAGATCTAGATGCAAAGGGAGTCCAATCAACAGCTTATTACCTCCAAATGATCTGAAATGCCTTCTCAATCTCGGATCTACAGTCCCTTCTTGCTCTTCCAAGGCTTTTCTTCCTCCTCCAAGCTTTAGTGCACTCTTCAAGGCAAGATCTAGCTCAAAAACGGATATGGCGGCTAGGGTTTGGCGTTCTGAGGTAGAAAGGCAGTAAAGGAACCCTAGGAAAGAGAATGAGACACTTAAATAGGCTCCAAGTCCCGGATTTAGGGTTTTCCTCGATCAGACCCAACTCGTCGAGTCTCCTTGGCCGACTCGCCGAGTCGGTCGCTTTCACCACAACCCGGATCCCGCTCGGACTCGTCGAGTCCCTCCATGGACTCGCCGAGTCTCCCCTAAACTTGAGGTTTTCTTTCTTTTCTTGGCTTTCCAAACTTTGGGGTGTTACAACTCTCCCCCACTTAAACTAAACTTCGTCCTCGAAGTTTGCTATGATCAACTGACCGCGAACTGCCTCCAATTCTCTGTCTGGAAAATCCATCACCCTTTTGCCCAACGCTCCGGCCACTCACAGTGCCGATCACTACCGATAGAACATACTAAATCCTTCTCTTTCCCATAATTTCTTCAACATTACTTCCTCCGACTGAAAATCCTGCTGCCTCCCATCCACCTACCGGATGTACTGAGACTATTCTGGTCTAACCAATCTCCCGATATCTGAGTTACCGGACTCCCACCGGTCACTACACTCCATCGCAAACTCCTAGTCTCTTCCAGCGACTCCTGAAGATACTTCGATTATCTATAACTGTTCTATCCATCCTGCCGCTCATACCGAAACGATGCTGCTGGAACCAGCTTGCTTTTGTCCCACCTGATTACTCATCTCCTACTTACTCGAGCCTTCCCTCCTGAAGGAAAAGCTACCTGCCTAGCCATCCCTACAGATCACTTATACTCGGCAAAAGGCTCGACTGATCCTGCTGAGAGGGACTTGCCATTTCCAAATCAACCAACTATATCGTCAGCACTTGCATTCCAACGCAATACAATACTGACCCAAAACCCTGAAACCTTCCAAACACTAAACTGCCTGCAACACTGAACTGGCTGAAACACTAGACTGCCTAAAACGCTGCACCAACTGAAACGCTGAACGGCCTGAAACACTGAACTGACTGAAACACTGAGCTGCCTGAAACACTGAACTGACTGAAACATTGAGCTGCCTGAAACACTGAGCTGACTGAAACATTGAGCTCCAACCCAACTGTGGAGTCAAGGGACTCCTCACTTAGTCGCTTCCACGACTTCTGAACGAAATCTTCCTCTAGGACTAGTTTCCACTAGCTATCCTATCACTGTGGCTCTAGCAACCTTCCGATCCAACCGATCAGATCCATACGTCACATCCTGACATCATCAATTCCACGACTAACAACATGATGGCTCCCAGACTGACGATAGCCCACAACATACCCGAACCCCAACGGTCCACTACGACTCTGATCTCATAACTGATGTGACGATCTAAAGCCCAAATTGTTGACTTATCCGTAACTGATCCCTTTGGGAAATCCGAAAGCTAACCCGTGGATTCCCGTCTCCTCACTGCTGCACCCGAACTGGTGGGTACAACTGCTTTCCCGCGTCTAACACGCGCTCATGCTACCTACCAATCTGAAAAAGGCTGCGACTACGCTCGCGGACTTACAACTCTCTAATACTATCTGGCTGCTAGTGGATGCTACGGCTACCCCCGCAGACTTACAACACCACTACTACTATCTGACTGCTAGTGAATGCTACGACTACCCCCGCAGACTTATAACACTACTACTATCTCGAGAACATCCTGACTATCCCTAGTCCCGCTAGTGATTCCTCATCCCGATTTCTAAAAAAAACAGTCCTTAGACTTTGAATTCTGCATCATCCTCGACATCTTATATCCTTGATATACTTAGCGCTTCGTCGAGGAATCCTTCGGCTTGGTTCCCAAACCAACCGTCTACTAATCCGGATACAAGAAGCTATTGTTGGGAAGTTTCCAACCTCCCAACTCCTGAATCTACGCAACCTGCATGCTGCCTCAGACACTGGCTACCACTACGAAAACATCTCTTGCTACCCGTTCTCAGGATCTTCATTCCGACTCTCATGCGTCCGACAGGTGGTCCTCCAATCTTGGATTCCCAACCAGCTTCTAACCATCTCGATTACATGAACTAACTGCTGGGAAAAGTTCTCGAACTCCTAATTCTGAACTTCTCAATCCATCCATCACTGTGCTACTACCATTTCTTCTTAGAAGTCGCGTGCTCATTCTGAGTCTACGAGACTCTTATCCATATATACCCGGAGGGTTCTCCCCCACTGCTTACCCCTTGCTACTTCACACTCAAAAGAGATCCCGATCTTTGCTGCCATTCCATAATCATTCTGCTAAGGAACCCAAGCCTGCCATAGCTAGGGATCTAACCAATCCATCCCAACACTAACCACTCTGAACTAGCGAAACGAACCAAATCTCTCCCAACCATGCTACAGTTACTGCATCCTCCGAAACCTTCTTCATAAGAGCACATCCCCTATCTACCAACCAATTTTTCCGAGGTATGCAAATGGCATATAACATAATCACAAACAAGCCACACTAACACCACGCATAAGCTTATTGACATCAATGCAGCAACATAGCAATAATGTTGTGAATAATAAAATAGAGGGAAAAGAATCATACCTGCAACCTGCTCTGAAGGATCCTCAAATCCCTCTGATTTTCGAACTCTACTATGACAATGAGGCTGTCCCAACCGCTGAACGGGGCAATTCACCCTAACATGGCCAGGCTGATGACAACGATGGCATAATTCTACTTCTACTGTGCATTCCTGACGTTTGTGACCCTTCCATCCGCATCTGCCGCACTTAGACTTGCTGCGCACGCCAGCTCGTGCTCCCTTCTCCCTCGTGCAACAATCTCGACCTTGCGGGCCTCTGATACCCACTTCGACAGTGTCCGACTGCCCATCTTGCCGAACTAGACTGGAAGACCGCTTCCTCTTCCCAAGCTGACTATCCGAGCCAATCTCCCGCTCATGGGTCATAGTGACCATTTCACCCATTGCCTGGATAGCTGAGGTCCGCCTTTCAATCCCATCGACCACACTATCGGTGATACGCCCAATGGTGTTTGGTAACTCTTCCTGGAGAGCCCGCGAAACCTCTGCAGCAATCCAATCCTGCAGGGAACCCTCTTGGGGGTAAGGTGGACCACTCACTCCCGACCCCGGATGACAAGTGCTAAAAATGGGACTCCCCTTCCTGATGGATCCCTGGGATCCATGAGAATCGGGCTCTAGATGAGCCTCAAACTGTCCTGAAACTGCCCCGGCCCCTAAGGCCTTAAGATGACTGTCCATGAGCTCCACAAGGGCCTCTCTAACTGAACCGAAAATCACTGGAGTCTGATCAATGATGTTGCGCATAATCTCTGCAGAAATGAAATCCCTCATCTGATCATCAAGCTGCCCGGCTCCAAAACCCGAGCTAGATCCCTCCTCGCCGCCTGAATTGCTAACTGGTAGCTCGCGCAATGTCACCATGCTGAACATATAACAAAATCTTGATCAATTAACACACTATTGCTGAGGGATTTCTCACTCACTACGCCATTCCTGGTTTCGTCTTGGCCCCTCTTAAATCGAGTACGGATCCTCTGTTTTCAGTAGTATGGGCCCCTACTACCTTCCACATCTATCCATACTTTCCTCAAGAGTTACCTCAACTCCACCCAGTCCCCTTTACTCTTCTACTGATCTCTGCTACTCTCATCCTAGGCTTGCCCTAGGGAACCTCTGACTCTACCCACACAGTCCTCAGCTGCTGAAGGCCTCCTAGTAATGCCAATTAGTCACCACCTGAATACCATCACATGTGACGAGGCTCAGATAATCCTTCAAGTAAAAGACTCGTCCCTACAACGGTTGGACTCAAACGAGAGCTGCGCAGTAGGGCCAAATCCAGCACTCTGAGATTATTCAACCCTGATCACATGTGATGAAACGTATTCACCTAATGGCTAACTCTCATCACTCAGAGTCCCACAAAGCACAAAGCAAGCAGCATTCGGATAAGGGAAACATACTCAGGCAAAACAATTCTTATAACAAGAAACTGCACTAGCATATAATGCTAAGCTCATACTATCAGGCATAACCTACACAGGCTATCCTACTACTGTCTACTCATTACTAGCATGCAATTCTCATCAAGCTGGAACACATAAAGCAGGCACATAAGGCATCATCCTAGATCCTTAGTCCTATTCTAGCATGCTGTTCTACTGAAGCTGGAACTGAAACTGAACTAAAACTGATACTGAAACTGATATTGAAAATAATAACATAACTTGTATGGGTAAATTGGGATTACTTACTTGAGCTCGGCTGATTGCATGCACCACACCCTTTTCTCTTTTTAAAACTCTTTTTGCTTTTTCTAAAAATTGTTTTCTTTTCTCAAAATTCTTTTGTAACTACGATTTTTCTTTTGAAAACTATATACCACTTCCTTAGTTTGAGTTCAGACACACTCAGGAGTGCGCCCGAATCCCTCAAACCAAGGCTCTGATACCAACTTGTAATGACCCAAATATCATGACTATAAATTTCTTTTAAACATTACTAAAAATAGATTTATAACAACGTATCATAAGTCAAACATAACTTTTGAGTATTAAATTCGAAACATAATATCATTATCAGAGTCAAACATTCCCAGGCTAACTGACTATGGTGTGTGCTCTGCAATCTTCCCGAGCTCCTCTTTTGAAAACCGAGTACCTGAAACCAAAACTGAAAACCGTAAGCACGAAGCTTAGTGAGCTCCCCCAATCTACCACATATCACACAAAACATATAAAGCACATATTGGGCCTTGCCCACTGCATCGGACCGATGTCCGGACTAACGGGGCCTTGCCCCCTACATCGAACCGAAGTCTGAAGCTGACATCGGACCGAAGTCCGAAGCTAACTGACTGGGGCCTTGCCCCCTCCATCGGACCGAAGTCCGAAGCTGACTATCTGGGACCTTGTCCCCTCCATTGGACCGAAGTCCGAAGCTGACATCGGACCGGAGTCCGAAGCTAACTGACTGGGGCCTTGCCCCCTCCATCGGACCGAAGTCCGAAGCTGACTATCTGGGACCTTGTCCCCTCCATCGGACCAAAGTCCGAAGCTGACATCGGACCGGAGTCCGAAGCTAACTGACTGGTGCCTTGCCCCCTCCATCGGACCGAAGTCCGAAGCTGACTATCTGGGACCTTGTCCCCTCCATCGGACCGAAGTCCGAAGCTGACATCGGACCGGAGTCCGAAGCTAACTGACTGGGGCCTTGCCCCCTCCATCGGACCGAAGTCCGAAGCTACTATCTGGGACCTTGTCCCCTCCATCGGACCGAAGTCCGAAGCTGACATCGGACCGAAGTCCGAAGCTAACTGAACACAGCATATCATAACATATCAACTGGCATAAACTCACATATACTGCATACTACATCGGGCCGTAACCCGGAACACATAACACATAAATCCTGTTTGAGCCACAAAGGCATCAAACATACTAACTGTTGTATTCGATCAACATCCGAAACTACTGCTAGCTAAACGGGCCGACATTGTGGCCTTAGACCCGTTCCTACTGGAAGGAAACTCACCTGAACTGCTGAGCCCTACTGATAAACCTCTGGCTGCTACTCGACAATCCCTTGAACCGCTGCTCCTCCAGCTCTCTGAGCTATCAATATACATATAACACTTAGTCTGACAGTCAACTAAGTCAACTCTGGTCGTAGTCAACCTTCTAGGTCAACCCTACTCGCCGAGTCTTCCTAAAGACTCGCCGAGTTCATAAGCTCAGGGTCTTTCTTATTCGCGACCCGACTCGCCGAGTCAGTATATGACTCGCCGAGTCCAACTAGTTCCAAGACCTGTCCTGTCCAACTTGTTGAGTCACCACCCGACTCACTGATTCGAGTCTCAACTCAAAGGGTTTAGGGTTTCGCGATCTGACTCGCCGAGTCCAAGAACAGACTCGCCGAGTCCTAGACAATCTTCAACCAACTCGTCGAGTTGTTCATCCAACTCGCCGAGTCCATGCCTAACTTCAACCGACTCGACGAGCTGTTCATCCTACTCGTCGAGTTCCTCCTCATCTTCAAGCTACTCGCCGAGTCCACTCGAAGGACTCGCCGAGTCTATCCAGTCCTCAATCCATGCAGTGGCTTTTCGAGCCAAACAGAACTTCCAACTCATAGATCCATACTTCTAGGGCCTATTCCCCACGTAAAGTGGCAAACTTTACGTGTAGATTGAGAGATCTATGCTCAAAACACACTAAACTAGGGTTTATGGCAAACATGCTTCTTCAACATACCAAGGGCTGATACTTTAGGGGATTCAAGACCAAAACCAACATGGATCTGAGGTAGCAACCCCAGATCTGAACCTCCAACCCGAATTGGTTACAAAACATACCAATAATGACCAAAACTCACACATAAGAATAGATCTAGATGCAAAGGGAGTCCAATCAACAGCTTATTACCTCCAAATGATCTGAAATGCCTTCTCAATCTCGGATCTACAGTCCCTTCTTGCTCTTCCAAGGCTTTTCTTCCTCCTCCAAGCTTTAGTGCACTCTTCAAGGCAAGATCTAGCTCAAAAACGGATATGGCGGCTAGGGTTTGGTGTTCTGAGGTAGAAAGGCAGTAAAGGAACCCTAGGAAAGAGAATGAGACGCTTAAATAGGCTCCAAGTCCCGGATTTAGGGTTTTCCTCGATCAGACCCAACTCGTCGAGTCTCCTTGGCCGACTCGCCGAGTCGGTCGCTTTCACCACAACCCGGATCCCGCTCGGACTCGCCGAGTCCCTCCATGGACTCGCCGAGTCTCCCCTAAACTTGAGGTTTTCTTTCTTTTCTTGGCTTTCCAAACTTTGGGGTGTTACAGGCGTACATTTTAAAATGAAACTATTATATAGTTACTAATAATTATAGTTAGATAATCATGCTCATAACATTAGGATGATATTATGTCTGGTAGATACTCTGCCCAAACTTTTTAGCTAATACTATGCCTAGTTGTTATGCTAATTCACACTTATAGACAAGATCATACCTGGTTACTACACAGGCCAGTTGCCAGGAAATGTTGATATTCTAGTCACTTTAATAGCCACCCTTTGGGGAAGCTTAGTACCTAGTGGTTACTCTACCCAAAGACTCGGCTACGCAAAACACACTAATTATATATATATATATATATATATATATATATATATATATAGATAATCAGTAACCCGTAATAATAACAATACGACCGGCCAGGGAAGGCCCCCGCACAACAAGAGTTAGATGAGGCACGATTCATCAACACGCTGAAAGATATTCAGCTAGCTCCCGACCTATAACCGTTAAATATTAAGTGAGCAAGAAAGATATGTATAGATCTATACAAGATTGATACTCCCACCTGTGGTTGCTAGCTACAACCTAACGGCAAGTCGAAGCAGACATAACTTTCTAAACACATTTGCGACGTCCGATGAAGCGTCGTGGTTTTCGGGATCAACAGTCATAGCTTAATCATAGGAACTCATCATAACTTTGTTAAACTAAAACTAACTATCCTAAACTACTACTAGGATATAACCCAAGAAATTAGTGATAGTACACAAAAACTCGAGGAAGTTAGTTTAGGGTAAACAAGATAACTAAAATAACCACACCACGTTTTATAACAATAAAATGTGTGCACTCACCAACATTATGTTGACCTTTCAAAAACCACATGTATTCTTAGGATAATGAACCCGGTTGAAGGAGGTAACCCCAGTGATGCAGCTCAAAGTTTATGTGTTTTACTTTTGTACTTTGCTTTTGTGACCTATCTGTACCTCGAACAGCTCTATAACATATTTTATTTAATGAATAAATAGCAACATTGTTTAATATGTCAATGTATTACTCAATGTATGTCATTGCCCTGATATCTAACATTCTAACTCCGCACAACTTGGTGTTTCTGCCACCGGCCGGACGTGTGACACATAGGGATCTGTTGGATTAGGTGTCTAAGCTCATAACTAAAATTGGTATATACTTGAATTGATAGTAGCACATTCATTTTGGGTTGCCCTCAAACCTAGAAATTAGACAATATGACTTTTAGAGAGAGAGAGAGAGAGAGGGAGATTAACTTATTATGTGAATAATAAATTAAATAAATTATTTATTAATGTGTTATGAAAATAATATATTAATTAGAAATCATATTATTTATTTAACATTTAATCATAAATTAATTGAAATTAATTTTGGGATTAATTTGATTAATTAAAAGTACAGTGACTGTTTTGTTATTTGTTAATAGTTGAGAAAGGAAGGCTCTAGAACCTCATGAAAGAGGTGGACGAAAATCTCTAGGGAATCCATAAGAGATTTCGTCCAAGGCCCCTTGGAAAAGGAGTTATGGGTTGTTTGTGATGGGTTTTGGCCATAAGAACATCCTATGTGCTCATGCAACCCTAATGCTTGGATCTAGGTTTCTCTATTGTACATGCAATTCATCCAAGACTATAAAACCTAAGATCTAATCAATATAACATATGAATTAGGGTTTAGATCATACCTTGATTGTTATGTAGCAATAACAATCTCAAATCCTTCTTGTATTGACTTTAGAAAGCTTAGAGTCACAAATGTCACTCCTCTAATGGTTCACAAACACCAAGAGCAAGAGGATGAAGAATAAGTAGAGAGGAGACACCCAAAAACGTGTAGAAACCCTAAGGATTCAGTTCACCATGTTTTTGGGGCTTAAGGGTTCTTTAAATAGTGAGGCTATTAGGGTTATCTAACAAGGAAACCCTAATTTGGATGCTTAAGCCCTAAGCAACCCATGGACTCCTTCCTTAAGGGCCCTAGGACGATTTCTAATGGGTTTCCCCATAGAATTCGTCCACCCCTTTAATATGGAGTCCAATACCTTAATATTCAACTATTATACAATTAACAGTTCAAGTCCCTTAATTTTAATTAATCTCTTTTAGCCACAAACTTAATTCTTATTAATTATTGACTAATATTAATTAAACAATATGATTTCTCCTTTAATATATTATTCTCATAATATATTAATAAATCATATTTAATCCTTTCTCTCCATAATTCATCCTATTAAGTTGCTTTGGTGAAGGCAACCCAAAAGGACCATGCACCATCGGGTCAAGTACATACCAAAATAGTTATGGACTTAGACACTAATCCAACAGTCTCCCACTTAGATAAGTCTAATAACTATTCTGCGTATGACTTCAGATCCTGATCTGCAATCGTAGCTTTCCAAAGCCGCTGTCAACTATGATCTTATCAGATACGATACGCGTGTCCTTCAGATAAGGTATCATATATTCCTCCATTCTAGATATTGTATAGACTGAGACATGGATCTAAATCATTCTCTCTGTCTATGTGTTGTTTCCCGAATTCAGATTTATGACGACTGACAACAGACTACAATTGAACACATCAATTTAGTCCCGGCTTGGCCAAACGCTTAGGTGTCATCACTAAATCATCGAGGGGCCCACAGATATCGCTTTTATCCTACTTTAAATGAAAGGAATGGATAAACTTTGACTCAATGCTCGCTTGCACTCACTCACCAAATCACACACAACAATATGTTTTATAACACCAAGTTACTGGTGCGTTTACATATTATCAATGTGCAACCAACTCGCAAGATACAACTCACACATCTCGGTTTCAAGAATATAAGATGTTATCGTCTCACCAATCACTCGTGATACAAATCCATGAAGTGATCCAAGTGAGCGTGGGTTTAATCCAATGCTCAAATCATATTCATAAGCACTCATGAACGTTGCAGCAAACATTTGCTTATGTATAATGCTCTTTAGACAATCCACACACCAATTCACGATAGTCTTCATTCATATCTACTTCCAACATATGAACGACTGTGGCCCGTTTGAATAATTTGACTGTTCTCAACCAATTAAATTACTCAGGAAGTCAAAACATGAAAAGTGAAACACAAGAATAATACTAATCCCATATGGCCTCAAACCTTTTAGTATAAATAAAACACCTTTTATTTATCACCACATCGATTACTCATTATTTGTCGTTTCGGGTAATCAACTTCTTACTTGAATTATTACCACACTTGTTCCATGCTCTTAGCATGCACACAATGTTTACCTATGGTTCTTACTTTGTGAAATAGATCAAATGAACACATTACCAATCATACTCATTTCACAACTCCCAATCCTTTCTATAAGTGAAAGAATATCAAATTCTTGCTACTTATAGAATATGCTAGATTCTAACATTTTATGCAATGATCCTTTCGTAATGTCATAGCACAAAAGTCACAATGACTATTTCCAACGAAATTACAAAGTCCTCTATCGGAGATTGTTACAAGACAATTCCATAGATGTGATGTCTTTCACTCAAAGTACATTCCTTTGAACATCCTTTTGCATAAAAGTTTCTAATCTAGACATTGATTCTTAATATCTGACTCCCAACATGGAAACCTTTCCATACTTACCATATGACAACGCACTCTTAATAGAATCTTATCTATTCATAATAATGTCGATATGGTCCATCCAATACTATACCTCCAACTACTCACAAACGACCAACCCTCGGCGAACTTTGGATTGTCATTTGATAGTTGTTTAATTATTTTAGTCAAAACCGATTCTTGTCCTTTTTCCCTCTAAATGCGCTAGACATTTGGAAAAAATTTAGAATGGTCAAATATTATAGCATTTGCAATCGATCCTATACCCGAAGTGTGTGGGACACGATGCATAATGTCTTACATAAAGATTCGATACTTTATCAATCTTTTGCCATAATATTTTACGTGTCACATTCTCACAATTTGATTTATGAAGAGGGATTCCATAATCATAATCGAAATTTGAGAACGTACTATGTATCCTTGACTAAATTTATTAACATTCCACAACCTAAGCCTTTAGATTTGAAATGAAGCATAATATTCTCTCCCTTAATTATAGCAAAACAACTATTCAATCCTTACGACTTTGTAAAGTATAACTCTTGTTTTCTATAATTAATATTGCTAACTTGCAATACTTGCCTTAATAATCATACAATCATAACATTTATGCTCCCACTATCACGATGATTATTATAACCATAACACTTATGCTCCCACTAGCTTTAACACGTATTCAGAAACAGCTTAACTTTCAGAAAAAACAATGCCTATTGAATTTCTTTAAGTTCATATTTCTAATACCCAATGCTTTGATAATCTTTTATCAAGGCTTTATAAACTTATACACCTTTGCCTTAGATAGTTCATGTGTGTGTCTTAAACAATTCAGACAAATTGCCAAATCTCACAATTCGAATCATGGAAAGGGATACCGTAACCATAATCAAATTTGAGAGTACAATTTTACAATCGCTATCTTCTTAAAATCTCTCTTAGTGAAAGCATTTCCTCACAGTTATTTTCATGAAGGAGGGAATCTTATGACACTTAGATTTTAATGGTGTATGTGTTCCTATCCATGTGAATTTGTCAAAAACAAAGTTTACGACAAATTCAAACTCATATGGACCGAACTTTCTTAATCTTGATTTCTTGCCTTATGGTAACACGGCTGCCCACCATGTCTTCCAAGTAGTTAAGCAGCTCACTCTTTCCTATCAATGTACTTTTCATTGATCAAGGTCCTTGCCTTTTATGCATTCAAATGAGAACCCATCGAACTCATATGCATAATTAACTCGATTGGAACGCACAGAAACAAGATAACGTCAACACGATAGGTTGTAAACCTCTATTTGTGTGCTAGTGATGATCGACAAGGTTTATTCTTGATTAGTTCTTGAAACTTTTAAAGACCATTAAGACTCCCACTGACTCCTTGACATATAAGATTCTCTTATCAATAAACATTTCTTGACAATCAAATATTCAAGAGTTAGTGTAGCTTTTATCAAGACAAAACACCATATAAAATTGGTCCTAGTTGGTCTTTGTCTTATCCAAGACATCACAACTTTCCAATTTCAAATGTACGATAATAAGAAAATCCTTTTCCAAATTCTACACTTGATGAATGTTATAAACCTTCTTAAGACTTGTCACTCAATGTCATAATCTTAACTCTAAGACTTGTTTAGGAACGAAGTATGATTGACTTCTTGATTTAACCATTTCTTCAATTCTTGATTCCTCTTCTCAGACAAACAATTGTACTAAGACTTACACAGAGGATTAATTGAGATATGGTTCTTAATCATTAAGACCTATCATAAAACATAAAAGGTACTCTCCCTTCTTCTTAGAATAGAGAAACTTTTATCTTTCTGCCTACTTGATTCTTCTTATTCGTTTTGCTATTGATTTAAACCTTTTCAATCAATTCAGAATTACACTTAATCTTGTAAGTATAATCACATTTACTAATCCTTTGGTAAATTATGACGAATATCTTTGTTACTCTTGTGGTGGACTTAATCAACACACAACTTTGTGTACTCGATCTCTTAGTCCTTCACTTGACACTTGGTCAATGAATTAGTCTAATTTACATATATGAAATTTCTCATTCATCGTGCAACCAAGTTGCATGATTCCAAGTTTATGTCCGATTGAACCTTGGGCGATGAGAAACTTTCCTTATTTGATAAATTCTCGACATTTCCACTATTAAGAATCACATCCATTCGTTGTAGAAATATGCAAACATCAATTTTTCATAACGATTTCATTGCAAGGAAATAAATAAATAAATAAGTCAAATCAAAAAATTATTTTATTCATAAAAACAGCGGAAAACATTTGTCCTTACAATGCAAAATCAACTGAAAAACTATGTAGTCAAATAATCCTAATAATTCTATCATAACTTTCTGAGCTCAAAATCTAATCTTCAAATCCATGCGATCGAGATCCATTTCTTTGTTATTAGATTCATCTTGCTCTTCCATCAAGCTTCCCCTCCTTTCACTGATCCTGCAAAACATTCAAATGCAATCTTATCACATCATGTATTAAGAATCAACGAATAGGAACTTAATGAAGTTAGATAGTGGATTATACCTGAAGTACAACCATACTCTTTGACTCTCCCATCTTCTGGACTCTTCAGGCTCTTAGGGCAGACTTGTATCCAACGCCCTTTCTCTTGGCAGCAAACGCAGGTCGGTTCTCCTAGAACGTCCTCGGAAACATGGTTGGTTGACTTTCCCAACAAATATGCTCCATTGCTTTGCCAAATCATTTCTGATTCCGCAGCAATGAGCATGTAGTTTAGGTCAATGAGGTTATCGTCATGATCCATCATATAATACTTTCTTTTGAACTCATTATATGATTCGGGAAGTGACTGCAGAACCCAGTTCACAGCCAACTTATCCGGGAATGACGCACCCAACATTATCAATCTATCGATGTGTGATTTCATTCCTAGAATGTGGGCACACACGGGTTTACCATCTTCATGTTTCATTTCCAATAGGGCTTTAGTGACATTGAACCTTTCAATTCTTCGATCTTGTGGGTTAGGGAGAATAACGGGAGGAAGTGGAGGACGTGAAGCATGATTTCTTGTTCCTCGATCGAATCGTGGAATGTCATCTTCATGTGGAATGCTTGTTCCACGGAATTTGGGAAGACCATAGTTGTCGTACTTTGACATCTACAAAACGGGAGAAAACAAATTCAAGTTAGTTGATCGATTGAGTCCTTAATAAATCACCCAAATGAGATATTAAGGCTAGGACCCGACACAATACGCTACAACCTAGAAAAGGGATGTCGTAATCTAGTTGCAAAATATTTGAAGGTAAGTGAATGACGATTCACTAATTTCCACCATTAAAAAACGAAAAAGAAATTTAAGTTTTAAATCTATGAAAACTCCTAGATCCTTTGAGATTCATTGAACATTTCAATGGCATGTTTAAATCTCGATATGTCCCTCTAGTTTGTGACTGGGATGTCGAGGATCATAAAGCGGGTGTGAATAACCATGCAAATCTACATGGTGCCCTCACATGTTACAGTCACCTATTCGATGTGCCGGTAAACCACACACGCTCCACCGAACTTATGACAAACATTGAGTCACCCTTTGCTACCTTTGCTTGGAACCATTTAGTGTGCCGGTAAACCACACACGCTCCACTAACTTCTTCGCAAGAGCACAAAGTGTAATTTCATGGAATTGCATCAATTCACTTTTGCCTAAGTAACTAAGATTGGGAATTTGTAAAACATTTAGTTACTTTTGTACTTCATTATACTTATAATGGAAGATTTTGTCATAGCCGTTCGGCTAACGACCCTCCCCTAGTCAAGAGTGCGGTGGGTAAGAGTGGATACCCATTCAATCGCCATTTTATAGGCAATTTCCTTAAACACCCCTTATAGACCAACTTCGTGAATGAGGCCTACTAACAGTAAGACTGACTTTTACTCATACATATATATAATGTTAGACTTTTAATGTTATATATAGTATAGGGTGTATTTTACACTTTTAAAATATTATGTGGTCAAATTTAACAATTATACTTTTAATTCGATTAAATTGTAAACCAAAACTTTTATGGATTATTAAACCTCTTTTAATTATACACCTTAATTAATTAATAAAACCATAAGGGTGTGATTTGAACTTTTTCAAAACTATACTAGGGTTTTAGAATTTAATATTTCTAAATTAAACTTTTAATCAACTTTTAAATTTCAAAACTTGAGGGCAAGTTTTGAAACATTTCAAAACATTAGGGTTTAGAATTTAAATATTTCAAAATCAAACTTTTCAATCAAAATTTAAATTCCAAAACTTGAGGGCAAGTTTTGAAACCTTTTTTCAAAACATTAAGGTTTCAACTATTTAAATTTCAAAACAAAACTTTTTAGTTCTAATTTAAACTATAAAACCTAAAGGGATTAATTTGAAACTTTTCCAAACTTTGTCAAGAATATTCTAGATCACATAATTCAAATAAGGCAATTAACTATAATTGGTGGTTATCTAATTAGATCTAGATCAAATTCTTGCAAGATAATGAACAAATAATTTCCATAACTTAACATTTATCAAATAAGGTAACAATTATCTAATTAGATGACCAAAATCTTTTATTTTGACAAGTATAATCATAAGGAATCAATAAAATTCGAATTTTATTAATTTTAAACAATTATGGCAATTATCCTAAGTCAAAATAGGCAAAAAAAATCCCGAAACAGCCTCCTTCTGACGCTCGAACTCGCCGAGTTGGAGCTACTCGCCGAGTTCATCAGACAGGGGCCCAAAAAATCGATTTTTTTGAAGCTTGAACAAATAACCAAGGCATCAATACAATAGAAACCAATCAAGTCTCTGATACCACTGATGGGTTTTGGCCATAAGAACATCCTATGTGCTCATGCAACCCTAATGCTTGGATCAAGGTTTCTCTATTGTACATGCAATTCATCCAAGACTATAAAACCTAAGATCTAATCAATATAACATATGAATTAGGGTTTAGATCCTACCTTGATTGTTATGTAGCAATAACAATCTCAAATCCTTCTTGTATTGACTTTAGAAAGCTTAGAGTCACAAATGTCACTCCTCTAATGGTTCACAAACACCAAGAGCAAGAGGATGAAGAATAAGTAGAGAGGAGACACCCAAAAACGTGTAGAAACCCTAAGGATTCAGTTCACCATGTTTTTGGGGCTTAAGGGTTCTTTAAATAGTGAGGCTATTAGGGTTATCTAACAAGGAAACCCTAATTTTGATGCTTAAGCCCTAAGCAACCCATGGACTCCTTCCTTAAGGGCCCTAGGACGATTTCTAATGGGTTTCCCCATAGAATTCGTCCACCCCTTTAATATGGAGTCCAATACCTCAATATTCAACTATTATACAATTAACAGTTCAAGTCCCTTAAGTTTAATTAATCTCTTTTAGCCACAAACTTAATTCTTATTAATTCTTGACTAATATTAATTAAACAATATGATTTCTCCTTTAATATATTATTCTCATAATATATTAATAAATCATATTTAATCCTTTATCTCCATAATTCATCCTATCAAGTTGCTTTGGTGAAGGCAACCCAAAAGGACCATGCACCATCGGGTCAAGTACATACCAAAATAGTTATGGACTCAGACACTAATCCAACAGTTTGGTCACCAAGCAAATGATCTAAGGGATTTCCCTTTAACCCTAGCTTTTGCACCAAGTTTCCTCAACTATATAAGGAGTTCCTAGCCTCTTAATTTTGTCCATACCTTTCTTCTAAGATCCTTGGACGAAAATTGTTCTCTCTTCTCCTCTCTCTCTCTCTCTCTCTCTCTCTCTATATATATATATATATATATATATATAGTTTTCCTCTTGGTAGTTTGCGTATGATTCCATTAGAGGCACGACACTTGTGGTGCTTGCTTCCAAGAGATCAAAAAAGGATAATTCTAGTTGTTTGCTATAACAACTAAAAGGTATGTAACGCAAAACCTTTTCTTTAGTAATTTCGAAAATCACCTAGGGTTCTTAGGGTTTCTTTTGATGTTCTTAGTTATAGTTTCAATAGAGAAAACATAGATCCTTATTAGGGTTGCATGCACACTTAAGAGTTTAATTTTATTTGTTTTGCATAAAACCCTTCAGGATCATGGGTCATTTTCTTAAACTTTAGGAGCCTCGAATGAAATCTATCATGTATTTAAACTAACCTAACCCTAAAATCCGAAAATCAAACCCTATTTTTCACTTCCAACTCACTATAACAGAGTTCCTTAGTGTGTTTTCCATCTTTGAAGTTGTGGTAAAGATCTAAGAAGGTAGTTGTGTGTTTTTGGTGCTTTCGGTGAAGAATATTCTTATAGAGCTCATGTCTTCTTCCCTTTTTCATTCTACTGTAAATCTACCATATTTCCATAGTTATTATCTCATCTCTACTTATATTTACCCATATATTTGTACCAAATCGGTTGGTTGTGGTGATGGTCTTGTTCTTGCACTCAAAGAAGTGTTTTGGGATGTTTTAGCATCCAAACGATTACCACAAAGCCCTAGATCAACCTAGATATCCTAGGTATGTTTCTACTGGTTGAAAACACCCTAAAGTGGTTAGAAACTGATCAGGAATGCTAGAAGTCACATTTCCTACATCTTGTTTTTACCGTGAGCGTGACGCGCTCTGCGCTGACGCGACGCGCTTGATGATCAGAGTAGTCATTTGTGTTGTTTTAGTGTCGTTTCTTAATTGTGTTGCTATAATTTGTTGTAGGGTGTTTGATTGTTTGTTGATAGGTTGATTTCCTTTTTTCCTAGTTCATTTCATTCGGATTAGAGGTGAGTCTTTCTTATGGTTGTCTAGTACAAATATGTAGACTTGTATGTATTAGTATAATCTATTGGTCTAGGACATTATATGTGATGTTATGTTCTGATTATATGTGAAGTATAGGCTGTAAGATGTTATTGTTTCTCTATGAGCAAAGTGACTATGTGAATTTATATGTTAGACACCATGATATGATGAATTTTCATGAAATAAGTGGCTAGGTCCATGGCAGTGGTGAGAATTTTTTTTGATGATTAAAGTGTAAAGTCTATACTTGCTACAATTATGAAATAACATGCTTATCTTGGAATTAGGGAATGCATGATAGCGATGAATGTGATTTTAAAAGGTGTATTTTATTTACATGATTTTATTATGATTTGTGGTGTAATTGCCATGAATTAATGAATAAAGAACAAGCATGATTACATAATGTTGAATGGTGAGGTGTATGTATGACCCATGTGAGTGGATTAATTCATCATAAATTAATTAAAAATGGGGAAACATATGGAGGGGGTTAAGGGTAGAAACATGAACATAAGGGTGAACCCTACCCGAATTTAGTGATGGCCTTTTAGGTTGGAAGAATATTGTTGGGAAAAGAGCTAAAGCCAAAGCAACGTCTAGTGGTTTTCTAGAAGACCATCTCAAGACATGGTGCTTGTGCATACGGGTGTGGGGATTGGATGCCACACCATCTGAGAATCCATTCAAAATTAGTTTTTTGCAAAAGTACATCCTATAAGGATATCATCAACACATTCGTCAAAAAGCCCACAGAACGAACACAAGGTGGATCCAAAATTGACTTCCATATTCCTCAATGCCATGGCAGAAGGTATACATTCCATTTTAGCTCTCCAAACAAAAAACACTACTTTTCTGGCACTTTTTTCAACTAGACGAAACTTTGCGAGTTTTGGAGGGGAGAAAGAGGAGAATTGTTAATTAAATGTCTTAACGCATATACCTTGTATCTCCCATTTGTAACTTGATCATACCGCCAAGAATCCCTCTCCGAGTTGGGTTGAAACGATCCGATAACTGCAATGCGATTACCCAAGTCAACATTGAGCGAGGTCTGCTCGAAATGCCTTGACCCAAGTGAAACCAGAAATTCTTATTATGTCCGTCACCTTACATTTTTTCTCCATTTCAGTTGAATACAGGTTGGGATAGGGTGATTTCCAAGTATCATGCCAAAACATAGTTTCAGAACCTGAGTTAACCACTCTCTTAATAATCATGTTTGTTTGAATGCCTAGTTTTTACAAGTCACTCTTAACATCGGTAAGGTTGTTCCGAACACCTCTAAGAGATCTATTGGAATAACAAATCAATAGGCTTAGATTGGAGATTGTGTATACCTACAATGGCACGGTTCCAAAGTGACTATGGCTCCGACTTTAAGCGTCACCACCATTTGACTACCAAGATTGTATTAAGAGCTTTCAATGAACCAACTTCGAGCCCATCCATTTCTTTAGGGCAGTGACTTTGCTCCAAGCGACCCAATTGATTTTTTTCTAGTCATTCAAACTCTCCCATGAGAAGTGCCTCCTTTTGTTTTTTTTTTTTTTTTCTAACGAATAGATGATCCCAACGGGGGCTACGAATTGTTCTATTTGTTGTGACAAAGAGACTTGGAAAGATAAAATCCATAAGAACAATTAGATATGACATAAGGTTCTATCGGTAAGTATCATTAACCACAAGCTATTAATAAATCAAATTCATAATTCATTGTTCGTTACCACTCTAACTCATGAACTTTTTACAAGTTTTAGGCATCATTTTAATACGTAAGAATATAAAAGGGCCTAGATGCAAATTATCTCCAATAAATGCAATAAATCCAATAAATGCAAATTACTCAAATCTCTATGTCTCTCTCTCCCCCCTATCGATTAATAGCCCTTTAAAATTAACAAAAAGAAAACCTAATATTTCCCTCATTCAACCAATCCTCCTCTTCTAATGGATCTTCGTCAGGAAACTCAACCCCAAAAGCTACCCCATTTTTTCATTCTACCCTTTCCCACTAAAAAAGACGTGGCCTATGCAATCATTCTCTTCATCTCTCTTATCATATCCTCCATTGTTTTCTGCAACCTCCTAACCCCTTTCTACCCTCATCTTCTTCATCCTTTTAGCTTCTCCAAAACCCTACCCGATACCCTACTTCCAAGATCCACAAACACCTGCGATTATTCGTTTGGGAAATGGGTTTGGGATGAAACTTACCCTAACCAAAAGTACAACGAAGACTGCCCTTTTCTTGATCCGGGATTCCGGTGCCAGCGCAATGGCCGCCGGGATGTTGGGTACGTCAATTGGCGATGGCAACCGCATGGGTGCGATCTACCAAGGTATGGGTGTTGTTTAGAGTTTTCAACTCGTAGATTAAGCAATATTAAACTGCATGCATGGCTTTTTTTATTGTTTTAAAGTTCTCTTTGGTATAAAATATGAATTTCGAGGTAGCTATTGTTAGTTTCCATGGTTGAAGAGTTAATGCTCATAATTAAGTGCATGCATCGCACGTTATGAATATAGTTTTTTTCCATTTATATATATATTATCTCGGTTCAATCAAAACTGTACAAACTTATATGAAACCTTTACTCTAGCTCCGAATCCTAATGATTTTAATTATTGGTATCCATTTGTTTTTTTCTCATTATTTATTTTCATATTCTTGGAACTTTGTGGTATAGAAAAGCATACTTCCATGTGGATCTTACCTAGGATAAGATTTTTCGCCGACCAAATACAATTTTCAAGGGAATTTTCGCTCGCAAAACGAAGAACTTTTTCAGTAGACTAGTGACTTGAACAGTGAACTATCGACCAACCATGGCAAAAGACTAATCCCTCGACAAATGGATTTTAATCGAATCTTATGATTAATGAATCATTTTATCTCATTCAATTGTATGTCGACGTGTCTTCGGACTCTATATATGTCCAACAGTAGATAGTATGAGTTTGAACATTCATACCGATTGTAGAAACGAATTGAAACTAATATCGTATTGCCAATGGGAACAGATTTGACGCGAGAGATTTTCTTGAAAGAAGCAGAAATGGAAGAATAGTTTTCGCCGGAGACTCCATCGGAAGAAACCAATGGGAGTCTCTACTATGCATGCTTTCTCATGGAGTCTCAAACCTTTCCACAATATACGAAGAGCATGGAAACCCTATAACCAAACACAAAGGCTTCCTTTCAATCAGATTCCATGACTACAATTTAACCATCGAATATTACCGGGTCCCTTTCCTGGTAGTCATCGATGACCCACCGGAAAATTCGTCGGAAGAAATCCTGCGAGCCATTAGAGTTGACAAGCTCCACCGGTTCTCTTCAAAGTGGGCCGGAGCAGATATTCTTGTCTTCAGCGCCGGTCACTGGTGGAACCAAGACAAAACCCTAAAAATGTAAGCAAATAACATCTTTCTAATCATCGTTTCAATCCAAAAAGACACCATTTTTAATAATTCGATCATGGTTTTGGTTTAGGGGGTGGTATTTCCAAGAAGAAAAGACACTGAACTTGACAATGGACGTGATGGAAGCATTTGCGAAGTCTCTTCAAACATTAAAGTCATGGGCTTTCAAGAATTCCGATAGGAGCTACATCTTCTTTCGAAGCTATTCACCAGTACATTACAGGTGATCTAATCACATCCAACATTCGAATTTATAACCTTTGGATTAATAGTTTTATATGAAATAAGAAAGAACAAATTAATATGTTACAAATACAGGGATGGAGAATGGAACACCGGTGGACATTGTGATCGTAATAAAGCACCAGAAACAGACTACATGAACCCAGAAAGTGAACATTTAAACAATCAAATCATTTCAAATGTAGTCAAAGAGATGGAAACTGATGAACACAAAGTCCAATTCTTAAACATTACGTATCTAACAACAATGAGAAAAGATGGTCACCCTTCGAGATACAGGGAACCAGGTACTCCATTGAAGGCTCCACAAGATTGTAGCCATTGGTGTCTACCTGGTGTCCCTGACACGTGGAACGAACTTCTTTATGCTCAACTATTGTCTAGTGGGTTCAAAACAAGGTGATGGAGATGAAAAGTAAAGATTTATGATATATTTATATATTCGGGTTTAGAAGTTTATCGAAGGCTCCAATTCGGGCTATGATTTAGTGACACATGAAGTGTGGTTCATTTTAATTTATGGGTGGAGCAAGCACCAACGATGGTTCAATTCATAGATCTTCTAGAAGAAGGTATTAATGGATGGAAGATCTGAATTAACCCGTGTAGTTGTAGAATTAGGATAATAGTAAATCACATTTAACACTATGGAATTCTTATTGTAGTATTTTTATAACTTTTGTAATTAATTGCACTTGATTTAACATATAGTTGTGAGTTTTGTTAAAGACTATTTTGCATTTGTACGTATTTTGTATATTCTTTTGGCCTAGTGTAGTGGTGTACTCGTTTTATGCCCTCTTGTTTGATAATAATCTATATATTGTTTGTTAAATGGAGAAACTAAATACCCTCCTACTTTTTGTTCCTAATATCCTTCTATTTATTTTAGATGGTGACAAGTGTCATTAAATTTAATTTAAATTTGATTGAGATTTTGAATTTATACACTTATCATCATCTTAAATAGGTAGGAAGAAAAATAGTTTTTGTTCCTAATATCTTCCTATCTAGATGGTGACAAGTGTCATTAAATTTAATTTAAATTTGATTGAGATTTTGAATTTATATACTTATCATCATCTTAAATAGGTAGGAAGAAAAATAGTTTTTGTTCCTAATATCCTTCTATCTATTTTAGATGGTGACAAGTGTCATTAAATTTAATTTAAATTTGATTGAGATTTTGAATTTATATACTTATCATCATCTATTTAAATAGGTAGGAAGAAAAATAATAAGTAGGAAGAAAAATAGGAACAAAAGATAGGATGATATTTAATTTCTCTGTTAAATGAGAAGTTCTTGTATCAATTACGAGAGAATGAGTTATATAAGAGGACGATGAGAATAAACTATAAAAATACTAAAATAGAACAATGAAGGTCATATTTCTTTTTCTTCTGTTGCCGATGTGGCATCCCATTATAAGGCATATTTCCACATAATGCTTCTTTCGTTCCACACATTTTCTTTGAAACATTTTTAACAAAATGCATTTACATTTTCTTCAAACTTTGGTACTTGATATTTTAGAAGTGTACTATATATCCCTGAACGTGAACCAGACAAGAATAATTCTTCTAAAGGCTTAAATTTTTGTTCGGCAAAGAAAAAATCATCTAGGATATGCATGAATACACCTTGATTCCAACCTATCACTGAAATTGTAAAAAAAAAAAAAAAAAAAAAAAAAAAAAAAAAAACGAAAACGAAAAAACATTGAACGGTTTTAAAACAAAAGCATCTTAATTTGTTGATGAGAATGGATATACCCATAGAAAAGCATCTTAATCTGTTTCTATCCTCTGCCGATGTGGGATCACATAACTATGCATATACCCATAGAAAAGCTCATTTCTAGACCTCTAGTGATAAGCATGAATACATTCTTAACTCCAACTTATCATTGGAATTGCAGAAAAAACATTGAACTATTACTTGTTATAAAATCAAAAATATCCTATAGACCTATTCCTCTTGACTTTTAACATATATATATATATATATATATATATATATATATATATATATATATATATATATATATATATATATAGCAAAGTCAAAGTTTTGAGCAAAATAGGAACATTCAACGAGAAGACTGTATCTCTTACCTTTTGTAAGATATTATGACTTAGATACTCCATTTATCTTGAGAAGTTGATATGTAATATTTTATATTCTTCCTTTTTTTCTATCATACTAAGGTACCCTTTCTTGAGTTCTTCGTTTAAAAAGTCATGGTGTAAACCTATGATAACAAACAATACATGTAATTCAATTCTATTATTTCAAATACAATAGTGGAATTTAATAGTTACTTTTAACATCGATCCCTCAGTCTTGTATTTGGAATAAGTTTACATAATTGCACCCCGAATATTAGGATAGAGCAATTCCATGGTTCTCAACAGTATTACAAAACAAATAAAAATTAAATTTCACCATCAACATAAACTTTTTGTGGCCACCAGCTACATATATCATGATCATGATTATATTTACTCTTTTTCAAAACATTGTGTTTGTGCATGTGAGTTGCACTAATTGTAAAATTAGTTTTGTTTTGATGATAGACCAAAACAATTTGATTCTAATGTTTGACTAACCAATTTATTTCTAATGTTTGCACTAGGTGAATTTTTTTAAGTATAATGCATTAATAAGAAAACAAATTGAATGCTATAACTGGACCTATTTTTTAAAGTATAATGTATTACTAAAAAAATATATTAAAAAGTACAAAGCTGTGACAAATAAGGAGCCCAAAGCCTTTTTTATAGGAAAATTCATCATAACTATAAGGTTTGTTGTAGATAGTAATGATAATAGCATATAGTTTACTCCATATATATGACTATCAAAATGCATTAAATGTTACAGCAGCCTTTAGATGAAAACCTCAACTATTAAATTGGGCAGGGGCTGCGCGAACGCAAGCCCCCACTGTCACAAATTATGATGTAGGCTCGACCACTTGGGCCGACCTTAAGTTAGCACCCATCCGAAGTGCAATGGAAGTCACTAACCTAGGCCATGGTCCATCTTGACCAACCATTGACCCCATCCAGGTAAGTACCTAATCCAATTGCCTAGCTCCCTTTTTATACACCTCTTCCTCTGCTACTCTTTCTATCATTTGCCGATGTGGGATCAAAACATCAACTAATTTACATTTTCTTTAACTACTATGTGAGGTTTTAGTATATAAACAAGTTCTCTTGTACGAAGTACGAATGTGAAAACTTTTCTTAATATGTTAAATATATAGGTTGATGAAAGAAATAAGATACGAAATTTTGAACTTTATTATTCTAATTTATGATCACCACTATAATTTAAAAGGATAAATTCCATTGGAAATAATCACAGACTATATTCAATAGTTGGATTTTTTGTTGTTTGTATATTAACATGTCCATATTGATGTTTCTTATTTGTTCACTTTACATGTTCTTTTTGTTAATTTCAGTAAATATATATATAATCATAAAAATTGAAATCATTACTTTTCGATTATTCTAGTGAACCTAATCATCTAAGTCAAAGTTTTGTACTTTCTTTATTCCTGGAATGTAATTTGTGGTTTGTACTTTGGCGGATAACACTAAAGTAGCTACATGATTTTCAGCAGATAATGTTAAGAAAACTTACAATTCATATTTATTTGGGTTAATGACTTACAAGGTAACGAATTTTACCTGTATATGCATTTAGTGTATATGTTTTATCATTGAATTTGTTTATAGTGTTCAAAATATATCATTATATAATCAGGTATTACAGGTTTAGTCGGTTTCTGACAGTTTGCGTCTTCGACAAATCTCTGGTTATCTTCTCCGACAAGCATGATTTTTCCACCAACCTTGTTCTTCACCTCCGGTTTTTAAATCTTCGTCTCCATCTATCCTAAAAAATCCATCACCTTTTTCTTTTTGTTTTTTTGGTTGGAAACAAATCAATGAAATGCCACCCAAGGTTTAGTAGATGCATGTCTAAGAGCTTAAAATATGGGTTTATAACCCCTTCGTGTTTATTTTCTTTATAAAAACAAAATAAAGAGCTACAAGTTTGAACCCTTTCATGTATGTCTGTTTAAGAACTCAAAATTTAAAGAGAATGTTAGAAGTTTGAGATCTAGAATCTAAAGAGTTCAAGATCTGGATCTAATGATTTATAGGTTTAAAGTTTGAATCTAGTGTAGGAGCCTGAATTTTGGTATGGGGATACAAACATTATCAAGATTCAAACTAGTATTTGCAAAGAGTTATTTACCATTTAAAGTCATAAATCACAAAAACATAGTTTACAAAAATGTTTCAATTGTCTTCGTCGAGTCGTCTTTGGCCTCAAAACGTTGAATTGGTTTTAATTTTAATAAATAGCAAAAGAATATAGTCTTATGATTTATGTAGTTAGCATATTCCGACGTAAAGATAGTACAATACCTTTAGTTGGGGGTACAATAACATGAAACATGTTTACAAGTGTTTGTTGTACAAGTGAGTTGTATCATTACCATTAAAGAATTAAACTTTACTAAATTGTGTTGATTCTACTTAATAACATATTAATCACTCTCAAATAGCACTAATCTTATCATTGATGCAACATGCACGAACATCAACAGATTAAGGTTCATGAAACCCTAAGCCATTTTTGCTACAATCCAACTTTCACTATTATAATCATATCAACAACAACATTACCATGGTATCTTATTAAATGAGGTAAGGAGAAGTAGGATGGTTGATGATAGCGGACCATTGGTTCATGCCAGAAGGAGACACCTCGGAGGCAGCATAGGAGATTGGACGGGAGCGATCCCGCGCCATCCGGGAAACTACGTCCACAAGAGTAGTCTTCTTGGAAAATCCCCGCCCTGGCATCCAGCGAGAGAATCTCCTAACGACAACACAATGTCACCCGACAACCTTAGTGGCACACACACCACCAACACCTCGTCTAGACCAATCACACTCCAGAACAAAGGATATCTCCTCCCATGATCAGCTATGTCCCGGATCACGGCTGACACCTTTGTCCCCAGAGAGAGAAAAGCGTCCTCCAAACCAAGTATATAAGGACATTGATCATCCTTCTAATAGGTAAGCTCCTAATTTCACTCTCAAAGAGTTATTCTCACGCCATAACCACATTGACTTAATCATCGGAGCGTCCTCCTGGGATCTCCTCTCGGAGTACAACTAATGTTTCTTCCCTTGTGTTCCAGGACTCGCCAAAGAGATATACTTCATTTTGCATCATTATGGCCATCTTGTGTTGTGACAAATGAAAGATAAACCAAAGTTATCACCGACAACAACGGCGACAGAAGAAACGACACAAGGTCCTTCTGATCTGTAACATCCCCATTTTTACTGCAAGAAAAGACCGATTTTGTTTATGCTTTATAAAAATCATAGTATTTCTTTTAATAAAAATGTTGCGGAATTTGTTTCCAGAAAAACATGATAAATACGTTATCAAAGCATTTTCAAAGAAATGTATTTTTATTCATTTAAAACATTTGGGATGTCATCATCAATACAAAAACATAAACATAAACAAAACTTACATTCATTTACACTAGTGATCTACATCTCTTTTAAATCTCTCAGTGCAAAGTAGCTTCGTATCGACACCTGTGATACAAATAAGTTGGAGTGGGTCAGGTTGGGAAACCTGGTGAGTACATATGGTTTTCAACCCATAATAATATAATTATTATATTTAAACATCAAATAATCAACCCAGTTACCCATCCCCGTTATCTTCTTTGATATTCCTTAAAGAATTATCCTAAGGGTCATCTCCTATATCATATTTACCTCTCATCTTTTTACCTCACAATTCCTTATATGGTCGTTCCTAAAGCATGAATACGTAGTTACAACGTCGTCTGAACTCGTAATTCATAGTAAGGGTTAGAGTATCATCACATGAATATACAGTCACAACATCACCTGGACTCGTAATTCATCACCTACAGGTTATAAGTATGTTGGTGTTTCCACGGGTTGTCTAGAATAGTCTGTGGTCACCATCTATACTCTAGTAGATGACTACATCTCCAAATTGTCGGACAAGGTTATAGTATCTTTCATCCCACATCACCGATTCATCATCACCTATCCATCACCTAATTATCATCACCTTCCTATCATCATCTATCTCTCATCATTTTATTTCATCACACACCAACTATTTCATCTACCCATGTTTTATCCCAACATATTTGTAGATATAAAATAAATATATATTTAAATCATTTAAAACATGTATAAAATCATTCATCCATCATAGACAACAAGTATTCATATAATATGTACATATAACATGTAATTTATATAAAATACTTCATATTTATGTGTAAGATGAAAGGGACCATGCACTCACTTGAAAAGGTGGTGAATCCGAACTCAGACAGCGCTTCGCTTCTTAAAAATAATTTCCTTCGACGAAACCTAGTATTATTACCACTAGAGTTTAGTCTATTATTCGTCGAAACTAATTAATTGTCTAACTATTATTACTATTATATAAGCGTTAAACAATACTTATATAACTCATAATAATAGACCAAGTACTTATTATAAGTTCTTAATAACGTTACTATAATTAAATAAATGATATATTAAAAATAACGTAGGCGTAGCTCACTTACAACGGGTTTTATAGAAAACCGATATTTGCTTGGAACAGCGTTCCCGAGCCGAAAAGCTCTTCTTCTCGGATCCGTCGAGCACTCTGTGGCTTTTGCCTCGTGCTAGGGAGGTTCCCTAGGCTTTTCAAGGGGTTTCGGGGCTAGAGAGAGGTTTTTAGAGAGAGAGAGTAAAGAGAAGAAAGAATGGGAAATGTGTGAAGAAAATGATGGTGGGAGAGGTTCTATTTATAGGGTGAAAATGGCTGAACTTGGTGCCACATGTCACCATCTAGTGGCAAGACTTGGAGAAAAAGCAATGACCAAGATTGTGTCACATCACCCATTTTCGCATAGCACACTTCCGACTTCCAAAATTCGTAAATTTCACATACGAGCTCCGTTTTTTACGTTCATTATATCCACGCATAGGTAAAAATAAGATCTACAACTTTCATTTTGACTCCGTCAGCTAATTCTCGACCGATCTTAAATTTAACGGTACAATGAGATTATACTGTTAAATGTCCGCGTAAAATTCATAACTTCTACATACATACTTTGTTTTCGTCTGTCTTTTTACCGTTGAGTTCCTATTAATGATATTTTCAATTCTCATTTAGGTTGCATAGGCCACAAACCGCTCGAACTAAAATTCGAGTTTCGGGTTGTGCACTATTATGCCAAATCTTAGAAAAATTCACAACTTCCTCATACGAAGTCAGATTTGGGCGCTCTTTTTTGTATGTTCTTGGTTTAATGTATACTACAACTTTTATTTAGATCACTAAGGCTAAAAATTACTTTATCAAAAATTCACTATTTACGTCTCCCGGTGTCGTGTTGGTTTTGCCGTAAAACTTTGACGGACCATAAATTCTTCATTGTAACTCGTATTTCGGCGTTCTTTATATGTACGGAACCCTTGAGAAATATTCTAAAACTTGGTTAAGATTATTTATTCTAAATAATCTTTTGTATTATCTCTAAATTGACTAGCCCAGATCTACGGGCGTTACATGATCCACCAAGTTTGACCCATGTCGTCGTTAACACCAGACACCACCACTAATACACACCCAACCATACAACCTATGATGGCTCCGCCACACCTATTCATGCCAACCACCATACAATGGTTGCCACCACTCACACCGGTGAACAACCAACCTTTTTAACTGGTAAGTCCACTAAATGGAACACAAATGCAAACAACTTTCCCAACAATTAGTGAAACGGGAACGAACAACTTCTATCAACTTCCCCCATTTCACCACCATAACCTCATAGCAACCCTCAGTCCGCCTTCAAGACCCATAATGATCCAACCAACATCATTCGAGATAACTCAGCCACCAGTATCCATCTCATCAGTCAGCAACATGTTTACGCAAATGAATATCAACCAACAAACGTCGTCGTACACACCAACACACATGCAGATGATAAACTTCCATAGGATGCATGGTAACGTTCCTATCTACCAAAATATTTTTCCAGCAAGCATATTTACTGCTTTTCCACAAAATACAACTTTCTCCCAACAATCCATTTACAATCTTGCATAAACATGCACATAATCACCCTTCACAAACACCTCGCCTTTTGTCCCATAATTATTGAACTATGATATTCCAAGCACATCACATTTACCCCACTTAAAGGTATACCATTGTACTACATGCCTTGATAGCCATATCGATACCTACAAGTGGCACATGAAATCACTTAAACTTAACGAACGTTTCTAGTGCACGTATCTTCCCACCCTGCTTGATGGTAACGTAGGAGCATGGTTCAAAATTCATGCACTAAACAACATCCAAAACTTTGCCCAACTAAAAGAGTTGTTTCTTACCAACTTCATGCAACTCTGAAAGCACTAAGGAGACGTGCAAGAGTTTTTAGGATGCAAACAAAGGGAGGGAGAAAGCATTAGAGATTATTTCAAAATGTTCAATGAAGCGACGTTAAACATACCTAGCCAGGATGATAAGCTAGTAGCAAGAGCCTTCACTTACGACTTGCTGCCAGGACTACTATCCTAGAAGTTCTTAGGAAAGAAACCCACCACCATGCAAAAATTAAAAGAAAGGGTAGAACGATACGTGAGGCAGGAGGAAGGCACAACAACTAAAGAAGCCTACATACATGTAACAAGAGCAACCCATGGCCAAAGAGAAACACGCCACTTCTCCCAAAGGCCCCACAGAAAGCAACACCAATACATACAAACTGAGTCGACACTTCCAGTTGTATGTACATGATGATAGGTGATACAAAAAAAACTGATGTCTTGGAAATAACAGACAAGCAACAAACTCGATGATAGGCAATACTAAAGTAGTGGAAGCATATACAACAATCAAGCAAAAAACATAACTACATATGCTGAAATAAATAGTGAAACATGAAAACATGTATAAATATGTGTAATCCAGCCAGCAAGTGCAAACAAAAAAAGGAAGTTAGATCTTAGAGTACGCTAATAACACTCGCCAAATAGGAGACTTTGTTGCACAATCATGAGTCCCTTGAGTATAAAGAGAAGTTTGACTTGTAAAAAAAGACATGAGTGTTAGCCTTTAGGTTTACGTAATCGTCATATTGCCAAGGCCGACAAGACTTCACGCACCGATACTTAGATGTGGGGTTCACTGAGCAAATGAGTCGACAAATGTTACATTTTTCTAGACTCCACCTTCGCAAAACTACTAAGATTTCTTTCAATACGTGTACCTTCTAAAACCTATTTCATTCTTTTAAGGTCATGTCCTTCGAAAGGGATAACCCTTCAAGTCAAACCTAACACTATTTTTTCTCATTTTCTTATCGATCGATCACTCCTCCTTGTACCCTTGATTGAGATCATCTCCACTATCCTAACTGCAACGGCAGTTTGTATATTATAGACATGCCCGAACCACCATAATCTTCATTCCATAAATATCTTAATGATTAATGCCAAACAAAATGCATTCCTAATTTTCGAGTTCGGTATCATGTCCAACAAAGTCTTTCCACATGATCATCACAACATTCTCATTTTCTTGACCTACATTTTCCTCTCATGGTCCTTCTTAATCAGCAAATAGTGAGATTCATACAACAAAGATGGTTTTATTCTCACCCTATAAAATTTCCCTTTGGTTTCAGTAGCACTTTCTTATCACACAAAAACCGTTCCCTTCCATTTTAACCATCCTGCGTTTTATGGTGTATAATGTAACCATCAACACATCCTTCTTTATTAATTATAGACCACTTGTACTTAAAACTCTTATTTGTGTGTAAAAAATATAAATATAATGTAATGCCATCATCAACACCCACTATTATAATTGGATAATTATTTCAAAATACAGTGTCTTGATATGAAAAAGAAAATATAGGTACAATAATAGTGTGAGATGAATTTTTAATTTATAAAAAATAAATGAAATTACAATACTCGAATTGGACTTTATATAAAAAGGTAGAAAATATGTTGCCAATAGATGAAGAAAAAAAATTGGATGCTATAATAAACAAATAAATCAAAGTAAGTTTTAGATTGTTACGTTGAGTCATGTAATTTTAAAAGCAAGGACATTAAAACCAGTAATTATAAGCAATTTCGACGGCTATATTTAGATACTCTTGGCCATGTTAAAACTTTTTAGATTGGAACGGACAAAAAGATTATAGTTATTGTTAGAGTAAATTTCACGAATGGTACTTATGGTTTTGGGTAATTTGCACGTTTGATCCCTAACTTATTTTTTTAACTCGGAAGGTTTTTACTGTTTGTTTTTGTTACGCGCTTGGTCCCAACTTTTTATTTTTGTTACGTGTTTGGTCCCTGTCTTACCAAAAAAACTATTATTTAAATAGGAAAAAATTATGGGGTAGGTAAGGTAAGTGGAAAGAGGTGGGTTGAGGGTGTGTTTATTTAAATAAATTCAATGGCAAAATAATATTTTTAAATAAGACAGAGACCAAACGCGTAACAAAAACAAACAGTAAAAACTTTCCGAGTTAAAAAAATAAGTTTGAGACCAAACACACAAATTACCCTAAGCCACAGGGACCATTCGTGTAATTTACTCTACATTTATAATTTCAGTGGATTTATCTAAATTTTATCAAAATGGCCAGTTGAAATCCAACTCCTTGATGTTAAATCTCCTATTTGTTGTCGTAATTTATGAATTCTTTTACTTTTCGTGTGTAGCCAATTCATTTTTTCTTATATCAATTGCATTTCCAAATGTTACAAAAGCTTTATTTTGTTGAGACGTTTATATCAAATAGTTTCACGTTATTATTCTGAAACAAAAAGGTTGCATCATGATCAATCTGCAGTTGGGAAAGGGTCTGAAAGTATTTCTTGAAGCTGTGGAGGGCTCACTAGAGTCCATCAAATACAAATGCATATATATACAACTTCCTATTACTTTCTTATTTTTGTTTTACTTCGATTTTATTTGCTTAATCAGTTACCGAGGTACCAGATTGATCTACCAACATATATATTAATTTAACTCCTTTATTTGCTACAGGTTTTAACGGCTAGTTAAATATCTGGATCCAATAATTTCAAATGGCATCATCATGTGGATCTAACAGCTATAAATATTGTTCTTTTCTCAACAAAAAGTTTCTATAGGTTATTTTTAAATACTTGATTAATAGTCATTTCTCATATATTATATATGGATTAAATATTACGAGGACTAATAGTAAGATTTTATTTGAAACACAATGCACCTTCATGATCGTTTTCAACTCCATGGTAAGATATTACTTTCATTCTTTACGCATAGCATATACAAATCCTGGCCGGATTCCAACAGATACTGGCTATATCGTAAATAAACAAAAGTGTGTAAAAATTAAAACGAAAAACTACAACAACAAATATTTGCGTCTTTAGTTTCTGTTCCTACGTTCTTTTCATGCATGTTGAGCTAACCACATGGTCAGCGTATCTTTTCTGTTCCTTCCATATATTTTATTCACGACAAGATAAGTCATAGGCAACGAGCTATAGGTGGAACTTATACGCATCAGATTAAAAACAATCTGGATCGGATAAAAACGTTCTTGTTCTTCTATTCTTGTTCAGTAGATGAATCATATGAAAAGATTGTGAACCAAATCGTAGCAACAATGATCAAGTTCTACGCCTTTCAATGGCTTAGCATTAAAACAACATCAGTTCTTATATAACCATTTGCAAAATCTCACCAAGCCCAAGTTGAATATTCTACACACCACTCTAGTAAGTAGAATACTAGTATTATAGAGCTAATAAATGAATTTAGGTGATGCAAACTCAAGGGATTATAAATGACAATTGTTGAAAAATGTGTCTCCTATCGTCTTCCTCCATTTCAATACCTGCAACTGTGAATTTTTTTTAATGTACAACGGCTACAACAACAAAATGGTCAAAATGACCGTTGCTAGTCTCCCATTTGTTATCTTCCGAGTCACGTCACACCAGAACACCGGCCCTTGGGGTGGTGTTCACGCATCTTCTGTCGCGCCACCTCAGCATCACGCGTCTTCAAACACGGGTCGCCTAAAAAGGAAAGTGTGACGTGGGTTTGGTTGTGCCGTGAGTGGCAAGGTGGATTTATGAGGTGTTTGAGCTTAATTAAGGTCACGTGCATGGATGATAAGTTGGTTACGTGGATGCTTCAAGATAACAAGATACTAATTTAGTTATTTGCTCCGTTCCTAACCAAAATATGGCATCCATGAAAAATAATTACCCTTTCACTGTTTTTCGATCTCAATTCTCAATGATCTAAAAGAGACGTAAACTAAACACAAACCCTAGTTTTATCTAAATACTTGCTTTTAGCTGATGAAAATATACACTTTTTAAACTCATATAAACCACAAAATTCTTCTTTCTGGCGATGTGGGATAACATAGAAACACAAAATTCCACCGAGTATATTTTCTTCCACACCTACAATCGTTTGCTTTACTGATGTTAAACTCATATAAACCACAATAAAATATGGGTAACATTAGAATAGTTTATATTTTCGTAATGAAATCATTTTTTCGTTTGGCAAAACCCAGTACTCATCTCATGTAAGTTCAACATATTTTGGTTAAAACAGAGTCCAGTTATATAAAATCAAATTAAAAACAGTGAATTTCTATTAGTACAAAGGCTACGACATCTTGATTATATCCCATATAAGATGAGGAAAGATTGGTGACGCATTTGTGTGAATGATAAGGAGTGGTTATCCCACAATCAACCGTTTATCATTAAGATCTAAAACTAGAAATATGAAATGGGACAAAAAAAAATTGTTCCTTCGTAAATTATGTGTTGGAACCAATGTAACGGAGTAAATACTCAAGAACATATGTACATTCAATGTATAAGTTCCAAAGCCAAAACAATGTGGTTTCTCGCTAACTAAATGATCATTGGATCTAAATTATATAAGAACCGGATATGAAAGAAAATTAGGATTCCAACATAGTGGATTGATCAACCAAAAGTCTAGCGTTTGAGGGTAATTAAAAAAACATAACAATTATGGGTGAAAGTGAATCGAATATCAAACCCCAATATCTTAAGGATGGAAAAGTAGATTGAGCACTTGGTTGATTCATTTATAAAATAGCAAAAAATGTGAGAAATGCATCAACATCAATAACTGCTATAACTTTAACATTTACATATCCACCGATTAATCCGAAATTCTCAACTTCGAGCACTTTAGGTCCCAAATTTCATCGTTCAAGGCCTCGATTTCAGTTGTACACAAATCATGGATTTTAGAGTATGGGCTTTAAGATAATTTGAATAGCGAGAGTTTGTCCTTGTAAATAAAATATATATCTTTACTATCTTATAAATGAAATCTCACTATTTCTATAAATAGATTGAATATAATAATATTATTTTTTTAAGACGTCCAAATCATTAAACTAATAGTACAAGTAACCACTAATAAAATAATATTATAATTATAAATGTTCAAATGATAATACGTACATCAAAGATTCAATTTCATTTGACTAGGCTTTCCTTATATCTTGGTATTTCCAAGTTGAAAGTCAACACTCATTCAAATAACAAGCCATAATTACGGAGGACAGAAAGGGTTGTTTTGCTCCACTTCTACGACTTTCTCCAAATTCATCACCGGTTGATTTATATCGCTCTAAACCCTAACCATCATCGTTTTCCATAAACCTTAAAGCAGTCGCCAATCAACATCGAATTCACCAACTTCGAACATCGAAGACTAACACAAAGTAGAAAGATGATATCAACTGGAGTGATCTCTAACCTTATCTTTATCTCGGACATCTGGTCAACCACCACTACTAACACCACCACCAAGCGACATCAACATCAATATTATCTATCACGGCAACACCACCACCATTACCGAACACAAATATGATAAGATATGTCAGATGTGTGTGTGTTTTTATTTTTTATTTTGAAAATGAAGATGTGTGTGTTTTTTATATTATGCTTGTGTTTTATATGTTTATCAGTTTATGTTGGTGTATGAATAAGTATAAATTTGTTTTACGTATAAATCAATATATGTGGGTATTTCTTTGATGTTTTCAGATTCGGGTCTCTAATAGGTTATGTTTCATGTTTATGGATGTGGATATACGAATGGTAGAGACAGACAATATGATCTCTATGAGTTGTTGCAGATATGTGTAGCATTCAATATTTTGTAAAAAGACTGGTACATATCTGTATATCTAGCTTCTAACTATTCTTCTTCATTGGGTTTATTGCAGGTTAGCAAACAAAATTCTTGTGTTTGTTACACTTTATCAAAACAAACCCTTTTATGGTGCCCTGTTATCAAAAGCATACTCTTTGTTTCTTCTTTTTGAATGTTTTTATAGCCTTAAGTAAGTTCATGTAGCCTCAAATTTTCTTGAATGTTTATTGTAGCTTCCGGTTGAGGACATTTATGTTGGTATCTATTGGAACATTTTGGGAAAAAGAAAACAAGTTGCTTCTATAGGGAAGAGCAAGGAGAAGTTGGCAAGGACGTACAAGGTTAAAGATCCAAATGGCATCTTTGTATTCAAATTCAAAACACATGTTGGTGGTGCCAAGTCAACATGTTTGGATTGCTTTATGATTATGTTTAGATTGTGAAGAATTATGAACCAAAATACAGGATTATCAGGGTAATTATCTTAATGATAGAAGCATTTGTGTTATTTCTACTTCTGCCTTTGTGTTTGCGCTTTTTTCCCTTAAATCTCTTATATCTTTTTGGTTCTTTGTAGAATCGATTAGATACCAAGGTGGAGAAATCAAGAAAGAGCATGACAAACTAGATCAAGAGGCGTGAAGAAGGTAATTAGTTAATTTACCAGTTTGAAGTTATTTTAGATAATAGAAAAGAACTTTAAATTCATTATTGGTTGGGTAAGACTAATATTTATCTGACAATGTCGATTTTTACCAATTTGATATGTTTCAGTTTGTCACATTTTTATTATTTTTTGGATTAGTTTTATAAGCCGGTAAAACAAGTCTATCTTAGTTGCTTATATATATTTAACCTTTTATTTCATTATGCAGGTTGACTTGGACGCTTTGTCAAAGAAAATACATGTTTATTTTCTGTTGTATTTAAAACCATTTTTTATGAAATGGAGTTGGTTCTTGTAAATCATGTTCTAAGTGTGGATCTGCAGTAAAATGGTTGGTTAAGACTAACATAGTTATTATAGCTCATGAGCCTTTTTCCAACATGGATCACCTTGAATATGGTCTTCACGAAGAAGAAGGTAGAGTTACATCACTAACTAACATTTTTTATTCATCACAAATTTCTTATAATAATCTAATTAGTATTAAAATTATGCTATTTTTCTTTTATGTGCTTGTTTCTGGTGTGTTGTATGAATGATATGGTATTGTGATCTGTTATTCATACAAACAGGGTCACCAACAAAGGATTTAGATGTTTATTCCTTTGTGTGGTGCTTAAAGTTTTATGTGGGGGGTTATGTATAGGCAGCACAATATTACAGAGCTTGAGAGTCTGTTACACAAACACAACTATATAGAAAGTAAATTACTATTTTTATATGATTAAGTATGATGCTATCATTGGTAAGAAATGTAGGCATGTTGTAATTACGTGAAAAGAATTGTAAGAATGTTTGTTGACAACTTCTTTCTGCTAATATGAGATTGCAAGTTTAAATGGACTTATTGGTAAGAGCTGAATAAACTAACCAACGATGCAATTTCATATACGACATGTTCGTCTCTGATTTGTGTAACATTTATAACATAACTTTTTGTTAATCTAACATTTTCTACTTTTTATTATTTTTTTTTGTTATTCTTTTTTGCTTGTTACCTTTAGTTTATTAAATATTAGTAGATCACTCAAGTTTGTGTAGGGTACTCCATGACATTTTAATTTAGGTTTTATCAGATTTTATAAACGTGACATATAATATACAGACATAAAGAAACAACTTCAAATGCCATAGTAAATTCAAAATGTAAAACCTCGTTTATTTATTAAATAAATAAATAAATAAATAAATGATGGACTCATAGCCATAGAATAAATAATTATATATGCATGGTGTTGGATTCGAGGAGTTAATTGCCACATTTTTAGAAGTCAAGGGTTAAAAGTGTGAGTTCGGGACTCATTTTATAAATATTTATGAAGGCAGGGACTATTGGGTAATTATTGGGACTTAATATGAAGAGATGTTGGGAGCTAAGGGCTAAATGGTAAATTTTGGATTCAATTTGTAAAGATTTTTGAGGGCAGGGTTAAAAGAGTAAAATCTAGATTTGGATTGTAAAGATTAGAGATGGGAGGGGCTGGAAGTGTCAATACTCACGAAGTTGTAAGGGACACGGGTATTAAACCCGTTACCTCCTCCATGCCAAACCCTAAACCTAGTTGCAATGTTTCAGTCGCCATGTGAAACCTCCAGCCGCCACTCCCACTTACTCGACCTCCGGCGCTGCAAAAGCACCCCCGTTGAGGTCGTCAACCGCCTGATACCGCCACAGCGCTGTCGCAAGACGTCTTGGGCCGCCGAGAACAAACCTTTAAGCTATGAACGGAGTCTGCTGCCACCGTTTCTCTTTAATCTCCTTCCTCTGCCGTTGTCGTCTTCTATAGACGAACGACATCTGTTTGTCGGTGCTACTCCGATCGTTTTTCACCACCTCCTGCCCAGCAGACACCGACGGAGTCGCTGAAGCTGGTTCCTCCGTCACCGACCTCCTCCTCCATGTTCGAGGTGTTGCTGCGTGGTGGGTGCTCGTTCTTCGCGCGTGTGTGTATGTGAATCGTTGTTGCAATCATGTTTGTATGTGCGTTTGTTGGCTGGTCGGACGTTGAAGAGAGCCACCATGGCAGCCAACCATGGTGGTTGTCGCCATTTGTTTTCTGCCACCTTTGACCACCGTGTGTGGGGTGGCTGTAGGTATAAATTGGTGTGTGCATGTTCATTTCAGTGGAGATGTGTTGGGTGTTTTGTTAGCCGGAATTCACGGGAAAAGCCTAGAACAATCACCGCCACCACCATGAGGTGGTGGCTACCACCATACACCACCGTGTTTGTGTGTGTGTGTGTTAGTAGGTGTGTGTGTTTATTTGGTATTTTGCGTTGTAAACTGTAACAAATTGAATAATGGAAAGAAATTCGAAACCACCACCGGCCGCCATGTCGGGTGGCGGTGTGCTTGTCTTATGAGTTGACTCGATTGGGGATGCTTGAAACCCTAATGGGCCTTGTTAGCCTAATGGGCCCAATGAAGCCTAATGGGCTTAGTGAAAACCCTAATGGGCTTAATGATATTCTAGTGGGCCTAATAGGCCCAATAAAGCCCTAATTGACATATAAGGCCAACAAATTGATAAATGGGCTAATATTTGGATTGAAAAACCCTAATGTCAATGAAACCCTAATTTTAAGAATTAATCAGGCACACACACGAAAATTATTTAATAACTTCAGATATTAAATAATAATCATTGGCAAAGATTAATCTAAGCGATATTGGACTTAATGGATTTAGTCCTTAGAGGATTAAGTCCTTAATGGGTTAAGTAGGAAACTTAACCCTAATCATCATTTTATGTGAAACCCTAATTTCACTTGGGTTTATTGTCGGGCCTTTCTATTGGGCCTTGATGATTGAGTTATTATTGGGCCATCCAAGATCAAGCAAATGGTCTAGAGTAATTTAATGGGCCTAGGGTAAGGCCCATGTAAGGGGCTTGGGCCCAATTTGGAAAATTGGGCCATAGATGGGCCATAGTATGGGTCTTAATGATTATATGATGTTGGGCCTAGAATGAGACCATGTATAGGCCTACGCCCAATTTGGAAAATTGGGCCATGTATTGGGCTTTGATTCCTAATTGACTTTGGGCTTACGGATTGGGCCTTGGGCTTGAATAAGCCAAGCTAAGGGTAATGTAGTAATTACCCAAAGAATGTACGTATGGTTATGTATTGGGACCCAATTATTAATTGGGTGTTATTTTGGTGTTGACAGTTCGGGAATCTGTCAGCCAGCAGCTGGGGTCGAGTCTGCGGGACTTCAGCAAGTGTGGGATTGTGTCTTCGGGACTTCAACAAAGTGAGGTGAGTTACCTTCCAGTAGCGGTGAGTCTACGGCCACAATGCCGGCCCACCAGTAGGAGTTGTATGTTGGATGATTATCTTTGTGATATCATCTAGGTTTGTTACTACCTGATATGTTATATGCAGACATGATATGTTATATATGATAGTAGTAGAGTTCGGTTGTTAGGACCGAAGGGTAGGTCAAATACCCCAGAGTAGCGGTGGGTCTACGACTACAATGTCGGCCCACCAGTAGGAGTTGTATGTTAGATGATTGTCTTTGTGATATCATCTAGGTTTGCTACTACCTGATATGTTATATGCTGGCATGATATGTTATACTCCCTCCGTCCCAAATTAATTGTCAAGTTTTGACTTTTGAAGTCTTTTTTCTTTAACTTTGACCTTAAATATTTTTATTTGTGTTAGATATTACTTGATGAGACTTATAAAAATGAAAAGACATTTAAAATACAATCGATTCATTAATTTTGAATCAAGTATTATCTATCAAAAAGAAAAATATTCAAGGTCAAAGTTGAAGAATAAAGACTTAAAAAGTCAAATGTGGACAATTAATTTGGGACGGAGGTAGTATATGATAGTAGTAGAGTTCGGTTGTTAGGACCGAAGGGTAGGTCAAATATCCTAGATATGTCTGACAGTATGTGATGATATGTTTATATGATGGCATGATATGTTATATGTGATAGTGGTAGTAGGAGGGGAATAGTCCCCAAGTTCGGTTGTTAGGACCGAATGGTAGTTCGGACACCCCAGGTATGTATGATAGTATGTTTGTGTTATGATATATATGATAGTAACTGAGTGTGGGCGAGGCCCGTATCTCAGAGTTAGTGGAGTGTGGGCGAGGCCCGTATCTCCCAGCTAGCGGAGTGTGGGCGAGGCCCGTATCTCCTAGCTGTTCATTATATGATTGTATATACTTGTATGTTATGGTTTAGTAGCTGAGTGTGGGCGAGGCCCGTATCTCAGAGATAGTGGAGTGTGGGCAAGGCCCGTATCTCCATGAGTGTGGGCGACGCCCGTATCTCCTAGTTGTTCATTATATGATTGTATGGTATGTGGTATGATGGGGAAACTCACTAAGCTTCGTGCTTACGATTTACAATTTTGGTTTCAGGTTCTCGTTTTCAAAGGAAAGGAGTCGCCTGGATCGCAGCGCATCACACTATTTTTTCCGCACATGAGATCCTTGGGGATTACGCTCTGATATGGTTTCATGATACTATGTTTTGGATTACTGACACTGGTTTTGACATGAGACGTTATTATCAATGTTTTTATATTGATGGTTTTATGTAATAACATAATTAAAATGAAATTTTTGGCCTGTATTTTTGGGATGTTACACAAAATTTACTTTGTTTAACCATTGTGAATTAGAGATGGATAATAACCAAATAGCCAATTATCTACTAACAATTTGATATATATATATATATATATATATATATATATATATATATATATATATATATATATATATATATATTGCAATTAAAATACGGTGCAATAATTCTTTTTAGTGATGGTAATTAAGAAGTTCATTTTAGGATTTTAATTTGAGCCATTGTTTTCTTCTTGATAATAAAATTTAATTTGGCCACATATATTAGAGACTATACACGTTCTTTATTTTAAATGCTAATGGTCAGTGATAATATATAATTACAATAACTTGATATCTATTTCTTATTGACAAAAAATATAGTAATAAGTTAAATCGGAAGTTATTAATTAAAAAATAATTGTTATCGAAAATGATTCTTTATGTGAAATCGATAATTAAAAAGACATTTATTAATTAAAATACGATTCTAGAACAATGTGAACATGTCCCTAACGCCCAATGCTCATGGGTTCCACTTAAGAAGGGATGTTGATGGATATGAAGGAATCGTGAGGTATGTCGAAGGAAAATCATGTTCTCGAGTTTCATTGATGGAACAAAAGGGAGGGGAATGAAAGGATTTTAAAGCCATATTTTCCTGTTAAATTTTCCTCTCAAATTATGCGGATTCCGGAAGAAAATGAGGGAAAGGAAAATCTCTTAGTTATATTTTCTTTTCCCTCCCAACCCAGGAACAATAAAACTCAAAATTTTTCTTTCATTTACATTAAACTCGGGAACATAGAATAAGAAAATTTTTCTTTAACTATTTTTATTTTTATCAACATTTTCCTTCCTTTTCCTTTATTTACAAAAAAAAAAAAAAAAAAAAAAAAAAAAAAAAGAACCCACCTTAGGAACAAGGCATAAGTGGATGATTCCTAAAAAAAAAATTAAATGACGCATACTATTATATCACATGAAAATATGATTGGTAACTCAATATTCAACAATATATCAATTTAACTTTACTATTGGCATCAAGAAGAATATATACTCCTTCGATATACGTTAATATCCAATAGAAGAAACTATACATCGAAAAGAAAATAATTGCCACATACCATACTGCACAAGGTACCCCAATAATAGATCTGGCAAACGTGTCGTGTCGTTTCGGGTTCGTGTCGTGTCAAGACATTAAACGGGTTGAGAGTGCTTGACCCTAACCTGACTCGTTTAATTATCGTGTCATGTCGTGTCAACCCGTTTATTTTCGTGTCGATTTTGTGTCAGGTTTCGGGTTAAGGTTTAAACCTTATAAATATGTTGTGTCATGTCGGGTTGAAACATTCTAAAGGTTGAAAAGAAAAGAGTCATGGAGGAAAAAAAATGAAAAAGTGAAATGCTGGAGTTGGGAGGTGGAACGGACAAAAAATTATACTCCCCCCCGCCCCATATTTATTGTCTGTTTTATACTTTTGAAGTTTTTATTTTTCTACTTTCACCTTAAATATTTTTATTTGTGTTATAAATTACTTGATAAAACTTATAACAATGAAAAGACATTTAAAACACAATCCATTCATATATTTTGCATTAAGTGTTATATATCAAAAACAAAAATATTTAAGGTCAAATTTGAATAATAAAGACTTCCAAAGTCAAAATTCGACAATAAATATGGACAGAGGTAGTGTAACAACGTAAATTTTCAAAACAAAATTTTCATTTCTTAAGAACATGTTTTCATCCAAAACAAGTCATAAAGATCCAATGTATCATATCATAATACAAAGCATATAAATCCCAAGATCATAAATTCCCCATCAGTGTATACAGATCATGTCGGCGCCTTCCCATGGTCCTCGCTAGTACCTGAAACACATAACACAACAACTGTAAGCATAAATGCTTAGTTAGTTCCCCAAAATACTTCTTACGCACATACGCCTTTCCAGGCCATGACCTTCCGGTCCATGTGTCTCAGGGGACTTCCGTCCCAACCCGGTAAACCTTCCGGTCATACCCGCGTCGACCTTCCGGTCCACACCACAATGCCTTCTGGCCCATAACATAAATGCCTTCCAGCCCATAACATAATGCCTTCCGGCCCATACATAAATGCCTTCCGGCCCATAACATAATGCCTTCCGGCCCACATCAAGCATAGCATACATAGCACATATAAACGGCTAACTTAATCACATACAATGCATACAACTCATAACATACCCGACCTTCCGGTCACACAATAAAACCCTTCCGGGTACAGTATAGTGAGAAAACTCACCTCGTGGAAAGTCTAGAATCTCACGTGTTCGCTATCTCCGAATCCCAAATGAAGACTCAACCTCGCCTAATCATAACGAATATCATTTAATTAATATAGACTTCCACCCCTAGACTTTACCCCTTATTAACATTCCTCAGAGGGGTAAAAGACCATTTTACCCTCCCTTGACTCAAAGTCCACATGTTGACCAAAACCCTAAAAGTCAGCAAAAGTCAACATCTTCAGTACACGGGGCGTACAGACTGATGTACGCGGGGCGTACATCGCCAACTCAAGAATCAGGGTCTCCACCCAGTACGCTGCGCGTACTGGGAGTTACGCCCAGCGTAATAGTCAGATCTAGACACACTTCATTTCTGGTCTTAATCGGTTAAGCCACTACTTCAACTTCTAGATCCGGCCTTATTTAAGCATCCTTACTCATAAAGTCGGAACCTTTAAGCCTTGGCATGGCTGTAAAGGCTCTTATACTTCTTAACACTTTTCCATTTCAACTCAAGGATCTAGATCTCATGCATGACTAATCATTCACGTCCAAGATTACATTTTTATGGATCTACAACTCAAATGGACCAGAAATATGATGGATCTAAGCTAATGGAGACCACTTGCTCATAAAGTCTCCACCTTTGGGACCAAAACCCTAGAAAATGGTCCATAAAGCATACCACAAGATCTACAAGTCAAGATCCGAACTCTTTACCTTAGAAGGAAGCTCCAACCTTTGCTAAGCCCGAATCTACACTTGAACATCAGCTTCTAGCCTTCACAATGGACTCTTCTTCTCCTTTGCTACCTTGAAATGACACCACCAAGCTTAGAACACTCACAAAAGGGCTAGGAAAGAAGGGACACTCTCTTAGGGTTTCTTTCTGAAGGATGGTGGCTGAGGAACCAAGCCATCTCATTCCTTTTATAGCCAACAACTCGAATTAGGGTTTTGGGTCTGGACCGGTTATGCCTAACGTAGCCTTAGGTACGCCCAGCGTACCCAGGTGGCAATGCGTTCAATTTAAGCACGTGAGTACGCGCAACGTACTCTTTGTACGCCCATCGTACTCGCCCCAACACAAAAGGGGCAACATGACATTTATGAAAGATGAAGGGCTAAAAGGTTATACCTGAATTCCGGGCTGTTACAATTCTCCCCCACTAGAACCAGACTTCGTCCCCGAAGTCTTATACCGAAAACAGCCCCGGATATTGCTCCCGCATCTCCTACTCGGGCTCCCATGTCAGCTCGGACCCCTTCCGATGCTGCCACTGCACTTGCACCAAGGGCACTTCCTTGTTCCTCAAAACCTTAACCTTTCGATCCCTAATTGCCACCGGTCTCTCAATATAGTTCAGGCCCGCATCCACTTGAATATCCTCTAATGGTACCACTGCCGACTCGTCGGCAATCCATTTCCTCAACTGCGACACATGGAAGGTGTCGTTAATCTGTCCCAGCTCCGCAGGTAGATCTAAACGGTAGGCTACCCTGCCTATCCTCGCGATTACCCTGAAAGGTCCAATATATCAAGGCCCCAATTTGCCCCTCTTCCTGAATCGAATCACTCCTTTCCAAGGAGAGACCTTTAAGAGTACAAGGTCACCAACCTGAAACTCGAGCTCGGACCGACACTTGTCCGCATAACTCTTCTGGCGACTCTGAGCGGTCAACAATCTCTGTCTGACCTGCTGTATCTACTCTGTCGTCAGAAACACAATCTTCGTACTACCCATTACCCGATGCCCTAACTCTCCCCAGCAGATGGGGGTTTGACACCTCCTCCCATACAACAGCTCAAAGGGTGGCATACCAATGCTCGAATGATGGTTGTTGTTGTACGAAAACTCTGCCAAGGGTAAATAGGTGTCCCAACTCCCTCCAAAATCCAAAACACACGCTCGGAGCATATCCTCGAGCGTCTGAATCGTCCGGTCACTCTGCCCGTCCGTCTGTGGGTGGTATACGGTACTAAAATGCAGCCTCGTACCCAACTCCTCGTGAAACTTCTTCCAAAATCTGGAAGTAAATCGCACGTCTCGATCTGAAACAATCGACATCGGAACTCCATGCTGCGATACCACCTCCCTCACATATAACTCTGCCAACCTCTCAGCAGAAGAGCTCTCGCTAATTGCAAGAAAATGAGCGCTCTTCGTCAACCTATCCACAATCACCCAAATTGCATCAACTCCTCTCGCAGTCCTTGGCAATTTGGTGATAAAGTCCATGGTAATTTGTTCCCACTTCCACTCGGGAATCTCCAGCGGCTGCAGTTTACCATGCGGACGTTGGTGCTCGGCCTTAACCTGGCGACAGGTTAGGCACCTCTCGACAAACCATGCAACATCCCTCTTCATACATGGCCACCAATACTCCCTCTTTAAGTCCAAATACATCTTAGTGGCCCCGGGATGGATCGAGAACTTCGATCGATGTGCCTCCTCCATCAAAATGGTACGCGTCCCGCACACAAATGGTACCCAAATCCGACCCTGAAATGTCATAAGTCCTCGACTATCGGTAACGAACTCCGACACCTGCCCAACAACCCGCTCCCGCTTTCGGTTCTCTGGTCTTGCAGCCTCAATCTGGGCCCCTCGGATGGTGTCCAATACCGGAGTCATCACCGTCAACCTCATACAAATGTCTCGGGTCGGAGCGCTCTCCGACCTACAGCTCAAAGCATCAGCTACAACATTAGCCTTGTCCGGGTGGTACAAGATCTCACAATCATAGTCCTTCACCACATCCAACCATCTCCTCTGGCGCATATTCAGGTTTGGCTGATCCATCAAGTACTTCAGACTCTTGTGGTCCGTGTATATGGTACACCGAACCCCATATAGATAGTGCCACCAGATCTTGAGGGCAAACACCACAGCCCCCAACTCTAGATCGTGGGTGGGATATCTCGACTCATGAGGCTTCAGTTGCCTCGATGCATACGCTATAACGTGCCCCTTCTGCATAAGCATTGCCCCTAACCTAGATATAGATGCATCACAATATACCACAAAAATCTTCCATCCTTTCCGGGAGTGCAAGCACCGGGGCCTCTCACAACTTATGACGAAGGGTCTCAAATGAGGACTACTGCTTCAGAACCCAAGAAAATGTAACACCCTTACGGTTCATCTTGGTAAGTGGCACGGCGATCTTGGAGAAATCCCTAATAAACCTCCGATAATAGCCGGCCAATCCCATAAAGCTCCTGATCTCAGTGGGTGATCTCAGCACCTCCCATCTCATCACTGCCTTAATCTTGGCCGGATCGACCAATATCTCTTTCTGGTTAACAAGGTGTCCTAGGAACTGGACCTCTCGTAACCAGAACTCACACTTGGAGAATTTGGCATATAGCCTCTCCGATCTCAGAACTCCAAGGATCTCCCTCAAATGCTCCTCATGCTGCTCTCTAGACCTCGAATATACCAAAATATCATCAATGAATACGATCACCGACCGATCCAGCATCGGCCTGCACACCCTGTTCATGAGATCCATGAACGCAGCTGGGGCATTGGTGAGCCCAAAAGGCATCACCACAAACTCGTAATGTCCATAACGAGTTCTGAATGCAGTCTTCTGGATATCTTCATCCCGAACCCTCATCTGATGATAACCCGACCTCAAGTCTATCTTGGAGAACCAAGATGCCCCCTGCAACTGATCAAATAGATTATCGATCCTAGGTAACGGATACCGGTTCTTGACCGTCAACTTGTTCAACTCCCGGTAATCGATACACATCCGGTGTGAACCATCTTTCTTCTTGACAAAAAGGATCGATGCTCCCCAAGGCGAGCTACTCGGTCGAATAAACCCCTTCCCCAACAGCTCCTGAAGCTGCGAGGATAACTCCTGCATCTCCGGCGGCGCGAGGCGATAAGGCGCCTTGGCGATAGGTGCTGCTCCCGGAATCAAGTCAATACGGAACTCCACTTGTCTTTTCGGAGGCACACCCGGCAGTTCCTCAGGAAAAACATCCGGGAACTCGCGCACTACCGAAACCTCATCAACTGAACTTGGCCTCCCAGTGGCCACTTGTGCGTCCATCACATAGGCTATGAATCCACTGCAGCCCTGCTGCAAACTCTGCCTCGCCCTGGCAGCCGAACAGAACGCTGATCCACACCGGGTCCCCTCGCCATACACAGTAAACACTCCCCCACTAGGGTCTCGCATAGTCATCAGCTGTCTCCCGCAGTCAATGACCGCTCCAAACTTACTCAACCAGTCCATGCCCACGATGACACAGACATCTTCCATAGCGATAGGAACTAGGTCTATAGGAAAATCGACACCAAAAATCTCGAGCACACATCCTCGAATCACGTCGGTGGCATATACCGCTTTCTCATCAGCTATGGAAACCCTCAGAGGTCAACTCATCGCCTCTCGCTCAATACCAAGGTGTCGACTAAAATCCAGAGATACAAAAGACCGACTCACACCCGAGTCGAATAATACCAAGGCAGGTACATAATTCACAAGAAAAGTACCTACGCATATCATAAAATAAGCACAACATCTCAACATAAAAATAAATACACGAAAGAATACATACCAGCCACGACATCGGGCGCCGCACGGACCTCCTCCGCAGTCAACTGAAAAGCTCTCCCACGAGCCTTCGGAGCCTCGGCCTTCGCCGGTCGAGCCTCGGTAATCCTAGCAGCCGGCGTAGATCCCTGTGCCGATCCCTGGTGTAGCTGAGGGCACTCGGCCTTCCGATGGCCAGTTTGGTTGCAATGGAAGCAAACCATAAATCCCTTGGGGCAATCCCTGGCGATATGCCCCTCCTTGCCACATTTGTAGCAAGCACTCGATCGACAGGTCCCCTCATGACCCTTGCCGCACTTCCCGCAAGTGCGGCCCTTCTGGCCTCCAGTCCTCGAATCAGCGGACTTGGTCCGCTAGGCTGCCGGCTGAGACTGAGTCGGCCGCTGATGTATCCTCTGAGACTCGGCCTCCTCCCTGGCCTGAGTCTCCAACTCAATCTCCCTCTTCCTGGCATTTTCCTGGAGCTCAGCAAATGTCTGATACGTCGAGTTCGACACGAACTCCCGGATGTCCCTCCTCAGAATACCCAGATACCGACTCATCCGAGCCTGCTCAGTAGCCACCTGCTCAGGGCAGAACATCGCCCTCTCATGAAACTTTCGGGTGACCACAATAACCGAATCATTACCCTGCTTGAGGGTCAAGAACTCCTGAACCAACCGTTCCCTCTCCACCGGGGGAACATACTCGTCTCTGAACATGGTGGTGAACCTCTCCCAGGTCACCACTGAAATCTCTGCAAGAGTGAAGTTCGTCGTCACGAACTTCCACCAATCATTCGCTCCCAAGCGGAGCTGGTTCAAAGCGAACCGTACCCTCAGATGCTCCAGACATGAACAAGTATAGAAGCATCCCTCAATGTCAGCAATCCATCTCATCGCAGCGATCGGATCCTGCATCCCATCAAACTCGGGTGGCTTCGTGTTGCTGAACTCTCGGAACAGCAACGAGTCACCTCCCTGAGGCCTGACAGCAGCCACGGCTGCCGTAGCTGCAGCGGTTGCGGCCACAATCACCGCGGCGTACCGCTCATCAAAAGTCTCCAACAGCGTGGTCTGGATAGACCCAAACATCTCCGGAATCTCGGCCCGGATTGCCGCAGCCACCTCATCGTGGATCATCTGACGAATCTCCTCGTCACTCACGCCGCTCGTCTCAGGTCTGTGGCGTGTCCCAACCATGATGCCTCTAAAATACAACATAAAAATATCAAAGACCCAATCGAGCATACTCGCACTCGATAACGCAACCCTACTCGACCTCCGATACCCAAAGGATTCTTACTTGGACTGCACATTGATCCGGTGTCTTCAGTAGTACGGGCCCTATACTACTGACTACACCGCATCAGCGTTCACCCCAAGTCCTCCTCCTTGGACCCCGTATCACGAGTACTCTATTATTGCTATGCACTGATTACCTACTCGCTCTCAAAGCATCTCATAGCAGCAGGTTTCCCCCTAGACTAAGGCATCACAAATCAGTCCACTCTAGTCCTAATATGAATACCTAGTCTACTCTAGCATGTATAACATATCGCAACACATCTTATAACACATTTTGTAAGGGTATTTTGGGGATTTTACCGTTCGGGCGCTGGCTAACCGTACACACTGCTTCTCCTTTGGTTATTACAAAATCTCTTATAAAAATTTTATGCCTTTATTAATTGAAAAATTCCTCAAATCCTCGGTTTGAGTTCAGTTACGCCCGAAGGTGCATCCGAATCCCTCAAACCAAGGCTTTGATACCAACTTGTAACAACGTAAATTTTCAAAACAAAATTTTCATTTCTTAAGTACATGTTTTCATCCAAAACAAGTCATAAAGATCCAATATATCATATCATAATACAAAGCATATAAATCCCAAGATCATAAATTCCCCATCAGTGTGTACAGATCATGCCGGCGCCTTCCCACGGTCCTCGCTAGTACCTAAAACACATAACACAACAACTGTAAGCATAAATGCTTAGTGAGTTCCCCAAAATACTTCTTACGCACATACGCCTTTCCAGGCCATGACCTTTCGATCCATGTGTCTCAGGGGACTTCCGTCCTAACCCGGTAAACCTTCCGGTCTTACCCGCGTCGACCTTCCGGTCCACACCACAATGCCTTCCGGCCCATAACATAAATGCCTTCCGGCCCATAACATAATGCCATCCGGCCCATACATAAATGCCTTCCGGCCCATAACATAATGCCTTCCGGACCACATCAAGCATAACATACATAGCACATATAAACGGCTAACTTAATCACATACAATGTATACAACTCATAACTGATGGTTTTTGGTCATAAGACATCCTATGTGCTCATACAAACCCTAATGCTTGGATCTAGGTTTCTCTATTGTACATGCTTTGAATCCAAGACTATAAACCCTAATTCTAGCATACAAGTAATCATATTAGATATTAGAACAAATTTATAATGTTACCTTGATTGTTATGTAGCAATAACAATCCCAATTCCTCCTTGAATTGACTTTGGAAGGCTTAGCGTCACAAGTGTCACTCCTCTAATGGTTCACAAACACCATAAGCAAGAGGATGAAGAGGAGAGAGGTTAGAGGCTGCCCAAAACGTGTTCTAACCCTAGAAAAGAAGTTCCCCACGTTTTTTAGCCTTAAGGTTTCTATATATAGTGAGGCTATTAGGGTTATCTAACAAGGAAACCCTAATTTGGTTGCTTAAGCCCTAAGCAACCCATTGACTCATTTAGTCAAGCCCTTGGATGATTTCCTAATGGGTTTCCCATTAGAATTCGTCCACCCCTTGATTCAAGACAATCCATGGCCCAAATTGCAATTATCTTATAATTACAATTCCAGTCCCTTAAGTTTAATTAATCTCTTTTAGTCACAAAACTAATTACCAATTAATTATTGACTAATATTAATTAAACAATATGATTTCTCATTTAATATATTATTCCCATAATATATTAATAAATCATATTTAATCCTTTCTCTCCATAATTCATCCTATCAAGTTGCTTTGGTGAAGGCAACCCAAAAGGACCATGCACCATCGGGTCAAGTACATACCAAAATAGTTATGGACTTAGACACTAATCCAACAATAACATACCCGACCTTCCGGTCACACAATAAAACCCTTCCGAGTACAGTATAGTGAGAAAACTCACCTCGTGGAAAGTCTAGAATCTCACGTGTTCGCTATCTCCGAATCCCAAATGAAGACTCAACCTCGCCTAATCATAACGAATATCATTTAATTAATATAGACTTCCACCCCTAGACTTTACCCCTTATTAACATTCCTCAGAGGGGTAAAAGACCATTTTACCCTCCCTTGACTCAAAGTCCACATGTTGACCAAAACCCTAAAAGTCAGCAAAAGTCAACATCTTCAGTACGCGGGGCGTACAGACTGATGTACGCGGGGCGTACATCGCCAACTCAAGAATCGGGGTCTCCACCCAGTACGCTGCGTGTACTGGGAGTTACGCCCAACGTAATAGTCAGATCTAGACACACTTCATTTCTGGTCTTAATCGGTTAAGCCACTACTTCAACTTCTAGATTCGGCCTTATTTAAGCATCCTTACTCATAAAGTCGGAACCTTTAAGCCTTGGCATGGCTGTAAAGGCTCTTATACTTCTTAACACTTTTCCATTTCAACTCAAGGATCTAGATCTCATGCATGGCTAATCATTCACGTCCAAGATTACATTTTTATGGATCTACAACTCAAATGGACCAGAAATATGATGGATCTAAGCTAATGGACACCACTTGCTCATAAAGTCTCCACCTTTGGGACCAAAACCCTAGAAAATGATCCATAAAGCATACCACAAGATCTACAAGTCAAGATCCGAAGTTTTTACCTTAGAAGGAAGCTCCAACCTTTGCTAAGCCCGTATCTACACTTGAACACCAGCTTTTAGCCTTCACAATGGACTCTTCTTCTCCTTTGCTACCTTGAAATGACACCACCAAGCTTAGAACACTCACAAAAGGGCTAGGAACGAAGGGACACTCTCTTAGGGTTTCTTTCTGAAGGATGGTGGCTGAGGAACCAAGCCATCTCATTCCTTTTATAGCCAACAACTCGAATTAGGGTTTTGGGTCTGGACCGGTTACGCCCAGCGTACCCGGGTGGCAACGCGTTCAATTTAAGCGTGTGAGTACGCACAACGTACTCTTTGTACGCCCAGCGTACTCACCCCAACACAAAAGGGCCAACATGACATTTATGAAAGATGAAGGGCTAAAAGGTTATACCTGAATTCCGGGCTGTTACAGGTAGTAGTAAGTTTAGTAAGCAAAATGGAAAGAGTTAGAGTTAGGAAGCAAATGAGATAGATAGTGAGGAGTACAATTAAGTCAGTTTGAAATTTTGAATTTTACTTTTAGTTCTTGAATTTGGGGCACTACAAATATATAATATTGAAAATATTTATAAAAACATGATATATATATATATATATATATATATATATATATATATATATATATATATATATATATATAATTAAACGGGTCATCTTCGAGTTGAAAGTCTTGACCCTAACCCTACCCGTTTAATTATCGTGTCGTGTCTTGTCAACCTGTGTACATAAACGGGTCGAAATCTCTAACCCTAATCCGCTAACTTCGTGTCGGGTTGTCGTGTCGTGTAAGATTTTGCCTGGTCTACCCAATAGATATATCTTATTTACCAATGAATTGCATGCTTTTTTTTTTTTTTTTGGAAATGTGACATTTTTTTTCCAAAATAAAACTAATAAAAACAAGAAAATTATTCATCGAATAGGACTAATCGCCACAAGGAAACAACCGTTGCCAAAAAGAATTGATCACTGTTCAAAAATTATTTGCTACCGCCGCTTTGCGCGTGTACACAACTAGTATATATATATATATATATATATATATATATATATATATATATATATATATATATATATATATAACTTATAGTTATTTAAGTGTTGTTGGACCTATAATGTGAATTTTTTTTTTTCTAAATGGGTTATTAGGGGCTAATAGGAGGATCAAAGTGAATTAAATCATCTAAGTGGCTTAGTTCTCAATTAAGTGATAATTTAGGAGTTATCGAATATTAAATAGGTTCTTTTGGCTTCTATTATGACATATTGTTTTGATGTGTATTAGGTGTCGAAGAGTTAAGAATAATAAAGTTGTAAAGAGATAACATAGTATGATGAGAGATTTTGACGACACAATTGCACTATTATTGGGAATAGTAGATTCTATACTGACACAATTGCATTATTATTGGGAATAGTATACTCTATGCTTACACATGCTCTTTAATTCTAATGATACCACGAGATACCATTGCAGGTTATTTATTTACGATGATTAATTTAACATCTAAGGGCTTAAATTTCCACAAAACTTTTTTTCAAAAACGGCATTTTTATGAAGTTGGTTGATCTTCTCACTGAATGTAGGTGAGGGGTGTTTCAATATATTTTTCTTCTTGTTTTCTTACTTTACATATGAATTGTAGGAAATGTTCATTCCCTTTTTATCGGTTACTTGGTATCCTGGATTTGAATTTGAAATCAGATTCAAAAGGGAAAATTACAATAAATTGCAACATAATCTGGTAATATGCTCTAAATTTTACTCATAATAGAACCTATCGAATATAGTAGTAATAACTTGAAGAACCTATAACGGATTACTAAAAGGGTCCTACTAATTGGACCCCAGATTTTCTTAAAAGACCTCTCTCATAATGACTTTTCAGGTATAAATATATTTTTTCCTATTCCCAAGTCAAAATTAAATTTCCAAGAAGTTATACTTATTAATTAAAAGTTGTACTCATTAATTAAAAGTAATAAACATAAAATTAAAAACAAAAGTCAAATATTATAAAAAAAAAAAAAGGAACCTTTGCGTTTATTTTCTTGTGCTCTTTTTTTTTCATTTCTTTATATTAGTTAAGTATTTATGATTTATCGGCGGAATCCCATCCTTTGTATTTCGTTTCTCCCTCATGCAAATTATTTTTATTTTATTTTTTCCTACTAATTAATATACGACATCTATTATTATTCTATATAATATATTTATATATAAAGATAATCATAAAATACAAATATATAGAGGATGATATATTAGTCACGTTATTTTTTTTTCAAATATCAAAACATTATCATAGCAATTAGGTCTATTAAAAACTATAATATAACTTTAAATAAAAATACAATATTTTTCAAACATGATATTTCAAATATATTAGCCGCTTGCATTTTTTCAATTTCAACTCAAATACTTGATGAAAACTTATTATATTATTTTTCTAAGATTTCATAATTAAAACAATATTTTCATTATTCTAATATTTAATGTGGCATAGAGGTTTTAGATAAAGCTAAAAAAATAATATTAAACATTTAATAACTAAAAGCTGATATAAATATATTTTATTTTAATATTTTTTTTTATAAAGCTGATATATATTTTTTTTCTATAAACAAATCTTTATATTGAACCATTTTATTATGTAATGATTAGTTTTATTTAAAGTAAAAATATAAAGTAATCATGAGGGTATAATTTTATGGAGTGATAATTAATAAAAAGATAATTATTTTATAATGATTAGTTTATTTTAGGAAAAAAGTTATAGTAATTATTATGGGGTTTTGTAATGATTAGTTTATTTTAGAAAAAAAAATTAGGGTAATAATTAGGGGTCCTTTAAAAATGTAAAAGGGGTCCAAATAACTCGACCCAACTTGAAGAACCTATGACCGATTACCATTTGACTTTTTTCCATGTTTTTGCTTCTAACATGTGGCAAGGAAAAAGGAATATAACTCATTAAGGATAGAAACTTCTTGTTGTTTCCTTCACATCTCCTTTTGACATAGTCATAATGTTGTGGACTCCTCACACATTCATCCACAAACACCAAATGTATCCAGTTATATGAAACCAATATTAAGTCAACGAATGTGTACAATGTTAATGATGCGGAAGTCATGGAACACATGTGTCACATTAGCATTATCAAATTTCTATAATGCCTAAATAATAAAAGAGTTGAAAGTAGAATATATATATATATATATATATATATATATATATATATATATATATATATATATATATATACACACACACACAGAGACGCACACACACAAACTGTTTATCCACGCCAAACGACGGATGATAATAGTTTTTTAGAAATTAGTTTCTAGAAGGGATTAGTTCTTTTGTGTAAATAGTTACTAAATCTAAATAATTGTCAATAAAAGTTATGGTAGCAAATATGAAATCAGCAAGATTAAAAATGAAGCGTTTAGATTGTAACAAACGAGAAATAGATAAATCGACGCTTAGACGAAGATCTTCAATCGATCTAGGCGGGCAACTGACTAATCAACGCCTAGACGGTGACTCTTAAATGTAATGTAATTTATTTTTTTAAAAATTAAATATTGTCTATAAATGCTAGTTTTTATGTTGTTATTTACTTATTTTTTTAGAATATAAATAGTATAGTAAAAAATTATATATTCTAAGAAAAATAATATTTTAAAATTTTAAAATTTTGTTATAATATATAAAAATTTGAAATTTCGAAATTTTAAAATTTTGATTTAGCAAAATATTTTAAACACCTTTTCAACTTTAATGGAAGAAATCTTCAAAAAGGTTAAATTTTTTCCCCGTTGCCAATTTTTTATGCTTCATTAGTCATTAGTCATAGTTAGCTCAAAGCAAAAGCCAATTGGGTAACATCATACTTTTATATATTGCTATTTCAACATTGTACTTTAAAGAATCAACCCACAAATAGAAATGTCATCATCCTCAAGTTACATGTTGTCAAGTGGTAGAGTCAGGCGTCAAGATGCTACCAACAGTTGAATTTCTATCGGATTGAGAGAAAACACAGGACAAGAGAGAATATAAGTAGATAAAAAGGAACAAGTGTGGTGATTGTAAAGATCTTTAAAGTATTTACCACTGATTATTATTATGTAATGTGTATATGTTGGGGTATGAATTCTTGTCCAACATGGAACACTTGGGGTTAATGGAACAAGTGACAAAGAAACGGATCTTCTAAAAGGTGGTTTGGAGCAACTTGGAGTGGTTTTGGAGCAACTTGAAGCACTTGGACCAATTTGGACTAGCTTGGAGCAGCATGTTGTGCCATGCTGACTGATGTTGCACCATCCCTTGGGATGTTGCATCATATGGAGGCATCTTGCGCCATCCATGAAGATGTTGGGCCAAAAGGAGAGGAGTTGTGCCAAAGGAATGGATGTTAGCCACACACAGGAGATGTTGCGCCATAAGGAAACCAAGAAGGAGATGTTGCGCCACATCTATGAGATGATGTGCCATGAGGGTAAGAAGTTGCAACAAGGGAAGGATGTTGTGCCATCTTGAGGAGATGTTGCGCCATCATGGACCATCTTGGTACATGATGCATCATATTGATTCCTTTGATGTGCCATGTTGATCCACGTATGTTTAAAAGATGATCATGCTCAAGAAATACACCATGTGCCACCATGATAGATCTTGGGCCATTATTGATCATGACGCTCCACATGTGCATCGTGTGTGTTGATGATGCTCATAGGTTGTATGACATGGAAGAATGTTGTAGAAAATGCTGCATAGCGGAATATTATTGGTTGTCACCATTCATGGGCCTATAGGCCAAACGGGCTTGACACATTAGGGTTTTAAGTATGATCCCTCAGGTATAAATAGGCCCATACCCCTATATTGTAAATTGCTAGATTTATGTGAGAGCTCAAAATAAAATATAGTTTTGAGTGCTTGTAATAGTTCTAGAAAGTTAATAAAATCCTCTCTCTCTCTCTCTCTCTCTCTCTCTCTCTCTCTCTTTCTCTCTCTCGTTCGTGGACGTAGGTCACCTTGACCGAACCACATTAAATATTGTGTTCTTTTTTATTCACGTTTTTTCAGAAGTTTTGTGATTTCACGGAAGTTTTTTTTTTTTTTTTTTTTAATTTGTCTGAAGTGTTTAACTTGTTTTGTCGTCACCCATTAGTATCCACTCATGGAGGGTGTCGAAAAGTCATTATAAGCTTATACAATGTTGGTGGTTGTTATTAATTGATCATGCTAAGTACACTGCTTGTACTTATAGTCTTTAATCATCAAAATCAATTTGTAAAAATAAAGGGAGATACAAGGTTCAAACTGATAAATCGAAAGTATGTCGCTAAACTAAGTTTGTAGTCCGTTGCTAAAACAGATTTAAACAAAACTAAAACTTGAAACTTATAAAGTACGTTACTAAACCAGTTCTAAACACACCACAACCGTACAATTATCAAATTGAAAGTAGATTGGTAATACTTGCTATAAAGTCAGCTACACTACAATCTCGATTTAACCTAATAAATAAAATATGAAAAGAATAATAAATAAAGAAGCGGAAAAAATAGTTTTAAATCTCCAAAACTTGCATCGATTGCATGTAAATAAGCATTGTTACAGTATTAATGTATAATTGAATAAAAAATCAACGAATTTTGTTGATCCTTAACTATGAATGGCTTAAAAACTTGCACCATGTCTTTTTTTCCCTAATATTTCTCAAAATTTCACCATCAGTTCCAGAATAATTTTTAGAGTTATTAACTGGCATGTTATGAGTATTTATAAAATACAGTACATATTTATTTACCCATTATACGATTTATATAGTAAAGTAATTTCTTTCAGTAATTGAAATAAAACATCTTATTTATAAAATACAATACATATTTATTTACCCATTATCACATTCTAGCAAACAACATAATTGCCTACAATCTAAGGTTTAGACACTCCAGGTTGAAGCATGAGATATTATTTTCCTTTTTTTATATATATATAATAAAGATAGGAACCGGCCATAATTTGTTTAACAAAAAGGAAAAACATGAAAAGGGTCTTAAAGCAATGCTACAAGATAACCTCTCTCGGAGGGTCTTCAAGTATTGCCACGAATGGTCTTGTAAAATAAGTTATAAATTTCAAAAATCATTTATAAATATTATTAAAAGATGATGTTTAATTTTAAAATGAAAAAATTAAAGTCATCAATTGTATTTTATTCCTATCTTTTGTACCCTTGCATCATTATGCTTACATCAATCCTTTGATTAACCGTTTATTTTTTTTTCATCAAATTTATAAAAGGTACTTACATCTTAAATTAGGGATTATATTAATGAAAAATAAATCTTTACCAAAAATAAAATGAAAAAGATACCCGTCCTCACCCCTGATTACCCACCCTTACACTCTCTCCTTCCTTCTTCATGTAATCTATGTAACCTAAGATTTGTACAGGAGAAAAAAATGGAGAAAGAAGAAATAGAAAACTTGTGGACTTCGATGTGTGTGATCAGTCTTGTGTTCGATCATGGAAGAAGGAGAATGATATAGAAAGAAGGTGAGCTTTATTGGTACAACGAAATCAAGATAGATCAAGATAGAGTTCGACGAGATGAAGTAGTAGCTGATCTGAGAAGTCAAAAGCATCATCAATAGATGATTCCAGAAGCAGGTAAGAGATACTTGATAATGATGTTATTGATTTCTTCCATAAAGTTGGATTTTTTTTGTAGTTATTTTGTCATACTCGAGAATTTTAACTTATTGTTGTGATTTGCTGCTTCTTCTATTTCTTTTTTCTACTTCTTGTTGTCACATGTTTTTTTTATCCATATGGCCTACTTGAATGTCTTCCAAAACAACACTTTCAAATTTGATAGAATTGTTGTACAACCTTAGTGCTGGAGAAGTGCCTGGATATAATTGCCCACCAAGTGTTTGATAAAATGATTGAATGAAATATGAAATATATAAGGTGGGTAGTAGTCTTTTTTTATTCTTTATATCAGATTAGTTAAAATATTTTATTGTATACTCTCCAAGTGTTGTCAATCAAGATGGGGATAGAATAAACACTTTGAATATAAAGAATCAAAAATGAGAATTTATACAAATTTAATTTACTGTTTAGTTTTCTAAGAATTAGTTTTTGTCTGAAATACCAAGATTCTGGTTCACAGGTTCAAATTTTTGATATTTTTCATGGATTTCTTTCTTTTTCGTGGTAATGTTTGAAAAAGGAAATGGATATTATCCTTTAAAAAGTTTTTCAAGAATCATATTTGACAATTGGGTCCTAAATGAATAGATGATGTGGAAATGTGAAATGAAAAACATTAATTTAGTGTACAAGTATAAAAATAAGGAAAATGACTTAAAAATGTAATGTGTTTTTTTTTTGCGCAAGTTTAGTTACCACTGTAATTCTAGATAGCAATTCATGTAATTGTACAAATGCATTAGTCATTTTAATTCTAAAAATTATTTTTATTGTGGTTGTGTGTTTTCGTGTCTGTATGTGTGGTTATGTATATGCGTGGATTTTATATTAATATTTATTATTTTTATCGACTTTTTCCTATTTATTTTATTAATTACTTCAACATGGAACGTTAAACCTAAATTGTCCTTTTACTAAATTTATCCTTTAGTTGAATAACAACAAACTAACATTATATTTTTAAGTTAAACCATTGTACTTTGTAAAATTGTATTAACATGGATCATTTCTAAGTATTTATTTTATAAAGTATATTGTTTTTTTGTTGCATAAAAGCTAGCACTTATATTTAGAATGAATTTAAAATAAACCAATTATGATTTAGAAAAAAAAAAAAAAAAAAAATTCTCTCCAAAATAAGTTGTCAGTAATTTCACACAATCTAAATTTGTATTTTCCTTATATAAAATTTTTTAATGATCCCGGTTTTTTTCCTCCAAAAATATTTCAAGCACTTATTTCTTAGATAATGTTGTCCCATTATAATTACTATTTTTCTCATATAAAATAATAAAATTTACAAATGTGCTTATATATTTATATTTAACTTTTATAAACAACATTAACAATAAAACAAAGTGATGGATTTAAATGACAATTAATCTTTCTCAAGAAAAAAAAAACTAAAAGTCTTGTCTGTAATGTTTTATTCATCAATTTTTTGTCAAATTACACTAATGTAATTATCTATGATTTTGAACGTACTTATATGTGACGAAGAATGTTCTTCAACTAATAAAACAAAAAATGTTGTTTACAAAGAAGCCATTCAACGATTATAAATATTTATCGATTGCAATGTATCTTCTACACGTTTCAGTAATATCAATAACCATAATTTTTTTAATAATTATTATGCAATATCTGTAGACATTTGTATGTTTTTTATGTTTCCCCCCGCGTTTAACGCGAGTTATAATCTAGTTATTGTATAAATTCAAAAAAAAAGACATTAATGGCTGAAAAAATGAAATTATAATCTTAATCCAAAATTGTCTTGTAAAAAAGGTTAGTTGGTTGAGCTTAAATGCATATTGGACTAAAATATCAAAATCAGTCCAACATTTTCTATAAAGATGATGGAAGGCGGGACAAAACAAATTGATATCAAGAATTATTGAAGGCAATCACACTTGATGTCCATTTTAATTCCTTTTTCTACTATAATAAAATTATTGACTCAATAAAAAAATAAGTAAAAGACATTATGTGAACATAAAGGAAACAAAGGAAATAGAAATTAAAAAAAAAAAAAAAAAGAGAGAAGTGGAAAGAGAGAGTACATGTATAGTCTTGAAGGCAACATGATCTGATTCTGGTGGTGAAACTATGACGATAGGTTAGTTAAACAGTAGGGGCGGATTTAGGGGAGTTATCGGTGGCACCGGCAACCCCTGACTTTTCCGGCCGCAGTGGAAAAATTTTCAAAATTTTTTAAAATTTTTATTTTTTCTATTATCGTGCAACCCCTAACTTTCTCGTGCAACCCCTACTGTAAAATCATGCGTCTACCATGTTAAACAGGACACACTACCACCATCACTTCTCTTTACAAGAAAAAAAAAACTTAAAAGATCGAAAACTAAACTATCATTGAAAAAAAAGATCCATACCATCATTGTATTTTAAGATCTGATATGTGTTGACCAACGAACAGGTAGTTTCACTATTTCGACCTAGACATGGAAATGAAAAAAAAAGATAAATTTCAAATTATAATCATTCTACTGGATGTTGACATGATCGAGAAAATATAGTGTTGAAAATCCCAAATCTTATTTGTCACACCCCAAAACTGGAACGGCGGAAACGTTCTGGGGTGGATGACGTCATGTCAAGTATCACAACACATGCATTATAGTAATCAAAGTACAACAAAACATTTCATTAATAGAATAATTTTACATGGTTACAGTACAAGGTATCAAAGTAATACAAGTAAATATAAGTAAGTACGGCCTGGCACTAAGCTATCTTCATCAACAGCTTCGAGGTGTACCTGTCTAATGCTAACATGAGAATACAAGTTATTTGAAAAGCGAGTATCAGCATTTTTACAAATGCTGGTGAGTTCATAAGTATTTAGTGACATTTATTCAAATAACTTTATAAAGTAGTAGTTTAAGTGTTTTCAGTGTATTAGAGTCCTTTCCAGAAAATCCTATATTTTCTTTAATAAAAGCAGCCTTCTACCAAGACTGGTCAATGATGTGTAGTAAAAGTAGTTTTCCCTAAGTTGCTATCATTATCAAAATACTGAATTTGATTATTGAGGAAAGCAAATGACATCAGGGAACATCATATGCCTCAGCAGTGAGGACTGCTGACTAAGGCAAGGAACCATAGACTCCAGGAAAGTATCAAATGAACGACACGCCTGGTTCAGTCTAACAAGTGGAGACACAGACCCCAGAAGGTACCAAATGAAAGGTACAACTAGTAAGGTCTAAAACAGTGAATACAGACCGCAGACAATATCAAATGAAAGATACGTCTAGCGAGGTCTAAAACAAAGAACACAGTGAACACAGTGAATACAGTGGATTCTGTGAATATAGTGGATTCTGTGAATACAGTGGAGACAGACCCCAGACAGCATCAAATGAAAGATACGTCTTGTAAGGTCAAAACAGTGTGACTCTGAAAATGAGTTACCAGCATACAATGTAAATAGCTGGCGAAATACCGTTACCTTAAAGCCATGAATTATAAGGTAACCCGGGATACTCGTAACCATACTGACTAGAGTACCAGACGCCCTACAAGCGTCTAAAATGTGACATTTGTCACCCGTTGGCTTGGTAGGCCGGGACTGTAGCTAGCAGTCTGGGTGCGGGGTTGTCAATCCCGTATAGATCTATACACACAATGCCCACTCTCCCTACAGGAGACTCTGGTTACCAACTAGACGACGGAGAAGGCCGTGTCCTGAAGATGCATCCCAAATAGTGGGTTTCTAATGAAAGTGCTGAACTAGAGGTAGAGACTTCTCAATAGTGGGTTTCTAATGTAAGTGTAGACTAGAGGTAGAGACTCTTAACTGAATTGACTGAAGTAACCCGTATGCCTAAGCTTGTATACATAGTATATAACTAATAAATCAAATGACCTTCGGATGGACATCCGATCCCACCAGACCACATCTCAACGAAGAAAAGGAAATAGGGCGGACAAGCCTTCCTAAGTCCTTCAATCATTATTTATATGCCTCTATACAAGCACTGACATACATCTAACTACGCTTGAGTGTGTATCAATTAGAAGTGATTCTTGTGAAGTAGGAGTGTCTAACAAGTGAAGTAGGAGTGGTCGCAAGTGAAGTATAAGTGTCGAATAAGTATAAGCGTATCGCGAAGTAGAGACGACAACAAGTGAAGTAAGAGCGTATCGAGTATAAGTGAAGTAGAGTCGATCTCAAGTATAAGCAAAGTAGAATCGTATCACTAAGTAAGAGTGTGAATAAGTATAAGCGTCATCAGGTATAAGTGACTTTAGGTATAAGTGAAAGCGTTACAGAGTAGGAGTATAAAATAAGTATAAGCGAAGCAGCAGTAGTTAACAAGTAAAGTATACGTCGAAAAGGGAATCTTTGATGAAAAACCTTTATACTCGGGAAAATCACAATTTGTATTCTTTTGTAAAAACATGTTTGAAAGCCTTTGGAAATCCTTCATAAACCAGTTTAAAGTGAATTTAGATAAAACAGTACAAGTAAGAGTTTTGAATTAAATGAAAATCTTTTAGAAAACCATTATAGTGTCCTACTCAGTAAAACAGTGTACGGTATCGTAAAATCTTGTGCATGCGGGTTATCAATCACATGTGATTGATATGATAACTGGCATGTTTAACTTGTATTCCCCCCTATAAAACGTATAAAAACATTTAAAAGGTTCATTCAGGGGTATGAACTCACCTGGCGTAAGTAGGTCCGACGAAGGTGCCGTTTGGGCGTTCGGTGTCACGCAAGGACTCGAACACACACAATGACCTATTTAACATATGGTAACATACGTTCACATACAATTAGCATATATATAATACTAATTAAACACATATACGCGCTCACATGAGCGGAAAACACTTTGGCTAAGTGTTTGGGTGTCCCGGGTAGCGTTTTAGGGTGTGTATGGCTAAGGAATGGAGCTTGCTATCCGAGAGTAAACCCCTATCACATATTTTACGGCCCAGGGACATCTCACCATGAGTTTACGGCCGCAAACTCATGGTGATGGGTTCTAAGGTGTTTTAAGGCTCCTACTTGCTCATTGAATTATTCTAAGTACTTTTCCCAAAAGGCATGAGTGGGTTTGAGGCTTCTAAGGGCACTAACTTGGAGTTTACGGCCTAGGGACACTCCTAAGGGAGTTTACGGCCATAAACTCTCACCCTTAGTGTTTTGTGAAGTATCAAGCCCCTATTACCTTTCTAGCAATTTCTAATGAAGTGTGATGCTATTTTGGGGGATTAAATCTAACATTTGGACGTGTTTTGGGGAGTTTACGTCCTAGACACTAGCTTGGGCCGTAAACTCCTTTTTACCCCTCCAATTCATGTGTTTAAGCCCTTAAATCCTTCCTAGTATTTTATGGTAAATGTCTAAGGTCATTTGGGGGACAAAAACCAACATTTTGGCTTGGTTTGGGGAGTTTACGGCCTTGGTATAGACCTGGGCCGTAAACTCCTTTTTCTCCTTTAATTTGATGTGTTTAAGTGATCAAAACCCCAATTACTAAGTCCCTAAATTATGTGTTAATCCCTAGTGTGGTTTGGGGGTGTTTTTGGGGCATTTTGACATGGTTTAGAGGGGTTTACGGCCTAAGCATGTGCTTGGGCCGTAAACTCTCATTTATGCCCTAAATCATTGTGTTTTGATGTTTAAACACTCCTAGGCTAGATCCCCAATTAGTTTCCAAGCTTAAGGGCAAGTTTAAAGGCATGTTTGGCACCATTTTAGGGGTTTACGGCCCTAGAGTGTTCCTGGGCCGTAAACTCCTTATCCCATGCCTTCTTGAATGGTTTTTGGGCTATAACTACAGCTAGTAATGTTTAGAACAAGCTAGGGTAAGCGTACTTACAATTTGGAAGCGTTTGGTTGCAGATTCGAGGCGAAAACGAGTCTAGAGAGAGTGTAAAAAGTATCCAATGGACTCCACTCACCCTTATATAGGGTTCACAGTCGGGGCTCAGTGGAATATTACCCGATACTGCCGTTAAACGGGGCTTTTGGTCGCACCCGATTTAGTGGTCGTAATAATAAATCTTAACATTTTCCAAATAAATGGAAATGTGTGTCCTGCGTTTTTATTTCCTTTTTTATCACGACTTAATGACATGTTAAATGTAACCAAATGGAATGTTTATTAAATTGACACCCTCTATTTAACGGAACTTTTATACAGTGGAATATTCCGTTAACGGTAACGGGGAAATGTAACAGGACAACTTGGGTTGTCACATCATCCCCCCGTTAGAGGGAATTTCGTCCCGAAATTCAGTTCTAGGCAAGGAAGTAGGTATGAATGGCCAAGTAGAGGTAAGAGAGCACTTCCTATACGGTCGTCCTCGCATTCCCATGTGATCTCTGGTCTGTGTTTGTCATTCCAACAGACCCTCACGTACGGGATGCGGATTCCGTCTAGTGTAGCTTGTGGGTTTCCAGCTTGTGTATCTACAAGGTTAGGGTTCTCGATGGATTCTATCAAGATGAGTGAGGCACGAAGAGTGTTGTCGGGAAATCACATATCAAGTCAAGTCTAAGAAGTGGATCGATCGGGTGTGAATCTTGTGGTATATCCGTAGGTAGTAGCGGCCTGAATAGGGTTGGACCATGTCTCCATGAGGATTCTCGGATGGTCCTACGCTCTCGGAAGGGTAGAGCTTTTCAGTACTTAGAACATAGTGTACTTCTATGGCAAGATTATCACTGGCGTGATCGCTATTCCGAAGTTCCTAACGTTCTCTCTCGTACTGGTAGTGTAGTCCTTCAGGTTGGTTCTTAGAAATCTTGAGTGGTCTTTGGTTTCGTGTTTTTTGTCAACTGGCTGATAGAGACTTTCTAGATCGTCGAGCGGGTTGCGTGACTATGGTTATTGGTTTGCTGTAGAGTGTCTATCTCAAGTTTGTGCAAAAGGAATCTGCACTAACGAAGCTTGAGATGCGGAAACCCTGGAGGTCAGGGAGATAGGGTTCCACCAGACGACTGTTGGACTATCTCGGGAGGTGGTTCTATTATCTCTGCGTGAGATAGTATTTGTGGAACACCTAATAGTCCAATGAATCTCTAAGATTGTGGTTTATTCTAGCGTGGAAAGTGTATGTTCCTGCATAACCCTTCGACTAACACCAGGACTGGTTTCAAGTTTATAACCTCTTCGGGATCAGGGTTATGAGGCTTAACGCAACTACTTTCGCACTTGGCCAAGTATTCTTGGCTGCGCAGTTTATCCTGTGGTTCTCGGTATCCTAGTATTCAATTCGGAAAGTGTAATTCATCGTCTACAGGGCGACGACGATTTCCTCCTTGCGAGAGGGTGGAGGATGATAAGCACCACTTGTCTATAACTGGGTGGACGAGGTGCATGAGTAGTGCGAGCATAATCTGCAACTACTCCTCCGAAGGTTCTGATCTTTCTCGGTCTAGGTCAAATCTAGTGGGTATAGGGTCTCCCGGGGGATTCTACGGAGTATGCTTCGGATGGTGGTCGTCTTCTTAGAGTATCTGCAGTGTCGTTTACTTCGGTGTCCATCTGACTACGAGGGGTCGGTCAACAGTGTGCGGTACCCTCCCTTGGGTACTTCGGAAGGTTTGAGATAAGAGGGACGATTGACGGATCGCATTAGGTTTGATTATTTGTGTTGGGTTTAGGTTCGGAAGAACCTTTATTTGCCGACATGGCTATGGAGAAAGTTCTTTTTACACAGCACTAAGGATGAACACATGGTTGCGCGAAGTCAAATCATGATCAATAGAGTCGTCGAAGTTGGCACACTCCGACATGATATAAAGTGAATATCGATAGAGTCATGTGCCGAACAAGCACACAAGTTCTAGGCGTCTCGGGTTCCGTCCTATGTATCACTACCACGGATACTTGGACCGATAGAGTCGACGCGGAACTATAGAGAGTCCTAAGTGTTTCCGAATAGAGTACCTTTTCATGAACGGATTCTCACGAGGCATTTCTATAATCGCCTCACATATACTAGTCATGTATATTTAAGGTGGGGAGGATTGTTGACTGAGCGACCCCGCCCTAAATCCACAACCAAACGAGGAACAAGAAATGAGGCGGCATTCGCTCACTCTAGGTCTGTCCATCTTAAATATACATGGTCGTAACGTATATGTTTAGCCATTATAGTTTTACGTAATGAATTTTAAATTTTTTAACAGTGCTGCGACTTTCACCTTACTGGAAAGAATTTACACTTGAATTAGTCTTTTATCGTTCTTAGTTTAGTTATCCGAGATCGAGAGACGTACCAAAATCTAACGAGTTCCTTGCCGCTTCTCCCTAAGCAGTAGTGTCAGGCTCCTTCTGTGTCTTTGTTTTTCTCTTCGGTTGGGCAGTCCTTCTTGAAGTGTCCCATTTTACCACATAGGTGGCAAACTGTACGGGTCGCCACATTGGTGGTTGATGTAATGAACTCAACCGGGGTTCTGCAGACGCGAGCAGTATGCCCCAACATGTGGCACCTAGCACAATAGAGCTCTCGGCAGACTCCATGATGATGGTAGCTGCACTTGCTGCAGTGGGGAAGGTCTCCTAGGTATGGTCTTCTTGAGGTCAGGAGGGAAGGATTTACAAGAGCATTAGCCGTCTCAGCTTGTTGCCCTTCGGAAGGTCCTTGAGCCGAGGCACTTCCCTCCTCTATCTTGAGTTTTCTCTTTAGTGGGTTCAGTGGAGGTTCTTGGGTGGCTGAGTATGGAAGTGTTGGTTGCTGCTGTACATTGCCAGGATTGGAAATCCCGACCGGTCCCCTGGCTAACATTGGCGGTGTTAGCATTCAGGTGAGCCATGGCAGCTACTACAGCTGCTGAGACTGCAGCTTGGAACGTAGCTTCATCGAATAAGAGAGTAGGTTGCTTGTGGATTGGTTACGCTTCTTCGGTGGCATGGTTTTCCTACACGGAAAGGAATACAAGGTAATGAGAGACAATGGTTAACCCTGGACATTTCTGTCCTTAATGTATTAGGCATAAATTTCCCCGTGCCTCGGATGTTGGTTGTCTGAGTGTCGACCTACATCCCTATGATGTAGTCCTGGTAATCGAAGTGAGTGTATGAGTATCGAAAAAAGGCCATAAGATGCGAGTCGTTCCTACTAAGTTACCTTTATACTGGAGAAGGTTTCACTCTCCGGCCTGGAGAGATTTGAGAACGGTTCGGAACGAAACTATGGAAAGAGAGGCTCATGAAAGCTCATGACTAAGCACTCTCAATAAAGGTGCGAGGATCCGCCCTAATCGTGTATCTGGCAACGGGAAAAGCGACGATTTACCTAACACATAGCGTGAGTAGTGTAACCACTAACTCACTAAATTGTATTATTTTAAGGGTGAATTATCGTGACGAATATGAGGAAAAGACAATTCCTGGGTTCCATGTACTGGCTCCCTCGGTCTGCCTCGTATCTTTAACTGGAATCGGCGTTGGTTTCCTTCGGGTAGTTTCCTAGGGTTCTCTTCTCGTTTGGACATATTGAATTTCTACTCCGCCTTCCTTCTGATTCCAACTCTGGGTGTCATCACTTCATGATGGATGACTGGGAATCTCCGAAGTTTAGGCGAATCTCTCACCACTGTCCCTAAAGAATATGGGCACTTAGGGCATTCAATAGTCTCGGCCCAGTTCATTTATTTCCGAACAGGAAATCTTCTCAATGAACCTCCTCGGGGTCGGAATCAACTCTTATGTCAAGCACTGAAGTGGATAGGGTTTTCTACAGGGTTCGTGCAAGAATGGAAATGTCTAAAGAATCTTAAGAGATTATTAACATTCCACTGGATGATCCATATCGAGTCCTACTACGATTACACAGGGTATACAAATCATATATAACTTAGATCCGATAGGCCTTCGAATATGTGATACTACTCGGAATCCACATCCAAACAAGGAAAAGGAAGTAGAGCGAAACCACACATTCTTAGCCTATGGGATCCTTATTATATATAACCTTGGGAGTACACCCTCTATAGTTGTAGGTATATCAATAAGGATCTTTTTAGTTATTCACGCAAGGTTGTTTATGTTTTCTAAAATACCCCTATGGTATTTTAATTCTTGTTTGTTTCTTATCTTCTGAGTTTCATTATGGAATTAGTGTGAATCTTTTAGCGTTCTAAAATACTCCTATAGTATTTTAACTTTATGTTTGGCTCTAGCAGTCCTAGTTGGTAACTTTCAGACCTGTTGTACACCATTATCACTCCCGAGCACACGTCCATCGCATCTCGGATAAATGTAGTTTATCAGGTTATAGTTATCCCAACTTACGATTACATAACTGCCCAGGTTTGACTGTAGTGCTCAACATCCGAAGACTTTTATTATTGTTCTTCTTGTGATACTTTTGTTCGAGTGTTTAAATTCTGGATGTTATTATACTTTGGTAAAATATGGTTATATTTTAAAGTATAATTCTTGGTCAGATTGTTTTATCCCATTGTGTTTATAGGTTGTATATCTTTTATGAATTGATATACTTAGCTCACTATAAACAATGCTCTGATACCAATCTATCACACCCCAAAACCGGAACGGCGGAAACGTTCTGGGGTGGATGACGTCATGTCAAGTATCACAACACATGCATTATAGTAATCAAAGTACAACAAAACATTTCATTAATAGAATAATTTTACATGGTTACAGTGCAAGGTATCAAAGTAATACAAGTAAATATAAGTAAGTACGGCCTAGCACTAAGCTATCTTCATCAACAGCTCCGAGGTGTACCTGTCTAATGCTAACCTGAGAATACAAGTTATTTAAAAAAAGCGAGTATCAACATTTTTACAAATGCTGGTGAGTTCATAAGTATTTAGTGACATTTATTCAAATAACTTTATAAAGTAGTAGTTTAAGTGTTTTCAGTGTATTAGAGTCCTTTCCAGAAAATCCTATATTTTCTTTAATAAAAGCAGCCTTCTACCAAGACTGGTCAGTGATGTGTAGTAAAAGTAGTTTTCCCTAAGTTGCTATCATTATCAAAATACTGAATTTGATTATTGAGGAAAGAAAACGACATCAGGGAACATCATATGCCTCAGCAGTGAGGACTGCTGACTAAGGTAAGGAACCATAGACTCCAGGAAAGTATCAAACGAACGACACGCCTGGTTCAGTCTAACAAGTGGAGACACAGACCCCAGAAGGTACCAAATGAAAGGTACAACTAGTAAGGTCTAAAACAGTGAATACAGACCGCAGACAATATCAAATGAAAGATACGTCTAGCGAGGTCTAAAACAAAGAACACAGTGAACACAGTGAATACAGTGGATTCTGTGAATACAATGGAGACAGACCCTAGACAACATCAAATGAAAGATACGTCTTGTAAGGTCAAAACAGTGTGACTCTGAAAATGAGGTACCAGCATACAATGTAAATAGCTGGCGAAATACCGTTACCTTAAAGCCATGAATTATAAGGTAACCCGGGATACTCGTAACCATACTGACTAGAGTACCAGACGCCCTACAAGCGTCTAAAATGTGACATTTGTCACCCGTTGGCTGGGTAGGCCGGGACTGTAGCTAGCAGTCTGGGTGCGGGGTTGTCAATCCCGTATAGATCTATACACACAATGTTCGCTCTCCCTACAGGAGACTCTGGTTACCAACTAGACGACGGAGAAGGTCGTGTCCTGAAGATGCATCCCAAATAGTGGGTTTCTAATGAAAGTGCTGAACTAGAGGTAGAGACTTCTCAATAGTGGGTTTCTAATGTAAGTGTAGACTAGAGGTAGAGACTCTTAACTGAATTGACTGAAGTACCCGTATGCCTAAGCTTGTATACATAGTATATAACTAATAAATCAAATGACCTTCGGATGGACATCCGATCCCACCAGACCACAACTCAACGAAGAAAAGGAAATAGAACGGACAAGCCTTCCTAAGTCCTTCAATCATTATTTATATGCCTCTATACAAGCACTGACATACATCTAACTACGCTTGAGTGTGTATCAATTAGAAGTGATTCTTGTGAAGTAGGAGTGTCTAACAAGTGAAGTAGGAGTGGTCGCAAGTGAAGTATAAGTGTCGAATAAGTATAAGCGTATCGCGAAGTAGAGACGACAACAAGTGAAGTAAGAGCGTATCGAGTATAAGTGAAGTAGAGTCGATCTCAAGTATAAGCAAAGTAGAATCGTATCACTAAGTAAGAGTGTGAATAAGTATAAGCGTCATCAGGTATAAGTGACTTCAGGTATAAGTGAAAGCGTTACAGAGTAGGAGTATAAAATAAGTATAAGCGAAGCAGCAGTAGTTAACAAGTAAAGTATACGTCGAAAAGGGAATCTTTGATGAAAAACCTTTATACTCGGGAAAATCACAATTTGTATTCTTTTGTAAAAACATGTTTGAAAGCCTTTGGAAATCCTTCATAAACCAGTTTAAAGTGAATTTAGATAAAACAGTACAAGTAAGAGTTTTGAATTAAATGAAAATCTTTTAGAAAACCATTATAGTGTCCTACTCAGTAAAACAGTGTACGGTATCGTAAAATCTTGTGCATGCGGGTTATCAATCACATGTGATTGATATGATAACTGGCATGTTTAACTTGTATTCCCCCCCCCCTATAAAACGTATAAAAACATTTAAAAGGTTCATTCAGGGGTATGAACTCACCTGGCGTAAGTAGGTCCGACGAAGGTGCCGTTTGGGCGTTCGGTGTCACGCAAGGACTCGAACACACACAATGACCTATTTAACATATGGTAACATACGTTCACATACAATTAGCATATATATATAATACTAATTAAACACATATACGCGCTCACATGAGCGGAAAACACTTTGGCTAAATGTTTGGGTGTCCCGGGTAGCGTTTTAGGGTGTGTATGGCTAAGGAATGGAGCTTGCTATCCGAGAGTAAACCCCTATCACATAGTTTACGGCCCAGGGACATCTCACCATGAGTTTACGGCCGTAAACTCATGGTGATGGGTTCTAAGGTGTTTTAAGGCTCCTACTTGCTCATTGAATTATTCTAAGTACTTTTCCCAAAAGGCATGAGTGGGTTTGAGGTTTCTAAGGGCACTAACTTGGAGTTTACGGCCTAGGGACACTCCTAAGGGAGTTTACGGCCGTAAACTCTCACCCTTAGTGTTTTGTGAAGTTTCAAGCCCCTATTACCTTTCTAGCAATTTCTAATGATGTGTGATGCTATTTTGGGGGATTAAATCTAACATTTGGACGTGTTTTGGGGAGTTTACGGCCTAGACACTAGCTTGGGCCGTAAACTCCTTTTTACCCCTCCAATTCATGTGTTTAAGCCCTTAAATCCTTCCTAGTATTTTATGGTAAATGTCTAAGGTCATTTGGGGGACAAAAACCAACATTTTGGCTTGGTTTGGGGAGTTTACGGCCTTGGTATAGACCTGGGCCGTAAACTCCTTTTTCTCCTTTAATTTGATGTGTTTAAGTGATCAAAACCCCAATTACTAAGTCCCTAAATTATGTGTTAAGCCCTAGTGTGGTTTGGGGGTGTTTTTGGGGTATTTTGACATGGTTTAGAGGGGTTTACGGTCTAAGCATGTGCTTGGGCCGTAAACTCTCATTTATTCCCTAAATCATTGTGTTTTGATGTTTAAACACTCCTAGGCTAGATCCCCAATTAGTTTCCAAGCTTAAGGGCAAGTTTAAAGGCATGTTTGGCACCATTTTAGGGGTTTACGGCCCTAGAGTGTTCCTGGGCCGTAAACTCCTTATCCCATGCCTTCTTGAATGGTTTTTGGGCTATAACTACAGCTAGTAATGTTTAGAACAAGCTAGGGTAAGCGGACTTACAATTTGGAAGCGTTTGGTTGCGGATTCGAGGCGAAAACGGGTCTAGAGAGAGTGTGTAAAAAGTCTCCAATGGACTCCACTCACCCTTATATAGGGTTCACAGTCGGGGCTCAGTGGAATATTACCCGATACTGCCGTTAAACGGAGCTTTTGGTCGCACCCGATTTAGTGGTCGTAATAATAAATCTTAACATTTTCCAAATAAATGGAAATGTGTGTCCTGCGTTTTTATTTCCTTTTTATCACGACTTAACGGCATGTTAAATGTAACCAAATGGAATGTTTATTAAATTGACGCCCTCTATTTAACGGAACTTTTATACAGTGGAATATTCCGTTAACGGTAACGGGGAAATGTAACGGGACAACTTGGGTTGTCACATTATTCTAATATGGGTTTACCTGGCCATGAAGGGGTCTCACGAAACATAATCAACAACATAGTTATCCTCAAATTAGCCTAAATCGACATATATATTAGAAATGAACTTCGTCTTGGAATGAACTCTTCGGCTTCAAGATTTAGTAGCGTTAGTAAATTGTAGGGATTATAGGTTTTTAGAAAGATAAGAAGGAGTCAAATAAGAATTTTTAGAGGGGTAACGGGAAGAGTATGAAATGGTTCCTGTATTTACAAAAGAAACCAACAAAATTCAAAGAAAACTGCAAAAAAAAAAAAAAAAAAAAAAAAAAAAAAAAAAAAAAAGCGAACACGGATGTAGAAAAAAACCTAAATTGTAAGAATCCAGCAAAAAAGAAAAAAATACTAAAAATCGAACAAATACATTCTTATCTTTGAGGGGAGAGAGAATGTACTGAACTTTATTTCGGATGATGTGGTTGTGAGCATAGGGTTTTTGTAGGTGACGACTGGTCTCTGGTGTTTCAGTTGTGAGGTTTTACATTGGTTGCGTTGTGTGACGATGGTGGTGAGTCTCAGAGGTAGTAGAGACAAAGATTGTGATATTTGGTGATTGCAGCAGTGAAGAGGCGAGATATGGAGGAAAACAAAGTATAAAAATATGCAATAAAGATGAAAAGCAAACCTAAAGAGATGGAGATATTGGTGGTTGATGGAGATGAGGCAGGTGGTGGTCAACAACAATGTTGAAAGCGGTGATGGTTGGTGAAGTGAGCATATGTGGTGATGGTGATGCGGGTGTTGCATCAAGTACATGTATCTGTAGTGATAAGGTTGGGTGAAAACGGTGATAGTAGTAGATGGAAGAGATGGTGAGGATGAAGGATTCATAAGCAACCGCTTTCTCGTCTTCACCTTGGAAATCAAAGAGCATCTAGGGTTTATCAATAGTGAGAGAGTTACCTAAACATGTGCAAAACCACTCGTATTCTTCTTTTCTACTACTTCAATATGATAAGATGCAATGGAGCGATGCAAGATGATGGTGGTTTATGTGGAAGCGAAATATTTGATTTAGAGAAACAGATAATCGATATATTGTTGGTAGAGTCTTAAGACTAAAGGGAGTGGGTGGGTGATATGGGCGTATTTAGTCATAGAAATCATTCATTATCTTATTAATTATTGTTGATTTTATAGCATTTATGGACAAAAGGTACTTAATTAGCTTAATATTTCAATTTCAGCAATAAAAGACATGCTTGGGAGAAAAAGGAAGAGGATTGAGTAATTGGAAGCTTAGAGATTGAAGATTAAAGAAAGAAGTTGAATTAATGAAGAAACTCGTCGAGTTATTCTAAAAAACTCGATGAGTTGGATCGATTTTTGGTAACTATAAATAGATAACTTATAGGTCCGAAAACCTAACTTTTGTTGGAGGCTAGCTGCGACTTTTGAAGATCAAAAGGGTTCTTGGAGCTGCTATTTTCGAGATTTCAACATAAGAGACAATTTCAAAGAGAATCAAAGGCAAATAATCATTCTTCTTTTCTTAATCTTTGTTTTGAACCATGTTTGAATCAGTAGATTTTGATTTTAGGTTATTACCTTTGATCTTAGATGTGATATTAATGATTGACAATTGAGAACAATCAACCTCTTCTTCCTCTTCTATCTCATTGATTTCACTTATATTATCAGAATTTTCATCAATATCAACATAATTCAACTGTGAGGAAAGAGTTGAATTTTTAGTCTTCTTTATGATTTCACTTGTTCACTCTTTGTCAAACTTTCATTGACAATGTTAACCAACTCATCAGCATTCAGAAATTCATCAATTTTGACAATACCATAAGTATATCTATCATCAAGGTATTTTGTCAAATTGAGCAATTGTGCTTTCGCAATCATAAGAAACAACATCAACTTTTTCACGTTCATACTCAAGAAAAGGCAAAAGTTTCCTATGTTGTTCTTTGCTAATATCAGAAGAATGATGTAAAGCTGTTAATTTTGCATACAGTCTTTTTGCAGAATTACAATATATGTTTCTTTGTGCTAGTAATAACCTAACATCGTTAGTAAGATTATTCCTATCACAATCTATGTTTTTGACTTGCAATTCCAATTTCTCAACTCTGCTCTTCTTTATTTCTAAATCTCTTCGTGTCTCACTAAGTTGCACATTTAATTTCTTAGCTTCATTACTAGCAGACACAATAACAGAATCAAAATAAGCCACAGTATCATCAAATGAAACAATTTCAGCATCATAAGCAGATAAAGGAATATTAAAAGATTCAAGAATTTTACGTACCTTGGTTGTCATGGGTGACTTGTCAGTGGATTTAGACACAAAACATCTCCCTGAAATGTTCTCTTCGCAATCCTCAAAACTTGCGAACATTGCTCCATGTGTGGGATGCCTTATTTCCTCATCATCAGATCCTGAAGACCAGATCTGATAAGTTCCACTTTCTTCTTCAGCAGTTTCTCCCTTCGCAACCAATGACACTCCTTTGGTCTTAGCACGTAACTCTTCAATCTTCTCGGAGTAGTATGCTTCATCTTTAACTTTTTCTTTCTTCTCCTCTTTCTTTCGCAACATGCAGTCAGCTGCGAAATGATTCGCACCATTGCAATAATGACAATAAATTCCTGAATCACCTTTCAACTTTTTCTCTTCATTCGCATTTTTCTGTTTTTCATCAATTTTCTCCATTTTCTTCCTTTCTTCTCCTCCAGTCTTTGTGACAACATTTTTCGCATCATTCATCTTTCCTTTTGGATTAAACGGCTTTTTGAAAAACTTTTTAACTCTGTTGTTTGAATAGAATGCTACAGCTTCATCATCGGAGTTCATCAAAAATCCTTCTTCATCTGAACCATCTTTTTCATCAGTTTCTGATACCTTTGAAACAAGAGCCAAAGGACCACCAATCGCTAGTTTTGATTCTTCATACATTTCTGAGACCTCACATTCATGTGTTTTCAGTTGATTGTAGAGATCATTCAATGTAGTTGTATCAAAACTTTGTTGATTCTTAATCATCATGCTCACACTTCGCCATTCCTTGCGAAGACCCATAACGAAAGTTAAATTGAATTCCATGAGAGATCTAGTGATACCATACCTATTGCAGCGAAACATAAGCTCATTCAGACGATCATAGTAACTTTCGAGAGTTTCTGCATCCTTTTGTCTGAATTCCTTCAGTTCAACCAAATATTGCTTCACAGAATTGATCTTCGTCTTTTCGCTACCTTGATACTTTTCTTTTAGAGTATTCCAGATGTCTTTTGCTGTTTTACAACTACGAATGTAATTGTAAACCACAGGAGGTAGAGCACCTCTTAGTTCCCTCATACACCTCTTCTCATTATTCTTCAGTTGTTTTCGTTGTTCTTCAACATCAGGAGATGCAGTGGATGATCCAAGTTGTTGAACATTAGCAGGAGCTTGTACTGTTCCATTGATACAATTCCAAAGTTCTTCATCTATTCCATTTAAGTAATCTTCCATTCTATCAGCCCACTGATCATAATATTCTGGAATCAACATAGGAATTTTGGTTGAGGAACCAAGCAAGTGAGAGAAAGAAGTCATTGTATTCATACTGAAGTTCGCCATTGATGAACACAGAAAATATCTGAAAACTTTGAAAACTTGATGAATTTTAGAATTCGATCAAATGAATTGATCAAAAATCACTAATCGATTTCTCGACTTAACAATTCAAATACAGAATCGATTCAAATCTGAAGATCAAAAATGATTTTCAAAACCAAAAATGCGCGGAAAATTTTGAGTTAATTTTGCAACTCAAAAAGCAAATGATTCTTATACGAAAATCAGATCTAAGCAGTTTGAATCCTGCTCTGATACCAATTGAAGTGGTGTAGATTATGATGGCATGTGCGGAATTAGAAAGATCTAGTGATTCATCATACAAATTCAAGAACACAAGGAGTAAATAATTCTTTGTAAGCTCATATTAGATCTAGAAGGAATATACAAATGGGTTTGTACAAAATTTCTCTCTCTAGTCTAACACTCCATATGGACTCTCTTACATAATGGGAGTCACTCACTTCCTATTTATAGGAAAGACTCAACCCATTTACACATACAAAGAGGAAAGCCTAAAACAATACATCCAAGCATGACTTTGCACCCTAACAATTACTTGCTGTAGATATTAGCTAAAAGCTTTTTACTTATGTTTGGATGAGATAATCTTATGAATATGGTTTGATTGAGTGGTTGAATTGATATTAATTTGGTTATTCATCTTGTTAAGCTTATTAAAGATCCTTATGTATTGATGATAAATGTTTTTAGTTAACAAATAAGTGATTGAGTTGCATGAATATCTTCTTGATTACTTGATTCATATAGTTTTATGAATATAAGATTGTATGCCTAGGAATAGTGAATATGAAACTAGGGTTAACTATAAAATATGTAAATCAATGTGTGAGCATGTGTGATGAACATCCATATATGAGTTGATTGAATTGAACAAATTTGATTAACTCTTGTTATAAGTCTTGCTTGATACGAACTGAACACTAGGAAACTTGTTAATTTAATCACTTGATCACTGTTTGAATTAACTTGTCTACTAAAGGATTGGTACTAATGAACATGAACCCAATCACATTAGAAATCGGTAACCATTGACATATTAATTCATTGCACTTGCCACAAAATCAACCATAGGAATAAGTGAATCGAATCTAAACAGAAGCCTCTTTTATCATTGAATCTAGATGTCCTTTCTTGTTCTTCTTAGTTGTTAATTGTCTTTGTTTGAGTTTTAAAGTGCTTGATTAAGTTTCTAGTCTTGCAAAACTAGAGAAAACCCCCATCTTTTATTAATTGTTTGTAATTAGGTAATACTAGTACTTAATTTGATTGTTACCGTTCACTGTGTTCGATACCCTACTTGCTTAAACTAAACTACTATCGATAGGTACACTGTCTGTGTGTGTTTGTTTACATTTGAGTTTGTTAGGATTAAAACTAGTTCGTTTTACACACATCAGTGGGAGACGCTAAGCCTCGCCACTGCCCTCGCTCCCAATTCGCTACTCCACCCCTTTGGTTATGCTAAATGGCTCGCTAATACGAACACGCTAAAGAACTAGCGAGAGGAGAGAGATAGAAAGGGGAGAGCTGATTGGCACTTTCCTTTTTTTTTTAATTTTTTTTCGTGATACACACTTGGTTTGCGGTATTCTTTCTCTTCTTGAGAACTGATTGGGTAAAGACAGGATTGAATTGACATGTCTTTTGCTTTAACAATTTCACAAATAGGTTATAGAAAGGGGGAGATGAGTAATGCAACCCATGTGTTCGACGAAATGATGTTGGGAGGGACAAGACACAAAAATCTGAATTTGATTGGACCCCCAAAAATCTCAGACTTACACATCACACCTCATCTTAATTCCTCTTACAAACCAAGTCTTTGAAATTACCAAAAGGACCCTGCATTTAAATATTATACTTATTTTCATGTAATTGATTTATATTATATTAATTGTTGGTGGTTTAAAAAAATAATTTTCTATTAATATTTGTGCATAAAAAATGTTTGTATATTAAAATAAAGTAATTTAATTAAATTAGAAAAAAAAAAAAAATAGAGTGCTAGGAGTATTACCACTTCCTACTAAATGTTAAGATTAAGTGCTAAATGAAAAAAAAATAAGATGGCAGTCAAAAAGCTGATTTGGCAAAATGTTAGGAGTGTTAACACTCCCCTTAGCCTTAGGTTTTTTTCCTATTAAGCCTGTGGCGGATGGTAAAAGACACAAACGGTCAATGGAGAAGAATAGAGGTGTTATATAAATGACCAAGAAGATTAATAGAGGTATAACATTATAAGGTTGCAGAAAGGGCGATATAGTGGGAAGGTTGTTGGGCGGGACAGGGAATCAGATGCAGCCAAAATCCATACACGTATGTTGACTAAATGATATTCAATGCATAAACTGATTGTAAATATCGCAATAAAGTTTGCATGACTTAAAATTCAGGATTTTGCTATTTTATAAGGTATAATAGATATATAAGTGGTGTCACGACGTTGAACATTTAAAAATCAACCTACTCTAGCAATATCATCCGAATAGAAAACAAATTTTCACTGTTATAACGAGGTAATTTTTTCAAAATATAATGCATTAATAAGAAAACAAATTGAATACTCTAACTGGACATTTTTAAAGTACAATGTCTTAGTAAAAAAAGTTAAAAAGTAGAGTAAATTACACGAATGGTCCCTATGGTTTAGGATAGTTTGTGCGTTTGGTCCCTAACTTATTTTTTTTGAACTCAGAAGGTACTGTTTGTGTTTGTTACGCGTTTGGTCCTTGTCTTACCTAAAAAAAACTATTTTTCCCTTGATTTTTTATCTATTTAAATAAACACACCTCCCTCACGTTTCCTTACCTAACCCACCATTTTTTCCTATTTAAATAATAGTATTTTTAGTAAGATAGAGACCAAACGCGTAACAAAAACAAACAGTAGTGACCAAGCGCGTAACAAAAACAAACAATATGGACCTTCCGAGTTAAAAAAATAAGTTAGGGACCAAACACGCAAACTATCCCAAACCATAGGGACCATTCGTGTAATTTACTCTAAAAAGTACAAAGCTGTGATAAATAAATAAGGAACACAAAAGCCTTTTTTTTTATTGGAAAATTCATCATAACTATAAGGTTTGTGGTTGATAAATGATAATAGCTTATAGTTTACTATCAAAATGCATTAAACGTTGGAGATTCCTTCAAACTACTTTAGCATGATCGAGAAAACACGTCTATTAATGCCTCTTCTATGGTAATCAAGGACAGTTCTTCAATTTAAATAAAAGATTTAAGAATTGACTTTCTTATGCATTAAATCAGGTTCAAGGTAAAATGTAACAAGACCACATGTAATAATAAATACCCTCAAATTATTGCACCAGGCTTTAGATGGAAAACTTAAACTATTAAATTGGGCAGGGGCTGCGCGAACGCAAGCCCCCACTGTCACAAATTATGATGTAGGCTCGACCACTTGGGCCGACCTTAAAGCAGCACCCCTTCAAAGTGCAATGAAAGTCACTACTCTAGGCCATGATCCATCTTGACCAACCATTGACCCCATCCAGGTAAGTAAGTAATCTATTAGCCTCATTCCCTTTTTATACACCTCATCCTCTCATTTTCTTTCTATAATCTGCCGATGTGGGATTACATACTACATATTTTCACAATATCGTTCACTACCTTCCACATTCTTAGTTTTGATGTTTGATCCGTAGACGTTAGACACTATTTTTTTTTATAAAGACTTATATAACTCACGATAAAAGAATCTATACTTAATAAAAAAATAATATTCAATTTTAGTTTGACAAAAATCAATATTCATCACATGATAAGATTGAACATATTTGGTTACACCACATTCGTATTCTACATAAAAACACATGAAAATACTATTGCCTATTGGCATCAAAACTAAGCAATTTTATCTTATTCTTATCCTGTATGAGATGTTACAAAAGCTTGGGACAGTGAACTTGCATAGTAGCTCATTGACTTTCTGACGAGTGTATATAGTTTGGTCAAACCAAAGGGGAGTAAATAACTCAAAACATTGATTTTAACTTCTTAAATAACCCATTTTAAGAATTATAAACAAAAACTACAAGAGATGGTTATAAATGAAAATGACTTGTAAAGTAAGAACAAAGAAATGTTCAAGAAAACCCAACACTTCCGCAAAAATAAAAACTACAATTTTCAACTTCCAACTGACAACTTCAAGTTTCCAGCTATCAGCTAGTTTTATCAAACACGCCTAAAAACTTATGATTGTTTGAAGCTTGACACAAGTGTGTTTTTTTCTTTCATTACTTACAAAATGAATCATGGGAAATGTTGCGTCCAATTTTTAAATGACAATAACTACATGCACAAGATGTATCAATCGTCTATTATATAGTTTAGTCAAAACATCAATAAAACTAACAAACAATAACTAAATTCACAATCCACAAAACAATAATTACTCCTAAAATTTTAATATTAAGATAAAAGTCAAAACAAAGACTATGTAGAAAAGCCTCAAACTTGACACATAATTATCCCAAATAACAAATTAATATTTTGTAAGTTGTAACTACTACTTGCATTGGTGTGCCTGTTGTGATTACTTGTACGTTTGACTCTCAGATGGAAGTCAAATGTACAAGTGCTTATTGCACATCTGTAGGTGGTTCGGGGGGTCCTCTAGCTATTGGGGCACTACTATACGGCCTTCGTGGTTTTGCCAGCTCAACATGTATCACACGCCCGTGTAGTGGCTACAAGCAATCATGTTTTCAAAGTATTTAATTCAAGAAATAGCAACGTACTTTCATTATTTTGTTTATTTTAATTTATAGCATTTACTTCCATTTTTTTTTCTAATTACATAATTATACTTTGAAAAGTCAACGCAATTATAGCAATGGCATACAAATACATATCAATTTATATAATGGTTGATTCTTTCAAAATACAATATCCTAATAAGAAGAAAAAAAAATGTAAGTATAATGTTCTAATTGGGTGGAATTTTAAAGTATAATGATTTAATAAGAAAAAAAGTTGAAAGTAAAGCGTTGTAATAGATAAAATAGTAAATTACATTTATGGTCCTTAGGTATAGTTGATTTTTTCAATTTTGGTCCTAAAAAGTTTTATCTTGCAATTTTTGTTCTTATTTAAGGTTTTTGTAACGCTTTTGGTTTCTGTTCCTAGTAAAATGCTATTTTTGGACTAAAAATTCAAAAAATGAGATATACTGAGGGAGAAAATAGTCATTTTACTTGGAACAAGGACCAAAATCGTCATAAAGCCTGAAATAAGGACCAAAATTAAAATTTTCATATATACTCAGGGGGCAAAGAAGTAATTTACTCTATCGTTACAAAAACCTGAAGTAAGGACCAAAATTGCAAGATAAAACTTTTTAGGACCAAAATTGAAAAAAAAAAATCATATATACTCGGAGACCAAATAAGTAATTTACTCCAGATAAAATAAAAATGTAAAAAAGTCCCATTATTTTGGATTTTTTTTTTGATAAAGTCCTGTTTTTTTTTAACAGGAAAAGTCCCGATTATTTAATTTTATACAATAATATGTCATTTCCTGTTAAAAAAAATAATGACTTTTTCGTTAATTTGGGGAAATATTAACTAATCGGGACTTTTCTATTCAAATAAAAATTAATATACTTTATCAAAAAAAATAGGACTTTTCTGCATAAAACCCAATAAAAGTGGGATGACATAAAAATAAATAAATGAAAGTATTTTGCTATTTCTAAAAGATATGGTGATTTAGGATTGAAACCTTTTGATCCATTTCATTAATGGCTTTTTCAGCTTCAAGTTCAGATGCAAAAGTAACAAATCCAAAGCCTTTTGATCTGCTGGAAACTTTATCCATCATAACAGTGGCTGAAAATAGTAAAGATTTTAGATTTTATAGTTGAGTTGAATGAAGTTATGTAATTGTGTAAATAGATGAAATGTTGAAGGTTACCTTCAACAACTTGGCCAAATTGAGAAAACACATCTGATAATGCTTTTTCTGTGGTATAAAATGAGAGTCCTGCAATGCAAATATAAGATCAAGAATCAACTTTTTGATGCATCAGCCCTCAAATTCATCAAACCCTAACCTACTCTTTTAAGTAAATTTCGAAGCATCATAAACACCTTTTTCATATTAAGTATTCCCTAATTCATAAACCAATAACAGATAGAATCCGATTCACAATATTTTCTGCCAATGAGCTTAGCATCATCCGCCATTAATGGCTACACTACCATATTCCCTGATTCATAAACCAATTTGAGATGCCACATGCTCATTACTTAGATGATACATACAAGTATACAACATCTGTACCTAAGAATTACACTACGAGTGTCGAATGAGCTCTTTACACTAAACTGTAGGGAAATTGTTAAAGGCAATTATGTTGGGAGCTAAAGAATCTAAGAACAGAAGTTTGCTTTTGAACATGATCGGGTATGAAGATTTAAAAATCAGATGAAGATTTCAGCTACCAGAAGAAGAAAACACGCAAACCTGCGACATAAAGCTTGGAAGCTATGCCCCTTCGTGAAATGAGGATTGAAGGAGGTCCAAACGAAGACGATGATGATGATGATGATGATGTTGATGATGATAGAGACCCTGTGGTTACTCGTGACAAGAGATTGCTCAGAATAGTCCTTGGTATCCTTCCACCTGCCACCATAGCTCTTTGTATCTGTTGTGTTTTGTTGTTTTGATTCGGGACAGTGTGTTTAGGGCTTGAGATGGGGGCGCCAATGGGAAGTACCGAACAAAGGACCTCGTAGCAAGAAATACAAGACAAGTCCCTTAGAACTTAGGAAATTTCAATTTTGGTCCAACACTTGTTGCAAATTACACAAAATACCAACATTTGATATTTGTATTTTGTTTTCGGTGGCTTAGTGTAAAGCTTGGCCACCTCATAGGAGATGTCTCAAGTTTAAACTAAAGGTTTCAATCAAGGGATGGCTTCAAGAATGATGTATTTCACAATTTTGAAAGAGCTCCTTGGTATCATGTATCATCGTCAAATGCAAATCCTCTTCCACAAACCTCGCAATTTCATGGATGTGAAATGGATGATGGGGAACCCTTTTTTGTCTATGTCCTATAAAAAAAAACAAAATTTTTAATTATGAACGTATGCCTTTATCGGTTTTGGTTTATTGATTTTGGTGATTTTGTTTTGGCTTGATATAATGGTGATTCTGCTAATTTTTCATAAAGGTTATTGTCATTGTAGCTCAACTAACTTATCATTTATGTTTTAAAATTTCCTTAATGTTTTATGTTTTTTTTTTTGCATTCTAAGGGAAAGTTTATGTTAACCTGCTAAAAAAAATATTAAACTTTTATTTGTTTGGATTCAGGGTTGGTCTTGTAATACGTATCTTTCGTGACCAAACATAGAGAAATAGACTGTGGAGTTGCTTTAAATTGAGAAATGTTATTTACAAAAAGATAATTAAAGAATGTTGTAGAGCTTGTTGAGAGGATTTCATAGATATAAAGATTGTCGAAAACGGAGTTCGTATGAGAAAGTTATGACTGTTTGTAGTTTAGAAGAAAGTATGTTGCTATATTGAGAAAGTCAACAAAAGTCAAGTCAATGGACAAACCTTGACCATCACCGATGTGAATATACATTGTCACGACATGAAAACATGATCCTCACGACGTGAACGATGCTTCCGCACGACATGACAAAGGTTGAGTCATCGAGGCACACAGTAAGAGAGTGTGACACGTGGCAAATCAGATTCTTTTGGGGTGTCACGGCATGACACGTACATTCACGACGTGATGTTTTCCATAGTATAAATATGTGTGATTTTGAATCATTTGGAGGGTTTTGGCACATGTGATCGGGGATGTTGCCCGGGAGCCATTCTGAGGAGATTGTACCAGAGATGTTATACCATTGTACATGTGATTTGGGGTCGAGTACGAGATGCGTTGATGTATCTTTTACCCTGTTAATTTATGATTTCGATATGTTATATTTATTGAGATATATTTGAACCGAGTATGGTTTACGGGTATTCATGATATTCTGTTGTTACAAACCCGTTAGTAAAACCAATGAGTAAATCTTACGATTAAAGATTTAGTCGAGACTGTAAGGGTTATAAACCCTGATATTTAAGAAATACCTATTATGAGAGATTTAACTGATGGCTTACGGGTTAAGCATATTATGATTAAATTATGAGATTTGATTAGTTTGGTGATAAGAGGTTCCAGAGGGTAGCTAGTAATGAATTTTTACAAGTATTGAGAAACTTTTTATTTGATGATTAGGTGATACCATATGGCAAGTTGATAGACAACGAAGGATTGAAATCAGAACTATAATAAGTATGCTGACTAACCAGGTGAGTAACACTACTCTAACATCCATTGATGTGTTATATGTGTTATACATTACATGATTTATATGATTAATTGTTAAAGAGAAATTAATTATAAAGAGATTTATAAATATTGAGAGACAAATTATTAATTGATAAATAAAACATAAGTGATAGTTTGATTATAAATGATATATGTGTGTGTATATATATATATATATATATATATATATATATATATATATATATATATATATATATATATATATATATATATATATATATATATATATATATATATATATATATATATATAGAGAGAGAGAGAGAGACTTAATCGAGAAAGTGATCACCATTGAGGAAGAGATTATTTGACTAAGATATATATTATTGATTTAGAGATAAATTATGAATGAGTGATAGATTATTCCCGAGAGGTTAATTATGTGAATACCACTCATTGATATAAATTAAAAGCTATTGAGAAAAATGAGTTACTATATGATTTATTTGATTTATCTAATTATGTTTTAGTAGTTGTTATTAACTAAGTCGTGAAACTTATTTTTTATGATGATTTGTTTTGTAGATATATTATTGTGACGCCCAACTCGATCATGTATTTGAGGCCAGTACGATCCTTATGATAACTACTTGTATTCCAGAGTGCTAATGTACACCAAAATTGTTGTAAACTTTTAAATAATAAATAAATTTTTTGGGATGTACTTGGTATGAAATCATAGGCGCTACAGGTCCAAACATATTAGAGGTCCGGGACGAGAATAAAAAAATGGCCCTCAAAAACAAAAACTTCAAAGAATGTACAGTGAAACAAGTAAAGAACCAATTAGAAATTGTGTTATGCGGAAACAAGATTTGCAAACTCAATGAATTACATGTATAAAATATATTGGTCGAATAGAAACTTAGAATTTATCGATATACACGTCTTAGTTAGCATAAATGTATCACCATGAAATTATATCGAGACAACATATAAATAATGAAAAGGCATACAGTGTATTAGGGGTGTTAAAAAATATCCGCATCCGAAATATCCGATCCAAAATTATCCGAAATTTCGGATATCCGATTTTTTGGATTCGGATACGGATAGTGAATTTATAAAGTTTTGGATATCCGATATCCGAAAAAAATAATTTTTCTTTATTTTTTAATATTTTAAAATGAGAAATTAGAAACATTGACATGCTTAATGGACTAATGTTCCCCACCATTTTCAACTTTTTCGTGACCACTCTTTCCAAACTTTTATTGCAAACATTTTCATTTACAATCGTTATATATTTGTTTGTTATAATCCTCGTTCGTTGGCTTATAATCAAAAACTATTAAGTAAATGCTACATATATTTATTTGTTGCTATCGATATCCATCTATGTCGCAAGATTTAACATAGTTGTTATTATTAATTTTAAGAGTTGCGGTGATTTTATGGATCGGATGTTCAGATGTGGATATTTATTTAAAATTAATGAAATTCGGATATCCGGTTTAATATCCGAATCCGTATCCGAAATTTCGGATACGGATTCGGATATCAAAAATCAACTATCCGAATTTTCGGATATCCGGTTTTGAACACTCCTACAATGTATCACATACATATATTTTAGCAAGCAATAAAATATAAATAAATCTCCATGAAAACATATCAATACAACTATTTAACGATGGAACAAGACATATACATGACATGAACACTTATCATTGAAGAAAAAGATACAATTATCCATTAAAAAACAAATGAAAAACCTTAAAATTTCCAAGCATGATGGTTGAGCAAAAAATCTTAAATCAGAAACTTAGAGTGAGATCAGAAACAAAAAAGTAAATTAGGTCCATCGAATTCCAAAGTGAAAAGCAAAGATAAGGAAGAGGAGACTACAGTAGGGGAATACTAGGTTCACGATTTGAGAGTGATAATCAGAAACAAAATATCAATATAAAAATAAAAAATGTCTTCTCATGTTGAGAATCAAGATTCACGTCATTTGATGTGATGATGTAGAGATTAACAAAGGAGTCAAGTACATCGATAGTTGGAATGAATGTTTTCTTGAATAGATAATTTAATTTAATAATAATAAATAACAATAAAGGAAAATTTGATTGACTAAAATAAAGTCGTATAGACGCTCTATCAGTATCGACAAACTATAAAAATTTCTAACAAATGTTGGGCAGGGGCTGCGCGAACGCAAGCCCCCACTGTCACAAATTATGATGTAGGTTCGACCACTTGGGCCGACCTTAAAGCAGCACCCCTTCAAAGTGCAATGAAGGTCACTACTCTAGGCCATGAGCCATCTTGACCACCCATTGACCCCATCCAGGTAAGTATGTAACACAATAGCCTCGTTCCCTTTTTATTCAGCTTGCCCTCTATTTCTTTTTCTTCTATCTCCGATGTGGGATTCAACCCAGGAAAAAGGCGTATTTCCATAATCCATATGAATCTCATTTCCTTCCACACTTTTCACTTCAATAAAGATAGAGTTTTTTTTACCAGACACGTTGTGACAATCAATCTCTGGGAGAAAGAGATACATTTACATGTAAACTTTCTTAATTGAATAAAGTTATGTATTATTTTGTGTATTCATAGATGCATTTTGTTTCGAACTTATCATTCAATTATATGAAGAGAAAAAACATCGAACTATTACAAGTTATAGAAAATTCTAAAATAGAGTGTATCTTGATTGTATGAGATGATATGTAGTTGAGTCAAAACTTCGAGGAAATTAAGACAATAACTGAATTTTTGGTCAACAGTGATGTTGCATATGAAATGCAGCTGCTCTGATCTATATATATTGTTTTGATGGCATAAAGCCATAAACACATGATGTGGTGTTACTTATGTCATGAGTGAAACGTAAATGCTACTAGTGTTATATGGAACGACAGTACTTCATGCATATTTGAAGTCCAAGTTGTTAAGTAGAAGGCGTAAAATAAGATTGTTTTTTGTTCATGACGTCAGATATATAGCTTGCATACTACAATGACAATGTTGTATTTCACTATTTTCGTTTTATTTAGACGTCAACGTGTTACAGCTTCAGATATGTGAGGATTAATACATCTTCAAGAATTGTTGGAGGTTGATGAATCAAGAACGACGGTGAAAGAACTTTTGTCCTTGACTTCTACTCTGATAAACCAGATATATTTTATAAGAAATCAGAGGAACACAACAATTTTTTCCAATAAATCCACAACAAAAGATGCATAATATTCTATTTTTTTCTAACAAATCGATCGTCATCACACTACATTCCCCCACGAAATTGTGCACAATGAACAAGAACTAATAAAAATGTTTGTGATCCTTAAAAAAACAATTTTCTAAGACCAAAAAAGTTACATATAAAATTCCTACCAAAATGCATTAAGGTTTCAACCAACAACCTTAATAAACTTAAGAAAATGATAACAACCCACTAGAAATTACTTAGAGCATTGGATATGGTCCGGTGTTATAACGTCATCTTACATGCCACATCAACCTTAATACCATCATAACACCATGTATGAAATGGTATTCCAATGTTATAATTTGTTAAGAGGTAGAAAAATATAGAGAGAGAAAGAGAGAAAGAGGAAGAAAAATAATTTTGATCGGTTCTTAGTTCCCGTTTTGCTATGTTGTAACGCCAACAAGATGTCACATAACGAAAAGGGGGGCAGTGTGCCTTGTGTTATAACGGTGTTATGGGCCCTCCACGTAGACAATAACGTTGTGGAGGCGACCCATGCCCACTGCTCTTAATTTTCAAGACCAAAATATAGGAGCCTAAGTTATGTGATTAAACAAATCCTCCTCTATTTGTTGTCGATCAATATATCTTTCTCCTACCCCTCTTCAAACTTTAATTCCTCTATGCTATTGATAAATCTTTATTTAAGGATAAAATAAGAACCATATTTGATCATATCTAAAGGATATTCCTTGGTTCTCGTCAAAGAAGCAATGCCATTTTATCTTATCAAACTCACTATATGTGAGGACCATGCTAGAGTTTTCCACTTCTAGCAGGCATGAACTAGACCATAATCATTCTCAAATAGCTCATAAAGATTGATCTTGTTTTTTCATTAGGTTCGAGTCAGTGGCGACCCTGGGTCGTGCGGGTGTGCGGTCGCACGGGGCCTTCGGCTAAGAAATTTCTTTATATTATATTACAAACAAATAGAAGAATCTGATAATAATATATCAATTAAAGTATAACTGCATGTTACAAATCTCATTTGTATTATTAAAAATAAAAATTATGTTTGTTAAATATGTTATCAGTATCAATTAGAATCTGATACTGTATATAAACATTTACAATATGAAACTAAAGCTCCAAAGCCTAACTCAAATTTTGAAAGTGTATTTAGCTACAAGGTCAAACTGAATATATGAAAAGTGTCACGATTTTAATTTTGAGGGATACAACAAAAATGGAATTATTAATTCAATTTGATATATTGTAAAAAAAAAGTGTCAAAATGTCATTAAAATGTCATCATAATGGTTCTTGAGCAAAATGTATTTGAAAATAATATTATAAAATTTGATAATGTTCAATCTTTGAAAAGGAACATAAAGAAAGTATTATCACTTTTTTCGTAGAATTTTGATTCGTGATAAATAGTGAATTTTTTTTGTCCTTAGCAGTAACAAATTTTCTTAATAATATTTTACAAAAAAGATATGCAGCCTTAATTTAATTTTTTCACGGTGCCTAGAAATTGGTGTGGACATGAACACTAAGCAATCCAAGTTGTTGAGAGTCGGCCCAAAAGGAATCATATAATTTCAGTCTACTACCAGAATTAGCCCAACGATAGTTGCATAAATCAAATGGGCATTGCTATTTAGTCCTCATCCCTCTTGGATTCTTATTTTATGTTCATGATCTTGGTATTTAGTATGAGATTTGCTTAAAATCATGATCCATGGTTTGTTTAGTTTTCTTTTAAAAGCTTGTAATGTACACTTGGAATATATCATAAATTCTATTGCAAACATACTTGTATGGAGAACACCCGTATCGAATATGGTATAACATTGGTGTTTTCATTGATTTTTTCCATGTTGCCTAAATGTAACACCCTTGACCTCAATAAACCCATGGCCACCATCATTGATAGCCTCACCCAAATTCTTCAAGTCTTCAAGAACTAGAACCGAATGTTCTCATTGCCAACCAACCTCTACCACCACTAAATTTGATAACATCATCATCTCCATTTATCAGGTTCGTTATTTGCCTCAAAAGACAATATATCACTAACATGAATCACCCATATCCACTCTAAAAATAAACTTTCTACCACTGTCATCAAATCCCCTAAATTTACCTTAGTAATGTCCGATAGCATCATGCCCTTGGATTGGCTTTTGCAAGACAAACACTATCTCCCTCATGCCTTGGAACTCCATTGTGGACCATTATCCTTAGAAAATCATCAAACAACCATGTTCAAATTATTCCATATAAGGTTGGTTTTTGCCTACCATATAAGCTTCGAGAAAGCTAAATCCCATCTCAATTCTTTCTTACAACTACCAACCATTAACATCCACGTGTTCCCATTATAGTAAAAAGCGGGTCCTTCCTACAATGTTCCGGCCCATGTTTTGAAAATTGGAACGGATTGACCGGTTTAACTGGAAACCGGTCTCAAATCAGATTCTTAGAGGCCAAAAACTATTTTTCATGTGAACCGCTAAAAATGGTATGGTCAAAACCGGGAATCTTAAAAAATATATATTTTTTCATTTTTTGTATTTTTTATATAATTAAAGTTAATAATAATGTAATTATAACATACCCGATCTTTCTGGTTTTTGAGACCAATCCAAAATCGGATCGGTTGAACCATTGAACCAGTAAGTTCGGTCTCCAGTCCGGTTTTCAAAACCTTGGTTCCAGCAAATGCTTGATTGTCCCCTTTACCTAGCCAATGTCATGTTTCCTATCTCTTTTGACATCCTTCTCATCAAGTGCGTTGAAGGCGATCATGATCTCAACCGGTTTATCACCCTTGGGTAGATCACCACCAACTTTAGCCATTACGGAACTCATATTTTTTGTGGGGAACTTGCTTCGACACCCATCGCCTTATGCTAAGGGTGTCAAAAAAACCGAAAGCAAATAAACCATCTTAAATAATAATTGAAGTTTGTGTTATTGGGTTTTCAAATTATTCGGATCGGTTAACCAAATAAGGAAAACCTTAATCAATTTGGGTTCAATTATTTTTTTTCCTAATTCAGGTTAACTGAATAACCAAAAATAAGATATTAAATATTAATTCATTTTTTATTTATATTTTAAAACTCAAAAATATTAGTTTAACAAACCTTAAAAAGTCCAATGAGGCTTAATTAACTTTAATTAACTTGTTTTTTGAAACATCTTAAACAAGAAGTTCATAGTTATTTGTTAAATGTTTTATACAAAATAAGCTATATTTGTTAAATGTTTTATACAAAATAAGCTATATTTGTTAAATGTTTTATACAAAATAAGATCTTTATGCTTTTTATTCTTGTTATTTAAAAAAAAAACATTAAAAGGGAAAAATAATCGTTGCTTTTTAATTTTTTTTTCAACAACACATAATTATCGAAATGACTTTCAATTTTCTTTGCCGGACGACATAGGACAACTTACCTCCCATTTTAAAGTATGAAGCTTGAAAAAGACTTAATAATTTATTAGATTATATGACATCTTTGATTTTGAATGTAATTGAGTTGATTTTGAGTGGAATTGAGTTTATTTTGAACCAAAATACATGATACCCAAAATACCCGATACTCGAATTATCCCAACCCGAACTCGAATAATCTAAACCTTAAATAGTCTGTTTCAGTTACCCGAAAACCAATTAACCCGTATGGATAACACCCATGCCTTCTACATAATGAATCAATTACAACTTTTATTTTGTCTTTGTTGCCCCATCATTTTTACCTCCACGCCCAACACCCCCATGCTACTACATTGTCTTCCTCCTCGAACGTTTCCACACGAGCTTCATGACATTCATCAGCTTACCTCCGCCCTTCAAAAACGTTCCATATTCCCTTTCTCACCAATGTATCTCTTGTTAATGTTAAAATGTATCGTTACCCACATTATCAAAAGACTATCATGACCAAATTGATCACTAGATGCTACGTGAGGGTATCATCTGCCTCAAAACCAACCCATTTCGTCTTCGATTATTCTCGTTAAGAAAAAAAATAAAAAATAAAAAGACAAGATGTGGCACTTATGTATCACTACCGTTTTCTCTATTCCCATTGTAGATGAATTATTATTGGACAAATTACATGGATCATGATACTTCTCAAGATCAATTCGTGGGTGGTTATTATTAATAGTTATATCGACCACCAAAGTATGTGTCATTGCTTACACATGCTATATAAATATCCAACCAACATAAACGTATCACAAAATTGATCGGTTACGACTTCAATATTCTCCACATGACAACCGCCTCACTGGCTCAACCACTTGTTCATATTTCTTTTAAAAACTTGTAATTTGCATTTGGAACATATCAAAAAATTTGTTCCAAACGTTACCTTCATCATCTTTTTTTTTATGTGGAGACCACCTATCTCGAATAATAGAGTACATCATAAACCAAAGATTTGTAGTGATTGATCCAACAAAACAACTCAAAAGAAAAAAACCGATTGTTAATTTCTTAATATCCATTCCAAGTTCGAAATATCAAGTGTACAAATAACAACTCACTTCACTACATGATGTCTTTGTTGTTTTTTTTTTTATCCATATAGATTGATATACGATTATGACACTTACTTAAAAGTACATCTTAGGCCACAACCCTCCTATATCCAAAAGAAAGTTTATATTGATGGATTATTTGGAACAATTTTTTGCTGAGTCCAACTCGTCCACTTAATTCACAAAGACATACTGTTCAAATACTTTTGAATAGGACATCCCTTAATCACTACAAAAGTTGAACTACATGTCAAAATCTACTGATCTACATCTACATGACTAATTAAGTAGTAGATAGATGCTGATGTTATATTTACATTTTAACCCAGAGACAGATAAAAATAGTCGGACTAAACAATATTTTGTTGCATGTAGTTATATTAAGACAAAACTGCACAAATGGTCCCTGTGGTTAGCTCAAAATTGCCACTTTGGTCCAAAAAAATTTGGACTAGCGCTAGAGGTTCAAACTTTTCATTTTGTTGCAAGTTTTGTCCAATTTGATTTACACTTTTTTGTATTGACGATTTTGCACCTTATTAATTTTCTTTTATTACAACAATTTAAAAACAATTAAGCAAAAACCAAAAATAAAATACCCCTACCATGTCTCTCTCTCTCTTTCTCTCCCTCTCTCATGTTCTTCATTTCTGCTTCAAAATACTCATTTCCCTCAAATCTGCCATGTACGATGGCCGACAAATGCACCATCATCGAGACCAACAAGATCTATATGTTTTCCGACGACATATACATTCAGAAAATTGCCACTTCTTCGACGACGCTGATGATCTGACGAGCATAGAGATGAACAAATCTGACGAGATATCTAGGGTTTGTTGAGGTGGTGGCGTCGGCGAAGGATCGGGTTCAGACGACACACTGGTTTGAGAAACGTCATAGGGGTTGAGGTTTTGCTGTTTAGGGTTTGAAAAGCATTGTATGGTAGCTCAAACATGAAGATCTATTGTCACCGTCGTTTTTTTGGATTTGAACAGATCTAGCGAGATATCTGACGATGTTCAGGGTTTCAGCCGTCCATTTCTCTCCTTCTCCAGCGAGGTGCCATCTTTTTGCAAAAACCCTAGCGCCGTCACCCTCTAGTTTTTCGAAACCCTAGATTTCCAGATCTATTGTCACCCTCGTTTTTTGCTTCGATCCACAGACGTGAAGATCTGGAAATCCTTGGTTTTTTGCTTCGAACAACAGATGGATTAAAGATGATGTTGCTTCGACGAGTGTTGTGCATTGAATCAGGTTTATGTGTTGGGTCTTGTTTATCAAATTTCTAGTTTTGTATATCAGATCTTCTTGAACAGATGTATGGATGTATTTGATATCATTTGTGCTTAACCATTTATGGGTTTTTAATGTGTTCTTATCTGTTAGATTTCTAATTTTTGTGTGCTTGTTCGTCATCGAGAGAGAGAGAGAAAAGGGGGGGGGGGGAGAGAGAGAGAGAGAGAGAGAGAGAGAGAGAGAGTTATGTATGTGTGTGGTGTTCATTGGAGCTAGGTAAATTTTCCGATGACTGAAGGTTCTGGCAATTAAGGTTACAAAGGAAGCTTCAGTGTCGACGGTGGTGGTGGTGGCGCTGATGTTGGCCGGTGGTGGTGTTGGTCTTTTGCATTGTAAGAGAGAGAGAGAGAGAGATTGATTGATTGATTGGAGTAATATTTTATTTTTTATTTTCTTTTAATCATAAAAATATTTAAATAAATAAAATAGAAACTGAAAAAGAAAAGAAGTAAGGGTAAAATTGTCAATATAAAAAAGTTCAAAACAAATTGGACCAAATTTGCAATAAAATAAAAACTTTGGACCAGTCTAAACTTTTTTAGACTAAAATGGCAAATTTAGGCTAACCATAGGACTATTTGTGCGGTTTTGTCTTATATTAATCAATTAGATTAAAACTTGAACTCAAATATTAGGAGGGGCTGCGCGAACGCAAGCCCCCACTGGCACAAATTATGATGTAGGCTCGACCACTTGGGCCGACCTTAAGTTAGCACCCATCCAAAGTGCAATGGAAGTCACTAACCTAGGCCATGGTCCACCTTGACCAACCATTGACCCCATCCAGGTAAGTAAGTAACTCGTAAGCCTAGCTTCTATTTTATACACCTCGTCTCTCTATTACTTTCTATCCTCTGCCGATGTGGGATAACACCGTAGGGCATATCTTACTACGTAAACCTTGTAGATGGAGTATATCCTAGGGACTATAACTTTAAAATTTTCTTTAGATGATAATTTATTTTTCTATTTTAATTTTAATTTCATTTGGAGATGTCATAATCATCTTGTGCTAAGCATGATTGCATGAACATGCTCTGATTTCAACACGTCATTGGAACCATACAAAAGAACACAAGGAACTACTACTATAAGATGAGTATGGAATGAGAGATTGAACTTGTAGCATAATAGACTCTTTGACTCATTTTGATGAGTGTGTATTTAGTTGAACCAACGCAATAAGAAAATTTAAGACCTTAACCAAATATTCAAATACATAAGTAGGTACTTGATTGAAAACAAAATTTTGTGTGAATAATAAGGAATTGTTTTCCTACAACCTTTTTTCATCACAAAATATAAAGGTTGACATACACACTGTATATAATGTATAACACTTACCGGTTACCCGGTTACCTTTTGAGTTTACTAAAAACACAAGTACTTCGAATACTTTAAAAATAAGACAAATAAAATGCAAGGGTTTAATCACTAAGTTTTTTGAAAACCTTAATTGATAAAGCGGTGAAAGTATGTTGTTTTTTTTTTTTCTCTCCATGCTAAGTAAATAGATAGCAAGCACAATTTTTCCTCCATCATGGATGCAACTTTTCCTCCATGTTTCACTTATATGTAAACATTAACACTATCAAATAAAATTGGAAATTATTTACAATTTACAGAAGGTACTTATGTCTTTTGGCTTTGTTATTGAAGTGATATCCTCGTCTTAAGTTATCATATTGTGTTTTTTTGTGTATAAATAGTTGCATACTTACATTCTCTTTGTCGATGGCTGTATCATCCTTCTTTTTTGCAAGCATTTATGAACGCATGCAAACTTTCATGTACCCCTCTCCTCTCAAAATATATAAACAGACTTCCTGAAAGGTAAACGAGGCAAACGAAGAAGAAAAACAATAAACGACTAGTTTATCCTTATGTCTATTGTGTACAAATGATGGTGAATAAGAGTAAATTACCATTTTAACCTTCTATTTTCTATTAACATATAATGTTGAATAAAAATATGATTGTATTTTTGGACATAATGAGATTAAGTTTTTTTTTTTAATTAATGAGTTTAATGGGTTAAACAATTAATATAGACAAATATACATGGGTGTTTATTTTTTTTACTTAATCTGAAGATAGTGATTTAATGGGTTAAGCAAAATATGATTTGTATTTTTGGGCGTAATGAGAGTACGTTTTTTTTTTTAATTAATGAGTTTAACGGGTTAAACACTTAATATAGACATTACACAACTATATATGGGTGTTTAGTTTTTTACTTAATTTGAAGATAATGACTTAAACGAGTTAAGAAAAAAAAAACTTTGTTTAATGTATTAAAATACTAACCCTTTACTAGATTTTCCTTTTTCCCCTCCTAACTTCTCGTGTGATGAATATTATGATTTTTTTTTTCGAATGTAAAAGTAAATGCTCATTTAGTTTTAGATTTAGGCTTTTTCAAATTGTTTATTCGGTCCATACAAGAAATAAACCTCATGTATACAACCTATTTTATAGACAAAAGAAACAAATATTACGTGTACAACATTTTATCTAAGCAAAAAACAAAATCTCATGTATACAATATTTTATCTAAATATACATCATTACCCATTCAACAACTTTACCTTGTAGAACTTGATAGCACAAAAATTCCTAAAGTGATGTGAAGTTAATATTTACAATTGTGGAAACGGTTATTAACTAAATTATGAATGCCAAGATGTTGGAGAGAGTCAAGAGACTTACTTAGTACTACAAGTCATTCAACTAGACAAACAACATTTTATATAGATAAAATAAACAAATCTTATGTGGAATAAAAATAACAATTTACGTTGCCGAACTAAATAATAACACTATAACTATACATATAACCATTTTGCATCGCCGAACTAAATAATAATAATAATAATAATAATAATAATAATAATAATAATAATAATAAATTGTCCAAGCTTATGTGGAATAAAAATAACAATTTTGGATTATATAAGAGTAAATGACTATTTTACCCTTTGATGTTAAATAAATAATGATTGTTTGTATGGAAACGATAATAAATTGAAATCGTAATGCCAAGATGTTGCGTATACTCAAGAGACTTACCCGAGCAAGCCTCACCTATCATGGTGACTGATTCGATAGTGATGACAAAAACATCAACCCATTTTACAGATGTCCCATATAGGGATCAAAGGGGGGGGGGGGGGGGGGGTCACCGGTGGTACCGGCAACCCCTCGCTTTTTAGGCCGTAGTGGAAAAAATTTCGAATATTTTTAAAATTTTTATATTTTCTATTATCGTGCAACTCTTACTGTGAAATTTTGCGTCCGCCCCTGATATAGATTTGGATCTACGTACCAATATAGATTTGGGGGGGTCACCGGTGGTACCGGCAACCCCTCACTTTTTAGGCCGTAGTGGAAAAAATTTCGAATATTTTTAAAATTTTTATATTTTCTATTATCGTGCAACTCTTACTGTGAAATTTTGCGTCCGCCCCTGATATAGATTTGGATCTACGTACCAATGTCATGTAATCATCGTATCAACTAACCAGATAATATTTATAGAATTGTTTTTTTATAATGATAACGAAAACATTCACATCTTTTTTCCCAAACATCAATAATCCATCCCTCCCACCTTTTTGGTGGAAAAATTACACATTACGATGAGTGGAAAACTGTCGTCCATATCAGGAGCCGTTCAAACTCGTACAACTTTTAATCTTAGCCATTTAAACTCGTTTACGGTTACAGCAGCAGTTCCAGCAATCGGTTTCTCGCCGACGACCCTCCTCCTTCTTCCCCGGCTTCTTCTCCCCCACGTTCACAGTCGGTTGTATCAATCAGTTTTCAGCCTCCTCTTTTCCTTCTTTTTCGACCACTCTTACTGCTATATATTACGATCACCTCTTCCAAACGTCAGTTCTTTTCTACTTACTTTCCCTCTCTCTATGTGGGTTGATTATTAACTATTTTATTTGATTTATTGCAGATGAAGAAGATGCGCAATTAGTGGTGTCGGATGCAGGGTTCAAGTGATCATCTGTTTTGGGTTTCTCTTTCCAACAAGAAACTCACCAAGAGATATTCCTAAAAGCATCACGTCCCTGTTTGTCTCATATGGTTCTATACTTGATGTGAATTCATCATACAAGAATGTTTCTATAGCCAATAGAAAGTTAAAGAGATCAATGGAGTTAAGTTGAATTCATGGAGTTGCATCCAGAGTTCATGGTTTGGTGATTGGTGTTATAAATTCGTCCATGGAACTTTTGTTGTCACATAACACATATACAGTGAAAGAATGTAGCTTGATTGTTTTTTTTTTTTTTTTTTTTTTTTTTAATGATCGATCATTTGAATTTTTTCACAAGCCATCCATTCATACTTTACCTTTTGATTGTTAATTTTTTATTTGCTTTTATAAATTATAGTTTACCATTTATGTTAGATTATTAGGTTAACTTTGGTGACACTAATCATCAATGATAAATTCGGTTAAAATATATAGTTTTTTATATTACATTGTACCTATTTATAGCATCTAAAAAAGGCCACTCACTTTGTGAAAATTTATTTTTTCACTATGTATAATACTTTTTGTTTAAATTGAAATATTTCATTTGTTTAGTTTTAAGTAAAGTTATATCAATTATATTATTTTGTGGTGGTTTGCAGGAAAAAATATGGAATTAAGAATTCCAAATTTAGACTTAATAGAAGCATTGAATTATAAATGCTACTTCTTCCAAGGAGGAGTTTGATAAGAGTCAATAGTATCATGGAAGTGGCTATTGTTGTATAAATCATTTCAGATCTCTTTAAAGGTACACGTGTCATTTTTTCCATCTCTCATTTTTAGTCAATAGTTGAACTCTTATTGCTATGCTTCTATCATCATAGAATGTCTTATGGGATGCTACTAAAGGGTTGTATTGTCGAGTTAAAGAAACTGTTCTTTGTATGGAGAAACACCATCAACACATCGTTTTTTTTTTTTTTTTTTCATACCAACAAAACTTCAAAATTCAAATTACGTTAATACCCCCCAACCAAGATGGAATCTTCAAGGTTCTATCATGTTCTTTTAAAAAGGAAATAACCCGAAGGATCATTCAGTCACAATGTTTTTTTTATAAAACTTTACACCTTTTCATTTTCCTTTGTATACAAATGGTTGAAGTTCTTGACTTTTATGTTTGTCTTGATAACTTTAATTGACTAGGCACAAACCCTCTTATGGTTTTATTTGACATTGTACCTTTCCTAGCCTTTAGTAATTTACAAGAGATGTGAATTAGTGATTTTCAAGTTATCCCATATTACTGATAAGAGAAAATTTTATGGTACATTGCTATTTCTAACCCCCTTGTATATGTCACCATTTTTCTTATTAGGACTTTATTTTCTTACCAAAATTTTCTCCTTTTGCAGATAATTATGTGCTTATATCGAAATTTCATCATTTAGCTTATGCTACTGGTTTGAAAATATTATAAATATGATTCCATTTTAGCAGATTTTTACAATTAAGCTGTTTTTTGCAACCAAATTGACAACGTTAAGGGCAATTTTGTAAAAAAAATGAGGACTTAATGTGGAAAGTCGCATTTCCTTCACTTTATTTGTCACTTGCTTCTTTCTATATTAAGTCAACCAAATGGATATACATTGTTGTATCTTGCTTTTAGCCCAATGATTGGGTCAAATGCAAGAAATAGTTAATGTTTTGGGTTTCATTAACAAGGACTCATGATCTTTAAGGTTTGTAAGTTTTTCTTATTTTCCTTTTTTTTACCACATTAATGTTATAATATTTTTTTTCCAAATGATATCATGTTAAAATGATATATACCCTTTTGACTCTAGGAAGAAACTTCAAATTCGTTAATAAGACTGCAATTTTCCTCTTCCTTGTTGTTTGGTGGGCCATGTTCTTGATGTGCATTGATATCTTTGGTTAATTGCAAAAACAGAAAATACATTGCAAGAAATAGCAATGTATTTTATGTTTTGAGGTCTATCATTTCTAGGCCAGGCCTGAGTTTGTAGTTTAAAAAAATGTTTCTGAATTAGTTTTTTAATAGGAATGTACTTTAATAAAAATAAAAAAATAAAAATAAAAAAAACGATTTTAAATCTTATTTTTGATTGTGTATCATTTCTAGGTTAGGTCTAAGTTTATCAAGTTTTTTTTTTCTAATAAAAAAATGTTTCTAAAATGGAAATTTTGATAGAAAAAAGATTACATAATTCATGTTAAAGCTGTTATTGGTTCTGTGTGACCATCAGTTAAAATAGTGATATTTTTTTCTTGTAAACAATCAACTTGAAAATAATTTAAAACTTTATTATAACACATTTATAAAATTAGAAAAACTTGACAAAAAATGGAATATGGTAACTAAGGGTCAACTCTTCTTCATTCATGTCATGTGTTTGAATAGCATTCTAACCTTTTTTAAGCTTATAAGCTTATAGTAATGTGCGCTAAATGTGATTCTGTTTATGCACAAGTACATTGCTATTTACTTTCAAAAGATAAAAAGATAATTGGATAGGTACATAACTAATATATAAAGGAATGAAAGTAATATGCTATAAAAATAAGATACATCAATATTATTGTTTATACATTTGTCTCCAATGGAAGTCACTAACCTAGGCTATGGTCCACCTTGACCAACCATTGACCCCATCCAGGTAAGTATCTAATCCAATTGCCTAAGTTTCATTTTATAGTACTTTCCATGCATTTATGTTTCTTACTTGAAACGATGTGGGATAACATTACATTGCATATTTCCACACAAACTCGGTTCCTTCTACACCCCTGCTTTTAAAGCATCAAATGAAATATGCATTGACAAAATATTAAATATATTTCACATATTGGTTTTCTTAAAATGTTATTCATCTCTAATAAACAAACAAATGTTTCTTTTATGAATATTGTTATAAGTCAGGCAACAAAACAAATCAAACCCAAAACAAAACAAAGAGATATATTTACATGTGTTGTAATTTTAACTTTTTATTGAATGAATATTTTGTTTGACAAAAAGCATAATCATCATTAACTCACTTTGATTGAAGAGGTTCTTCAACTTAGTCATGGTTGATGAAGTTTTCGTAAGTGTTTTGATACAAAATGTCAATGAATTGATTATCCTCAGAGTAAAATCAAAATCCAAGAGTTAACAAAAACTAAAACGACTAGTTATGCTTTTGATGGTTACCATCATTAAGGTGGGTTGATGGTGATCATCTCAAAATTAAGCACTTCAAAAGGAGTTGCCTTTGAGTTCGAATCTCTCATAACATAGTACATTTTCGTGTCGTGTTTAGGTTGGCATATAAAATATTTTCTTGATATAAAATACACATACAAAAATCAAACTCAAAACATAGTACATTTTCGTGTCCGTTACCAATTGTAATATAATTTGAATTTTTTTCTTGAACAAAAACTTTATTTTATTTTCTCATTTGACAAAAAGCACTAATCATATAGTGATACACGTAGAAACACTTTGTATAGTGAAAACTTGATTAAGAGGTTACCAAATAACCCGTTAGGGCTGACAATTCTCGACAAGACCCGTGACACGACACGAGTTGAGTTTTTCAACCCGTCAACCCGTTTATTAAACGGGTAATATATGGGTTTCTCAAAAAATAAATGGGTTGATCCGCAAACCCGTTTATATTTTTAATTAAAAAATATATATTTTTAAATGTAACTCCTAAGGTCTTAACTCTTTATCCCGTAAGTTTGTATTCGGTAAACATCTGATTTTCCCGATTTTTGCACTAACTTAAATCGCGTATCGGCCATCTGTATAACAACTATACATTTTTATAGTTTTACTTGTATGTTTAACTTTGGCTATTGTTTCTACTTGAAGGTTGAAGTTCACCATAAAGAAGAAAATGGTGTTGGAGAATTAATTTTGTTTTTTGGGAGAAAAAAATAGGAATTGTGGCTATTACTTTAGCACTTGAATTATCTATGTTTGTATTAATGTTTAGTTTGGACATGTTTCTATGAATGTTTTTAATTTTCATTTTGATGTTTAAGACTTTAAGACTTAAGTAGTTAAGTGTCTAAAATTCGAATATGTTTGCATCAACCATCAAGAGTTTATTTATGTTTAATTATTAATTTTATTTATGGAATCTGACCCACGAACCTGCCAACCTGTGAACCCGTATAAATAAATGGGTTTGCGAGTCATATATGGGTTTATGTTCCAAACTCGTCAACCCGTGACCGGTATATTTAAATGGGTCGTGTTTAGGTTGGCATATTTTGACCCGTGACACGTCAACCCAAACACGACACGATTGTCAGGCCTATAGCCCATTATATTCAAGGTTCAACTTAAAGGACAAAAAATGTTAGACTTCCTAATTTATCACTAATTGTAAATATAAAGTAAACTACAAGAGTTGGTTATGAAAACAAACTTTAGATCAACACTTTATAACACTCACCATTTCAGGGTACTAAAAACCCAACAAAATTTTTTTACTACCAATGAAATGTAAGAGTTTAATTAGTCCATAATTTTTTTTTATAAATTTTATCAAAATCGTTAAAAAAAAGAAAACTACAACTCCCATCTAAATAATGTAAGCCTTTATAAAGTTATTGATGATTTATGCTATAGATAATTTGATTAAAAATGAATAAAAAAATGTGACTGATAAAAATATACAACTTTTCCTTCATCATGTATCTCTTAGAGGAGGATAGATCCATGTTTTAGTTATCTGTAAATAGCAACACCATGAAATAAAATACAACTTTATGGAGGGTATTGATGTCTTTTTGCCCTTTGCTATTGAAGTGATATTTGTGAATTAAGTTATTGTTGGGGTTGGAAAACTCTTCTATTAAACACTAAAATAGAATTACAATAGGAGGAGCAACTCTCACACTTAACTATTACAAAAAACCAACCCTCTCACTAACACTCTCACTCTAAGTGTTATACCCATGACAGCCACCATTTGTGTAATCTTCATTAATTGTGTTCATCATAGGGTAGGAAGAAAAACTTGTCATCGTAGGTTTCATTTTGTCAACAAAGATGGCTACTGTAGCTTTGGAGACAATGGAGGCTGGAACACAACAAATCTCCCCCTTCAGTCTCCGTCCAACAATCCTCATCCCAACTATGTCACCACATAGTTTGTGTTTCTCTTGTGTCACCACCTTTGTCAACATGTCTGCAGGATTGTTGTTGGTGTTGATCTTTAACAACTTCAATTCTTGTCCCTCAATTGCTTCTCTAAGCCAGTGATAACGGATATCAGTATGTTTTGTGCGGGAATGGTACATCGAGTTCTTACTTAGGTCCATAGCACTCTGACTATCACAATGAATGATGTACTCTTCTTGTGGAAAGCCTAATTCTTGAAGAAACCGTTTCATCAATATAAGCTCCTTCCCAGCTTCAACGGCTGCAATATACTCGGCTTCTGTTGTTGACAGAGCGACACACTTCTGTAACTTGGATTGCCATGAGATAGCTCCCCCTGCCAAAGTGAAAATGTAACTTGATGTAGATTTTCTATTATCAAGATCTCCTGCCATATCGGCATCTGTATAACCTTCCACGATTGGCTTTGCTCCCCCGTAGCATAAAAATAGTTTTGAACTACCTTTTAGGTATCGAAGTATCCATTTGACTGCTTCCCAATGTTGCTTTCCCGGATTAGCTAGATATCTACTCACAACACCAACAGCATGAGCAATATCTGGTCTTGTACATACCATCACATACATAAGACTTCCTACGGCTGAGGAATAAGGGACTGCTTTCATCTCTTTTTCTTTCTGAGAAGAGGGACAATTTTTCTTACTCAACTTGAAGTGATTAGCCAAGGGTGTACCAACGGGCTTGGCATTTTCCATGTTGAACCTTTTGATCACACGTTCAACATACTCTTCCTGTGATAAGAACAATTTTCTTGATTTTCTATCACGGATAATTTTCATGCCCAATATCTGCTGTGATTGGCCTAAGTCTTTCATATCAAAGAACTTAGACAAATCCTTCTTCAAGTTGTTGATCATCGTTGCATCTTGGCCCACTATCAACATATCATCCACGTAGAGCAAAAGGATGACAAATTTCCCCTCTGGAAACTTCTTCAGATAGACACAATGGTCTGCAACAGTTCTCTTGTACTCATGATTCATCATAAATGAATCAAACTTCTTGTACCACTACCTTGGAGCTTGCTTAAGACCATAAAGGCTCTTCTTTAATTTACAAACGAGATGCTCTTTCTTTGGGACTTTAAAGCCATCAGGCTGCTCCATGTATATTTCTTCATCCAAATCACCATGGAGAAAGGCTATTTTCACATCCATCTGCTCAAGTTCAAGATCTAGACTGGCAACTAATCCGAGTACAACTCGAATCGACATCATCTTCACAACCGGCGAAAAAATTTCATCAAAGTCGATTCCTTCTTTTTGTTGGAAACCTTTGACAACGAGTCTCGCCTTATACTTCATAGTATTTCCCTTGCCGTCTTTCTTCAACTTGAAAACCCACTTGTTTTTCAAGGCTTTCTTTCCTTTGGGGAGTTTAACTGTCACACCCCCGAACCAGACGGCGGAAACGTCCGGGGGCTGTCGTGACTCAATTATATACCATAACATTGAATATATATATGAAACATAACAACATTCGTCGCCATTCATCAATACAGTACAACCAGTAGCGTTTACATGAAATTCATTGGTTAAACATTACATTCCCAAAAATTAAATTGTTCAATTCATACATAGATAAACTGCAACCGTCACTGAATATGATTTCCCTTGATTCACTGGTTCCCTGAGAATACAAGTATTTTGAAAAACGTCAACATATGAAATGTTGGTGAGTTCATAAGTAATGTTTGAAATCCAATGTTTGTATTGTTTGAAAACCACCAGAAAATCCGATATTTTCTGAAATGAAAAACTTTCGAAAATGTTTGTGAAGATCCATAGGTATGCCTGTTTGTTTCTGTACTTGTGGAAATTGTTTATTAAAAATTATATGCGTTTCGAATCCGATATGTTTGAAAAACCTAGGAAAACCCGATGTTTTCCTAATCCTTTGATATCCGTTAAGTTGCGTTGAAACCATTACAAAGATAGGAGTGTCATTCCCAGGCGACGTTGGATTATTTTTGAGCATGATTATTTACTACAAACCCGCATTACACAAACGCCCAGTTCATAGTAATACTAACGATCCCGAAGGCGTCGTTCGTACAAATCACGTTATCCAGCCGCCCTGACTATGTGTCGTCCCACATCCGAAGAGTAAGAGGACACGAAGGCCTCGATGACTCTATTAATCGGTTGGGGATAATATGCGTACGAGGGGTCCCCGACCCGCCTCGCAAAATATGCAGACTTTTCTAGCAATACCAAGGACCCTTGGGGACCAGTGGTATACAAGCCATTGAAAGTCCCTCTACGTTGTGCCAAGTCGGTGAAACTCAACACTTCGTAGAAAATATGCGTCTTCGGGCCTTAAGATCAGGTCATTGGGCTAGCTAGGCCCAACAAGCAAGATTTTACACTTTTGGGGCCCGAAGATGGTGCGTAGACGTCTGTGCACACTCGTATGTAAGCTAAGTTCCCAAACGTTATTTGTATGAATCGTAGTGTAGTAGTGTCGTAGTGTTAGTAGTTGTAGATTTCTATTGGTTCGAGACCGAGCCAATTCGTTTAACAACGACTTTTGGTATTGTAATGTATTGTATTTCGTCGAAAGCCGCGGTGCCATTATTTGATCAAATTGTGTATATTGAATTAGCCTTGAAATTTTTCTGTTTCCAGCCCCTCATTGTTTGTAAAATTTACATTTTCAACCCTTTTATTAAATACTTCCCGGTTTGGTCCTTAAACTAATTTTCTTGACATTTTAACACCAAAAATTATTGAAATTAATATTTTTCAGCATATTTTTCATAGAAAACAGTTTAAGTCCCTGAAAATGCAGTTTTCTCAGTTTTAATCCCTTCTTTTCGCAACTTTGACAATTTTGGCCCACATTGGAAATTTTTTGCAACTTTGGCCCTTTTTAAATTTAAAAAGCATTTTAAACCTTTGAAAAGGATTTGGAACACTTATAGTCCACTGTTTTACAGAAAATCACAGTTTTGGCCCTCCAAAACAGAAAAATTCGCATAATGGGCCTCATTGGGCCAAAAATGTCATTTTTAGCCCATTAAGCTTGGAATTTATGTTTTTAATCCCCTAAATGAGTATATTTCCAGAAATTGATTTATGGAAACTGTTTTGGCACACTTCATCCAGCAGAATTCGTGATATGCCAATTTGGACCCTTAATTTTGTATTTTTCACATTTTAGGCCCAAAATTTGTGTTTTTAATCCAAAGAAAATTGTTACTAAACCACTTAGCCATTTTTCTTGAAACACTTTGTATGTAGAAATATATTTGAAGCTAAAATCATTTCACACAAGATATATCTCGGTTTTGAGGGGTTTTATGGCTAGATCCAACATTATAACACACAAATGCATACATATAAGCATGGAAATCATACAAGGCATACAAAACACATATAGATCTACACTTTCACTTGTATTCCCCCCCACAAAACTCATAAAAACAGAAAATAGGGGGTATGAAGCTCACCTTGGGTGTTGATTCGGTTTTTGAAGAAAGATTGGAAGAAATGAAGTGATTTTTGGCCTTTGCACTCCTTGATGAAATTTTCAAGTTTATGGGATTTCTAGAGTGCAAGATCATGATTTTTGCATGGATTAGGAAGAGATTTTTGATAAATAAGGAATACAAGTCATAGATCCAAGCAAAAACTTACCTTAGATGATGATTTTTGTGGAAGAACTTCCTTGAATGCTTCCTAATTTTCGAGATTTTGGATGGAGAAGAGGAAGAAGTCTTGAGTGAATTTTAGAGAGAGTTTGTGAGTGTTTTGTGTGTGTGTGGTGTTGCTCTCGGCCGAGTTCAAGAAGAGAGAGGGAGATATAGACATGAAGTGATGTGCATGGATACATGGAATGGATTTGCATGGAGATCCACAAGACAATAAGGAGGTGGCACACTAAGGTCAACCCTCTTCTTGGGCTTGAGCTTTTGGGCCGAGAATAATGGAGGAAATGAGGGTGTTTGGGCCTTAAATACTTAAGCCCAATTTTCATGGTTAAGTTGAGTGATTTTTGGTCCAAATAAATTTAAATGTGATTTTTATGACTTGTTAGGGTCAAATTAGGTTAATTATGGTTCATAGTCATTAATTTATTTCATTCTAGGTCCAACATGGCTCACAATATTGAAATAAATAGATGTGAGTCCAATTAGAGCCCAATTAGGGTTCTAAGCCCATGATAGTCCAATTAGAAACTTATTGGTCCACTTGGATCCAATAAGGAAGTTCTAGTCCAAAATAGACTTAACAAGAACTTCTAGGGTTTTCCAATTGTTTGATGACTACTTGTAGTACTTGTATAATGTATTTGATTGAAGTTTTTGATTCACATTAACTTGAATGTTTAGATTACATGACACAAAATTTCCAGTTGTGACATCATCCCCCCGTTAGAGGGAATTTCATCCCGAAATTCTGTTTGAAAGCTAGATTTGAGAATGCTAGAATAGGTGAGGGTACTTCTGCTTCATTTGATCTTCGCGTTCCCACGTGAATTCTGGCCCACACTTTGCGTTCCACCGTACCTTCACGATCGGGATGCGGCTCTGCTTAGTACGCTTCACCTCCCTGTCCATGATTTCGATTGGTTCTTCGACGAACAGGAGATTCTCATTGATTTCGATTTCGTCAAGAGGAATGACAAGGGTTTCATCTGATAGGCACTTTTTCAGATTAGAGACATGAAACACGGGGTGTACACCGTTTAGCTCCGCGGGTAGTTGTAGTCTGTATGCTACTGGACCTATTCGGGCGACGATTTCGAAAGGTCCAATGTATCGCGGGTTCAGCTTTCCCCGTTTTCCGAAACGTATAACCCCCTTCCAGGGTGAGATTTTCAACAGTACTCGATCACCGACCTGGAATTCTAAGGGTTTTCGCCGTTTATCGGCGTAGCTCTTTTGTCTGTCACGCGACGCTTGCAATCGAGCTCTGATCTGAACGATCTTTTCTGTGGTTTCGCGAATAATCTTCGGTCCTGTTAGTGCCCTGTCCGACGTATGTGTTCTTGCTAGCTGGGTGTCACCTACTTCAGCCCAACATAACGGTGATCTACATTTACGCCCGTACAGTGCTTCGAAAGGGGCCACCTTGATGCTCGAATGATAACTATTGTTATATGAGAATTCGATCAACGGCAGGTGGGTATCCCAAGACTTTCCGAAGTCTATTACACATGCACGAAGCATGTATTCAAGCGTCTGAATGGTTCGTTCGCTTTGACCGTCCGTTTGTGGGTGATACGCGGTGCTCATATCGAGATGAGTTCCCATTGCTTTGTGGAGTGATTGCCAAAATCGCGACGTGAACCTACTGTCCCTATCCGAGATGATAGATTTTGGCACTCCATGGAGTCTTACGACCTCTCGTAGGTACAACCGCGTCAGTCTTTCCATCTTGTAGGACTCTTTGATTGGTAGGAAATGGGCAGATTTCGTCAGTCGGTCGATTATTACCCATATGGTGTCCAGTCCGTCCGACGTCTTGGGCAGTTTGGTCACGAAGTCCATAGAAATCCCCTCCCATTTCCACTCAGGGATTGCCGGTTGCTGTAACAATCCGGAAGGTTTCTGGTACTCCACTTTTACTTTGGCGCACGTAAGGCACTTACCAACATAAGTCGCGATTTCCGCCTTCATGTTAGGCCACCAATAGTGTTGCTTGATGTCCAAATACATCTTGTCCGAACCGGGATGAATGGAGTATCGTGTCTTGTGGGCTTCCTTCATAACGGTCTCCCTAAATCCTCTGATTTTTGGGACCCAAATACGGTTCATGAAGTAGTATACCCCATTCTCTTTGACTTCTAGGTTCTTCTCCATTCCGCGTAATGCCTCGCTAGTTCTATTTTCCGCTTTCATAGCCTCTGCCTGGACTGATGCAATTTGAGTGGCCAGATGAGACTGAATGGTTATCGAGTACGTTTTCGTACGGCGATTAGAGTACTCCTTCCGACTTAAGGCATCTGCTACCACGTTGGCCTTGCCTGGATGGTACTTGATCTCGCATTCGTAGTCGTTTAACAATTCCACCCATCTTCGTTGTCTCATGTTCAGCTCCTTCTGATTCAAGATGTGCTGGAGGCTCTTGTGGTCCGTGAAGATGGTGCACTTTGTGCCGTACAGGTAGTGCCTCCAAATTTTCAGAGCGAAGACCACGGCTCCCAGTTCTAGGTCATGGGTCGTGTAATTTACTTCGTGCGTCTTTAGTTGGCGGGACGCATATGCTATCACTCTTCCACGTTGCATGAGAACGCAACCTAGGCCTTGATTCGACGCGTCACAGTAGACTACAAAATCTTCCGTTCCTTCGGGTAGAGATAGCACAGGAGCGCTACAAAGAGCTTGCTTCAAGGTTCGAAACGCAATCTCTTGTCGGTCTGTCCACTTGAATGGCACGCTCTTTTGCGTAAGCAAGGTAAGCGGCTTGGCGATCTTAGAGAAGTTTTGGATGAATCTCCTATAGTAGCCTGCTAGGCCTAAGAACTGACGAATTTCTGTGGGCGTAGTCGAAGTTGCCCATCCTTCCACAGCTTTGACCTTAGAGGGATCCACATGAATTCCGTCTTGGCTAACTACGTGACCTAGAAAATTCACGCTCCGTAGCCAAAACTCACACTTAGAGAGCTTGGCGTAAAGCTTTTCCGATCGCAGCGTCTCTAGGACTTGTCGGAGATGTTGGCCATGCTCCTCTTTGCTTCGAGAATAGACGAGGATGTCATCGATAAACACAATGACGAAGTTGTCCAAGAACGGTCGACAGATTCGGTTCATTAGGTCCATAAATGCGGCGGGTGCATTTGTTAGACCGAAGGGCATTACGACGAATTCATAATGTCCGTAGCGGGTTCGGAAAGCGGTTTTAGGAATATCTTCTTCTCGGACTTTGAGTTGATGGTATCCGGACCGTAAATCTATTTTAGAAAAATAACTAGCTCCTTGGAGCTGGTCGAATAGATCATCGATTCGTGGGAGTGGGTAGCGGTTTTTGACAGTGAGTTTATTTAACTCTCTGTAATCGATGCACATTCTGAAAGATCCGTCCTTCTTTTTGACAAAGAGCACCGGAGCTCCCCATGGCGAGTAGCTAGGTCGGATAAATCCCTTGTCCAGAAGCTCGCTGAGTTGGCTGGACAATTCCTGCATTTCAGCAGGTGCCAACCGATATGGTGATTTAGCGAGAGGAGTTGCTCCTGGAACGAGGTCGATTCGGAACTCAACCTGTCTCTCTGGGGGTACTCCTGGAAGATCTTCGGGAAACACGTCCGGAAATTCACACGCTACTGGAATGTCTTGGATGTTAGTTTCTTCTTTGGTCTTGTCCACTATGTGAGCCAAGAACGCCAAATTGTTCTTTCGCAAGTGTTTTTGTGCTTGGATGCACGAGATGAGACGAAGATTCGTACTGGGTTTATCTCCGTAAATTACTAGGGTTTCGTGATTTGGGAGACGAAGGCGAATGGCCTTCTCATGGCACATAATCTCAGCATGGTGGGGGCTTAACCAATCCATGCCGATAATCACATCGAAACTCCTAATTGATACTGGCATCAGATCTATTCGTAAGACGTGTTGGTTGAGGGTTAGGGTACATCCGATGTAGATCTCCCTAGTGGATTCGGTCTTCCCATTGGCCATTTCCACCGTATAGGTTTCATTTAGCTTCTGGGGTTGTTGTTTTAATAAATGTTTAAACTTCTCGCTTACGAAACTTCGCTCCGCTCCGGTATCAAATAAGATGCATGCATAAGTGTGGTTTAGGAGAAACGTACCGGTCACAACTGCGGGGTCCTGAACTGCATCACTCTGACCCATAGTCAGCATTCTTCCTGCTCCTCTGTTTCCTGAGTTGTTGTTGTTAGGGCAATCTCGACGGAAATGCCCCGTCCTTCCACACCCAAAACAGGTGTGGCTAGGCCCTGCGTTGTTGCCGCCGGTATTGGTGTTGATGTTATTGCGGGGGTTGTTGTTGTTCTGGTTGTTTCCCTGACTCTGGTTCTGAGAAGGATAAGTCCTGCAGAACCTTGCAGTGTGTCCCCTTCGGTTGCAACTGGTGCAATGGAACTCCTTGCATTCTCCATGGTGATGGAACCCGCACTTATTGCACTTGGGAGAATTACCGAAATAGGGTCTTGAAGCATTTGAAGCAGCTGAGGCTGGAGCATGTGATGTGACTGGAACCGGCGCAGTGACAGCGTGAACTACCACTGTTTGCTGCTTTTTAGAGGTCTCGGGGCCCTGACGCCCCTTTCTCTTGTTGTTCCATCCTTTCTTACCATCACTCTCCTTCTTCTTCTCAGTCTCTACCGGTTTCTCGCCCTTTTTGTGGTTATGATCATATAGTCTTTTTGCCAATCTCTTTGCACTGTCAAACGTTTCAGGGTTCGCAGCTATCACATTCCCTTGAATAGGGGATGTCAGTCCCCAGATGAATCGTTCGATCTTCTTTCCCTCTGATGTGATCATACCCGGGCACAACAGAGATAGTTCACTGAATCTCGATATGTAAGCATCGATATTCCCATTCTGCACCGTGAGATTCCATAGTTCCTGCTCCATCTTCTGTATTTCGCCTCGGGGGCAGTACTCCGCCATTAACATTTCTTTCATTTCTGCCCAGGGAATAGAGTTGGCTACAGGGAGCGTCATAGCTTCTACGTGACCATTCCACCAAGTGAGTGCTTGGTCCACGAAAGTGCAGGCCGCGAACTTCACCTTCATCTGCTCGGGGCACTCGCATATCTCGAATACCGACTCTACCTTCTCGATCCATCGCTTTAGAGCGATCACTCCTCCAGTGCCGTTGAAAGTTCGGGGTTTAGCGTTCGCAAAATCCTTGTAGGTGCACGTTTTAGTGAGTCCTTGGTTCGCCCCGTTGTTCGAACTTCCAGATCCTTGCCCGTTACCTCCCCCGTTGTTCCCTCGGTGAAGTTGTGCCATAGCTGCTGTGACCGCAGCAGACACGGCTGCCTGGAAAGCAGTGGAGTCAACTTCGGGCGGGGTTGGTTCGGGATTTCCGCGAGTAGCTGGGCGAGGCATCTTTCTGTCATGAAACGGAAGATGTTGAGTGTACGTGGTTTCTGTGAGGTTGTGATCCTACTAACTAGGCGTATGATACGAACCTAAACATTACTACCATCGAGCATATAATCATAACGTCTCAACACATAACAACTGAGAATATCATAGCAAAACACAAAAAAGTTTATTAATATTATCCGTGTTTAGTACAAGAAAATTTGCTCGTAAGAGCATACATAAGTAACACTAATCCGACAGCATAACGGCTCCATGAGTAGTGTAGTCACTTAAACATAGAACCGGAGTACATAACATAGTTCCTAATAACCTACTATGATAAGTCTATCCCTAACCGCGATGAGCTGCGTCAGGAGGTGGTGCCGAAGATGTGGATGCTCCCTGAAGACGAGCCACTAGGCGTTCTGCGTCCTGAAGTCGAGACTCCCACCTTACCTGCCTCATGTGGAACTCCCGGAGGACGTCACGCGTCTCCTGCTCCGCACGCTCGACCCTAGTCCACAACTGGCGCACTTGATCAGCAGTGCCCTGAGCAAGGTCGCCGGTGTCCCGCAATCGTCTCACCATGACCGGTAGGGCTCGGTCGGCCGGTCCTCCGTCCCTCAAGTCAAAGAACTCACATGACATGCCAAACGGGGGTCGCTGTCCCTGATGTCTGCTCCATCTCCAAAGATCAATGCCCCAAGGAGGGGTAGGTCCAGTGGGGCCCACACGGTAAGCAGGCACCCTGATCGGGTAAGGGGGGTCGATGACCTCGGACTCTGCGTCCGAATCACCCCCTTCGCTGTCATCGAGCTCCTCTCCGAAAGGTTCTTCGTCTTCTTCGGGTTCGGCAGGCTCGCCCTCGACTTCTGCCTCCGGTTCCCCGTCAGATTCTTCTTCGGGGTCCTCCACAGGTTCCTCTTCAGGCTCTTCCTCAGGTTCCTTCTCCTCCTCTAGCCACCCGTTGTTTCCCTGATTAGGGAAGTAGGGGTCTCCAGGGTGATGAAAACCAGCCATGCTGTCTGCGCGAGTACGTGAATATGCTAACATTATTCCTAGGGTACTATGACTATTATACAGACTAAGCAAACATTCTCTTTTTGGGTGATAAAGGGTATAGTTTTAGGCTCCCTAGCTATCCCGATCTCATCAAGACGTGTGTTAGTTTTACCTTGGAGAGAATGTAGTTGATCAGGCTACATTCACTCCTTGGTATCACTAAGAACAGTCCCGAATTAACCGAGATACCAGTGTTATTGTGTTTGATTCGGCGTTAGGTTCTTATCCCTAATGCAACCAAGTGTGTTTTATTTACTTGTTTTGTTCAGAGTTATGTTAGTCCCTCTTTTTGGTTTATAATTGCATATCAATGTATGGCTCGACATGCTAGTTCACTATAAACAAAGCTCTGATACCAACCTGTCACACCCCCGAACCAGACGGCGGAAACGTCCGGGGGCTGTCGTGACTCAATTGTATACCATAACATTGAATATATATGAAACATAACAACATTCGTCGCCATTCATCAATACAGTACAACCAGTAGCGTTTACATGAAATTCATTGGTTAAACATTACATTCCCAAAAATTAAATTGTTCAATTCATACATAGATAAACTGCAACCGTCACTGAATATGATTTCCCTTGATTCACTGGTTCCCTGAGAATACAAGTATTTTGAAAAACGTCAACATATGAAATGTTGGTGAGTTCATAAGTAATGTTTGAAATCCAATGTTTGTATTGTTTGAAAACCACCAGAAAATCCGATATTTTCTGAAATGAAAAACTTTCGAAAATGTTTGTGAAGATCCATAGGTATGCCTGTTTGTTTCTGTACTTGTGGAAATTGTTTATTAAAAATTATATGCGTTTCGAATCCGATATGTTTGAAAAACCTAGGAAAACCCGATGTTTTCCTAATCCTTTGATATCCGTTAAGTTGCGTTGAAACCATTACAAAGATAGGAGTGTCATTCCCAGGCGACGTTGGATTATTTTTGAGCATGATTATTTACTACAAACCCGCATTACACAAACGCCCAGTTCATAGTAATACTAACGATCCCGAAGGCGTCGTTCGTACAAATCACGTTATCCAGCCGCCCTGACTATGTGTCGTCCCACATCCGAAGAGTAAGAGGACACGAAGGCCTCGATGACTCTATTAATCGGTTGGGGATAATATGCGTACGAGGGGTCCCCGACCCGCCTCGCAAAATATGCAGACTTTTCTAGCAATACCAAGGACCCTTGGGGACCAGTGGTATACAAGCCATTGAAAGTCCCTCTACGTTGTGCCAAGTCGGTGAAACTCAACACTTCGTAGAAAATATGCGTCTTCGGGCCTTAAGATCAGGTCATTGGGCTAGCTAGGCCCAACAAGCAAGATTTTACACTTTTGGGGCCCGAAGATGGTGCGTAGACGTCTGTGCACACTCGTATGTAAGCTAAGTTCCCAAACGTTATTTGTATGAATCGTAGTGTAGTAGTGTCGTAGTGTTAGTAGTTGTAGATTTCTATTGGTTCGAGACCGAGCCAATTCGTTTAACAACGACTTTTGGTATTGTAATGTATTGTATTTCGTCGAAAGCCGCGGTGCCATTATTTGATCAAATTGTGTATATTGAATTAGCCTTGAAATTTTTCTGTTTCCAGCCCCTCATTGTTTGTAAAATTTACATTTTCAACCCTTTTATTAAATACTTCCCGGTTTGGTCCTTAAACTAATTTTCTTGACATTTTAACACCAAAAATTATTGAAATTAATATTTTTCAGCATATTTTTCATAGAAAACAGTTTAAGTCCCTGAAAATGCAGTTTTCTCGGTTTTAATCCCTTCTTTTCGCAACTTTGACAATTTTGGCCCACATTGGAAATTTTTTGCAACTTTGGCCCTTTTTAAATTTAAAAAGCATTTTAAACCTTTGAAAAGGATTTGGAACACTTATAGTCCACTGTTTTACAGAAAATCACAGTTTTGGCCCTCCAAAACAGAAAAATTCGCATAATGGGCCTCATTGGGCCAAAAATGTCATTTTTAGCCCATTAAGCTTGGAATTTATGTTTTTAATCCCCTAAATGAGTATATTTCCAGAAATTGATTTATGGAAACTGTTTTGGCACACTTCATCCAACAGAATTCGTGATATGCCAATTTGGACCCTTAATTTTGTATTTTTCACATTTTAGGCCCAAAATTTGTGTTTTTAATCCAAAGAAAATTGTTACTAAACCACTTAGCCATTTTTCTTGAAACACTTTGTATGTAGAAATATATTTGAAGCTAAAATCATTTCACACAAGATATATCTCGGTTTTGAGGGGTTTTATGGCTAGATCCAACATTATAACACACAAGTGCATACATATAAGCATGGAAATCATACAAGGCATACAAAACACATATAGATCTACACTTTCACTTGTATTCCCCCCCCACAAAACTCATAAAAACAGAAAATAGGGGGTATGAAGCTCACCTTGGGTGTTGATTTGGTTTTTGAAGAAAGATTGGAAGAAATGAAGTGATTTTTGGCCTTTGCACTCCTTGATGAAATTTTCGAGTTTATGGGGTTTCTAGAGTGCAAGATCATGATTTTTGCATGGATTAGGAAGAGATTTTTGATAAATAAGGAATACAAGTCATAGATCCAAGCAAAACCTTACCTTAGATGATGATTTTTATGGAAGAACTTCCTTGAATGCTTCCTAATTTTCAAGATTTTGGATGGAGAAGAGGAAGAAGTCTTGAGTGAATTTTAGAGAGAGTTTGTGAGTGTTTTGTGTGTGTGTGGTGTTGCTCTCGGCCGAGTTCAAGAAGAGAGAGGGAGATATAGACATGAAGTGATGTGCATGGATACATGGAATGGATTTGCATGGAGATCCACAAGACAATAAGGAGGTGGCACACTAAGGTCAACCCTCTTCTTGGGCTTGAGCTTTTGGGCCGAGAATAATGGAGGAAATGAGGGTGTTTGGGCCTTAAATACTTAAGCCCAATTTTCATGGTTAAGTTGAGTGATTTTTGGTCCAAATAAATTTAAATGTGATTTTTATGACTTGTTAGGGTCAAATTAGGTTAATTATGGTTCATAGTCATTAATTTATTTCATTCTAGGTCCAACATGGCTCACAATATTGAAATAAATAGATGTGAGTCCAATTAGAGCCCAATTAGGGTTCTAAGCCCATGATAGTCCAATTGGAAACTTATTGGTCCACTTGGATCCAATAAGGAAGTTCTAGTCCAAAATAGACTTAACAAGAACTTCTAGGGTTTTCCAATTGTTTGATGACTACTTGTAGTACTTGTATAATGTATTTGATTGAAGTTTTTGATTCACATTAACTTGAATGTTTAGATTACATGACACAAAATTTCCATTTGTGACATTAACCAACTCATATGTTTGATTCTTCTGCAAAGAATTCATTTCTTCTTCCATGGCCTTCTGCCAATTTGCTTTATCAATATGAGATTGCGCTTCTTGAAAGCTCTCTGGCTCCCCCTCACTAGTAAGAAGGATGTAGTTTGAAGTTGGATATCTTCTTGATGGAGCACGAACTCGTTCGGATCGTCTAACTTGAGTTCCTTCGTGTGTAACTTCTGGAAATGTATCTAAAGTATCATGGGGTGGAAGCTCCCCCTGCTCAGCACCTTCTTGATTTGCATCATCAACTTCTTCATCCTCTTCTTCAGTGGAAACATCATCTTTATTTTCAGATATTATATCTGAAACTTTGGAGCTTTATTGCTTGTTAACCGGTGCCTTGAAATCATAATACTGGTTTTCATAGAAAACCACATCTCTACTTCGAATAACCTTCTTTAGTTCTGGGTCCCATAGCCTGTACCCGAACTCTTCATCTCCATATCCAATAAAGATGCATGGAGTGGATTTGAGGTCCAACTTCTTCCGCAATTCACTTGATACATGTGCAAACGCCTTGCACCCAAATACTCTCAAGTGAGAATATGATATGTCTTTACCCGTCCATATCTTCTCCGGAACTTCAAAATTCAATGGAGCAGAAGGTGACCTATTTATTAGATAGAAAGATGTCAATACAGCTTCACCCCAAAATGGCTTTGGGAGTTTAGTCATGTTGAGCATGCATCGAACTTTCTCAACAATAGTGCGATTCATCCGTTCTGCTACACCGTTGTGTTGTGGGGTTCGTGGGACAGTCTTTTCATGTCTGATACCATGTTCCGTGCAGTATTTAGAGAATTCAAGGGAATAGTACTCGCCTCCATTATCTGACCTGAGACATTTCAACTGCTTGCCTGTTTGTCTTTCCACCATTGCATGAAAAGCTTTGAAGTGGTCCAATACTTGGTCCTTCGTTCTCAAACAGTATACCCATACCTTTCGTGATGCATCGTCAATGAATGTCACAAAATAGAGGCTTCCACCAAGAGATTCTACTTCAATGGGTCCACATACGTCGGAGTGGACAAGGCTCAGCAACTCAGAGCAGTTCTTTCTTGTGGAGCTAAAGGAAACTCTATGTTGTTTCCCAAATAGGCAGTATTCACAAGGATCCAAGGCAACATCTTTTGCCATTGAAATGGACTCCTTCTTTGCAAGAGTCGTCAATCCCTTCTCGCTCATGTGGCCTAGTCTTCTATGCCACAAGTTTGGTGATATCTCTTCTTCAACAGCATTGAGACTTGGTTGAAGTAGCTTTGCATGGCTTTTATAAAGAGTACCATTAAGTTGTCCCCTTGCAACAACCATAATACCTTTTAACAACTTCCAGGTGCCATTTTTGAATTGATTATCATATCCTTGGACATCAAGAGCTCCAACTGAGATAAGATTCATTCTTAGCTCTGGGACATGTCGAACATCTTTCAGCACCAATGTACATCCAACATTGGTCTTTAAATGCACATCACCAATACCAGCAATGCTTGAAAAACTGGTGTTTCCCATCTTCACGGTACCATGGTCTCTGGGTTTATAAGTAGTGAATAAATCCCAGTTTGGAGTCGAATGATATTATGTGGCGCTATCAATCACCCACTCATCATCATGAGTTCCAACATGTAGGCATGCTTCTTCCTCGTATGTAACAAGGGCAACGTCTTGTGTTATGGTGACCATGGTTTCACCATTCTCCCTGCTTGGATTCTGACTTGACTCGGGTTGCTCTCGTAAGAACCTTCGACAATCACTTCTTTTGTGGCCATAATAATTACAATGATTGCAATAGCCTTCGAACCATGTATTTGAAGATTTACCTCGCTCTCGCGATTTCCCACGATCTTGAGATCTTCCTCTACTTTGACTATGTCTGCCTCTACCTCTACCTCGACCTCGGCCTCCAGTTCTGCCCCCGCCTCTTTCTTTGTTTTCTGACACAAGGGCAAAAGACTGGTCTGTACCAGCTTCTTTCCTTCTTGTTTCCTCGTTCATTAGGGCGTCTGTGACCATCTCCATTGTCACTTTACCACCGGGGGCAGAATTGCTGAGAGTCACAACAAGCGTCTCCCAATTATCTGGTAGAGAACTCAAGAGCAATATGGCTTGTTCCTCGTCTTTGACAACCCAATCAGCAGCACCGAGCTGATTTACGAGATCCTGGAACTGACTCGTATGCTCGGTTATGGACATACCACTTCGTAACTTGTGGTTTACAAGGCGCCTCATCAACAAGGTCTTGTTGCATGCCGTCTTTGCCTGATACATATTCTCGAGCTTCTCCCAAAGTTTGTACGCGTCTGTCTCTTGAGAGACATGGTGAAAAACACTGTGGTCGATCCACTGTCGAATTTGTGCCACCGTTTTCCTGTTTATTCTCGTCCAAACTTCGTCTGTCTTCGTGTCGGGTTTGACGCCTTGATTTTCTATAGGCTCTGCTAAATCTTTCAGATTAAGCAAATCTTCCATCCGTGGCTTCCACATGTTGTAATTTGTGGGCGTAAGTCGAACCATCGTAATCGTACTTGTAGATTCCATCGAAAATAATTGCAAATTTATTTTACAAATATTTCGAGGAAAAATTAGATAAAACTGAGCTCTCGGTTGGATTCAGAAGCGTCAAAAAATGGTAAGGTAGAGTTTTTCGAGGTCAAAATATACTTTCTAGAAAAGTTATGTGCTAATTTGTAACTTTTCGGAACTATAGGGGCTAAACTGTAATTTTCGGAACTTACAAGGGCCAATCTGAAATATTTCTGCCAACCAGGGACTTTTCTGAAACTTTTCAGAACTCCAGGGACCAAAAAAGTTATTTTCAGAACAACAAGGACCGAGCTTTAGTTTTTTCAGAAACAGTGGGACCTTTCTGCAATTTTCTGAAACTTGCAGGGGCTAAAATGCAACTTTTCTGAAAGGTTGGTCAATGCTGACGTCACTGATGATGTCACTCTTTCTTCTCCGGCAGTCTTCTCCGGCCACCTGGTTTTTCCGGCAAATTTTCCGGCAAGTTTGACCAATCTTTGACCGGTGTTTTGGAGGTCTTCCCGTGGTCAAAAAATTACGAAAAATATATTTTCGGAATCCTTGAAACGAGACCTTTCTAATGGTGTACTCAGAAATCGATTTTGAGACAAAAAAATTTTGACGAAAAAACAGAGAAATTCGTGAAAAATTCCCTGGACACCAAACGGGGCTCTGATACCACTTGTTGGGGTTGGAAAACTCTTCTATTAAACACTAAAATAGAATTACAATAGGAGGAGCAACTCTCACACTCAACTATTACAAAAAACCAACCCTCTCACTAACACTCTCACTCTAAGTGTTATACTATCTATTTCTCTGTGTTTTGGGATGCTTACAACTGAAGATGAAGCCTCTATTTATACCCATGACAGCCACCATTTGTGTAATCTTCATTAATTGTGTTCATCATAGGGTAGGAAGAAAAACTTGTCATCGTAGGTTTTATTTTGTCAACAAAGATGGCTACTGTAGCTTTGGAGACTTTGGAGGCTGGAACACAACAGTTATCATATTGTGTTTCTACTTACATCCTCTTTGCCAGATTGGTGTTCCCTTCTTTCAAGTCCTTCATGGCTTTTGTTGAGGGTTTTATCAAGTTGCCAAAAACTGTAATATATTGGTGTTCCCTTCTAAGACGATTTTGCCCCTGGAACTTTTTGGTGCCTGATGATGCATTTTAATGGTCTAAAACACGGTTGATGTTATTAATGGGATTACCGGTTCACATTATGGCTACAACAGTTTTTCTTAGCTCCTATTTTCAAAGCATAAAAGTCAAGCTCTAGTTCAATTAACTTGTCTTAATCCATAATCATTTCTTGATTTTTTGGTGTTGTCTTTTGTTTAGGTCTCTGTAGGGTGTGTGTTGTTATGGCTTATTTCCTTTCTTGTTTTCTACTATGCGGGTCCACGTTGGTTAATAAGGAGTTGGTTTTCCTACAATCATTTTTCATCACAAAATTTTAGATCTCTTCATACATATTGTATAACACATGCCATTTGAGTTCACTAAAAACACAAGTAATTCAAATGCTATAACACATGCCATTTGAGTTCACTAAAAACACAAGTAATTCAAATGCTATGAATAAGATAAATAAAGTGCAAGGGTTTAATCTCTAAATTTTTTGAAAACCTTAACTGATAAAGAAGTGAAAATATGTTGTGTTTTTCTGTATTTTCCCCTAGGCTAAATAGATAACAAGCACAATTTTGCATCCATCATGGATGCAATTTCCAGCCACACTCCGCATGGGCTTTAAATAGGGTGTGTAAAACTTAACCGATCCAATTCAAACCAACATATCCAATTACGAATTGACTACCGATCGATTGGATTGGATATCCGGTTACAATTGGATTGGATATGTTTTGAATTTTCAAAATCCAATTGGATTGGATCTCGATTACCCTGAAAAATCACCGGATAATCGAACCGAACTACTCAAATGTTCATCCAAATATATATCCAATGAATATCCAACAACTATCCAATATTTTTATCCAATTAATATTATAGAAAATTACAAATATATGATTTTGCATGTTTGAACCATGGTCGTTGAAGTTGAAGACTTGAAGTGTCGCTTGTTAGTTTTATTTAGTATAATTGTAAGTAGGGATGAGCATATGGATCGGGGAACCGGCCGGAACCGGTCGGGTCGGGCCGGGACCGGGACGTTATTTTTATGGATTTTTGGAACCGGGAACCGGTAGGAACCGAAACTGATATAACCGGCACCGTATGATGCTATTTTTCGAGGACCGGTTCCAACATTTGAAGACACGACAAGAACCGGTAGGAACCGGGAACCGGTAGAACCGCCGGGCCGGTTCGGTTCTTGATTTTGGCCAAAGCCGGTTCCTGGTCCGGGTCTGGTTCGGGTCGGTTCGGTCCTTTTGCTCATCCCTAATTGTAAGCGATTTTAATTTAAAATATCATAATTATATTTGGTTGTTATTGGATAGAAAATGGATTAGAATATGTTGCATAATGGATAGTCAATCAAATATATCCAATGGATAAAAATATTCAATTGGATTGATTCAGTTCGGTTGCATAATTGGATTGATTCGGTTCGGTTGACAAAATCCAACATCTAATGGATAATTGGATTGGATCAGGTCTATCAAAACTCATTGGATTTAAATCGATGAACACCCTTGGCTATGCTCAGTTGTTTCTGATATGTCATGCAGGGCTGGTCCATGTGTTTTTCATGACCCGGGCAAAAACACTTATCGATGCCCATATATTTGTACGAAAACAGTATACAAGGTAGAGTAATAAAACCAAAATAAAAATCAGTTTTATATATAAAAATTTTGTGTACATAAAAACAAAAACTTGCTAACATCACCTAAATTGATGTCTTTGTGTTGGTATATTCTTTGTTGCAAAAATATCAATTACGCTTAACAATTCAATCTTTCTTATGCCATTTAGTCTGCATATATAACCTCTACAATTTTTAATTTTTAAAAACTTCTTTGTTACATTATATAATGGATGGACAAAGCTTTGGATTGCAACAAGTAGATTTGTTTCTTGTGATATGTAAGTTATAGTTTCAATCCTTCTAATAAACATGTAAATTATTGGATAAAGGCACGTAATAAACATAAACAATAATCAACTGAAAATCAAACAAATTATCATTAAAATACTCTAATAAACAATGTAAAAACTCTACGCATGTTAACAAATTGTTGTTTTATTAAAACCAAAATTAGCACACTTTAGTAAACATCAAAATACTCTAATCTTATTCAAACAAACTCACACGAAACTACACTCTAATGAACAATTGAACACCCAAATTCTATTAACTAGTGTTGGTTCATTGTGAGAGCAATTAGACAAATCATTTAATTACTCAAACAATATGATTATTTCTTAATTAATGACGATAGATTGAAGCGTTTATAAATTATAAAACAACAACAAAATTTGTACTTAAACTTTATACAAGAAAACTATGGCTTCACAATATTCACAAATCATATACTCAAACAGCCAATTAGTCAAATAATTGATGGACTTGGTCCTGTTCGAGCTACTAGCCATACATCGCTCATGCCACAACTTCAATGAAGGGAATAACTAAAAACAATGACTAAAGAGATTGAGAAATTAACTCACAAGTAACAAGTAAGAGAGTAGAGATGAAACTTGAAAGAGATTACATATTAGATACAAAGTAGAGAGGAGAGCATATGGGAATTTATAATACTTAAATCTTTGATTAATTGATTTATTAGGGAAATCGCAGCAGGTAAAGACGCAAGTTAGCGTTGATCCAATCGATTCCTCCCCGTCTCCTCGTCTTCTTCAGTGCTTTTCAGACTCCTTAAATTAGGCGTGGAGATTGTTTTTCCCAAAAAGACGAAAGCATCTACTTGTTTCTTGTCAGCGACTCTCGTGCCTTCTCAGACCTACACCCTTATCAAGTTGGATTTATGTTGTGATTATTATTTTGGGCCAAAAAAATACATCTGTTAAAATTTGATGCCCCATCATTTGTTGCTGCCTTGGGCCATGGCCCAGTTCGTCCGGCCTTTAGGCCGACCATCATGTAATGGATGATACACCTGCTTGACTTACTTGTAAACATTAACACTATCAAATAAAATTGGAATTTATATACAAATTATGGAAGGCACTCATGTCTTTTGGCTTCCTACTGAAGTGATATGCTCCTTTTAACTTATCATATTGTGTTTCTTTGTGCATAAATAGTTGCAAACTGTGACATCCCCATTTTTTCACGGCCAGAAAATACTGATTTTGTTTATGCTTTATAAAAATCAGAGTACTTTTTTAACAAAAATGTTGCGGAATTTGTTCCCAAAAAAACATGATAAATGTATTATCAAAGTATTTCTGAAGAAATTCATTTTAGTTCTTCTAAAACTTTGGGATGTCATCGTCAATACAGAAACAAAAGCATAAACAAACCTTACATTTTTTTGAAAGAGACCTTACATTTTTTTACACTAGTGATCTACATCTCTTTTAAACCTTTCAGTGTAAAGTAGCTTCGTATCGACACCTGTGATACAAATAAACTTGAGTGGGTCAGGTTGGGAAACCTGGTGAGTACATAGGGATTTCAATCCCATAATGTTATATCATATATATAATTTAGAACTCACAGAATATACAGTTTCACCATATATATAAGTAACTCTTACCCTACCACGTCGATCCTCCCAACGACATTATCCCTACTCCCGGACCTTAAATTTTACCTCTTAATTAATCCATACTCTCGGATCTAATCCATGCTCACGGGTCAATGACTGTGCCCATTCCATACTCTCGGACTAGGGACAAATGTCTATGTCTAAATCCATACTCCCGGATTAATGACAAATAACCATGTCCTATCCATACTCCCGGACTAAGGACAACTGACTATGTCTTAATCCATACTTCCAGATTAATGACAATTGACTATGTCCAATCCATACTCTCGGACTAGTGACGATGACTATGTCTAATACATGCTCCTGGATCAATGACATATTTTAAAGTTCTATTCTCCGTGTATATCTCACTCGTACTCATAAGAAGATACTACCCAATATTCCTTATAATTAATTTAGGTTTACTCTTTATCCTAAATCATAATATATTATCAGGTATGTTCTTTAACACGTATCTCAGGCAACACCAAATAATTCGCACATAAACATATATTTAATACTTCAATCAATACTTGTATTAAAATCATGTTCATGAAAGGGACTATGCACTCACTTGTCAATAGAAAAGTGTCAAGTTATAATTTGTATAAATTTATAACTGCCGGTTATGACACGCATTTTCTGTTTTATGACATATAGAACATTACTTATGTTGTTGGAGGTTTTATGACAGCGGTTTATGACATGCAAATATTTCTGTCATAAAGGCTCTATTTGTGTAATTTCTTGACGCAAACTTTTATATTGGATATTTATAAAATACTCCATGGTAGTTTGCAAAATAGTCACAAGGTTCCTATTTTCAAAAATCACTAGAAATGGTGTCCACTTAGTAAGGTCCCTTTTTATAACTTTTGTCTTTAGACATGAAAGCATAGATAAAGGGGTTAAGTTGAACACACCCAATAGTTAGGAGGCTCTTTGGTACAAAGTATCCTCTGTTCTTTATGACATTTAGAAATTCTTATTTCATGAGTATATTACTAAATAATAATCTAATAATATTTCACACACACATACAAACATACGTATATATGCAATCATTTAAGAATTTAGGCAAGATTGAATTATACTCTCCCCCCAAAACATTAAAACATTGAAAAAGGTGGGGTATGAAGCTCACTTTGAGTTAGTTGAGGAGTTGCTTGGAGTGGAGATTGTAAGCCTAAACTTTGGCTGAGATGAGGAACTTCCCTAGGAGGGATGTTTTCCTAAGGATGATCATCACATATTATTATGAATAAAATAATATGGATTCATCTTGAAATATTATAAAATATTAGATGAGTAGAGGAATTTACCTTACAACTCCAGGGAGAAATTGAGAATTTTGTCTTCAGCAAGATCCTGTTCTTGCTCTTGAAGTGGATCTTTGAGATAAAATGAGAGGAGTGAGAGAAAATGTGAAGTCTAAACTCCTTACCGACGTTGCTTTGAGGATGTAAAAAGGAAGGGAATCTTTTGTGCATGGGGATCTGATGGTCCATGCATGGATATTTGGTGGGTAAAGCATTGAATACTGTGATTTTCATCGGAAATGAGGATTCCATCAACTCACAAAGTCAACCTCTTTGTCCTTTTCTACATTTAGGATAAGGTTTTCCTAAATCCCAAACATTTATTTTTATGAAAAATATACTTAAAATAATTAATTTTAGAATTAAATAGGGGTCTTAGTTAAGAAAAACACGAGTTTGGTGGGATTCCCGACCTCAAAATACCTTAAAATGATAAAAAGGACCGAAAATGACCAAAATCCGGAGCTTAAAAGCGAAATCCGAAGTTCTTATGAAATTTCCAGAGCAAAGGAGTAAATTCTGAAGCAAGTAGTTCAAATTCCGGAGGGGAGGGTACATCCTGCGAGGCTCCGAAGTGGCAGCATGGGAGTTCCGGAGGTGTTGGGCCGATTCCGAAGCTTTTCTCCTGATTCCAGAGTACTCCCTTCAGATACGAGAGATCTGATCCGGACCAAAGATGCGAGGCAGTCTAACCCTTCCGAAATAAGGCGAGGCGAGGTCTTCCGGAGATGATCCGAATATCCGAACATGGTGCTTTTGGAGTGAAGCCTTCCGGAGTCCATTATAAGATCTGAAGCAAAGGGTTCCAGAGTGAGAACCTTCCCGGTTCCTTAGAAGGTGTCCGGACTAAGAGGATTCCGGACCAAGAGGAGTCCGGACCAAGAGGTTCAGGACCAAGAGGGTCCTTTTGGGGTTTCCTCTTCCGGTTTTGAGCTTTTTCGACTGAGGAAGGTACTTAGGGAGATTTGAGAGAGATTTGAGATACGTGGAGAGATTTCACATACTTGTAGAGATTTTGGAGAAATTTCACATACTTGGAGAGATTTGGATTCTAACACTATATGACCCCTTAGGAACTCATATTGAACACTTAGGTGTGTTAGCACAAGTCTCATAATAGTCCTTGTTTACTTGAGGATGAAATTTCCTAGCCAAAAAGGCTAGTTGTGACACATTTGTATATATATGTATACGTATATATGATTTATACTTTATTTTAATACGTAAATATGTTATTATAATTTATAACTCGTTCATACGAACTCCGTTTTTGACGTTCTTTATATCCACGCGTAGGTGGGACCGTACCCTACAACTTTCGTTTAGACTCTGTCGGCTAATTTTGACTTTATTTTTAAAATTATATTTTTAACAGGTCGGGACAGTAAAAGTCCGTTAAAAATTCATAACTTCTTCATCCGACGTCTGTTTTTGTCTGTCTTTTTACCGTTGTGCTACTATTAACGAGATCTTCGATTCTCGTTTAGGTTGCATTGGCCAAGAATTGATCGATCTAAAATTCGAATTTCGGGTTGTGCATTGTTATGCCAAATCTTAGAAAAATCATAACTTCCTCATACGAAGTCAGATTTTGACGTTCTTTTTATGCACTCTCGGTTTAACGTATACTACGACTTTCGTTTAGATAGCTAAGTCTAGAAAGTATTTTATTGTAAATTCACTTTTTACGATTCTCGGTGTCGTGTCGGTTTTGCCGAAAAACTTCAACGGGTCATATATTCTTTGTTATAACATGGATTTCAGCGTTCTTTATATGTATGAAACACTTGTGACATATAATATAACTTGGTTAAGATTATTCATTTTAAATAATCTCCTATCAATAAGTCATTTTTTACGCTTATTGTCTCTAAAGTGACTAGTCCGAATCTGCGGGTGTTATATAAACCTACGGCATTTTGGTTCACGAATTTCAAAGGAATTTGTAGGAATTGAAATGTAAATTCCAGTAAAAATTGTGTTTGGTTGAAAACGAATCAAAGGATCTTAATTTTTTTAAATTCCATTAGATTCCACGTCTTAAAGAATTGGTCATTCTTTGGCTAAAGGCAATATATATATATATATATATATATATATATATATATATATATATATATATATATATATAGACAGAGAGAGAGAGAGATTTCATTCCTTATGTTTTATAATAAATACAAAAATACCTACCTGCCTCCTCTTTGTTTTGACCATTATTCATCATATCAAAACATATTATCGTCACATCTCCCATATTTACCCCACCCTACAGTCGTTCACCCAATCATATGTCGACTCTCATACACCCACCCTAACACCTACACCCACGCACGCACCCTCGCTTGTATCAATATTTCATAATTAAGATCGAAGCACCACAAGATCGAAACTGTAATCGACCTAATTTGAATTACAATGACAAAAAAATATTATAAATGAAAGAGTAAATTGAAAATTTGGATATTGTGATATCCTAAAAAATTGTAGCTTCGGTCCATTTTGTTTTCATTTGCATGGTCAGTCCAAAACTGAATCTTTCATGCAAATTTGGTCTCTATGGTATCCCAAAAGTACAAGGCCCAATACCAACCAGACCGACAATAAACAGTCCAACAGGCCCACATTCAACCTAAATCGGAATAATAAAAATAAAAAAATATCGGTCCAAAGTTATTTGTTATTGATGCTATAAACCGGGCTACTTCGCGTCTCAATGTCCGGACCGAATCCATAAGTTACAAGAAAATAATTTTATCAAAAGTGACGATAACGATACGACTGTAGTTTTACACGAGACCGTATTTTTGAACGAAGGAAAGGTGATACCATCTCGATAAAACTCACAAGACACCGGTGTGTGGTATTTGGATAACGGTGCGAGTAATTATATGACGGGAAATCGGTCGTTTTTTCTCCGAACGCAATGAAGGAATAACCGGGAGGGTTAAACTCAGTGATAATTCATGTGGAGGAATTAAAGGAAAGGGCTCTATTCTTTTCCAAGGAAATTTGAGGCAACAACGATTGATGACGAAGATTTATTTCATACCGGATTTGAAGAATAATATTATAAGTCTCGGACAAGCAACCGAAGTCGGGTGTGACATTCGGATGAAAGACAACTATTTGACCATTCATGATGTCGATAATTGCTTATTAATAAAGGTACAAAGAACCCTAAATCACCTTTATAAAATTAAATTAAAAATCGGAGTACCTATTTGCCTTCATTTGAGACTAATTGAAGATACGTGGTAATGACATGCAAGACTTGGGCACATCAATTTTGAGTCAATGAAAAAGATGTCTATGAAGGGTCTAGTCAAGGGGTTACCCTAATTTGATCATGTGAATTAATTGTGTGAGTCTTTCTTGGTAGGCAATCAAACAAGAATGTCATTCCCGACTATGATGACATACAAAGCAAAACGACCATTGGAACTAGTTCACGGTGATTTATGCGGTTTGATCACGCCGACAACCAAGGGTCAAAATCGGTATGTTTTCACACTAATTGATGACTTTTCACGATTTATGTGGATTTATCTCATGAAAGAGAAGAGTGAGGCGTTTACACACTTCAAAATTTTCAAATTTTGGGCGGAAAATGAAATCGGAAAGTCTTTGAATGGTTTTAGAAGTGATCGAGGAGGTGAGTTTACTTCTCTCGAGTTTAATACATTTTGTGATCAAAACGGAGTCAAACGCCACCTTACTGCCCCATATTCACCGCAACAAAACGGAATTGTGGAACGAAGGAACCAAACACTTATGGAGATGACACGAAGCATAATGAAGGCAATGTATGTTCCAAATTACTTATGGAAAGAAGCGGTAAAACACTCTACCAACTTGATCAATCGCATTTACACACGAGTCCTTGGGGATACAACTCCATATGAGAAGGTGTATAATAGAAAAACCGAACTTAGAAAATGTTTGTATCTTTGGGTGTCTAGCATATGCAAAAGTTGATCTGGTAAATCTTAAGAAGTTGGATGCAAGATCTAGACCACTAGTACATCTTGGTTCTGAACTGGGTACGAAAGCCTATCGACTGTTTAACACGGCTACACAAAAAGTAATCATCAGTCAAGACGTTATTTTTGATGAAACTAAAGGGTGCGATTGGATTAAAGAAATAGGAACCGATAATAAAGAACCAAACTCATTCATAATACCATGGGACTACCCGAAAGATGAGACGAACAACAATCAAGGAAACAATGTAAACAATTATCCAATTGAACCGATTGAATTAGATCATGAGTTTGAAGACGGAGCGAAAGTTTAAGATAATGAACAACCAACTCCAGTCAACATTAATGTTCAACAAGGAGTTGCAAACCAAATGCCCTCGAGACTAAGAGTACCTCCAAAACGATTTCAAGATTATGATCTTGATCTTGATAATCTCGAAGAACTTTTTTTAACAACCAATGATGAACCGGGCTCATTCATAATACCATGGGACTACCCGAAAGACGGGGCGAACAACAATCAAGGAAACAATGTAAACAATTATCCAATTGAACCTATTGAATCCGATCACGAGTTTGAGGACGGAGCGGAAGTACAAGATAATGAACAACCAAGTTCGGTCAACAATAATGTTCAACAAGGAGTTGCAAACCAAAGGCCCTCGAGACCAAGAGTACCTCCAAAACGATTTCAAGATGAGCCTCGAGACCAATGATGAGCCGATATCGGTTGAAGAGACAAAGAAAGAACCGGAGTGGGTCAAAGCCATGAATGCGGAAATCAAATCGATAAACAAGAATAATACTTGGACTCTCGTGAATAAGCCTATGGGGGTGAAGTCAATCGGACTCAAATGGGTGTTCAAATTGAAGAAAAATGCAGACGACACCATTAATAAATACAAGGCAAGGTTGGTTGCTGAAGGATATGTGCAACAACCCGGTATAGACTTTCAATAAGTATTTGCTCTGGTAGCTCGAATCGAAACCATCCGTTTCTCATAGACATAGCCGCTACTAATTGATTTGTACAAGTCGGTATCATTGTCTATATAATTTGTTTAGCCGTGTTAGGGTTATTCAGATTGTAACACAAAAGGTTTTGAGTTATTTTCCTTTTAATCGAAGAGTTCGTTGGATTAATTGTGTTTAAATCCATATAATTTGATCGGTACACAAGAATCACAATTTTCTACGTTAACTTCACTACCAATAGACTCGATTTGATGTAATTTAGAAGAATGACTAAGACGTTTGTGCTATATTTCAGAATCAACTCTGACCGTCATGATTGCAACCCTCTTATCCATATCTTCCATGATGTATAGATGATTCTAACATCTACCCATGCCAATCAACTTCCTAATAGGTAAGTCTTGAATGAAACAAAAATCGGGAACTAATGTCATAAAACAATTAAGACTCTTAGTAATCTTACTAACCGACAGACAGTGACGTAGCCAAAATTTTGTTTTAGGATAGACCAAACAATTTACAAAATATATACGAGTAGAAAAATACTTCAAATGATAACAAAATGTAACAATATATGCATTTTAAAAGTAAATTATTAATTGAAGTTGCACACGACACTCTCTTACATTATTAAAATAATCTAAAATGAAGTCTTAACTAAAATTCTTAATGAAAATTAGCAGCATAATTTACAAAATATATACAAATATACGATAAAAGTGTAAAATCAACGCTTAATGCTAAATTTGTATGAACTAAGTCACTTAAAATTTATATAAGATATAAATAAAACAAATAATTGTAATTATGACAATAAAAAAATAAGAACATTATGAATATAGAATTGTAATTAATTTAATAAAAAGAACGTGTCAGATGAATATAGAATTCACTATAGCAGCCCTGAATTTCCTTTTATTAAATAGACATATATATTAGGGAAAATGAGTCTTGAGGGTAATTAACTTTTGCGTTTGTACTCATTTGGTCTCTTTCCTTTTTTTTTGTATTCAATATACCATCGAACTTGTTGTTTGTGTTCACCATAACCCTTTTGACCGGCTTTTGACCTGTGATAGCCGGTCAAAGGGTTATGGTGAACACAAACAAGAAGTTCGATGGTATATTGAGTACAAAAAAAACGAAAGGGACCAAATGAGAACAAATGCAACAGTTGGTTACCCTCCTGATTCATTTTCCCTTTACTTATTTACAGCAAATCCCACGTCATCTCTTACTGATATTATGAGATTCATTCTTGCTTCTCTTCAAAACATAACTTACGAAATGACATTATTCATACATGTACAACTTTGTAATGCACTTGAATATTTATTAGGGGAATCTTGACTAAGCAGGCGCATTTCATGACTACATTTACATTTCCAATCAAATGATTTATCGTATCATGAATTCTAGACAAGTCTACAAACAAGTGGAATCATAAGTGTTGTGATTTTTGAGTTTACTTAGCTTTAAGATTGAACTCATGGGATAAGATACAACATCAATATGTACAATATTATGGTGATGTTTCTACAAAAGCAGCATAATATTGTACATATTGATGTTGTATCTTATCCCATGAGTTCGATCTTAAAGTTAAGTAAACTAAAAAATCACAGCACTTGTGATTCCACTCGTTTGTAGACTTGTCTAGAATCCATGATACGATAAATCATTTGATTGGAAATATAAATGTAGTCATGAAATGCGCCTGCTTAGTCAAGATTCCCCTAATAAATATTCAAGTGCATTACAAAGTTGTACATGTATGAATAATGTTCTTTCGTGCGTTATGTTTTGAATAGAAGCAAGAATGAATCTCGTAAAGTCATTAATATCAGTAGGAGATGACGTGGGATTTGCTGTAAATGAGTAAAGGGAAAATGAATCAGAAGGGTAACCAACTGTTGCATTTGTTTTCATTTGGTCTCTTTCCTTTTTTTTGTACTCAATATACCATCGAACTTGTTGTTTGTGTTTACCGTAACCCTTTGACCGGCTTCCACATGTCAAAAGTCGGTCAAAAGGGTTATGGTGAACACAAACAACAAGTTCGATGGTATATTGAATACAAAAAAAAGGAAAGGGACCAAATGAGTACAAACGCAAAAGTTAATTACCCTCAAGAGTCATTTTCCCTATGTGTATATATATATATATATATATATATATATATATATATATATATATATATATATATATATATAAAGAACATCACCTATTTTGATGTTACAAGCTAAGTTTATGTAGGGTGGGCCAAGGCTCACTGTTTGTATCTCTCTACCTACGCCACTAACAAGAGGTTGCATCTGAATCCCGTATCCTAATAAATAAGTAGATTTTTGCCACATGTCATCAACCGAGATATCATTTTGAATAGATATTTTATGATTTTAGTAAACTTAATATGCGAGAAATCTTCTCCTTAATATTCGAGATTTTTCAGTTAATTAGCAAGGAATCGACATAAATTGTGAAGGTAATCTCACTAAATCAATTCCAAAATCACCGAGATTATTTAATCTCTATGTGTATACTATTCGATTATGGAGTGTTGGTTTTAACCAAAATAAGTTCTTCTCTTTTTTCACTGTGCATCGACTTGGAGGTTTTTCCGGTACATTTGGAAGTTGCTAAACCAGGATGTCTACAAGTGGTGAGTGTGTTGTTTCATTTTATTTTTTTGATCATTTTGTTTTAAGAATTGATATGCTCTGAATTATGTTGTTTATGAGTTTTTGATATTGCGTGTTTGATAAAATGTCTATGAGAATTGATATACTTAATAGTAGATAAAATAAAGATAACATGACTCTTAGATGAGAATAAGGACCAACATGAAAGGTCTATTTGAGATCAGTGAAATCAGATAGTGTTTAGTCCAAATTTAATCAAGTTCTAACATGATTTTGGTTTTAGGTGATTATTTTACTGGTGGTGACGAAAATTATTGCGAACAATGTAAAATCTATATTGTCGTTCAAAACTGTTTAATCTAATTTTATTATGATTAACTTTTTGTTTTGTAAGATATTTTGGTACACATTTATTTAATCTTTTTTATTCTTCATGCTTAAGTTGTAATTTTTTTTTTATGATCATTTGAATAAAACTGACTCCTTTTTTTCACTCACTTTGACCAAAGCTCAAATACACATCGTTTTTAATTAAATACTTTGAAAGTGGAGATGCCAAGGTAATGTTGTTATGGATTATACTCATGACCATATTGATTATTTCAAGACAATATTAATACACCATGAAGTTGCAGCATTGTATAAAGGAAAATGATTAATTTTTCTCATGGACAATGTTCGTGATAGTCAAGGTGTCTTCCAGTTAACTTATGTTTCTCACAAATTAAACAAGTTTTTTTTTTTTTTTTTTTTTTTTTTTTTAATTACATGTGCATAGTAATAACTTCTTGGTAATTTTGATGAACGGTATTGTTAAAGAAGATGAAACCTTCAAAGTGGCTTCTCTTGACCAGAAACTATCAAAATATCTCGAGAGCAAAACCATCAAGAAAAGGTTTTACATCCCCGAAAAGATTTTGAACATCATTGTGGAGCACAGATTTAAAAAAGTTGCTTCCCCATAGCATTTATTTCAGTTCTATATTATCAGGAATAAAAGTGCATTCATTTTAGAGGCTTATGGGGTGCAGAGAATTTAGATAGATAATTTTTTTTGTCGGAATTGCTAAAATTAATAGTAGATTTGTACATGAACTGTGCTTTATTGTTTCACTTATTCTAATTTTGTTGTTTATTTATTTTTATTTTTTCAAAATATCTCACTTATATCATCTTAGTTATATGTTTTAAAAATAGTATTAAACGAAATAAAAGTTGGTTGCTAAAATTGTATTGATTTAATACTTATATGTTTTTAAAACATTTTTAACCCATAATGACAACCGACTATAATTTTTAACAAGGGAATTCTGGAAAAAGGGCATTTTGGTCCTTTTATTAAGGGTAAAGTGCATTGTTATGTACAATGCTATTTTGGATAAAAAAAAATGAAAAATAGGACACTATTTCTATAGTTTCTACAATTCGTACAAAGTTGTCATGCCCTGATCATTTTCATTTTTTACACAAGGCCAAATCGGTAAATTGGAAAAGAAACTTATTTGCCTTTTATAAATTTGTTGTTTACACAAGGCCCTGATCATATATTTTGATGTTATTTGGAAGATTCGCATTCCCAACTCTTTGATACATGACATTATTGTCTTTTGGTATTCTAACTAGCACATCATCATTTGAATTTCTTAAATTAAAAAGTGCATCATTATTACAAGCAACATGTTCATTAGCTCCTTAATCAATTACCCAAGGAGTATTGAAAATGTACTTACCAACCATGTTTATCTATAGTTTTTGTGTGTCAGTTAGCTGCTTTATCAACTTAGTGTTTTGCTCCAAACTTAGCCCCGATATTGGACTAGCATTGAATTCAACGTTTGTCGCCTTTGGTTTTGGTTTAACTTGCTTTCGTTGATCTCCTGTTGTCTTCCGTTGACGCGTATCCCACCACTCTGTATAACCGATTTTCTCGAAACACCCATCAATGGTGTGACAAGTTTTTACACACTCTTTGCACTTCGAATTTTCACAAATTTTCTTTTCATTTTGACTTTTCTCGGAACTTAGTTGAGTATTGATAGGCAAACGCATTAATGTTAACCTTTCTTGTTATGATGGTGTTGCATTGATGTTCTTCTTCCGCAAGGAGATGATAGGTGTCGTCGAGGAATGTCATGGGCTTTGTGCTTAATATTTGTGGTCCAAAGAGGTCATCGAATCCCATGAGAAACTCGTAAACATGTTCTTTCTCCTTAGATTCAAAGAGTCTTTTTCCTAGATGACAGGTACACTTGCCACATATATACTTGGGAACGGGTGAAACCGATTGAATTTTATCGGATATCCCTTTCATCTTGGTGTAGTAGGTTGAAACATACACCTTGTCTTGTCTTAGTCCCATCAATGTGCGCTTAATTCATATGCTCGAGGAGCGCTCTCTTTGCCAAATTTGTCTTCAAGATCGTTCCAAATCTCCTTTTCAATATTAGCATACTTTATGCTATTTTTGATGTCTTTCTCCATGGTTGTCATGATCCATCCCTTTATGATGACATCACTTTGTTGACACGGCCTCAATTCCGGTGAGTCGTGAGTCGGTTGAGCAATGGATCCATCGATGAATCAGGCATAGTTTTTGGCAAACAAGAAGTATTTCATCTCTCTAGACCAATCGGAATAGTTGCTTTCGGTGATGTTTTTCGTTAACATGCATTTGTTTTTGGATAGTCATTGGGGTGGATGTAATATGGCGAGTTTGGATCGGAAGAAGGATTAGCGGAACTCAACACCGTTGACCATAATGATTTATTTGCGGATCAATAGACTGCCTCTGATACCATAAAGAATTGGTTCTGATACCATATAGAATTGATATTTTGGATTCAAGCTGGAAAATTGTATTCTTGGTTCATGTTTTATTAAAGCATAATGGTCAAGGTTTATAAAGGAAAACTAGCTTGGTAAACAAACAATAAAAAAAAAAGATAACTAAAAGACTAGAAATAAGGAAACAATAATTCCTAATATATATGGATCAATATGACTATCGGATAAGTAAATCCAACAATAAGAGAGCATAGAGCACAGGGACCAAAAGAGCAAGAAAGCTTCAATTTTGGATGGACCATGTTAATGAAAAAAAAAATGCACTCAAAAGATTTGATGATCCAAAAAGTGTAGTTAATGAGAAGGACCAAATCTACATTAACATAAATTTAATAATGATAATATAAAACTAACAACAAACAAACCGATTACAACTTGTATGCTTTAGAGGAAGACTTGAACTAAGATATTTGACAGGGGCTGCGCGAACGCAAGCCCCCACTGTCACAAATTATGATGTAGGTTCGACCACTTGGGCCGACCTTAAAGCAGCACCCCTTCAAAGTGCAATGAAGGTCACTACTCTAGGCCATGAGCCATCTTGACCACTCATTGACCCCATCCAGGTAAGTAATTAATCCGTTGGTCTAGCTCCCCTTTTATAATATTTCCCCTGCCTTTAGTTTTTTCCTTGAAGCGATGTGGGATCCCATTATTGCATCAAAACGTTCTTCATATCTAATGAGTGTGATATATAATTTGAATTGTTATTATTCGATGAGAACTTTATTTTATTTTTTACTTTGACGAAAACCAATACTCATATAGTGATAAACATAAATACACTTTGATTGCACTCTTTAACTTTTGATGAATGTATATTCAGTTGCTTATAGTAAAAAAATTAATAAAAATTCATAATGTGTTAGTACCTAATTGGTGACAAGGTTGTGTCAATGGTAAGATTAAAGAGTTGTTACCCTACAACTTTTTATCATCATGAATTTGTTATTACATCTAAAAAAAATATGAGATTGGACATAAACCCTTTCTTTATAGAGGAGGTATTGGATCAAATGCCTTAAAACCATATTTACAAGTTTGGTAAATAGGTTGAATGTCGGAATGATTTCATTTAGTGGTTACCAAATAGTTTGTTACATTCAACATATAGTTTAAAAGTAAGAGGTATGTTTGCTTCTCACTTTCTAAATTATCACCGATCTCCCTATATAATAAAAGAATCAATTCTTGGCACATGCCGTTTTCTAAGTCCATAAGTTTTCTAAATTCCTAAAATACTCCAAGAAAAATCAGTCTTTGAATTTATGCAATCCAATATATAATTTTACCATCTTATTTATGTTGCTACAAAAATAATCTATAAATATTTGAAAACAAAAACTTTGCAATCAGATAATGTTGACTTTGAAAATACAGCCGTATTATTTTAGTTAAAAATAAAAAAAAGTATTTTATACATTTGAAGGGTTCTATGTAGCTCTAACTCTATTATTGTAGGATGAAAATCGATTTTTTTGCATGACAGTTTTTTTTGTTCATTGTTATAAAAGATTGAACTTATAATTTTAAAATTTTTAATTTTTATTGAGAATGAAAAGGACATAGGAATCAAAGTTAGTCCCTGTTACTTCTAATTTCATTTATTTATCTTTATTTTTTAACAATCTGATGAAGGAAAAATGTTCAAAATGATAACCGTTGATGTTTCCATGTTCATTTGAGTGACATGTTTTTGGACAAAATATCTAACTATTTTAAAAAGATTTGGTTGCAAAATATATGGCTAATAATAGGTTTTTTAAAATTTCACTTTTTTTTAAGAGATTACAATTATTTGCATAATTTTTGTGGAAAATTGTTTTTAAAAAAGTTGGGATTCTTAGGTTTGCCTTTATACGGTTTTAGCAATTTACTTCATTATTTTTGTTGTACGTCAACGAATTATTGAAATTGAAGGTATCATAAGTATGGGAGGACATTACTATGGATTTCATCGTCTCCCATAGAAAGACAACCATATGGGTCATTGTTGATCATCTAACTAAATTTAGTCACTTCATGTGACAACCCAATTACATGGCATCGATGCTTGTTCACATGTTCCTCTCCAACATCTATCAACTTTATGGGTTGCATTGTTCAACTGTTTCGGGTCTAGACTCATTTCTAGAACCTTGACACGACACTCTTCTAATCCGGTGCATACGTATCACCAACAACACTGATGTGCTTCAACTGTTCTGTCAAGTCTTGTCTTCATTGATTCCTAAATGATGAATCAAAGACTTGTAGTTGTTATTCACACCTTGCTAAGTTTGGTGCAATTCTCCATATCACACAACTACTCGAATGACACCATTTCATGCCCTTCACGCCCGCCCTTCATTGAGCCTACCTGGCTACACGCTCGGTATCACCGGTCACATCTATCGACGACACCTTGCTCACCCATTCCTAAATCCTTGTAACTTTGAAGGAGAATTTAGTTTGAATAGGACAACAATTGTCATCTCAAGCGGACCAACATCTTAGGAGAAGGTTTTTTAGATAGACAACAAGGTGGGGGGGATCTATGTCCGCCTCTAGGTATATCATCAACAATTTGTACAACAAGACAACTCAAAAGAGAATGAAGAGTCATTACGTTCCTCATATTTGTTCCGTTTCAAACCACAATGTACAAAAAAACCAGTAGTTGTTAAGCAAAAATTTCAAACTAAGATATTGGGCAAGGGCTGCGCGAACGCAAGCCCCCACTGGCACAAATTATGATGTAGGCTCGACCACTTGGGCCGACCTTAAGTTAGCACCCCTCCTCAGTGCAATGAAGGTCACTAACCTAGGCCATGGTCCATCTTGACCAACCATTGACCCCATCCAGGTAAGTAAGTAATCCAATTACCTCGTTTCGTTTTTATAATACTTCCCCTACCTTTCTATTTCTTCTTTCTGGCGATGTGGGATCACATTAGACTTGCATATTTGATATTTCCACAGAAACTCTTTTCCTTCAACACCTTTGCAGAAACTCTTTGCTTTTAAGATGAAAGCATCAATCGAAATGCATTGACAAATTTTTTAAAGATTTCACATATTGGTTCCTTTAAAAAAAATTATTCATCTCTAATAAACAGGAAAAATCTTCTTTAATGATTATTGTTATAAGCCAGAGAACACAACAAATAAAACTCAAAACAAAATAATATTTTTACCTGTCAACTATTTGACTGTAATGTCATTTTAACTTCTTATTTTTAGATATATTTTATTTTATTTTTTCCGTTTGACAAAGAGCAGTAATCATCTGGTGATAAGCATTAGCTCACTGTGATTTAAGGAGTTCTTCAGCTCGATCATGATTGATGAGCTTTCATGAGAGTTTGATACAACATGTCATTGTGATATACATTGGTTTATGGATTACACTCTTTTAACTTTTGATTAAATTATATTCATTTGCTTATAGTCAAGAAAATGAATACAAATCCATAACATGTTGGTACCTAATTAGAGACACTTGTGTGAATAATAAAGATTAAAGAGTTATTCTCATACAAGCATTTATCATATATATATATATATATATATATATATATATATATATATATATATATATATATATATATATATATATATATATATATATATATGAGATCGGACATAAAGATCCACATTCCACACTCTAATCATTTGAGGGTGCTAAAAACCCAACAATTTAACTATTTTCGAATAGGACAAATGAAATGTAAGAGTTTAAAATTATTTTTGTTACAAGTTCAATAAGAAACCAATGTATTCTAGTTATAAATTCATAATTATACATCAGAATTCTAATCAAATTAGTTAACATATATTATTAATTTGAATCAAGAGAACAAACAATGTAAGCCTTTATAATTGTTATTGATGATTTATGCTATACATAATTTCGATAACATGTAATCGATAAAAATATACAATTTTGGCTCCATTATGAATGCAATTTCCAGCCACGTTCAGCAAGTGCTTTTATCACATGCTCAGCTGCTTCTGATGTGTCTCTTAATGGAGGATGGATCCATGTTTCAGTTATCTGTAAATAGTAACACCATGAAAATAAAATACAATTGATCAAGGGTATTGATGTCTTTTTGCCCATTTGCTATTTAAGTGATCATATTGTGTTTCAACTTACGTTCCCTTTACCAGTGAATGGTCTCAGCATCCCTCTTTCTTGTAGACATTTATGAAAATAGGAAAACTTCCATGTACACCTCTCCGCTCCAATTACATAAACGGGCTTCCTGGAATGTAAAAGAAGAAAAATGAGTAAATTACCATTTTACCCTTCTGTCTATAAGTGCTATTGCTTAGGAGTGTAATTGTATTACCGGTTTTCCCTTATGTCTACAAGTGATGCTGGATTAAAAAAAATGACATTTTAGGACTATACGAGTGTAAATGACCATTTTACCCTTCTGTCTACAAGTGATGTTGGATAAAAGAAAATTACATTTTTGTACTGAATGAGTAAATTACCATTTTACCCTTCCTCCCGCAAGTGATGCTGCATGAGAGTAAATTACCATTTTACCCTTATGTCTACAAGTGATGTTGCATGAGTAAATGACCATTTTACCCTTATGTCTACAAGTGATTGCTTAAAAGTGTATAACCAGTTTTCCCATCTGTCTACAGTTGATGCTGGATAAAAAAAATTACATGTTTGTACTAGATGAGTAAATGACCATTTTACCCTTCTGTCTACAAGTAATGTTGGATGAGTAAATTACCATTTTACACTTCTGTCTACAAGTGATATTGTTTAGAAGTATATTACCAGTTTTCCATTATGTCTACAAGTAAATTGACATTTTTGGAGTGAATGAGAGTAAATGACCATTTTACCCTTCTGCCTTAATTAAGAGACTTACCCGGTAACTCTTAGTTGAATGAGAGTAAATGACCATTTTTGGAGTGAATGAGAGTAAATTTAGTCACTTCATCGATCTCACAACCCAATTACATGGCATCGATGCTTGTTCACATCTTCCTCTCCAACGTCTATCAACTTTATGGGTTGCATTGTTCAATTATTTCAGATCTAGTCTCGTTTCTAGAACGAGTTTATTTTACTTTAAAAAAAAAAAAAAAAAAAAAAACTTTACACGACGCTCTTCTAATCTGGTGCGTACGTATCACCAACAACCTGATGGTCAAACTGAGATGCTTCAACTGTTCTGTCAAGTTTTGTCTTCATTGATTCATAAATGATGAACCAAAGACTTGGAGTCATTATTTACACCTTGCTAAGTTCTGGTGCAATTCTTCATATCACACAACCACTCGAATGACACCATTTCATGCCCTTTACACCCACCCTTCGTTGAGTCTACCTGCCTACACGCTCGGGTCATCACCCGTTGCATCTATCGACGACACCTTGCGCACCCATTCCTAAATCCTTGTAACTTTGAAGGAGATTTTAGTCTGAACACAACAAGTGTCATCTCAAGCGGACCAACATCGTAGGAGAAGGTTTTTTAGATCGACAATTAGGTGGGGAAGGTATATCGTCAACAATCTCTCCGACAAAACAACTCAAAAGAGAATGAAGAATCATTACATTCTTCATATTTGTTCCAGGTTCGAACTACTAAACAAACAAATTACAATTCAGTTCATTACATTATTCCTTTTTCATGTAATCGATATTTTATCTATATGACACTTAAAAGTACATTTTAGGCCACAACCCTCCTATCTAATAAAAAAAATTATGTTGATGGATTATATAGAACATTTTTGCTACATCAGTCCAAACTTGTCCGCTTAAATCACAAATAGTCAATACTGATTAAGTAATAGAAGTATTTTTTGTATTTTACACTAAGCATAGACAGATAAACAGAGTCATGCTGAAACATTTTTTGCAGTGAATGCGTATATACAGGCTACTATTAACTTGAATTAGAACAACAGGGAAAGTATAACGAATTGTTAGATTAAGTAAGCAATTACAGAATAACAAAAGAAGCAAAAATCAAAAGTAAAAACCAGTTGTCGTTAAGCAAAATTTTGAAATAAGATAATGGGTAGGGCCTCGTTCTCTTTTTATACAGCTAACTCGCTCTTTCTATTTCTTTTTTCTGGCGATGTGGGATCACACCAAAGTGCACCACTCTGCCTTCATACACCTTTATTTATAATTAGCTTGTCGAAATGCATTAATATTTCAAACCATGATACTTTATATTTTTTTCATTCAATAAGAAGTTTAATATCTTTGATTAGCGTGACAAGGTTTTCTTTTATAAAATCTAATATAAGCCAAAATAAAGATAGATTGTGTGTATCTCAGGGACTATAATTTTAAGTTTTTCTTTAAATGATAGTCTTTTTTCTATTTATTTTTTTTCATTTGGAGAGGTCAGTAATCGTCTTGTGATAAGCATGAACATAGTCTAATTTCAACACATCATTGGAACCATACAAAAGAAAACAATGAACTACTATGAGATGAGTATGGATCGAGACATTGAAGTACTATGAGATGAGTATGGAACGAGACATGAACTTGTAGCATAGACTCTTTGATCTTTGATGAGTGTATATTTAGTTAACACAATATGAAAATTAAGACTTTAGCCTAGTTTTCAAAAATTGTGTGAATAAGTAGTTTTTTTACAACCATTTTTCATCAGAAAAATTATAAAGGCTCACATACACATTGTAATACACTTACCATTTGAGTTTTATAAAAAAAGCACAAGTAATTCAACAAATTTAAATAAGCCAAATAAAGTGCAAGGGTAAGGTGGTGTTTGAGATTTGCTTATTTAACTTAATACGCACTTTTTGATAAAAGTGATTATTTGCTTTTATAGTTACAAAATACTATAAGTTAAAAAGTGTTTGGATTACCTCATTTGGATTAAAAAATAATCGGTTAATAAGTCATAAACTAAAAAAAAGTGTTTGGATTAACTAAGTAGGTTTAGTACGAAAATAAATGGTTTTTCTTGTGTATAAACTAAAAGTTGTTTCTTACAAGTCATAATTTTTAATTTCCATAAAACTATGTCTCGTAACAGAGGATACATCCATGTTTCACTTGGATGTAAACATTAATGTTATCAAACATAATTGGAAAATTATATACAATTTATGGAGGATACTTATGTCTTTTGGGTTTGCTATTGAAGTGATATGTTTGTTTTAAGTTATCATATTGTGTTTCTTTATGCATAAATAGTTGCAAACTTACATTCTCTTTGCGATTCGATCACACCATCCATCTTTCTTGAATACATCTATATAAGTATGCTGACTTCCATGTAGACCTCTGTGCTTCAATTTATGGCTTCCAAGAAGGCAAAAGAGTAAAAAAGAATAAAGAATAAAAGTAAATGACAATTTCACCTTTATGTATGTTGTGTACAAGAGAGTAAATTATCATTTTACCATTTTGTTTTACAAGTGATGTTGAATAAAAATACGAGTTTCTTTTTGGACCAAATGAGAATAACAATTTGTTTCTTTTTTAATTATTGAGCTTAATGGGTTAATACAAAACAATTATATATGGTTGTTTCTTTTTTTACTTAATATGGATATAATGACTTAATGGGTTAAGCGGAAAAATATGCTTAATGTATTAAGATACAAACCCTTTACCTAATTTTTCTTTTTCTTCTCCTAACTTCTCGTGTAAAAATTGATGAATATTGTGAATTTTAGTTTTTATTGGAATGTGATGGTAAATGCTTATTTAGATTTATTCATATAGTCTCTTCAGTTCTTAAAATAAAGAAACCTTATGTACATGACACTTTATCTAGACAAACAAAACAAATATTGCGTATACGACACTTTATCTTGACATACATCATTTCCCCTAAAGCTACTTTGTCCTTACAGGAAAAAAAGAAGGAAACAGCCCCAAACCGGCCAAAGTGATGCAAAATAAAGGTTACAATTTTTTATTGGATGAGAGTTAATGACCATTTTAATATTATGTCTACAAATGATGTTGAATAACGAATGTTTGTTTGTATGGAAACTGTTATAAATTGAATTTATGAATGTTCGAATGTTGAAGAGGCTCAATAAACTTACCCAATAGTGCATGCTTCACTTAGCATGATGACTAAATCAACAGCGACCACAAAAGCATGAACCCATGGTGGAAGCCCGATGTGTGATTTGGATCTTTCTACTTGGTGTTGGTTATTATAATAACCAAAACATAAATTGCAGAAGCATGAACTTTAGATATTGGTTTTCGAATCTGTTAAAAGAAAACTTAAACAAGAAAAGATTGATTACATACTCATGTTCATTGTGAATTCCAAATCCGAAGAACACGTGTTCATTATGATTTTCAAATCTGAAGAACATGATAAGTTTTTCAGTTGATCTCAAGAACACTCTCTAAATCCCTCATCAACATTACACATGAATTGTATGCATGTATTACGTATATTTTCATCTGCTCCTCATCACATGTATATATAGATGGATATATATCATAATATGATAAATGGAAGTATATAGAGGATATCGAATCAAACCGGATCTCAACCCACAAAAGTTAATTAAATATTTTATAAATCGGTCTATCAACTATTTATATCTTTATCATAATAACGGGATTCAATGAGAATTCAAAACATCAATCGAAATGCATTGACAATTTTTTTAAATATTTCACATATTGGTTCCTTTAAAAAACTTAAAAAAGTTGTTCATCTCTAACAAACATAAATTTTCTTTTATGATTATCGTTATAAGCCAGAAAACATAACAAATCAAACACAAAACAAAGAAATATATTTTTACATGTGAAATATTGACAGTAATGTAATTTTAACTTCTTATCGAATATATATTATTTTTTTTTTTTTTGTTTGACAAAGAGCAGTAATCATATGGTGACAAGCATTAACTCATTGTGATTCAACGAGTTCTTTAGCTCAATCATGATTGATGAATTTCAATAAGAGTTTGATACAATATGTTAATGAATTTATTATCCTTTCGAGTAAAACCATAAACCAAAATGGCTTAGTGTTTAATCAACTTAGAATTAAGCACTCCAAAGGAAGTTTCAAAGTATTCTAATCAAATTAGTAAACATATATTATTAACTTGAATCAAGAGAACAAATAATGTAAGCCTTTATAATTGTTATTGATGATTTATGCTATAGATAATTTGATAACATGTAATCGATAAAAATATATAAAATTTTGGCTCCATTATGGATGCAATTTCCAGCCACGTTCAGCAAGTGCTTTTATCACATGCTCAGCTGCTTCTGATGTGTCTCTTAATGGAGGATAGATCCATGTTTCAGTTATCTGTAAATAGTAACACCATGAAAATAAAATACAATTTGATTGAGGGTATAGATGTCTTTTTGCCCTTTGCTATTTAAGTGATCATATTGTGTTTCAACTTACGTTCTCTTTACCAGTGAATGGTCTCAGCATCCCTCTTTCTTGCAGACATTTATGAAAATATGCAAACTTCCATGTACACCTCTCGGCTCCAATTACATAAACAGGCTTCCTGGAATGTAAAAGAAGAAAAATGAGTAAATTACCATTTTACCCTTCTGTCTACAAGTGTTATTGCTTAGGAGTGTAATTGTATTACCAGTTTTCCCTTATGTCTACAAGTGATGACGGATTAAAAAAAATCATTTTTGGACTGAGTGAGAGTAAATGACCATTTTACCCTTCTTCCCGCAAGTGATGCTGCATGAGTAAATTACCATTTTACCCTTATGTCTACAAGTGATGTTGCATGAGTAAATGACCATTTTACCCTTATGTCTACAAGTGATTGCTTAAAAGTGTATAACCAGTTTTCCCATCTGTCTACAACTGATTCTGGATAAAAAAAATTACATTTTTGTACTGGATGAGCAAATGACCATTTTACCCTTCTGTCTACAAGTAATGCTGGATGAGTAAATGACCATTTTACCCTTCTGTCTACAAGTGATATTGTTTAGAAGTATATTACCAGTTTTCCATTATGTCTACAAGTAAATTGACATTTTTGGACTGAACGAGAGTAAATGACCGTTTTACCCTTCTGCCTTAATTAAGAGACTTACCCAGTAGTGCAAGCCTCACTTATCATGCTGACTGAATCAGCAGTGATGAGAAAAGCATCAGCCAAAGCTAAATGTCCCATATGTGGATTTGGATCTACACAAACACAACAAAACATATGAAAAGGGCATTCACGTCTTTTTCACAAAACAAAATATCAAGATTCAAGAGCAAGTCCTTGTCCCACTCCCACCTTTTCCATCCCAGATATAAACCTTAGGATGGTTGCAAAATTCCTTTACCAACATCTCAGACACCTGTAATTTGGTAAAATAAAATTATTATACATATATAAAAAAATAAAAAATTAGTATACATTATACGATTAAAAAATATATATACATAAAAATATACCTGGTGTGGGGTTCTTCTAGAAAATGAAATTCTAACACTCCCACAACTTGGAAGAACATTCATTAATGATGTTGTTAACTCTCTAGCAAGATCACCACCATATCTGCAATGACCTGTAACAAAACAATTAAATAATCTTTTTATTTTTTTTACAAAAAATAAAAAGATTAAAACTCACGAATAGGTCCTCCAATGTTGACTACAAGCAAGGGTCTGGACAATAATGCCAGCTCATCATGCCAGGTTGAGGCTGCATGTTGTAATGCAGCTGAATCAACTTGATGAAGGGCTCCAAGTGTTAGCATCTAGGATTGCATTTGCATATGAATATAATATTTGGAATTAAAATTTAAGTTTTATTATTTATTTATTATGTGTGAGGATGAGGATTTCAAGAAAAAATGTTACTCACCACATTTTTTCCTTGATTGGGAGTAAATAATCCATGAAGAAACCATGGAATGTGTTTCTTTCCTTCAGGAGTGAGTGGATAATAATCATGATGAGGTGTAATTATCAAATCAAATCTATTTAGATTTGATCTTGGGTGTTGTATCTATAACAATAATAGAATCATAGATGTGGTATTTTTCAATTTTGGTCCCAAAAGATTTTCTCTCTTGCAATTTTGATCCTTATTTGAGGTTTTTGTAACATATTTTGTCCCTGTTTAAGTGGGGAGCAAAATTGCATAACCAACTATACGTTTTGTTTGGAATAGGGACCAAAAACGTTACAAGATTCTAAATTATGGACCAAAATTGTAAAAAAAAGTAATTTGCTTTACAATTTACAAATAAAAGATGCACAATCAAACCTGTATAGTGAAAACATGGTCTGGAGCTAACCGTTTAATTGAAGTTGCAACAGAGATTGTATCACGCCCAGATGCAACAACCAACAATGGACCATTTCTATCAAAAAAAGAAACAAATTTGATGTTAAAAACATGGTTTTAAATTTAATAATGATGATATATTTTGATATGATCTCAAAGAAGAAAGAAAGAAAGAAAGAATACTTTTCAAAAGTCTCTATAGCATTGGTTGCAATTAGGTCAGCATCAGCTTCCAAGATTTCTGATTGATCTATAAACATTAGGATCATAAGACATTGGTTCCCTAAAATATCATCTATAGAAGCTTATTGATATGAAAGAAAATGATTTCCCATTTGATGAATCTGTTATTTATTGTAATTTATAGACATATAACAAAATCTAGAGTGTGCTACCTGTTCTTGCAACTGATTTCTTCCCATGACTAGAAACAGTTGACTGTGGATTAAAGATTTGGCTTTTCAATCGATCTAATCTTTTGTGGGTAGAAACAGGGAGGAAATTAAGCCACTTATTGATCCCATTTTTTGGCCTATGAACACGCTGTTCAAACAATGGTAACAAATCGGCGTACAAAGTGTTAACAATTTCTCGTAATGATGTCAAATAACAACGAGAAATATGTTATGAAATGTGCCAATTCGATGTTTAATATGTTCAAACTCATTTGATGCGAATGCATATCGACAAAAATGGCTTGACAAATGTAATGATCTCGATGATGCAGAAGCTTGTATTAACATGAGAAGTCGAAATTGATAATTTTTTCCGTTTTTTTGGGGCTCAAAACAAAAGTAATGAAGCATACGAATGATAAACGCTTACATACAAAGAAAGCCGATGAGATAGACCCAAAGCTCGAACCAATCCAAAACACTGATTCTCAGCTCCGGCGAAACCATTTCCGATTATAACAGCTCGTCTAACAGTTCTGTGCATGTTTTAGTGTGTATGTAATGGAGGGAGTTGAGGTTTTGCTAGGGTTTTAGTTACAGCAGGTTCCTCCTTTGGGAGGACGATCGGATCCGGGTGGATACAACCCTTTTAGAGTCGGGTGGGTTTTTGGATTTAGTACAAAAGTTTATATAATTATATTATACTAAATAACTAATCACGTTTTGATTATATTTAGGGTATCAATTATCGACACAACATGAATCCGACAAGAATATAAACAAGTTTGGATCGAAATTTTTTGAACCGTCGACGGTCGACCCATTTATTATGTGGGTCGTGTTCGGGTTTTGAGTTTGTGTTGGTCAACCAAATCAAATCAATTCCTCCACAAATTATGATGACTACGTTTTCTACCGGATATATCATGGATGCAAACTATAAGGATGGTGTGAGTGGGGAAAACTCTTCGGAAAATAGGACAAAATTTTCCAACATCCAATTGATGTTTTTTTTTCTCCCTTTGGAGATGTTAAGGCTCCATCAAGAATGAGACAATGACATTTGGGTTTATTTCAAAAAATAGTTTGTGTTATTGCTTACATTTTGCTATTAATAATGGTTGGATTTTGTTAAGTTTGATAAGTTTATGTGTTATATAGAAATTTGCTAATGTGATTGGATTTTGATAAGTTATCTTGAATTTGATTATTCTATCTTTGATTTGTGTAAGTTATGTGTGGACCAAAAGATCATATGTTAATAATGTCATTAATTCAAGCTTGATATGTATTAGTAATCAGGGGCGGATTTACTATGGTGCCCATAGTGGTACCGGCGACACCTAGTTTTTCCGGACGTAGTGCAAAAAATTTCGATTTTTTTATTAATGTACACCTACAAACAAATGATTATATTATTATTATTATTATAGTTTAGATAAATTATCAAAGGTTGAATAGTTGAGTTGGTTTAACGCGTCCGACTTCTTTTCTTAGATGTTTTGGGTTCAAGTCCCACTCTCAACAAAAATTCTTTTTGATTTCACGCCAATTCCAGATTTCAAAAGTTTTCACAAAATTAATTTGCGCATTTTCGGTTCTAAAATTTTTGGATATCTTTCTCCCTCTCCGCGATCAAAGAGACCACAACAGTGTGTTACACGATTTCTTTCTTTCCCGCACTTTAATCTGAAAATACAAACGTCGTCATGGAGAGAGACGAAGAACGACTGCCCTGTACCATCGATAGAGAAGAAGCACCACCACCAGTACCACCCACCAGAATTCATCTACACACTAGGTATATCTCCACCATAACCGAAACAAAAATTTCGTTTTTAATGTTCTAGTGTTGAACATTAATGCAATTGGGGTTTACCTTTTTTGATGTTTTAGGGTTAATAAAAAATTATTGGACAGGGCATCTTTTGTAAAATGGATTTCCACATCCTTGGTAACATCGCAACATCGATTTAACAGTCAATTAAGGTGGTGTTAATGGATCAATTGACTGATTAAAATTGCCCCTTTATTCGCACAAAACCAATATGCCCCTGCTTTAACAGTTTGTACCATCAGGATTTTCTTAATAAAAGCAAGTCATCAGGATTTTCTTAATAAAAGCAAGTCATGTTGACTGCTTTAACAGTTTGTGACCAAACTGCCCCTATATACAGTTTCTTCTATTGCAGCATCATCAGGATTTTCTTAATAAAAGCAAGTCATGTTGACTGCTTTGCTTGTTTGTAATGACTGTTTTGCTTGTTTGTAATGATACTCAAGCTTGACCAAACTGCCCCTGCTTTAGAGTTTGTTTTCTTTTTCTTCTTTTTAATTGAAATAAACAACCTGCACTCAAAAATCATATGGATTCCAATATTGCAGCTTAACAAAGAGCTTGATACAGGGACTTTAACACATCTACTTGAGGGATTGCATTATGATAAAAATGAAACATATTTACCCTTATAAAAGCTTTTCTTTCACTTGGAAAGTAAAAATATACATATATGATTTTCCTTATAAAATTAAAAATATAAATATATGATAAAACTGAAACATCATGTTCTAGCTTTTCAAGTCATCTTCCCTTACTTGGAAAGTAAAAATTTACATATATGATTTGCCTTATTAAAGCTTCTGTTCACTTGTTAATAACTTGCATCTAAGTATTGGACTAATTTTTCTTATTTTTATTTCTCTAATTTGATACCCCTTCTCACTCTCAAGTTTATGCTTTCCTTATACACAAGTCATGGGTTTGTTAATCTTAACCGACCCGACACAAACCCGACCCAACACGGACCCTTTTTCCAGGTCTATGTTATCTTATATTATCCGATTTTTTTTGTGCAACTACCGCTAGTTATTCCTGCGTCTGCCCCTGTTAGTAATGTAATTGATTCGAAATGATTATGTTAAGCTTGATAAGCTACATCTATTTAGTAATGTGATTGTCTGAATTTGAGTATGATTGTTTGAAGTTCAGTAATGTGAATGTCTGAATATAAGTCGATCAAATTGATTGGATTATGGTCAAAATATTGTTCATGAAGTGTTCATGGGTATTTATTGATCTTGAAACCAAATGAAAGAATCCATTCACAATTGTTATGAATTTATTATATTAACCTTGATAAGTTACATACTTTTAAAATTACAATTGCTCTAAATTGATTTTGTTATGCTTGATATGTATTAGTAATGTAACTATTATGTTGATGAGTTTTGAGTATTGTGATAATCCTACCACAATTGCTCTAAAATTGGTTTGTTCAGGAAAGAAAATTGGATGTGTGAAAGGTTGACGGAATTTACTGATAAAGTAGTTGTTGGGAAAATGATTAAGGTGATGCTTTCATTATTTCATAATAGCTCTGAATTGGGGTTTATTCAAGAAAGAAAAACTGGATGTGGGACAAGGTTGCCAAAAAATACTAATAGGGTGGTTGTTGGAAGAAAGGAGACGAAGGTTGCCAAAATTTACTCGAGTTGGACGGTGGATGGTGGTGGTGACTTGGAATATATGGACGATGATGGTGGTGGTATCTAGTTCTTCAAGTGTTCAATGACATATCATCTCACATGTGTTATTTATGTGGTTTGACATAAAATATGCATGTCACCTCGTATTTCATTAGGTTATACATGGTAACATATTAATAAAAGGTTTTCTTCCTTTTATTAAGCATGTCATAAGAAAATGCACAGAAATCAATTCAATTATCTTTTATTTTTTTTTTAAAACTTCGTTGGTTATAAAGACAATAAACCTATGTAAAATAACTAAATATTACAAAGAAAATGAGGCAATAAACCTATGTAAAATAACTAAATATTACAGAGAAAATGATAAATTGGCATGCGTATCGTGTTATCATTGATTATGAAAGAGGGAGGTTACTATCCTTATGGTCAAAATAGTGGCCATTTATAATAGGCAACTCATAAAACATTCTCATTATGTTAGAATAAAACGATTTATAAAATACTATTTATGTAATTCAATAAATATTAAAAAAAAAAAAAAAAAAAAAAAAAAAAAAGTTGATAAAATCTTTGTATTTAAATATTTTGTTTTATTTAATAATTAACACAAACAATCAAAAAAAATGTTATCAGCATCAAACTCCAGTGGACTATGTATTTATAACATTTTTAAACTTCTAAATTATATCCCTTTTTAACAAATTAGTACTTTTTAAAATTTTATTAAAATTCTCATACTATCCACAAATTCTTCTTGTTACAATGATGGTGTAGAAACATGCTCAATTGGCATGTATAGGTAGTATGAGGATTAAAGTATGTTTCTAAAAACATACCTATTTAAATAAGTTTATAAGGAATACAAAACCTTTACCAAGAACAAAAACATTTGGACTACGATATTGGTCAGGGGCTGCGCGAACGCAAGCCCCCACTGGCACAAATTATGATGTAGGCTCGACCACTTGGGCCGACCTTAAGTTAGCACCCATCCGTAGTGCAATGGAAGTCACTAACCTAGGCCATGGTCCACCTTGACCAACCATTGACCCCATCCAGGTAAGTAAGTAATCCGTTTGCCTCGTGTTTATTTTATACAGCTAACTCTCTCTTTCTTTTTCTTCTTACTGGCGATGTGGGATTACATTAAAAGTCATATTCCATTCCAAATACAACTCTGAGCTCTCGTAATCTTTCACACCTTTTACTTTGAAGACATCATTATTGTTGAATGAATAAATTGATTATTATCATGTGTGTGAAACAAAACAAAAGATTAAATTAATACAGGCTTATATAAGCCAGAATAAAAATATATGGTATACATCAAGCTGAAAACAAAGACATACATTTAAATGTCTACTCCTGAGTCCTGACTATAATACATATTTTTAACTTTCTTTAAATGAGAATTTTACTTTATGGAAAAGCAGTAATCGTCTAATGATAAACATGAACACTATTTGATTTCAACTTCTATCTTTATCAAAACTAGATGTTGAATTTGTATCAGATTCCTTGAACTTTGATAATTTATCAACAAGAGATTGTGATTGCAACTAAAACACATTGAACCATTTGAGTTTACTAATAACACAAGAATGTCAAATACTTTTGAAAAAGACAAAAGACAAATGAAATGCAAAGGTTTGATCACTAAAAAAAATGAAAACCCTGATTGATAAAATGGTGAAAGTATGTTGTGTTTTTATGTATTTTTCTCTAGCTTAAATAGATAACATCATGGATGTGATCTCCATCAATGCTCGGCTACCTCAGTTGTGTCCTGTAATGGAGGATGCATCCATGTTTCACTTATTTGTAAACAATAACACAACAAACATACAATTGGAAATTAAATACAATTTGTCGGGGGTATTAGTGTCTTTTTCCGTTGCTATCGAAGTTTTAGGGTGGTTTTAAATCGTGTTTGTTTGTACACTTACATTCCCTTTACTCTTGTAGGCATTTATAAAAGTATGCAAACATCCATATACACTTCTTCTCTCCAATCACATAAACTATAGGTTTCTAAAAAAAGTAATAAAGGAAAAAAAAAAAAAAAAAAAAAAAAAAGACATGGTAAATGACTGTTTTACTCTTTTCTGTATGGTGTATATCATGTTGAATTAGAGTAAATTACCACTTTACCCTTCTCTTTGCAAGTGGTGATATATTTAAAAATGATTTTATCTTTGGACCAAATAAGAAACTACCTTTTTACCCTTCTGTCTCTACAAGTGCTGCTAAATAAGAGTAATGACTATTTTACCCTTATGTCAACAACGTAAAAGATTGTTTCTTTTTGGGCCGACCGTCTGAATTTAATCTAAATAGAAGTAAATGATCATTTTATCATTTTTGTCAAGTGATGTTGAATAAAATATTTGAGATGCATTATTATAAATTAAAATTGAGATGCATTATTATAAATTAAAATTGTTAATGCCAAGATATTAAAAAGGTTCGAGACACAATAGGGCAAGCCTCATTCGGTAATCATTCTATTATTAAAGCCGTAAAAAGTCATCATCATACAAGAAAACAAGTGGAAACTGTATTCAGCTTTACGTTTTCAAATAGGAAAAATAAAATTTTGAAAAATCCGTAATAAAAAAATATTACTGTTTGTTTTGAAGATCTAAACGTCATAAATATATGAAAAAAATTAAGTCAACAATTAGCTCATCACAGGAGTAGGCTTTACAAGAAAACTCGAACTGATGAATTTGGCAGGGGCTGCGCGAACGCAAGCCCCCACTGACACAAATTATGATGTAGGCTCGACCACTTGGGCCGACCTTAGGCTAGCACCCCTCCTCAGTGCAATGGAGGTCACTAACCTAGGCCATGGTCCATCTTGACCAACCATTGACCCCATCCAGGTAAGTAAGTATTCCAATGTCCTCGTTTCCTTTTTATACACCTCATCTCTCTATTACTTTCTATCCACTGCCGATGTGGGATCACATAAAAAAATTCATGTTCACTATTCTAGTCTCGTTTCTTTTTCCTCTTCCTTCTCCTGTGAACATCAAAATTCAAAACTAACGCATATGCATTTTCTTTTCAATCAAGGCTTATATATAAACTACAACTAAAACAAAAGCCAAAAAAGAAGATATACATTTACGTGTATGTTAATGATTAATCAACAAAAAATGTAATCATGATCGGACTTTGATTCCTATGTATCATTAGAATTTAAAAAATAAAAAAAACAAAAAAATACACTGAACTTGTAGTGTATTCTATCTCGTATATTGTACTAAATGTGTATGGATTATGAAGCAAAACTTATATCATAAACTCTTTGATATTTGACATAGTATATATGTAGTTGAATCATATTGTCATATGGCACCGCAACTAGATCCGTTGAAAATAACTGATACCTGATTACCTAGCCATCCCAACCCATTTTGAATTCGAGTAGATCGGGTCGGGTAAGCAAGTATCAGATTCATAAATTCGGTAATTGGGTAACCCGATATTTAAATAAGTCGGGTATCATGTATGTTTAAAAAAAAATTGGGTATACCGGATACTCGATTAAAAAAACACCTAATATTCTTAACTTATTGATCCATATGGATTTATTAATTTATATAGTTATTGTTCCTTCTAGTTTGAACCAAATACGACATGGATTTATTATTTACAAAGTAAAGAGTAAAATCTAAATTGCACTTTGAAAAAAAAAATAATGCTTACATATAAAGAAATATAACGAAAATGAATCGCACGATTAGATACTTTTTGATTACTTTTTTCGAAAATGAATGGGACGGTTGGATACCTTCTGAATACGTTTTTTTTAGTCAAATACACATCATATTTCAACTAATGTAACGACCCAAAATTATAAGGTAAATTTTCATTTTTAATTCAACCGGAAACATCGATTATCTTTTTTCTAGTTAGTCAAAAGTATTTCAAAATAAAAACTGTTATCAGAGTACAATCCCGAAATCATAAAGTTGTAGAAACATGAGTGGTACATTCCGATCAAGTCGAGCACTTCCCTTTCGAACCTGAAGTACTTGAAACCATAACCATAAAAACCGTAAGCACAAAGTTTAGTGAGTTTCCAAAAATAGCTAGCATCCTACATAACATACATTAGGCCTAGCCCTTCCTGATCCATGGGCCTAGCCCAACACACAAATGGGCCTAGCTCGTCATATAGTGGGTCTAGCCTAACATACAATGCAAGAGTCACAAAGACAACTAGCATAAGAGATCGTAGTGGGCCGGCATTGGTGCCTTCAACCCACGGGTACAATGAGGAGACTCGCCTTGATCCAAGATAACCAAATACACGAGTTGTTGCCACCGGAATCCTCACGCTGAACACAACCAAATTATCCATAATCAATATTTAAGGTATTTTCCCAAAATCCAAGGTCCAAGCCATATATAATCCTTCCAATGGGTAAAAGACCATTTTACCCCTCTCATAACCGACCCCACAACCTATGGCCTAAACTCCAAAAGACCCAAGGCCCGAAAATGAGCATCTCAAGAGTACACCCTACGTATTGAACTCGTACGCCCCATGTACTGTTTTCCGATGCACAATGTATTACTCACCAAGCCTAAGGACGGGGACACCATGCTCTACATTGAGCGTACGCGTATGTACGACCAGCGTACTTACCAGGTGACTAAATCCTTCATTAAGCACTTAATGCTTAATACCAAAACGTCTAAACTTCGATCTAACCTCTAAATAAGGTCTTAATCCATAAAGTTGCCAACTTTACTCCCTTGCATGCCTTAATGGGGACCCAAAACCCGTTTTTATCCATCTAAACCCATAATATGAACCCCAACTTATGCATGATTCAACCAACCCCATCCAGATGACATTTTTATGCACCCACAACCTCAGAAAATGCTAAGATCTAACATTCTAAGCTCCTGGAATAGCTCATACTCACAAGAATGGCTATATGGACCAAAATAAACCCAAAACATGCCTTATACTAAATATAACACATAGAGTCGTCAAGTTAGAAGCTTTATACCTCCTGGAAGTTGATAAAGATTATTAGAGCTTGGATCCACAAGCTCCAAGCCAAGCAATGATTCCAACAAGATCTCCTCCTTCTCCAAGGCACACCAAAATCATACCAAATCACTCAAAAGCCTCAAGAATGCTCAAATTAAGGCTAGGGTTTCGAATTTAGGGTTAAGGTTGATGGAGGTTGGAGATAATAGGGTTTGACATAAGTTAAGGACTTTAAATATGGTCCAATACCCTAAATTAGGGTCTGCACCTAACTGGAGTATGCCTTGCGTAACGTACTACAAGGCCATGCATGATCCATTTGAGATAGTATGCCTGGCGTATACCCTGTACACCCAGCATACTGGGCTTAGCCCAAAAACCTCCTAATTTCTGAAAGTCATAACTTCTTCGATCTAAGTCTAATTTTGACGATCCTTATATCTACGGAAAGGTAATGATAATATCTACAATCCTATCAACTCTCATTTGCCTTAAAACTTTTCGAACTTAAATCCAAAATTCATAAAATACTTAAATTATCACTTTACAATTATACCCTTGGGCTCTAAAACACAAACCAAACTCTCGGATCTCATAATCTACATTATCCACATCCAAAGGGGTCTAAATCTCTATTTCCCCAAGGCCCCAAGCCTTATGATAACTGATCTTCAGGTTATAACCCCGAATTGGGAAACGATTCGAAACAGGGTGTTACAACTCTCCCCCACTTAAATTATAGTTTGTCCTCGAAATCACTCCTTACCACCCTCTTGACAACTAAACGCTCCGACCAATACCTCTTGATTCCCCGAAACACCGGAAAGGTTGACTCATACTCTCGGCGACCCTCCAAAGCTACCATCAAAACCTAGGGGTGGCAATTGATGACACGACACGAAAAAAATACACGAAACGAGACGAAATTGAGACGAAATTGAAAATTGAATTCGTGTTCGTGCCAGGTGTAAAAAAACACGACGTCATGTCGTGTCGTGTTCTTGTTCAAAATTTGACACGAAATTAACACGATTTAACATTTTTTGTCGTGTTTTTCGTGTTTGTCGTGTCTTGCATGTTATGTATGAATAAATATTAATTAAATACATTAATTTTTATTTCATGTTATCTTTGTCGTGTAGTGTCGTGTTTGTCTTTTTTTAATCGGTTTGTTTTCGTGTTAGTTAAAAAAAACACGAGATCGTGTCGTGTCGTGTTCGTGTTACATAATACCTTGTCGTGTCATGTCATGTCAGACAAAAACACGACACGATAGCCCGTTTTGCCACCCCTATCGAAACCCAACCTTATCATAACTTACACTCCCAATGGTGAACAACTCACTGATCCCTTATCATACAAACAAACACCTTACTGCTATAATTCCTAAACCCCCAAAACCTTGTCTGACCTCCACACATGTAGGACCATCCCGAAACACAAGCACCAGGTCCTCTTACTTAATCTGAACTGAAAACATCATTTTGATCTTGAATTATCCAACTGGCACCCTTGGCAGGTAGATTCCTCAACCATAGCTTGTTGATGAAAATATCTTTTGTATATACAAGGACAACTCCCAACGTGAGTCTCGATCATTTGTCAACCCGGTACATAACTCACATCCCAAAATCCAAATATTTACACTTGCATTTTGACCGAAATATTCTGATTCCACAACGACCTTCCACTAAACTAAGATATAAAATCCTCAATCCACCGTGGAGACTAACAGTCTCACCCTGGTCCAACCACCCGTCTCCTACTGAGAGCCTGACTGATAAGGCTACCCTAACATATACATCACATGGATACCAACCACTAACCACATATTCATTATACTCTAAATGTCATCCAATACCTTGCTCCAACCAATCTTCATCGGGTCTTACCCATACTATCATAACCATATGGGCCTTGCCCACGGGTCTTACCCATACTGCACAATCGAACGGGCCTCGACCACGGAACTGTTAGGTTTTAAGCATTCTAACACTCCTAAGTGTACATGCAACCCTAAATACCTTGGATCTATGTTTTCTCTATTATACATGCAAATATGAACTTTCCAAGGTATTCATCCTAACTAGCATAATAACATTGATTCAAATGAATATATCAAGTTAGAATTACATACCTCTTTGATGTAGATTATCTTCATGAAGCTTGAGTGCCTAGTGCCCTAAGTGTGACACCTCAAATGGTTCACATAACACCAAATACAATTGGAATAAATTGAGAGAACATACACACTTCATGAAATCGGCCAGCCCTTCATTCTCACACATAGTGGGTGATTTCTTGAGTTATTAGGGTTACACTATGTAACTCATAACTTTACCCATTCCTTATGCTCCATGGATTTTAACCTCCATGGAGTATCCATGGGTCGCCCCATTGACTTAGTCCAACATAAGGAATCTTGGATCACAATCCCACATATATAAGAATGAATGATTTACACAATCAACCCATATATTTAATTAGTCTCTTTTTGATCACTTAATTAATTCCAAATTAATTATTGATCAATACTAATTAAATAACCTTATTAATATATTAGAACTTATAGTATATTAACAAACCTTAAGTGTTATTTCTCTCATTATAGTCTATCCAAATGCATGATGCCATGCAACCCAAATGGACCATGACGAGTCGGGTCAAGTCTCACCAATTATAGTTATAGACTTATACATTAATCCAACAGTCTCCCACTTGGATAAGTCTAAAACTATTATTGCGTATGACTTCAAGAACCGACTGGCAATCGTAGCTCTCAAAAGCTTATCTCGAACCCTGACCTTGTCGATGAACTTTGACCTTTGTCAATGACTTGTCCATTAGATAAGGGATCATATATTCCTCCATTCTAGATATCATATGGACTGAGACATGGATTATAATCATTCTCTCTGTCCATTTGTTGTTTCCCGATTTCCGATTTATGACGACTGACTAATTGAACAAATCAAATCAGTCTAGGCCCGACTGAGCACTTACATTTGTCATTATCAAATCATCAAGGGGCCCACAGATATCGCTTTTATCTCGAAGGTAAAAGGAATGGATAAACTTCGACTCATATGGCTTGTTCTACTACTTGTTGAATCATACATAAAGGCACGTTTTATAACATCGAGTTACCGAATGCGTTTCGTGCAATCAATGTACAACCAACTCATAGTAACAACTCATATCTCTAGGTTTGAAGAATATAAGATATTATCGTCTCATGATCACTTGTGATAAAATCCATGAAGTGATTCCAATGAGCGCGGGTTGAATCCAATACTCATAACTTATGAACACTCATGAGTGTTGTAGCTCTTTGTCCAACATCTTAGACCTCTACAAGCCAGCCCATGACAGTCTTAATTCATATCTACTCCCAACATATGACCGACTGTGGATGGTTTGAATAACTTAGTCATCCAGAACAATGACCTAGTTATTCTGGAAGTTAAAACATGCAAAGTGAAACACAATAATAATTGAATCCAATATGGTATCAAAACCTATGAACATAAATAAAACACCTTTTATTTATCAACATATGATTAAACATTATTCATTGTATACTGTTTCAGCTATCAACTTTATTCTTGAATTTAAAACAATAGTTGTCCCATGCTCCAAGCATGTACATTATGTTTTCTAAACACTAGTCATGTCATACACCAAGTATGCATACTATGTTTGTCTATGATCTTTACTTTGTGAAATAGATCAATTGAACATAACTCCAATGATCCTCTTTTCACAGTCCCAAATCCTTACTACAAATGCAAGAATTCCAAATTCATGCCATTTACTGAAATTTGTTAGATTCTAAACTTATATGCATTGATCCTCTTGTAATGATTATGCACAAAGTCAGAAAGACTTGATCACAACCATTACAGAGCATTCCAAAGGAGATCAACTCCTTGGAAACATCCTTCTTGCATTAAGTTTCCTAATCTTACATAGATTTAATAATTTATAACTTTGAAACATTTCCATATTCCATTTTAACTATCACTTCTGAACAAGAGTTGCCTCTTTACAGATTATGTCAATATGGTCCTTCCAGAATTATCACTATACTTCCAACTGTCCTTGAGCAACCAATCTTTGGTGAACCTTAGATTATCCTCGATAATTGTTTAAGCCTTTTAGTCATATCCAATTCTAGACCTTTTCCCCTCTTAATGCCCCAAACATTTGGAAAATTTTAGAAAATATGAATATAGCACATGTAATCGATCCTATATCTGAAGCATATGGAACACGATTTCATGATGTCTCACATAAAGACTAAACCAGTCTTTTGTTATAACATTTCCATTTCTATTTGCCAAGTTCTCATAATTCAGGTTATGAAAAGGGATGCCGTAATCATAATCGAATTTTAGAACGCAAATAATGGATCCATATATATAATTTTCTTATGTTGAACCATTCCAACATAACATTCATATATATATACTTGACTAGATACGATTAAGACCTCAATCTAAGCTTTTAGATTTGAGATGAAGTATAATTTCCTCTCCCTCAATTATAGCAAAACAACTATTTCCCAATTGAAACTTTTTGTTTTTTATAATTAACATTGCTAACTTGCAACCTTTATCATAATTATCATGCTCCCACTAACATGATGATTATTAGCATAACACTTATGCTCCCACTAGCTTTGACATGTACTCAGAAATCAACTGGACTTCTAGAAATCAATACTTTATTGACTTTCTTACCAAAGTTTAGATTTCTGATACTAGATTGCTTTGATAAAACTTTATCAATATCATACACCTTATCTTAGATAGCTCACAGGTGTGTCTAAACAATTTTACGAACTATGAAAAGGGATGTCGTAATCATAGTCTCGATTGTTTAGACCTTTGTCACTTCTCACAAGTCCATGTTAGTGTGTCGGTTAACCACACACGCTCCACTAAAGACTTTGAGAATGCAAATATCACAATTGCTATCTAGCTAAATACTACTTAGTGAAAGTGTTTCCTCACCATCATTTTCACGAATCAGAGAGAAACCTTATGACACTTAGATTTAATGGTGTATGTGTTCTTATCCATGTGAATTATCAAAACCATAGTCACAAGACAAGGATAATGACAAATCCAAACTCATATGGACTGAACTCAACCTTAATTTCTTGCTACCTGGCATCTTAAGGGCCTGCCATTGCTTCCAAGTTGTTGTGCAACCAATTGAGAATTCTAAGAAATCATATGCAAAGCCAACTTTAATTGCAATGGGCACAGAAATAGAAATATGTCAACACGATAGGTTATAAACCTCACGTCGTGTGCTAGTGAAGAACTTCAGTTTTTATTCTTGATTAGTTCTTGAGACTTTCAAGACCTTAAAGAATCCCACTGTCCTCTTGACATATAAGACTTTCTTGTCAGATATTCAAGAGATAGTGTGGATTCTAATCAAGACAAACACTTCACACAATTGGCCTTAGTTGGTCTTTGTTTTATCTAAAACATCACAACTTACCAATTTCAAATGTACAAGAGTAGAAAAGTTTTACTCTTACATTTGACATATGTTTTAAACCTTCTCTAAGACATGTCACTCAAGTTACAATCTTGGAGTATGACTCTAAGACTTGTATTGGAACGAAGTATGACTCATCTTCTTGATTTAACCATTTCAACAATTCAAGATTCATCTTCTTAGTCATAAGAATGCACTAAGATTTCCTTAAAGAACTAATTGTGCTATGGTTTCTTAATCATTAAGATGATCACAAAAACTGATACTAAAGTACTCTCCCATCTTTTCAGATTTGAGAAACTTTTATATTTCTGCCTAATCTGACTCTTCTTATTCGTTCTACCTTACATTGGAACTTTTCCAATGTTTCATAATTATACTTAAACTTGTAAGTATAACCATATTTATTGAGCTTTAGTAAATTATGACGAATAATCTTATCGATCTTTTGTGGTGGACTTGACCAGTGCACAAGAATGTGTACTCGATCCCTTAGTCCGTTACTTGAGTCACACATCCATGTGAACAGGTAGTTAGTCTTAATTTTTTCCAGTGCTTGAAAGTTCTCATTTATCATGCTATATAACTTGCATGATCCCAAGTTCCGGTCCAATTAAAACTTGGGTGATGAGGATCTTTCCTTATTTGGTAAATTTAGACATTACCACAAATGAAAGAATCAATTTCATATTTCCACTCTTGCTATTAATGGAATCATATAAGAAACAATTTTTTCACAAACGCCACTGTAAGGATACATAAAATAAATAAAATCAAAAATTTCCTTTTATTTTTAAAAACTTTGCGGAAAAACTTATCCTTACAATCCATATGAAAACTTGTTGTTATCTATTCCTAAGCAATATCTCATAACTCCTAAGAAGTAGCTCAAGAATCCGATCTTCAAACTATGCGATAGAAATCCATCTACGCGATCAGATTCAACATATTCTTTCTTTAAGTGTCTTCACTTTTCTTTAATTCTTAAAACATCACCATGTGACCTAGTCACATCATGTATTAAGAATCTCATGGTAGAAAACTTAGCAGAGTTAGATAGTGGACTTTACCTGAAGTATAGTCAAATTTATTGACTTTAACACCCTTAGGTAAATTGGCAGCTTCACAACCAATGCCCCTTCCTTTGGAAATTTAACATATGGACACTTTGGTAATGGAACATGAGACTATCACAGACTTAGCCTTTCTCTTTACCATTTGGTCAACCGGGTTGACTATGGCCGATCCCTTTCCATTAGGAAGAGAGAGCTTTACTGGATATCCAATGTCATTATTGTCAGTGTCCACAAGTTTTAGGAAGTTGATCTTAGCTAATAAATAAGATCATTAAGGGTTCTGTCATAGTCTGTTTCATAGGAGTCCCAAAGGAACTCACTACGTGACTTAGAAAGTGATTGAACCACCAACTTTCTCAAGACTTTGACACCCAACTCTCCCGGCTTGTCAATATGTGACTTCATCTCCAAGATGTGATCACACCTAGACCTTGCCTTGCCAATAGGGCTTGAGTGACCTTGAACTTGTGGGTTAGGGAGAATAATAGGAGGAGGTGAAAGAAGTATGATTTCCATGGGACATCATCTTCATTTAGGAAAGCTTGTTTCAAGAGATTTTGGGAAGATCATAAATGTCTACACCAGACATCTTTTGGGAGATATTCAAGATAGTTGATTTAAAGTCCTTAATATAACACCCAATATGAAATATTAAGGCTAGGACCCAACACAATAATTTTATAACTTGGAAGAGGGATGCCGTAATCCAAGCTATAAAATATTTGAAGGTAGGTGAATGACGATTCACCAATTTCCACCAAGATAAACGAAATGTATTATTATGTTTTAATTGGATTTGAAACTCCTAGATCTTTTGAGATTCATTGAACTGTTCAATGGCATGTTTCAATCTCGAGTGTGCCCTTTAGGTTTTGTGACTGGGATGCCGAGGATCACAAAACAAGGTGTGAAGTAACCATGCAAATATAATTGGTACCCTTAATATTTACCCCTTAATCGATGTGTCGGTTAACCACACACGCTCCACCGATACTATGATAAATATTAAGTTACCCTTTACCTACCTTGTTAAGTCCAGGTTAGTGTGTCGGTTAACCACACACGCTCCAAGCAAAGTGCAAAGTGTAATTTCATGACTTAGCACCTTATTCACTTTTTCCTAAGTAACTAAGATTGGGTATTTATAAATGGTTTAGTTACTTAGTATTTATCATTAATACTTTTAATGAAGGGAGAATTATAGTCTTTGTCCTACCCGTTCGACTAATGACCCTCCACCAGTCAAGGAAGCGGTGGGTGAGAGTGGACACCTATTAAACTGTCATTTTATAGGCAATAACCTTATACCCCCCTTATAGACCGGCTTCGTGAATGAGGCCTACTAACGGTAAGACTGACTTTACTCTTATAAATATAAGTATTATTAACTTATAATATTATAAAGTATAAGGGTTGAATTTTAACTTTTTAAAAATTCTAAGGTCTAACTTGGAATTAAAGTATTCATAAGTGAAAACTTTTCAAATTCCAAAACTTGAGGGCAAGTTTTGAAACTATTCAAAACTAATTAATTCCATAACTTATGAGTTTAAAGTAGTTTTAATTAAAAGACTCTTCAAGTTCCATAACTTGAGGACAAGTTATGGAAGACTTTAAACTAATAAAAGAATGTAACTTTTCTTTATTTTGTAACTTATGGAATTAATTAAGGTTACATATTTTGTTACTTAATGAAGTGACTCTTGAACCTCCATAACTTTAGGACAAGACTCTTCATTTTTGTAACCATTGCCAACTTTTATGAGTTTTATGAAACTTAAATGTGACTTTTCATATAACTTGAGGAAAAGTTACAAAAACACATTTTAGAATCAACTCTTAGATTAAAATGGATTAAAAACACATAATCAAACTTTTTCATGTAATTAGCATAACTTTTAAACTAATACAAAACATGAATCTATTGACAATTATCTTTGAAATTGGATTAGTATGAACATTACCACACCAAAAATAAGTTTATAAGTCCAAAAACAGCTTAGGGTAATGTTCCTAATCCATTTCTAGCAAAAAAAACTCGAAAATATGATGTTTGAGGCTCCTACTCGTCGAGTGTATCAACCTACTCGACGAGTAGGATGATTTTCTTCATGGACTCGGCGAGTTCATCAGTGGAATCGGCAAGTTCATCAGTGGACTCGGCGAGTCCAGTGCCCAGAAAGCCAGAAAATCGATTTTTTCAGCATTTTTCAGCAATTTGCATCAAGTATAATTGAAAACAAGCCTAGGCTCTAATACCACTGTTAGGTTTTGAGCATTCTAACACTCCTAAGTGTACATGCAACCCTAAATACCTTGGATCTATGTTTTCTCTATTATACATGCAAATATGAACTTTCCAAGGTATTCATCCTAACTAGCATAATAACATTGATTCAAATGAATATATAAAGTTAGAATTATATACCTCTTTGATGTAGATTATCTTCATGAAGCTTGAGTGCCTAGTGCCCCAAATGGTTCATACAACACCAAATACACTTGGAATAGATTGAGAGAACATACACACTTCATGAAATCGGCTAGCCCTTCATTCTCACACATAGTGACCGATTTCTTGAGCCATGGGATTCTTTTATATGGTGGCTATTAGTGTTACACCGTGTAACTCATAACTTTACCCATTCCTTATGCTCCATGGATTTTAACCTCCATGGAGTATCCATGGGTCACCCCATGGACTTAGTCCAACATAAGGAATCTTGGATCACAATCCCACATATATAAGAATGAATGATTTACACAATCAACCCATATATTTAATTAGTCTCATTTTGATCACTTAATTAATTCCAAATTGATTCTTGATCAATACTAATTAAATAACCTTATTAATATATTAGAACTTATAATATATTAACAAACTTTAAGTGTTATTTCTCTCATTATAGTCTATCCAAATGCATGATGCCATGCAACCCAAATGGACCATGCCGGGTCGGGTCAAGTCTCACCAATTATAGTTATGGACTTAGACATTAATCCAACAGGAACTCACCCAATCGAGTATTGTGCGGCCCCAACATTGACTTAGACCCAACGATCCTTGTACCAACAAAGAAAAATCCTCTGACAATATTGTCCGCCTCGATCAAGGCATGTGATGATCCTCTTTCAACCTCACGACCATTCCAACAATTGCCTACCTCAATCTGATGAATACTGCGAGTCCATCACAGACTTACATCACTTCCTTGATAGCCTATCATCCTTGTGTATGTTACGACTACCCCGTATTCTTGCAACACTCCCACAACTTCCTGACAACCCTGTGAATGCTACGGCTGCCCCATAGTCTTACAACACTTCCATACCGCCTGTCAACCATGATCATCATGATTTGAACCTAAGTTTCTATGTCCCAATCAGGTGTTCGGGTCATGCTTCGAACCCCGAAGCCTTCATCATACAATCAGGGGTTATGCTTCGAACCCCTTAACAACTGTCATTCCTACTGAGCAACGCTAACATTTTTTTAACTTTGACTTCGTTTTTGAACTAATCTTGCTAATCTGTCCACTGATCTTCCAAGTGATACCCCTAAATTGATTCCACTATTGGCACCCAACAACTACCTGACCATCAAAATCCAGCTCAACAAGACGTATCCCACTCATAACTCTCGGCATGAAAATGTCATATAACAATACTTGATAATAAAAACTATGCATTAGCAGAGAATTAAACCAAAGATAACACCTTACACATACAAGTACATGATTCATAAGCAAATTTATACAGATAATAAGGTATGAAGAAAACAAAAGATAACGTATATGCGATAGCATCTGATGGAACTATGGTCTCCCATGACTAAAGCTACAATGCTCAAATCCTCATTGTTGGGGCTTATACCTTACCCTCATGACCATTAGTGATCCTCAAGGTAACCAGAGCAGGTGCACTCACTACTCCACCCCTCAACATGGACAATCGACCTTCTTGTGGCCCACCTGGTTGCACTGTAAACACCTCGTAACCGGTCCATGGGGCAATCCCTACTGGAACGACCCATCTGACCACAACTGAAACATCCGTGACTCATCTCCCAACATCCTCTCTCATGGGTCCTACTACACTTAGAACAGCGTCCCCGCCCCTGATGGCCTCCTAAACGTGAATCCTGAGTCTTGGGCCTCTTTTCGTGGCCCGCTGCGATTTAAAATTGCTCTAACTTCCTTTTCCTGAGGTACTCCAAATCGATATCCCACTCTTAGGCCCTAGAAATCATATTATCTAGGGTCTCGCACTCCGACAAACTCACAAAATCCCTGATGTCATCCCTCAACATATCATGATACCTTACTTTATTTATCTCCTCACCCGCTGCAACTGCGGAACCAACAGAGACCGCTCCTAGAAGTTGGCACTGATTTCTGCCATAGTCTTAGTCATCTGGAGAAGTTCTTGAAACTCCCTCGCCAACTGTTGCACCTCAATAGTTGGTGCAAACTTTACCATAAACTAGGTCACAAACTTTTCCCAAGTCATTATCTTTAGGGCTTTGCCTCCCAAAGCGAAGTCTACCTCCTCTCACCAATCTCGAGCTTTGTTTTTCAGAAGATAAGAAGCAAATATGACCTTCAACCCCACAATGCAGAAACTCGTCCGGAAAGTGTTCACCATATCTACCAACCATCTCCTACTAGCAATGGGGTCTTTCTCCCCAAAGAATGTGGGCGCTCCACAAGCACGAAACTCTCGGAAAGAAAGAATGTGAGCACCCACAATAGCCATAATCTCAGTGCGGAATGCACCCATACGCTCATCCAAAATCTCCATAATCTCATACTTAACCATTCCAAAGATCACAAGAGTCTGCCCCAAAATACCGTGGATAATCTCCGACGAGATGAACTCCTACACCCACTCATCAATCGACTCAGTATCTATAACATCCCGATGTTGAGGTATTTTTTCAGTTATAACCCTATGTATGATTAAACATTGCATTTTGGTCCCCGAGTACAAAATGGTTGGAATACATATATACCCTAGGTGGGATTACACCTTGTATGCGGGGCGTATGTAGAGAAAATGCAAACCCTAATTTTTAGGGTTTGGTCCATATATAAACATCATTATCTCTTATTTCTCATTACCTCACCAACCTCCCTCTATGAAAAATTGACACCAAGCAAACCCTAAGTGAGAAGTGTGCATTTTGAGCCTATCGGTGTACTTTGGTAGTGTTATTGAAGAAGAAGAAGGTAGTGAGAAGATCTTGGAGCTTGGAAGCACTTTGGATCTTAGATTATCCTCTTGTTAGCAACCTCTTGAAGGTAAAAAGTTCACAACTTGATCGCTTCATCATGTAGATCTAGCCATTTCTTCCTTTATGCCACTTTTTGGTCCCAAATATGGTGATTCTTGAACATGGCATGTTCTTGATCAAAAAGGTCACCCTTTCAGACCTTATGGGGGGTCTTAAGTCATAAAAATGTATTCTTTACGGTTGGTTTTACTCCATGCATGCTATAGAAGGTCTTAATGCATTAAGATGTTGATATTTTATGTTTTAAGCACTTATTGAACATGCAAAGTCATAAAGTAGGAAACTTTATGACTCGTGATGGTATTTTAGCCTTAGATATCAATTGGAAATATTAAGTCAAAGAAATACGTGCTTAATAAGCTAAGAGGAGGGTTGTTGCGTACGGTTGGCATACCGCAAGGTACGTTGCGCCTACGCATATCTGGACCTGATACCTTGTGCGTGCTTGTACCCCCTCGTACGAAGCCCGAGTCAACTCGGCTGAGTTGACTCGGTTGACTTGTTGACTTTGACTAGTTTTGACTAGGGGTATTTGTGGGGAAATGTTATTAATTTAGAATGGAAATGTTTTGACATTTAGGATTTGGGTTGAGCCAATATTTAGGAGCATAATATTGATCAGATATTTGTCAAACTGTGAGGTGAATTTTCCTTACTGTACTTACAGGTCGAAGCCACCAAGGCCGACCCATTGGATTGATATTTTGGTTACTATATGATGTTCTGATGTTCTTATGTTATGACCCGTTAGATTTGTATGATTATTTGTATATGTTGGTTTCGTGTTCATGTTTGTTTGTTTCATATGTTGACATGTTGGTTTGGTGTCACAACTAGGAATTTTGGTGCCTTGTAACTACAACACCTATAACAACTATGAATCAATAACATGAAAACATGCATGATGCTTATTCTATAACAACAAAACTTCATCAAATACTTCATTCTAGCACTACAAATGGTCAACAAAGAATTAGAAACCTTTGAAATCCCGGTTTAAGTCCATTTTGGACTAGGATTTCCTTATTGGGCCTAATGGACTAATAAGTTTCCAATTTATCCATCTTGAACCTAGAACTCTCTAATGGGCCCTAATTGGACCCATATACATGAAACATAATAATTTTGGCCTTAATGGGTCACAACCAACTTAATTTAACCCTAATAGGTCATAAAAATTATACCTTGATTTATTTGGGCCAAGCATCATCTAAATTATCTATAATGTGGGCTTAAGGGCAAAAAGCCCAAATTTTTTTCTCTTTTCTCCTCTCTCTCGGCCCAAACTACAAACCCAAGAAGAAGAGTTGACTTTTGCTAGCCACCTCATTTTTATTTTATGGATAACTAGGCCATTTATTCATCATACATCCAAGCCCTCACTCATGTTTCCATGCACCCTCCCCTCTCTCTTTTTTCCTTCGGCCAAGAGCAATAGAATAAACACACACACACACCTCACAAAACTCTCTCTAAATCACTCAAGAATCATCCACTATTCTTCATCCAAAATCTCAAAAATTAGGCTTGAAGTCTAAGGATTTTCATCAAGTAATTCATCATCTAAGGTAAGTTGATGACTAATCCATGATCTAACTACTTCATTTCATCAAAAATCTCTTCTAAATCCATTAAATCTTGTGATCTTGCATCTTAGAAGCCTCTAAATCCGAGATCATCCAAGAGAGCTTACTAGGATCGAAATTTTCTCCACTCCTCTCTTCAAAACCGAAACCACAACTCAAGGCGAGCTTCATACCCCTCTCTTTTCGGTTTTCATATGTTTTATGGGGGAGAATACAAGAAAATGTGTAGATCTATGTGTATGTGTATGCTATGTGTGATTTTATGCATGTATGTGTGTGATTTTATGTGTTTTTGTGATAAATATGTAACCAAAAGGGGTGTTAACTCGAGATCTATGACATGCGAAAGGAAACAAACATAATCTAAGTTATTTTACACTAAAAAAGTCAAGAAAAACAGCTTATAAGGTTATGAGGAACATATTCTAACATAAAACCCATTTTAGGGCTTAAATTGTCAAAAATACAAAAACTTGGGTTAAAAATGTCAAGTCACGGTTTCTTGAGGGTAAAAAGGGTCAAAACAGTTTCTATAATCATTTTTCTGAATATTAGAATTTTCGAAGGACTTGAAATGCAAATTTTTAGCTTAATGGGCTAAATTTGGGCTTTTTGGCCCAATAAGCCCAAAATTGAGAAAAATGAAGTTTAAAGGGGTTGAAATGAAACTTTCTGCAAAACAGGGGATAAGAAGTGTAATAAAACTATTTCAAAGGTCAAAAATGCTTTTCAATTCCAAAAAGGATAAAAAATGTAAACTTTTTGGATTTTGGGCCAAAACTGTAAAAGTTGCGAAAAATAGGGTCTTTACCGAGAAATACCATTTTAAAAGGGCTGAATCTGTTAACAAAATAAATTTTGGGTTAAAAACTACCATCGCAACAAATTTATGATGCAAAAGTGTCAAGAAATTGTTTTAAGGACTAAAAATGAAATTCTTTTTATTTAAAGGACTTAAATTGTTATTTTTATAAAAGAAAGGAAATGAAAATGTCAAACTTATATTTAGACAAACTATTTCATTAAGTCAAAATGCAAAACTACGACTACCGACAAATCAAAAGAAGAATACATGTTTGACTCTAAATATCGTGATACACGAATCGATTCGGTCTCGAATCGATACAATATAACTAACGTTAAAATCAAACTTTCCAAACGATAGGAGGCTGGAGCCTTTATGAGCAATTATGCTCGGACCCCTCGCATCCTATTTATAGGAGGCTGGAGCCTCGGAGTACGCGGGGCGTACGCGTCCGAATTTGTCACTGCATGCGTCATCCGAAGCCACTTGCTGCGAGTGTCGACACCTTCGGAGTATGCGGGGCGTACTTCGGATGAGTCCGATGACTCGTCCTCGGATAATACCAGATTTTTCAATTAAATTTAAATACAAAATATTTAATAAACTTCGAAAATTCATATCTTCTTCATACGAACTCCATTTTCGACGTTCTTTATATCCACGCGAAGGTGAGACTACGCTCTACAACTTTCGTTTAGACTTCGTCGGCTAATTTTGAATTTATTTTTAATAGGTCGGGACAGAAACTTTCGTTATAAATTCATAACTTCTTCGTTTGACGTCCGTTCTCGCCCAACTTTTTATCGCTTCGATACCAACAATGAGATCTTCGATTCTCATTTAGATTGTTTCGGCTAAAAACCGCTCGATCTCAAATCGAGTATTTCAGACTGCATACCGCTAAGCCGAAACTTCGATAAATCATAACTTCCTCATACGAAGTCAGATTTGGGCGTTCTATATATATTCGGAAACCTCGTTTCAACTACTACAACATTATTCAAAGATATTAAGTTTATTTTACACTTAAATTTTGATGCTTATTTCTATTCTTAATTAATCAAACCACATAATTAAGCAATTAAGCACAAAACACACAATACTTAAATAATACAATCTTATTATTTCAAAACGGGTTACAAAGGTTAACCTAGACCATTACATTGCTAAAAATGGCAAGCCCGGAAACACAGGCGTTACAAAAGGTCAAACTTATATTTAGACAAACTATTTCATTAAGTCAAAATGCAAAACTACGACTACCAACAAATCAAAAGAAGAATACATGTTTGACTCCAAATATCGTGATACACGAATCGATTCGGTCTCGAATCGATACAATATAACTAACACTAAAATCAAACTTTCCAAACGATACGCGATACCTTCGATGTGTAAACTTACAAACTTTGGGCTTATGAGTTTCAAATCATGCTTGTTGGGCCTTGCAAGCCCATCGACATGATCTTTGGGCCCAAAGGGATAACACTTATATGTTATTGGGCCTTCAATGACCCAATATTTTATAAAAGGACTTTCAATAGCTTTTATGTGCTAGTGGGCCAAAGTGTCCCGTTAGAAAAGTTAGTAAGGTCACAGTAATCAAATGCGAGTTGGACCATCGTGTCTTTCGCATCCACGACAGACTAAGGTACTTACGATAGTAGTGGGACATAATGCTCCTTTTCTCTTCGTTCACTAAGGCTTACGAGAAATCAAAGTAGACGAAATTAGGACGATATACAATGTGGAGAAGTCAATATTCATTTGTTAAGACAATACAAAAATCAGTAATCACGAATACATTTCAACATTCGGAAAACTGGGTTTTCCGGGGAATTCAATACTACTCGCTCGAAATTTTATAACTATAATACAAAATACCCTTCACATATATGTTTTTGAAATCATTCATGCATCAACTTATGGATCTTCACACTTTGATAAACACAAGTCTTTTCAGAAAATATCGGATTTTTTGGGTTTTACAAACCTCAAAAATCATTTTATCACAACATTGCTTATGAACTCACCAACATTTCATATGTTGACGTTTTTCCAAGATAACTTGTATTCTTAGGTAACAGGTAAGCGGAAGAGTAATATGAAGTAATGTTAGGATGTTAAGTTGTTAAAAGCACTCAAACAATTTATGTTATGAATGTGTAATGTTAAAACAACGTACTTGATGTGAAAATTTGCAGTTGTAATATATTGATGCATGGTGACGTTTATGTTATGTTTCATGTATATTCATTTTGATGATATTCAATTAAAGTCACGCGAGCCCTCGGACGTTTCCGTCGTCTGGTTCGGGGGTGTGACAGGTTGGTATCAGAGCATTGTTTATTGTGAACTAGCATATCTAACCACACATTGATATGCAACTATAAACCAAAGAAAGACTAACCCAACTCTAAACAAAACAAAACAAATAAAAACACAACTATAAAACACCTTTGCCTGTGTGAATTAGGAAACATAATATAATACCAAACCAAACAAGATAATGCTATCATCTCGGGTAAGCCGGGACTGTACATGGTTGTATCAAGGAGAGGATGTAGCATGTTCAACTACATTTACCCCAAGGTACAACTATCACGTGTTCCGAGGAAATCGCGATGGTAGGAAAACCTAAAAACATACCCCTTTAATACTGAAAAGAGAACCGCAACTTAGTCTATACAATAATAGAAGCGTCATAGGAGTAATGATAGCTATTCGCATGCCTCTTCTCAGTCGACATGGAAGGAGAACACCAGGGCCTTCAGTTTCACCAGGTCCTAGTAGCCCACGGGATGATTGAAGATGAGCCGGAAGGAGATCAGGGGGAAGCACATGCTGTGGGACCTGATGAGTATACAGACACTTACTACAAGTTCGATGAGGCTGAGGACGACATGGAGGAAGAACAAGACACCGCCGAGGACACTGCCACGACACCTGTCAGCGAGGCGTAGCCGAACCATCCCGCCCCACCAGTAAATCCCGCAAGGGAGAACCGCTCCCCAGAAGTTGAGATTACCGCCCTGCGGCAACAGTTATTTGCTATGGAAGCACGAGCAGTGCAAGCTGAGCATGAGAGGCACGAAGTCATTGGGGATATGACTGAGATGGCCCAATTGTTGGCACAACACTTCGACATATGACCTCGCTGTAGTCGTAGGACGCTCCATCGAGTATTAGGAGTAGACTTACCCTACTAGTACTAGAATCTATGCTTTGTACCCCGACTCTATGTTTAAGTGATTACACTACTCATAGAGTCGTTATGCTGCCGAATTTGCACCACTTATGTATGCTCTTTTGAGCAAAATTTTCATGTATAAAAAATGCGGATAATATTAATGAAAGGTTTTATGTGTTCTAATGTGATGTTGTAATCTGCCATGTGTTATATATCCATGATTGTATGCTAAGTTGTGAAATCGCTTAAGTTCGTGCCACACACCTAGTTTATAAGATCACAGTCTCACAAAACCATAGGCACTCAACATCTTTCCGTTCCATGACAGAAAGATGCCTCGACGACCAACTCGCGGTAACACTGGACCAACCCCTCCCGAAGTTGACTCAGCTGCATTCCAAGCAGCTGTGTCTACTGCAGTCACCGCCGCAATGGCACAGATTCACCAAGGGAACAATGGAGGAGTCAACGGACAAGGGGCAGGAAGTTCGAACAACGGGATCAATCAAGGACCGACCAAAACATGCTCCTACAAAGATTTCACCAATGCCAAGCCGCGAACCTTTAATGGCACAGGTGGTGTGATAGCCCTAAAAAGGTGGATTGAGAAGGTGGAATCAGTGTTCGAAATATGTGAATGCACCGAGGAAGTGAAAGTGAAGTTTGCCGCGTGCAACTTTGTCGACCAGGCTTTCACCTGGTGGAATGGACATATAGAGGCCATGAATCTCCATGTAGCTAACTCTATGCCATGGACGGAGTTGAAGGAAATGATGATGGCTAAGTACTGCCCTCGTGGCGAAATCCAGAAGATGGAACAAGAGCTGTGGGATCTCACCGTCCGAAACTCTGATATAGATGCATACATATCAAAGTTTAGCGAGCTGTCATTATTGTGCCCTGGCATGATTACGTCTGAAGGGAAGAAAATAGAACAATTCATCTGGGGACTGACCTCCCCAATTCAAGGAAATGTGATTGCTGCAAAACCTGAAATGTTCGACAGTGCCAAGAGATTGGCCAAGAAACTGTACGACCACAACAACAAAAAGGGCGAGAAGCCAACGGAAATTGAAGGCAAGAAAGAGAATGACAACAAGAAAGGAAAGAATAACAAGAGAAAAGGGCGACAAGGCTCGGAATCAACAAATAAGCAACAAACAGTGACGGTCAATGCTGCGACCACTCAAGTACCCTTCACTCCACATGCTCCAGCCTCAGTTAATCCAAGTGCTCCTAGGCAGTATTCGGGAACTCTTCCAAAGTGCAACAAATGCGGTCTCCACCGTAATGAAGAATGCAGAGAAATGCATTGCACCAGTTGCAATCGGAAGGGTCACACGTCAAAGTATTGCAGGACCTATCCTCCCTAGAATCAACCACAAGGAAACAACAACAGCAACAACAACCGCAACAACAACAACAACAACACCAACAACAACAACAATAACACAGGATCAAGCCCCACTTGCTATGGATGTAGAAGGATAGGGCATATCCGTCGGGACTGCCCCAACACCAACAACCCTGAGAACGCAGGAACAGGAAGGGTGCTAGCTATGGGTCAGGGAGAAGCGGTTCAGGATCCCGCTGTTGTTACTGGTATGTTGCTCCTAAACCACACTTATGCATGCATCCTATTTGATACCGGAGCAGAACGAAGTTTTGTGAGCAATAAATTCAAACACTTGTTAAATCAACAACCCCAGAAGCTTAATAAAACCTTCACAGTGGAAATGGCTAATGGGAAGACATAATTCACTGGGGAAATCTATATCGAATGTACCCTAGCCTTAAATCACCACGTCTTTCAAATAAACTTAATGTATGTTTCCATTAGGAGCTTTGATGTGATTATCGGCATGAATTGGTTAAGCCCCCACCATGCTGAAATTATGTGTCACGAGAAGGTCGTTCGCCTTCATCTCCCAAATCATGAAACCCTAGTTATTTATGGGACAAACCCAACACGAACCTTCGTCTTATCTCGTGCATTAAACCACAAAAGTACATACGAAAGAGGGACTTGACGTTCCTGAATCACATAGTAGACAAATCCAAGAAAGAGGTCAACATTCAAGACATTCCAGTAGCTTGTAAGTTCCCTGATTTCTTTCCTGATGAACTTCCAGGGATACCCCCAGAAAGACAAGTCGAGTTTCGAATTGACCTTGTACCAGGAGCTATCCCCATCGCCAAATCGCCCTACAGATTGGCTCCTGTGGAGATGCAAGAGTTGTCCAGTCAACTCAACTAGCTTTTGGACAAAGGATTCATCCGACCCAGCTTCTCACCTTGGGGAGCTCCGGTTCTCTTCGTTAAGAAGAAAGACGGTACCTTCAGGATGTGTATCGACTACAGAGAACTTAACAAGCTCACTGTCAAAAACTGATATCCACTTCCATGAATCGACGACCTATTTGACCAGCTCCAAGGAGCTAGTCACTTCTCAAAAATAGATCTGCGATCTGGATACCACCAACTCAAGGTCCGGGAGGAGGATATTCCAAAATCCGCCTTCTGAACTCGTTATAGTCATTACGAATTTGTTGTAATGCCCTTCAGTCTAACGAATGCTCCTGCCGCATTCATGGATCTAATGAATCGAATCTGCTGACCTGTTCTTGATAACTTCGTTATCGTTTTCATCGATGATATCCTTGTATATTCCCAAAACGAAGAAGAACACGGCCAACATCTTCGACAAATCCTGGAAACCCTGCGAACCGAAAAGTTATACACAAAACTCTCTAAGTGCGAGTTTTGGCTCCAAAAGTGTGAACTTTTTGGGCCATGTTGTTAGTCAGGAAGGAATTCACGTGGATCCTTCTAAAATCCAAGCCATCGAAGGATGGGCAATTCCAACAACATCCACATAAATTCGCCAATTTTTGGGTCTCGCAGGCTATTACAGGAGATTCATCTAGAACTTCTCTAAAACGGCCAAACCGCTTACCATGCTTACACAAAAGGGTGTACCCTTCATATGGACGGACAAGCACGAAGCCGCGTTTCGATCTCTGAAGCAAGCACTCTACAGTGTGCCAGTGCTATTGCTACCCGAAGGAATGGAAGACTTTATAGTTTATTGCGATGCGTCAAATCAGGGTTTAGGCTGTGTACTCATGCAGCGTGGAAAGGTGATAGCTTACGCGTCCCGACAACTAAAGACTCACGAAGTGAATTACACGACCCACGATCTGGAGCTGGGAGCAGTGGTCTTCACCTTGAAGATTTGGAGACACTACCTTTACGGTACCAAGTGCACCATCTTCACTGACCATAAGAGTCTCCAGCACATCTTGAATCAAAAGGAGCTAAACATGAGGCAACGAAGATGGGATGAACTGCTAAACGACTACGAATGTGAAATCAAGTACCATCCAGGCAAGGCTAACGTGGTAGCCGATGCCTTGAGTCGAAAAGAATACTCAAATCATCGTGTGAAAACTCTCCCAATAACCATCCAATCTCACCTGACCTCGCAAATCAGGACAACCCAGTCAGGTGCAATAAAGGCGGAAAACAAAACAAGTGAAGTGTTGCGTGGAATGGAGAACTTGGAGGTGAAGGAAGATGGAACATATTACTTCATGAACCACATATGTGTCCCTAAACTTGGGGGATTCAGAGAGGTAGTCATGAACGAAGCCCACAAGACGCGATACTCCATCCATCCGGGTTCAAACAAAATGTACTTGAATGTTAAGCAACATTATTGGTGGCCAATTATAAAGGCAGAGATCGCTACTTACGTGAGCAAGCGCCTCACTTGTGCTAAAGTAAAGGTGGAATATCAGAAGCCCTCTGGATTACTACAGCAGCCAGTAATTCCCGAGTGGAAATGGGAAAGGATTACCATGGATTTTGTGACCAAACTACCCAAGTCGACGGATGGTTTGGACACGATCTGGGTAATAGTTGATAGATTAACGAAATCCGCCCATTTCCTACCAATAAAAGAATTGTACAAGATGGAGCGCCTGACAAGAATCTACATCAAAGAAATCTGGAGACTCCACGGAGTACCGGTATTTATCATCTCAGATAGAGATAGTAGATTTACTTCACGCTTTTGGCAATCGCTTCAGAAAGCTATGGGAACACAACTTGACATGAGCACTGCCTACCACCCACAAACGGATGGTCAAAGTGAGCGAACCATTCAAACACTAGAAGATATGTTCCGAGCGTGTGTAATAGACTTTGGAAAATCATGGGATATCCACTTGCCTTTGATCGAGTTCTCATATAACAACAATTATCACTTGAGTATCAAAGTTGCTCCTTACGAAGCATTATACGGGCGTAAATGTAGATCACCATTGTGTTGGGCTGAGGTAGGAGACACCTAACTAGCGAGAGAGCAAACACCGAACAACGCCTTAACGGGACCGGAAATCATACGCGAGATGACCGAGAAGATAATTCAGATCAGAGCATGACTGCAATCGTCACGAGACAGACAAAAGAGCTACACCGATAAACGACGAAAGCCCTTGGACTTCGAAGTCGGAGATAGGGTGTTACTAAAAGTCTCTCCTTGGAAAGGAGTGATTCGTTTTGGGAAGTGGGGAAAACTGAACCCTCGATACATTGGACCCTTCGAGATTCTTGCCCGAATCGGTCCAGTAGCTTATAAACTGCAACTACCCGCTGAGCTCAGTAGTGTACACCCTGTGTTCCATGTTTCCAACTTGAAAAAAGTGCTTATCCGACGAGACTCTCGTCATTCCATTAGAGGAAATCGAAATCAATGAGAACCTTCTGTTCATCGAGGAGCCAGTTGAAATCATGGACCAAGAGGTGAAGCGTACCAAGCAGAGCCGCATTCCAATTTTGAAAGTTCGATGGAACGCGAGACGCGGACCAGAATTCACATGGGAACACGAAGATCAAATGAAGTAGAAGTACCCTCATCTATTCTCGCATTCTCAAATCTAGCTTTCAAAAGAATTTCGGGACAAAATTCCCTCTAACGGGGGGATGATGTCACAACTAGGAATTTTGGTGCCTTGTAACTACAATACCTATAACAACTATGAATCAATAACATGAAAACATGCATGATGCTTATTCTATAACAACAAAACTTCATCAAATACTTCATTCTAGCACTACAAATTGTCAACAAAGAATTGGAAACCTTTGAAATCCCGGTTTAAGTCCATTTTGGACTAGGATTTCCTTATTGGGCCTAATGGACTAATAAGTTTCCAATTTATCCATCTTGAACCTAGAACTCTCTAATGGGCCCTAATTGGACCCATATACATGAAACATGATAATTTTGGCCTTAATGGGTCACAACCAACTTAATTTAACCCTAATAGGTCATAAAAATTATACCTTGATTTATTTGGGCCAAGCATCATCTAAATTAGCTATAATGTGGGCTTAAGGGCAAAAAGCCCAAAATTTCATTCTCTTTTCTCCTCTCTCTCGGCCCAAACTACAAACCCAAGAAGAAGGGTTGACTTTTTCTAGCCACCTCATTTTTATTTTATGGATAACTAGGCCATTTATTCATCATACATCCAAGCCCTCACTCATGTTTCCATGCACCCTCCCCTCTCTCTTTTTCCTTCGGCCGAGAGCAATAGAATAAACACACACACCTCACAAAACTCTCTCTAAATCACTCAAGAATCATCCACTATTCTTCATCCAAAATCTTGAAAATTTGGCTTGAAGTCTAAGGATTTTCATCAAGTAATTTATCATCTAAGGTAAGTTGATGACTAATCCATGATCTAGCTACTTCATTTCATCAAAAATCTCTTCGAAATCCATGAAATATTGTGATCTTGCATCTTAGAAGCCTCTAAATTCGAGATCATCCAAGAGAGCTTACTAGGATCGAAATTTTCTCCACTCCTCTCTTCAAAACCGAAACCACAACTCAAGGTGAGCTTCATACCCCTCTCTTTTTGGTTTTCATATGTTTTATGGGGGAGAATACTATTGGATATAGTGTCTAAGTTCATAACTATATTTGGTATGTACTTGACCCGACCCGACATGGTCCATTTGGGTTGCACTTCACCCGAACAATTTATGGATAATATTTGAGAATAGTACAAGTTATGATTTATTAATATATTATAAGTTCTAATATATTAATATAAGATCATATTATTTAATTTGTATTGATCTATAATTAATCTAGGATTAATTTAGAGATCAAAGATATTACTAATTAAATATGGGCTTCTATATTTATATAGTGTGGGCTAATGCTTATTTGGAATGGGATAGGCTTGCATGGAAAAGTCCATGGATACTCCATGGAGCTTTAACCCATGGATCTCATGGAAATGAAGAGACATGGGTATTAGGGTTTACATGGATGTAACCCTAATCCACCACACTATATAAAGGAGACTTTGGTTCTTGAAATCACACTAGTTGACACTTGTTGAGGTGAGGGCCGATTTCAAGATAGTAGTGACTATTCTCTCAAATTTCCAAGTTTGTGGTGATTTGTGATTTCCATTTGAGGCATCCACACTATTGGTGCTAGGCTCTAAAACTCCAAGCAATCAACTACTACTGTAAGACAAACATAGATCCAAGGTTTTATTAGGGTTGCATGTACACTTAGGAAGTGTTATAATGCTCAAAACCCATCAAATACAAGAAAATGTGTAGATTTATGTGTATGTGTATGCTATGTGTGATCCTATGCATGTATGTGTGTGATTTTATGTGTTTTTGTGATAAATATGTAACCAAAAGGGGTGTTAACTCGAGATATATGACATGCGAAAGGAAACAAACATAATCTAAGTTATTTTACACTAAACAAGTCAAGAAAAATAGCTTATAAGGTTATGAGGAACATATTCTAACATAAAACCCATTTTAGGGCTTAAATTGTCAAAAATACAAAAACTTGGGTTAAAAATGTCAAGTCACGGTTTCTTGAGGGTAAAAAGGGTCAAAACAGTTTCTATAATCATTTTTCTGAATATTAGAATTTTCAAAGGACTTGAAATGCAAATTTTTAGCTTAATGGGCTAAATTTGGGCTTTTTGGCCCAATAAGCCCAAAATTGAGAAAAATGAAGTTTAAAGGGGTTGAAATGAAACTTCTGCAAAACAGGGGATAAGAAGTGTAATAAAACTATTTCAAAGGTCAAAAATGCTTTTCAATTCCAAAAAGGATAAAAAATGTAAACTCTTTGGATTTTGGGCCAAAACTGTAAAAGTTGCAAAAAATAGGGTCTTTACCGAGGAATACCATTTTAAAAGGGCTGAATCTGTTAACAAAATAAATTTTGGGTTAAAAACTACCATCGCAACAAATTTATGATGCAAAAGTGTGAAGAAATTGTTTTAAGGACTAAAAATGAAATCCTTTTATTTAAAGGACTTAAATTGTTATTTTTATAAAAGAAAGGAAATGAAAAGGTGTGACATCCCCAAAATCTCGGCCAGAAAAGACCGATTTTCATTTATACTTTTAAAATATTTTCAGAGTAAATCCTTTTAATTTGAAAGAGTTGCGGAATTTGTTCCCAAAAACAAAACATGATAAAACAATGTTTGCCAAAGCATTTCATAAAAGAAATGTATTTTCATTGTAATCAAAACTCGGGGTGTCATGTTCCGATATAGACCAATAAGCATAAACGATAACATTACAAGTCTTTCAACAAATATAAACATATACAGACTTGTAAACCAAACAACCGATGGTTCATCCATCTCATGCCCTTGCGCCACTTCCTGTAATACAAATAAACTGAGTGGGTCAGGCTTGGGAGCCTGGTGAGCATATAGGGTTTTCGACCCACAATAAATAATCATATTTAATTTTCACCAACCAACAATAATCCAATTACCCATTCCCGTTATTCTCACTTTAATGTCCCTAAGACAACTAACATAAGGGACATAGTCTAAGAATATTTAATCGGGGCGACAACACATGCTTCGGGGGTACCTCAACAATATAAGTCAAATAAGGCAACCATGAGGGGGATGGAGTACAGCGAATGAACACCCAAGTTCATTAACACCTACAGGTGGCGAACCTGATAATGTTCCACAAGACTGTCTAGATTAGCCCGTGGTCGTCATCTAAACTCCGCTAGATGACTAAATCAAACAACAACGAGGCCTCTCATCTGTTTATTACACACCAACTATCTACCCATGTTCTACCCAACATAATAGTAGATAAAAATATACATTTGTATACATAGTTTAAAAACCTGTATAGCATGCTTTAATCAACACATATTTCACATAACAGATGAGGCACACACACACATAACACTTATCTCATAGAGAATAAATCATATCTATGAGTTAGAAGAAAGTGAATACACATTCACACACATAACCACAAAATTATACACATAATACGTATTCCGTATAAAATACTTCATAATTATGCGTTAGAAGAAAGTAACTACACACTCACACATATAAACAACAATATACTTAATACACTCAAACCATACGTGTATTATTATCGTGTTTATGAAAGGTAGTATACACTCACACATATAAACAACAATATACTTAATACACTCAAACCATACTTGTATTATTATCGTGTTTATGAAAGGTAGTATACACTCAATTGATCAGAAGATGATCGGACAGCACTACGGCTTGCAAAAGTAGTAATCCATAGCAGATCTGGAAGATCTCTACAAAAATCGAAATTCTCGCGGGCAGAGCTTCGGCTCGGGAACCGCACTTCTCGGGATCTTCGGGACCTCGGGACTTGCTTCGGGGCTCGGGAATATTACCGGGGCTTCGGGATGGCTTCGGGGGTTTACGCGCAGAGCTTCGGCACAAAAACGAGGAGAAATGAGCAATTATGCCCGGACCCCTCGCATCCTATTTATAGGAGGCTGGAGCCTCGGAGTACGCGGGGCGTACGCGTCCGAATTTGTCACTGCATGCGTCATCCGAAGCCACTTGCTGCGAGTGTCGACACCTTCGGAGTACGCGGGGCGTACTTCGGATGAGTCCGATGACTCGTCCTCGGATAATACCAGATTTTTCAATTAAATTTAAATACAAAATATTTAATAAACTTCGGAAATTCATATTTTCTTCATACGAACTCCGTTTTCGACGTTCTTTATATCCACGCGAAGGTGAGACTACGCTCTACAACTTTCGTTTAGACTTCGTCGGCTAATTTTGAATTTATTTTTAATAGGTCGGGACAGAAACTTTCGTTATAAATTCATAACTTCTTCGTTTGACGTCCGTTCTCGCCTAACTTTTTATCGCTTCGATACCAACAATGAGATCTTCGATTCTCATTTAGATTGTTTCGGCTAAAAACCGCTCGATCTCAAATCGAGTATTTCAGGCTGCATACCGCTAAGCCGAAACTTCGATAAATCATAACTTCCTCATACGAAGTCAGATTTGGGCGTTCTATATATATTCGGAAACCTCGTTTCAACTACTACAACATTATTCAAAGATATTAAGTTTATTTTACACTTAAATTTTGATGCTTATTTCTATTCTTAATTAATCAAACCACATAATTAAGCAATTAAGCACAAAACACACAATACTTAAATAATACAATCTTATTATTTCAAAACGGGTTACAAAGGTTAACCTAGACTATTACATTGCTAAAACTGGCAAGCCCGGAAACACAGACGTTACAATTCTCTCCACCTTAGAATGATTCCGTCCCCGGAATCACACATCAACAAACAAATGTGGATAGCGACTCAACATGTCACTCTCCGTCTCCCAGGTGAGATTCGGCCCATTTGTGTGTTTCCATCGGACAAGCACTAACCCAACCATTTTGCGTTGTAACTTCTTAGTCTTTCGGTCAACAATTGCCTCTGGTTCTTCAATCAACCTTTTGTTCTCATCAATTCTCAATTCAGAAATTGGAATTATGTCGGGAACTTCTCCCGTGAACTTCCTCAAATAACACACATGAAAAGTGTTGTGAATTCCATTCAGTTCTTCGGGTAATTCGAGCTTGTAAGCTTGGTTCCCAATCCTCTGAAGAACTTTAAATGGTCCAATAAACCTTGGAATCAACTTTCCCCTTTTACCAAATCTTATAAGTCCCTTCCACGGCGAGACTTTAAGCAAAACCGAATCTCCAACCTCAAAAACCATCGGTCTTCGCTTCTTGTCAGCATAGCTCTTTTGACGATCTTGAGCTGCTAACATTCTTTCCCTAATTATTTTCAACTTTTCAGCAGTTTGATGAACCATTTCCGGTCCCATAAATTGCTTTTCCCCAGCCTCAAGCCAACAAGACGGCGTACGACACTTCTGTCCATACAAAGCTTGATAAGGTGCCATCTTAATGCTCGAGTGAAAACTATTATTATAGGAAAATTCTACCAATGGTAAATGTTCATCCCAATTACCTAGGAATTCCAAGGTACATGCTCTCAGCATATCTTCAAGTGTTTGTATTGTTCTTTCACTCTGACCATCAGTCTGCGGATGGTAAGCTGTGTTTAAACATAACTTGGTACCCATTTCCTCTTGTAGACATTTCCAAAACCTTGAGGTGAAACGGCCATCACGATCCGATACAATCGTTAACGGAACACCGTGAAGCCTCACAATTTCCTTCACGTAAGAATTCATAAGCTTCTCCATAGACCATTTCTCCTTGGCTTCTATGAAATGCGCACTCTTAGTGAATCGATCAACGACCACCCAAATCATGTCGTGACCATTCTTTGTTCTGGGCAGTTTAGTGACAAAATCTATAACAATGTCTTCCCACTTACCCATAGGCACAGGCAATGGTTCTAAACTCCCGTAAGGTTTCTGATGTTGTGTCTTGACTCTCGCACAAGTCACACACTCAGCCACATACTTTGCAACATCAAACTTCATTGCCGGCCACCAGTAGTAGGGTTTCAGGTCCCTATACATTTTAGTGCTACCAGGATGAATTGAGTACATGGTCTTGTGAGCTTCTTCCATCAGAAGATCCCTAATTCCTCCTGACTTAGGTACCCAAATACGATCTTGGAATACCTTCAGTCCATGACCGTTTGTACCAACACCAACGTTTTACCCAAACGTTCCTCCTTTCAGTCATTTTTCTCAGAAGCTTCCTCTTGAGCTTTCTTTATACTTTCCACAATGGTCGAGACAACTTCAATTCTCAACGCTCTTGGCCTTTTCCTTTCAAGATTGACTTTCCGACTAAGAGCATCAACAACAACATTAGCTTTACCGGGGTGGTAAAGTATCTCACAGTCGTAGTCTTTAAGTAATTCTAGCCAGCGTCGTTGCCTCATATTCAATTCCTTCTGATTAAAGAGATATTGGAGACTCTTATGATCAGTAAAAAGTTTGCACTTCGTGCCATAGAGGTAATGCCTCCATATTTTCAGAGCGAAAACTACCGCTGCCAACTCAAATCATGAGTCGGGTAATTCGTTTCATGCTCCTTCAGCTGTCGAGATGCATATGCTATCACCTTTTCTCTTTGGGTCAAAACACAACCCAATCCAACACCAGACGCATTGCTATAAACAACGAAGTCTTCAACTCCATCGGGTAGAGAAAGTATCGGTGCCTCGCATAGCTTCTCCTTTAGCTTCTCGAATGCTTCTTTATGCTTATCACTCCAAGCATAAGTAGCTCCTTTGTGGGTCAAAGCTGTCAATGGAGTAGCAATCGAAGAAAAGCCTTGGATAAACCTTCGGTAATATCCGACTAATCCTAAAAAGCTTCGAATCTCCGTGAGACTTTTCGGTTGTTCCCACTTCATTACAGTTTCAATCTTAGCTGGATCAACCATTATCCCTTCTTGGTTGACCACGTGACCCAAGATTTGGACTTCACGAATCCAAAAATCACATTTGGAGAACTTCGCATACAACTTCTCCTTCTTCAAAACTTCTAACACTTCTCGCAAGTGTCTGCCATGCTCCTTCTGGCTTTTCGAGTAAATCAGAATGTCGTCTATGAACACTATCACGGATTTATCAAGGAAAGGATTACAAACCCTATTCATTAAATCCATGAATGCTGCCGGAGCATTGGTTAGTCCAAACGACATAACCAAGAACTCGTAGTGTCCATATCTAGTTCTGAATGCAGTCTTCTCGATATCTTGCTCTCTTACTTTTAGCTGATGATATCCTGACCTTAGATCGATCTTCGAGAAATAGCTCGAACCTTGCAATTGATCAAATAGGTCATCAATCCTCGGCAACGGATATCTATTCTTTATTGTTGCCTTGTTCAGCTCTCTGTAATCGATGCACATTCTCATACTTCCATCTTTCTTCTTCACAAATAACACCGGAGCTCCCCAGGGCGATGAACTAGGTCTAATGAAACCTTTGTCCAATAACTCCTGAAGTTGCATCATCAGCTCCTTCATCTCCGTCGGTGCTAATCGATAAGGTGCTTTTGCTACGGGCGTGGTTCCTGGTAACAAGTCAATTCTAAACTCCACTTGTCTATCAGGTGGTAATCCAGGAAGATCTTCGGGAAATACTTCCGGATAATCACACACCACTGGAATACTCTGCATCACCTTCTTTTCCTTCTTAGCATCAATCACGAATGCTAAATATGATGTACATCCCTTGGTCAAACACTTTCTAGCTTTCGTTAGGGAAATGATTCCAGAATTCACTCTGCGTTTGTCCCCATACACCATAAACGAATCTTTTCCAGGCGGGTTTACTTTAACTATCTTCTTCTTGCATAATATTTCGGCATCATTGGCGCTAAGCCAATCCATTCCCAAAACGATGTCGAAACCATTAAGATTGATGGACAATAATTCCTCGTGAAACTTATTCCCATTAAGGTCGATTAAGATGTTTTTCATACGATGGCTAACAGGTACAAACTTGCCACTAGCAACTTCGACTAATAAAGCATTATCTAGTCTATCAACAGGCAAAGCTAGCTTTCTACCAAACTCATGCGAAATAAAGGAGTAGTTGGCTCCAGAATCAAACAAAATTTGAGCAGGTAATTCGTTAAACGAGAAAGGTACCTGAAGCGACATCAGCTTCATCTTTCGCAGCCTCAAGTGTCATCTGGAAGGCTCTCGCCTTCGGCTTTGGTGGAATGTTGGGCCTAGCTGCCTCCTTCTTCTTCGGACAGTCTTTCAAAATGTGCCCCTCTTCATTGCAACCAAAACACATCCTTTTGTTGTTCGGACATTCATTGGCAAAATGTCCAACCTTTCCACACTTGTAGCAGGTTACATCCTCGCTACATTTTCCAAAGTGCTTTTTCTTACACTTATCACACCACTTTGCTTCGCCTCCTTTTCCTCCAAACTTTTTCGAATCAAATTTCGAAAATTTGCCTTTCTTACCAGAACCAGATGTTCCCTCAAACTTTCTTTTCTCACCAACGTCGACCTTGTCGGTGGTTCTTCCCTTAATCATGTTCTCAACAGACTTGACAGCCCAAATAGCTGCCTCTAGAGTATGTGACTGACGTACTGGCACCTCGTACTCCCATGGGATTCCCTTTGCATACCGGTCCACCTTTTTCAGCTCATCTGGAACGATACGCAAGGCAAACTCCATCTTATCGGTGAAGTTATTGGTGTATTCATCAACTGACATGCTGCCCTTCGTCAATGTCAGAAACTTGTTCTCTAGTTCCAACAGATTTTGAGCCGAGCAGAACTTGCGCTTGAACTGCACCAAGAACTCTGCCCATGACAATTGCAGTGGCTCATTAGGGCTTAAAGTCTTCCCTAGAGTGTTCCACCAACGAACGGCTCCACCTCGAAACTGACGCACGGCATAGATAGTCTGCAACTTACCTCTGCAGCCACAAGTCATGAAGGCTAACTCCATTTCGGAGATCCAATCCATAACCCCAATCGGATCCTCCTTTCCATTGAAGGTCGATGGTTTGCAAGTTAAAAAGTCCTTGTACTTGCATCCCATTCCATCATTCCTTCCATCACGATTGTCTTGCCTAACTATCGGTGGGTTGGCTTGACCAACAGACCCACTGAAGTTTCCTCATTCCGAGTGCCCTTCATTTAATTCAGGCTCTTCCACACGAATTGACAGTTCTTCACGATTCTGTTGAAGCAACCATCTAGTTTCATCCATCTGACGATCCAACATCGTCTGAATCATCATTTGCACACCAGCCATGGTTATTGGCTCAGGTGCTGCTGCTACGACAGGTATTTGTTCAATCACTGGTGGTTGATTCCTGTTTTCGTCAGCATTTCCAACTCCACTTCTTGTTCTCACCATTTTGATCTACACACCGAATAAGGTGAAATTAGATCCTCAATCACGATAGATATTCAAATCATCATTATCACTCTGAAACGTTTACATGCTAGTTCTAATGTCGTAGACGTACGCTTAGAATCCTACACACATAAGGTTTCTAGATCCGGTCGGCAACAGACCATAGATCCGAACAAATAATATCATATATGGCAACATATAACATTTAGCACATAAAGCATTTTAGGCAACTTTCCTAAAATAAACTAGTGCTCGTGTCTAAAACATAACAGACACACATCTCAAAATTCCACTTAGCATTCTAAGTTTAAGTCTAGAAATCCTACAAATTCATAGTTCGCTTAAACTAATGCTCTGATACCAACTGTGACATCCCCAAAATCTCGGCCAGAAAAGACCGATTTTCATTTATACTTTTAAAATATTTTCAGAGTAAATCCTTTTGATTTGAAAGAGTTGCGGAATTTGTTCCCAAAAACAAAACATGATAAAACAATGTTTGCCAAAGCATTTCATAAAAGAAATGTATTTTCATTGTAATCAAAACTCGGGGTGTCATGTTCCGATATAGACCAATAAGCATAAACGATAACATTACAAGTCTTTCAACAAATATAAACATATACAGACTTGTAAACCAAACAACCGATGGTTCATCCATCTCATGCCCTTGCGCCACTTCCTGTAATACAAATAAACTGAGTGGGTCAGGCTTGGGAGCCTGGTGAGCATATAGGGTTTTCGACCCACAATAAATAATCATATTTAATTTTCACCAACCAACAATAATCCAATTACCCATTCCCGTTATTCTCACTTTAATGTCCCTAAGACAACTAACATAAGGGACATAGTCTAAGAATATTTAATCGGGGCGACAACACATGCTTCGGGGGTACCTCAGCAATATAAGTCAAATAAGGCAACCATGAGGGGGATGGAGTACAGCGAATGAACACCCAAGTTCATTAACACCTACAGGTGGCGAAGCTGATAATGTTCCACAAGACTGTCTAGATTAGCCCGTGGTCGTCATCTAAACTCCGCTAGATGACTAAATCAAACAACAACGAGGCCTCTCATCTGTTTATTACACACCAACTATCTACCCATGTTCTACCCAACATAATAGTAGATAAAAATATACATTTGTATACATAGTTTAAAAACCTGTATAGCATGCTTTAATCAACACATATTTCACATAATAGATGAGGCACACACACACATAACACTTATCTCATAGAGAATAAATCATATCTATGAGTTAGAAGAAAGTGAATACACATTCACACACATAACCACAAAATTATACACATAATACGTATTCCGTATAAAATACTTCATAATTATGCGTTAGAAGAAAGTAACTATACACTCACACATATAAACAACAATATACTTAATACACTCAAACCATACGTGTATTATTATCGTGTTTATGAAAGGTAGTATACACTCACACATATAAACAACAATATACTTAATACACTCAAACCATACTTGTATTATTATCGTGTTTATGAAAGGTAGTATACACTCAATTGATCAGAAGATGATCGGACAACACTACGGCTTGCAAAAGTAGTAATCCATAGCAGATCTGGAAGATCTCTACAAAAATCGAAATTCTCGCGGGCAGAGCTTCGGCTCGGGAACCGCACTTCTCGGGATCTTCGGGACCTCGGGACTTGCTTCGGGGCTCGGGAATATTACCGGGGCTTCGGGATGGCTTCGGGGGTTTACGCGCAGAGCTTCGGCACAAAAACGAGGAGAAATGAGCAATTATGCCCGGACCCCTCGCATCCTATTTATAGGAGGCTGGAGCCTCGGAGTACGCGGGGCGTACGCGTCCGAATTTGTCACTGCATGCGTCATCCGAAGCCACTTGCTGCGAGTGTCGACACCTTCGGAGTACGCGGGGCGTACTTCGGATGAGTCCGATGACTCGTCCTCGGATAATACCAGATTTTTCAATTAAATTTAAATACAAAATATTTAATAAACTTCGGAAATTCATATTTTCTTCATACGAACTCCGTTTTCGACGTTCTTTATATCCACGCGAAGGTGAGACTACGCTCTACAACTTTCGTTTAGACTTCGTCGGCTAATTTTGAATTTATTTTTAATAGGTCGGGACAGAAACTTTCGTTATAAATTCATAACTTCTTCGTTTGACGTCCGTTCTCGCCTAACTTTTTATCGCTTCGATACCAACAATAAGATCTTCGATTCTCATTTAGATTGTTTCGGCTAAAAACCGCTCGATCTCAAATCGAGTATTTCAGACTGCATACCGCTAAGCCGAAACTTCGATAAATCATAACTTCCTCATACGAAGTCAGATTTGGGCGTTCTATATATATTCGGAAACCTCGTTTCAACTACTACAACATTATTCAAAGATATTAAGTTTATTTTACACTTAAAATTTTGATGCTTATTTCTATTCTTAATTAATCAAACCACATAATTAAGCAATTAAGCACAAAACACACAATACTTAAATAATACAATCTTATTATTTCAAAACGGGTTACAAAGGTTAACCTAGACCATTACATTGCTAAAAATGCAAGCCCGGAAACACAGGCGTTACAAAAGGTCAAACTTATATTTAGACAAACTATTTCATTAAGTCAAAATGCAAAACTACGACTACCAACAAATCAAAAGAAGAATACATGTTTGACTCCAAATATCGTGATACACGAATCGATTCGGTCTCGAATCGATACAATATAACTAACATTAAAATCAAACTTTCCAAACGATACGCGATACCTTCGATGTGTAAACTTACAAACTTTGGGCTTATGAGTTTCAAATCATGCTTGTTGGGCCTTGCAAGCCCATCGACATGATCTTTGGGCCCAAAGGGATAACACTTATATGTTATTGGGCCTTCAATGACCCAATATTTTATAAAAGGACTTTCAATAGCTTTTATGTGCTAGTGGGCCAAAGTGTCCCGTTAGAAAAGTTAGTAAGGTCACAGTAATCAAATGCGAGTTGGACCATCGTGTCTTTCGCATCCACGACAGACTAAGGTACTTACGATAGTAGTGGGACATAATGCTCCTTTTCTCTTCGTTCGCTAAGGCTTACGAGAAATCAAAGTAGACGAAATTAGGACGATATACAATGTGGAGAAGTCAATATTCATTTGTTAAGACAATACAAAAATCAGTAATCACGAATACATTTCAACATTCGGAAAACATCGGGTTTTCCGGGGAATTCAATACTACTCGCTCGAAATTTTATAACTATAATACAAAATACCCTTCACATATATGTTTTTGAAATCATTCATGCATCAACTTATGGATCTTCACACTTTGATAAACACAAGTCTTTTCAGAAAATATCGGATTTTTTGGGTTTTACAAACCTCACAAATCATTTTATCACAACATTGCTTATGAAATCACCAACATTTCATATGTTGACGTTTTTCCAAAATAACTTGTATTCTTAGGTAACAGGTAAGCGGAAGAGTAATATGAAGTAATGTTAGGATGTTAAGTTGTTAAAAGCACTCAAACAATTTATGTTATGAATGTGTAATGTTAAAACAACGTACTTGATGTGAAAATTTGCAGTTGTAATATATTGATGCATGGTGACGTTTATGTTATGATTCATGTATATTCATTGTGATGATATTCAATTAAAGTCACGCGAGCCCTCGGACGTTTCCGTCGTCTGGTTCGGGGGTGTGACATTTGGGTTGAGGCGGTCCTGCTTTATGCTGTAGGCCAAGACATATGGAGATGACCGGATAGATTGTTAACCCTATGAGGCGGTCCAGTCAGGCCAATGGCATGTTGAGCAGTTTGGATAGGTTGCAGACCTTGCGAGGCGGTCCAGTTAGGCCGGCTGCTCATGGAGTGGTCCAGATTGGTTGTAGGCCCTGCGAAGCGGTCCAGTCAGGTTGGTTGCTCATGTTTGCATGCTTGTTTGTTATGTTTATATGGTGGTACTTTGGGGTAACTCACTAAGCGTTAGCTTGCAATTTTATTTTTGTTTCAGATACTTCAGAAGACGGTGGCAAGGCGAAGGCGTGACCGTACACATCCTGGGTTTTATGATTGACTAGATCTTAGGAGACTCTGTTTTGAATAATGTTTTGAGAACAATGACTATGTAAACACTTATTTTCAGTAAATGGGTTGTTTTTAAAAGTTTAAATTTATTATGATTTTTTAGATGTTACAAGTTGGTTTCAGGGGCTTGGTTTGAGTGAATGCGAGGAATATCCGTGTGAATTCAGTCTCAGACTAAGGAACTGCAAAAGTTTTAAAAATGATTTTCAAAATTGTTTTCAAGATTAATCAAGAAAGGATGTGATGTGTACGACCAACCGGAACCAATAAGTAGACCCCAAGTTACCACATTATTATTTGATATTATGTTATGACAACATGTTAGTGATAGGTCAGGGATCTTCGGGAATTTCATGATAGAGTTGCCTGATTATATGATATCAGATAGCCTAGGGTTTCTTCCTTACATGGAATTGACATCATTACTGTAGTTGCTTAGTGTATGCATCAGAATTGTACATAACTTAGATTTTATAGCATAAGAATGTTTGAATTGGCCTTATTCATGTTCTTTTATTTGGTTGTGGGCTTAATGTAGAATCAAATATTCGACTGTCTATAGGATCCAATGTTATGTATGATTAGCATACACGAGTGTTGCATGGTTGGTGGAAGTTTCATGGATAAGTTATGTAGGGTCAGTCGACCTGTCGAGGGATGTCTATCCTTTCTCTAGGAAGCGATAATAGAGTGTATACTTATTTTAGTGAGTGTTGTTATGGTTGTTGTGATGATATTCTGAGATAAATACGTGTAGGTGTGGAAGATAGTATGGGCTCGTACTACTGGAAGCACAGGACCCGTACACGTAACAGGGAAGTCACAACCCCTAGGGTCTTGATGTGGATTAGTTACTATGGTGTGATGTGCGCTTTATCTGGTATCACTCTGGTATATTTTCAGTTTGGTGTTCATGAGAGGATCCGGATCAGGAGCGAGTGGCCAGGATAGGCCAGGGTTGACCGAGGATCAGGTCAGGGAGATGATTCATGTTGAGGTTGTTTCTAATGTCCAGGGGCAGATATCGGAGTTGTTTAGGTCTATCAAGACCGCCATGATGGAGTTTTCGATGACCGATACATTGCAATTTTAGTGGCTGTTGTTGATGCAGCCACCGCAGTCGTTGCTGTTGCGGGGGTTGGAGGGGGAGAGCCTTCCAGTATCAGGACTTCGACAATATGAAGCCCCGGGTGTTTGAGAGAGTCCAAGATTTGATCGTAGCCATGAGGTGGCTCTCTGACGTTGAGGGATGTTTCTTTATGTGTTCCTGCCCAGCTGACCAGAAGGTCACTCTATCGCTAACGAACACGGGGTTTTTGCATCCAGAGTGTATCAGGGTTGTGTATTGGAGATCTTCGGGGTGTCTTATCCAATTGATTTGATCCCTATCCCCATTGGGGTGTATGCATGATAGTAGGGATGGATTGGCTGAGCAAGTGTGGTGCTATGATCGATTGTGAGGGTCAGCGAGTGAAACCTCAAACCCCAAGTGGGGAAGAACTGGTTATCTACAGAGAGGATACCAGGGTTGGATAAAGATTTTGTTCGGCAGCCAGGGCTCAACAGTATATTCAGCATGGGTGTATGGGTTATCTTGCATATGTGGTTAATACTCGGGTAGGGGAGCAAACTGGTTTTAGAGGTGCCAGTTGTCAGGGAGTTTGCTGATGTGTTTATGGAGGAGTTTCCCGGTGTGCCTCCTGAGAAGCAGGATGTGTTTTAAGCACTTATTGGACATGCAAAGTCATAAAGTAGGAAACTTTATGACTCATGATGGTATTTTATCCTTGGATATGCAATTGGAAATATTAAGTCGAAGAAATACGTGCCTAATAAGCTGAGGAGGGTTGCTGCGTACGCTTGACGTACCGCAGGGTACGCTGCGCCTATGCATATCTGGACCCGATGCCTTGGGCATGCTTGTACGCACCACGTACGAAACCCGAGTCAACTCAACTAAGTTGACTCCATTGACTTTTACTAGTTTTGACCAATGGTATTTGTGGGGAAATGTTATTAATTTTAAATGGAAATGTTTTGACATGTAGGATTTGTGTTGAGCCGGTATTTGGGAGCATAGTATTGATTAGATATTCGTCAGACTGTGATGTGACTTCTCCTCATTGTACTTATGGGTCGAAGGCACCAAGGCCGGCTGATATGTGTATTTTTATACATATTTTTATACGTTATATCTTAATATTTTAGCCTTTATTATTGTTATTTAGAACTAAAAGGTACTCATAACGCTTTGAATTATAATTTACAACTATTAGTTGTCGATAAAGCGGAAAAGAAAAGATCAGAGCGGAAATCGGACTTAGAAGCAAAAAGAAAGAAGGTTGTTGAAGATTGAATTACGCCCAACGTAATTCAAATTACGCAAAGCGTAAGGCTTAAATGAGGACTATGCCCCACATAGATATAATTACGCCCAGCGTAGTAGGCTTGTGTCCCGAAGTATGGATCGCAATGGAATTCTAGCTACGCCCAACGTAATTCGACCTACGTCCAGCATACGTAGGTCAGTTCTAAAAGCTATAAATAGAGGATATCGGCCAACCGGAAGGAGGATTCCGACTACCATCGATCCTTAGTCGACAAGTAACATATATTTGGCCGTTTTGAGGGTCTAAAAGGCGGTTGGAAGGCTGTTAAGCTGACAGGAGCGAAGATCTAAGGGATTAGAGAGCGGATTCATGTCGGTAATCATGTGGTTTGTTATCGTGACCATGTTAGCATTCCATTGTGATGACATTATGTGTTTACTTTCTGATTTAGGTGTTAAAACCTGTTACTTTGTGCTTATGACTGAATGAATATTCGAATTATTGGTTTAATTGCTATTTGGATTATTTATTCTTATTTAATTTATTTTGTCAAGTTTGATTGAAGATCCATATGTGTTAAAGATTGTTGTTTGGTTTCCTATTGCTGAATTAATAAAGTTCAGATGACCATCTACCTGTGTTAGTTTGAATCATTGTTGTCCAACGATCATTGGTGATTATGGCTAGAGTTTTGACCAAAACCTAGGGTTAAGAAAAAAAATAATGAACTTTAATGTGTGTGCATGAGTAGAATGACCATTCGATGCATGATTTAACCTCTAAGTCTATTAGAGTTAAATAAGATCAAATCTTGCTTAATACAAACCAAATATTGATTTGCATAATTGTTTGTTCACTTGATCAATGAGTTAATAATTGTGTTGAAATCAAAGGATGAGCAGTCATGACCATGACACTAGTCATATTAGGAATCGGTGAATAATGAATAATTATCCATTGTATCAGTCGTTAGCCATTAATTTAAGAAGTAAATTATCTAAATCAAAGTACCTAAAGAAATTTGTCTTCTAGTTAGTTTATCGATATTTGATGTTAAGTGGTATTTAAAGTATTTAATAAAACTTTTTTTATTACTTATGTGTTTTGTGTAACCTATAATCAAACATTCTAAATTAATTCACCACCATTCCACTTGTGTTCAACACCATTTCTTATCAAAGCTATACTATACTCGATCGGGTTTGCTACCTGTAAGGTATGGTTTAGATGCGATAAATTAGGAATTATAAATAAAAAACTAGTGCATTAAATATTCACATCAAGTTTTTGGCGCCGTTGCCGGGGAACGGCTTTCAATTAATTTAGTTTATTTGATTATTCGTTATTCGTTTTTATTTTTTTAGTTTTATTTTATTTTTAGTTTTATTTTCATTGATATCATTTCACTTGTCGGGAAGGTTTTTGTTGTTATTTGCAGGAATTCGTGATCATACACATTGATTGGCTTTACCTTTTGCATGGGTTTCGAGATTGCAAGCGATTAGGGAATTCTTGACATATTTAGTCTACTACTTTGGTGATTTGTCCAACTCAATCCATGAGGCGTAGTATAGCAAGGCGTATTGTGGTGGTTAAGTGGAAGACCGAGCTCTTGCTGTTCTTGACTAGTTAGGTCACCTCTTATTCTACTTTTAGTTAAAGGTGCGAAGAAAACAAAGGAAATATTCTAACAGGTCCCGAAAGTTGTTGTTTTCACAAACCATTTCTTGCGAGCAAGAGTTTTAATCAACCATTGTTGTTTGATCTCAACAAAGACAAGTGATCATGATGTCTCATTTATTTTTATAACGTATCACTTGTCTGAAAGTTGTGGCTGTTGCAACAATTAAAACATTAAGAGTCTCCAATTTAATTAGATGGAATAAAGTGGAAAATTCAAATAAGCAACAAGGGACATTTCACAAAAATTACGCCCATCGTAAAAGGAGTACGCCAAGCGTACTCAACCTTTGATCGCGATTGAGTTTTCTTTGAGCGGTACGTACGCCTCGCGTACAATTGTTATACGCTTAGCGTAATGGCCCGGAACAGGTACACCCAACATACGGTGTAGTTACGCCCCGTGTAAATCGTCGACATGTAATATCCCTGTCCCTTTGACTTTTTTTGTTCTTCTTTGCAAACTTATTCCAAACCTAAGCTGTTACGACCGAGTTCTCCCCAAAAGGTCTCGATTTTCTTTCTTTTCTTGTGAAATTCGACACAAAGGTATGTTATTCATTTACTTTTTGGCTTTAATATGTGTTTACCTTCATGAAATTTGCTGCATTAGGCTTTATAGAAATCTAGGGTTTACCGCACTTCTTTAATTAGGGTCCGATTTCACTTGAATGTATGTTTGATTATGGAGAAATAGATCGATTCGGACCAATAGACTAAACCCTCGAATTCAATTTAGCCTTTAGCTCGTGTATGAACCTTCTACTTGGTCATCTGGACGTACGTCTAGCATTGGTTGGACGTACGCCCTGTGTATCACCTTGTGTACCCCGTATTTCGACTGCCTTGCGTATTTCCTGCATATTAATTTTGTCTTACGACCTTCGAACGAGCAAGACACAGTTTCGAGTTCCTGGATGTACGCCCAACGTACACTGGATGTACGCCTAGAGTAAGATCATGCCCAACTTACTATTTTTCATATAAAATATGTTTGATGATGTAGGTATTTATGTTTTGGTTTTCTTTTGTTCTTATTTTTGCAGATTATGGCTCGTAGAACTCAAAGGACAAATCCACCCGAGGACGTAACCGATCACCGTTTTTTGCAATTCCCACAAACTTTGAATGATGAAACTCGGGGAAAATATGTGAATAATTTGAGTTTGTTTCTTACTAAGGAAATTGACATTGCACCTTTGTTCGATTGGGGACTGGCGTCCCAAACTGGACTTGACGAGCTGATCCGGAATTTTTTGCAATGCGCCCACTTGGACGCAAGTGGTGTGTCTTTGTTCGTATGCCGAGGTTGGGAAAGACTGTTCAGGATTCAGGAGTCTGTTTATCGGGAATTTTTGCTAGAGTTCTTGATATTTGCATATTTAGCCTCATAATAAGTATAGATTTTTATCATTTATTAGCTAATTTATTGTATATCATGGACAAAAGATACTTAAAAGTGTTTGGATTGTGTTTTCAGTCCAAAAGCGAAGCTCAGAAGCAAAAGGAAGCAGGAGAAGCGGTTGGGAGCTCGGGAGTTGAACAAAGAAGAAAAAGGCTTAAAATACAAGGGACTCGGCGAGTAGGGTCGATTACTCGGCGAGTAGCATCGAAGATTCGAGAGGATAAAGACTCCGTGACTTACCGTGTACGGGAATTAAGGGATGGACTCGATGAGTCGGTATTGTGTGACATCCCCATTTTCACGGCCATAAAAGACCGATTTTGTTTATGCTTTATAAAAATCAGAGTACTTCTTTTAATAAAAATGTTGCGGAATTTGTTCCCAGAAAAAAACATGATAAATACGTTATTAAAACATTTTCGAAGAAACGTATTTTATTCATTATAAAACGTTTGGGATGTCATCGTTAATACAGAAACATAAGCATAAACAGAACTTACATTTATTTACACTAGTGATCTACATTTCTTTAAATCTCTCGGTGTAATGTGACTTCATATCAACACCTGTGATATAAATAAACTGAGTGGGTCAGTTTGGGAAACCTGGTGAGTACATAGGGATTTCAACCCACAATAATATAATTATTATGTTTAAACAATCAAGCAATTAAACCTCATTACCCATCCCCATTATATTCTCTATTCTTAAGGATCTACCCTAAGAATCAACTTATTCCTCGTTCATTCGTTCCTAAGGATCATCCAAAGGAATCGACACGAAGTCCATCGTTGCCATGGTTTACACAACGGGCACTAAGTCTGCGTAGTCGCCAGGGTTTAGGCACTAAGTCTGCATAGTCGCCAGGGTTTAGGCATCAAGTCTGCATGATCACCAAGGTTTAGGCACCAAGTCTGCATGGTCACCAAGGTTTAGAGTACACCGGGTGAACACATTGTTCACAACACCTACAGGTTGTGAGCCTGCTAGTGTTCCACTGGACTGTCTAGAATAGTCCGTGGTTGTCATCCATACTCTGCTGAATGACGGGGACATCGTTTGGGAAAAAGGCTTCTCACATCGTACACCTCTCACCCATACCTCATGGTCTATATCACCTCTCAACTCATCGTCCAACTCATATTTCATCTATTATATCTAGCCATGTTTTACCCCAACATTTTCGTAGATATAAAATACATATATAGTTTAAATCATTTAAAACATGTATAAAATCTTTCACCGAGCATAGACAACAAGTAAACAGACAATATGCACACATAGCACGTAGTAAATACTTCATATCTATGTGTAAGTTGAAGGGGACCATGCACTCACCTGAAAGGTGGTGACTCAGCACTCGGACAGCGCTTCGATACTCTCAAAACAATTTTCCTTCGATAAAACCTAATACCAATACCACTAGGGTTTAGTCTAACGATAACCGCGACAAATTAATAGTCTAGCTATTATTATTATATAAGCGTTAAATAACACTCAATATAACTCATAATAATAGCCCAAATACTCATTATAAGTTCCTAATAACGTTACTATATTAAAACATAAGCTATACTAAAGATAGGGTAGGCATAGCTCACTTACAACGGATTTTCTCGAAAACTGGGCTTCGTTGGAGCAGCATTCCCGAGCCGAAAGGATCTTTTCTCAGGACTCCGGGAGCCTCGGGGCTTCCTTCGGGTGCTAGGGGGTTTACCTAGGCTTTAGGGGGGGGGGGGGTGGGAGGCTTGAGAGAGAAATTAGAGAGAGAAAGTGAGTTTGGGAGGTGTGAAGAAGAGGCTAGACCTGACACCTCTATTTATAGTGAAAATATCTGATGGACTCGCCGAGTAGGGGGACCTACTCGCCGATTTGGTGCATGTGGTGGCCTTCTGGTGGTGCCACGTGTCCAATTCTGGTGGTGCCACGTCACCCCCTATCGCGTATCAGCCTTCAAACTTAGAAAAATCATAACTCTTGCGTACGAGCTCTGTTTTCGACGTTCTTTTTTTCAACGCGTAGGTAAAATCAAGATCCACAACTTTAATTTAGACTCCGTCGGCTAATTCTCGACCGATCTCAAATTTAACAGTAGGAGGCATTTAGACTGTTAAATGACCGCGAAGATTTCGTAACTCCTTCATACGGACTCCGTTTTTGTCTATCTTTTTACCGTTGAGCTCCTATTAATGAGATCTTCAACTCTCATTTAGGTCGCGTAAGCCAAAAACCGCTCGAACTAAAATTCGAGTTTCGGGCCGTGCACTGCTAAGCCGAAACTTCGAAAAATCATAACTTCCTCATACGAAGTCAGATTTAGGCGTTCTTTTTATGGATTTTCTCGGTTTAACATACTCTACGACTTTGGATTAGATCACCAAGGCTAAAAAGTCCTCTAACGTAAATTCACTATTTACGTCTCCCGGTGTTGTGCCGGTTTTGCCGAAAAACTTCGACGGGTCATAACTTCTTCGTTATAACTCGGATTTTGGCGTTCTTTATATGTATGGAAACCTTGTAACATATAATACAACTTGGTTAAGATTATTTATTCTAAATAATCTTTTGACAAAAAGTCGTTTTCGACACTTATTGCCTCTAAATTGACTAGCCCGGATCTACGGGCGTTACATATTGAACTCGGCGAGTCGGTTCGCATCTATAAAAACAGTTGTACAGATCGACATAAGGTATTCTGGAACCCTTGGGGAGAAGCAAGCTACGAATCAGAGCCAGGATAGATATGAAGAACGAAGATACAACCTAGACTTCAATTCCGAAGGAGATTTGAGGCAAATTCTCATCATTCTTCTTAATCTATTGTTTTTCAATTATGGTTAAACAATTAGAATTCGTTTTATTGTTGTTAATTACCTCAATCATGAGCTAAAACTCTTAAACTTCTGTTTGGGGATACAAAATTGAGACTATGGTTTGATTATTGGTAGGATTAATTCAATATTGGTGATTTTGTTGATTTTAGCTTGTTAAAGAACCTTGTGTATGAATGATAACTATTTTTCTGTTGATAGAAAGATAATTAAATAGTATGAACATCTTTTAATTGTCAACCTCATATGTTTATGTGACCACTTTATCATATGTCTAGGAATAACGAACGTGAAACTAGAATTAATAGAGAATTAGGTAAATTCATGTGTGAGCTTGTTTGATGACCATCAACAAGAAGTTAACTAAAGGACCAAATTAGTCAGCTATTACAAGTCTAAATTAACCTGAACAAATAATCTAGTGAATTAAATTAAATTAGACAACTGATCACTGTTTGAGTTAGTTTGTTCTCTAAGGATTAGTGTAGCAAACGCGAAGCTAATCACTTGAATCGGTAGCCAATAGAAGACTTAATTCATTGCACTATTACCATAATATCAACCATATAATCAATTGAGTTGAACTAAACAGAAGTCCCTCTCGTTATTGAAATTAGTTAAATCTTTGTTTTTTTTTAGTTTTTAGCCTAAGTAATATTAGTAAGTTTCTAGTCTTGTAAAACTAGAGAAAACCCCTATTTATTATTTAATTTAGATAAAATTAGTCTTTAGTTTTAATTTACCGTTTCTTGTGTTCGATACCCTACTTATTTAGTTGTACCACAATTGATAGGTCCACTGCCTTTGTGTGTTCATTTTATAATTAAAAGTAGGTTTAAAACTAGTTGAGTTTACACACATCAAGTTTTTGGCGCCGTTGTCGGGGAACGGTTCTAAATTAGCATTAATTTCTATTTTTATCGATCCTTTGTGTGAGATTTCTCTTACACAAATTTAATTCTTAGGTAATTTAGTAGTTAGTATAGGTTTTAATAAATATTTGTTTTAATAAGTAATTAGAAAATTTTATGTTTTTGCCTTGAACTCGCCGAGTGCACTCGTGACAACTCGGCGAGTCCATCGCTGTTCACAGTTTTAATTTTAATTTTATTTTTGTTCTTTTTACGCGTTTCTCTTGTTTTATTTGCAGTTGTTTCATGAACCGAGGATCTGATACACCTCTGGTCCCTCCTCTCGAAGACCCGGAATCCGCACTAAGGAGGAACAAAGGAAAATCCGTTGGAGAATCCGTTTCTTCAAAGAATTCGCCACTAAAGAACCTCAAGTCCGTTTTCAGCAAGAAGAAGAGCAGTAAATCAGGAGTATCCAGCGCCTCTGTAGCAATCGAAGACCCGATTAAAGAAGACACCGAGTACGAGACCGAGGAAGAAGAAGAACCTACATACGAGCACGAATCCGATTTTGAGGACGATTTAGCTATTACTATGGCTAATATCGATGAAGTCCCCATGGGGGAATGGAAGAAGAGGATGCGTGATGATACTGGCTCGGGACTTGTGCAACCCGCAATTCCCGCTACTGCTACGGCCACATACTCGCTCAACTCAAGGAGATTCCCTTCTATGGAAAAGACCACGAAGATGCTTACAAGCACTCGGATGAAGTCAATGATGTGGCTGACTACTTCAATGTACCAAATGTGCCATGCGAAACCCAGCTACTTCATATGCTTCCAGTAACATTCAAGGGTGCTACAAAGGATTGGCTCAAGTCACTTCCCCCGGGTCAGTCACCACATGGGCTAAGATGAAAGAGGAGTTCATAGACCATTTTGCCCACCTTCTAAAATAGCCACGTTGAAGAAAGCTATTGCCAACTTCGAGCAACAACCCGGAGAGTCCCTTTATGAGTCGTGGGAGAGGTACAAAGGTATTCTCAGAAATTGCCCACACCATGACCTTAATAGCCAACAAGAAGTCTCCATCTTCTATGATGGAGTCAATGTTACCACAAGGCAATTGCTCGACTCGCAAGGCCCGCTCACAAAGAAGGCCATCCCGGTGATCAAGGAATTAATTGAAGAATTCTCTAAACATTCTAGAGAATACCACAACCCAAGAAATGAAGTAAGTCGGGGGGTGGTGAACTCAGTCAATGATGGCATGGCGGCAATGATGGCTAAGCTTGATAGTTTAGATAGAAGGATGACAAAAAAGGATCAAACAATCCATGCTATTCGAGTTGGGTGCGAGAACTGTAGAGGACCTCATCTCACGAAGGATTGTGACTTGGATGAAAATGGAAACAAAAAGGCGCAAGTGTTCTATTCAAGTGGCGATAGATACGACGAGAATTGGCGGAAACCCAAGAAGCAATGGCTCCCGTGCGAAGAATACAGAAAGGCAAAGGAGGAGAAATACAAGCAGAAAGAGAGGGGTTTCTATCAAAAGGAAGAACCGGTTGTGGAAAAGAGAGTTGCCTTAGAAGAAATGTTCACAAGAGTTATAGCCTCATCCAAGAAAAGACATAATGATCATGATGCTGCAATACAAGAGACCAGAACTATACTTAGGAATCAGCAAGCATCTATTCTCAACATTGAGAAACAGCTAGGACAATTTGCACATCAAGTGAACGAGAGGAGACCGGGTGAACTTCCAAGTAAAACCGAGAATAATTCGAGAATGGAGAATGTGAATGCTATAACCTCCAGCTATGGAGAAGTTTTCACTCCTATGACCCTTGCACAGAAGGTCTCAAATAAGGTGCATGCAGAAAAGACAGAAGAGTCGAGTTCAGCTAAACCCAACCAGAATCGCCGAGTCCCTCTAATGGACTCGACGAGTCCATGCCCTGATGACAAATCTGTTGTTTCCTTAAAGCCTTACAACCCTCCTCTGCCATTCCCAATCAGAACCATACATGATGAAAAGGTTAAAGCATACAGAGCTTTCATGGAGCATGTTAAAGCCCTTCAAGTCAACGTCCCATTTGTGGAAACGATGCTTCAAACACCCAAATATTTGAACTTGCTAAAGGGTCTCTTTGCTGCTAGAAAAGATTTGGCTGAAGTCGCGAAGATAGTATTGAGTGAGCTACCAGAAAAGAAGGGCGATTCGGGAAGCATCATAATTCCTTGTCAATTTGGAAATATACTTGCTACTCAAGCGTTGACCGATTCGGGTGCAAGTATTAACTTAATGCCTTTTCTTTCTTCAAGAAGCTGAATTTACCGGAGTCAAGGCCTATGAATATGAAGATCCATTTAGCGGATAAGACGATTATTCGTCCAAGAGGTGTTTGTGAAGATCTCCTCATTAAGGTGGATAAATTTATATTCCCCGTGGACTTTGTAGTACTTGATATGGAAGAAGACCCCGAAATTCCAATTATTTTGGGGAGATCATTTTTGAATACCGCATGCGCATTAATAGATGTATGTGAGTCCACATTAACATTGAGGGTAGGAGATGAGTCAGCAGTGTTTAAAGCTCTACCAGAGATTAAGCAAGAAGAATGAAGAAAAGAAGAAGTTTCCTTCATTGATTTGGATGATGAAATACTACAAAAAGAACTTGCACGCTTGCAAGAAGAAGATCCAAGTAAGTTTTTGCTATCGTCTGAAGGAAACTTTGATGCTGATAAAGACTTAGAAGAGATGGAGAGGTTGCTTGGGGGAGCTGATCCAGAAGAAACGAATAATTTTATGGAATACGCTCCGACTCGCCGAGTCGCTTTGACAGACTCGACGAGTCCCGTCGAAAAGTGCAGAAAAGAAGACAGCCTTGACTTGCTTGTTACCAGCCCCTTGCATGTTCTGGACATGAAGATTTTTCCTAATTCTTTAGAAGATCAAGCAGCAGAGGGCGAAATTGTTAAAGCATATGGTGATTTTCAACACGTTCAAGTAGCATGCCTTGATACAATAATGCAAGAAGATGAAGACATTCCACTTGAAGAGGAGGTAAGCTTTGGAGAAGAGGAAAATGCAAAAGATAACCCATTCATTGAGTCACGTATTACCAAACCTCGAGCCCGAGTTTTTACCAACTATGAAGTAATGAAGTTTAAAGAAGGAGTGCAAAAGAGGGTGCAAGAGAATGGGGTAAAGAAGAAGAAGGTGAGGAAAAGGGAAATTCATGCAGCTGAAGATGATGCTACAAGGAAAAAGAGAGAAGAATTAAGACGGGCTTACAAAAAGAAGATACACGCTTACAAGACAAAGTATAAACCGCAAAAGATTAGGCGTGCATTCCCGATGCAGGAAAATGAAGAAACGTAGATGGGAAGGAGTCCAACTAACGACTCCTTAAAAAGAAGCACTTGGTGGGAGGTAACCCGTTATTAGAGTTTGCTTTCTTTTATCTTTCTCGTTGTAGTTTTGTTTGATTTTCGTTTTTAGGATTTTATTTTCATCTTATAAATCATCAAACATGACTGCTTGAGAGTGCGTATGGGCTGAGTGTGGGGAGGAATGAATTTTTTCTATATGAATAAATGATAAAATGATATAATTTTTGAATTGTTTGCAAGTGACTCGCCGAGTCTGACCCTGACTCGACGAGTCTATTCAGATTCCAGATGAGTTTCAATTCGCGACCAGACTCGCCGAGTCTGACCCTGACTCGACGAGTTGATTTTATTTACAGAAAAAAATTAATTAAAATAATTGTTACATCTGGTAAAACTCGGGTTTTTAACCCTAATGATATTATATTTCCTTCATACTCGTCGTGCGCCTCTCTTGCTTTCTCTCTCTCAAGCACTCATCAATTTCTTCACTTTTTCTTCAAAATTCTCGAATTCTATCAAAAAAGGTACTTAATTTCTTCCATAATTCTGTTAAAGCCATGATTTTTAGATGTTCTAAGGTGTCAATTTCATAGAATACCCGATTTTGAAGTTTAGTGAATTTTTTTAGGGTTTTGATTTTGTATTAAATGTGTTGTTTTGGATGGTTATTCTTGCTCTAATACATCTTAGGAACGTCCATGGACAAAACCCTTGAAACAAATTTCGAGTTTTTATGGTCAAATTTCGCTCGACCCGTCGACTGACTCGCACAGTTCATCCGACTTGCCGAGTCGTTCATGGACTCGACGAGTCTAGTTGGGGACCCAGATGGATTCTGTTTTAATGTTTTTCTATGTCTTCTGGGTTGTTTGTTCTTTGTTTTGCAGGTACCATGTTTTCAAGAGGATAGAGCTCAAGTGGAAACCAAGAAGATTTTCCTTGGTTGAATCTCCCTCAGATTGAATATGCTTCAACAATGACAAAATGGAGGAAGAGGCTGGCTGAGGTCAGGAAGAAGGAGGTTTGTGTACCTAATAGGGTTGACTGGGATTGGTTAAAGAATGTCCGATATGAGGAAGAGTTGGCGCCTTACCTTTTTAAGGAATTTACTTACGATGGGGAGTCAATTATATGTGATGGATGGAGCCGGGTTTTCAGAATTCAAGAGCCGGTGTTTCGAGAACTCTGCTGGGAATTTTTCTCCACGGTATCTTTCCGAGGAGGAGATGATTGCTACCACCCCGAGATTTTAGTTTTTGTCTTGGGGGCGAATTCCATCGATGTTCTGTCATTGATCTTGCATGCCGGTTGGGGATTTATGACCGACCATTGGTCACTATTCCTGTCTTCCGCGCCTTCTTGGAACAATCTCATAAGGTGTTCCCCGACGGTGTTACAAGTACTGGTTGGTGGAACACAATCTCCAACAAATTATATATTCCGAAATCGGCTCAAGAAGGGAGCATTAGGTTACCCACACACCGCCTTATCTCCACTACAATCAATCAAAGAAAGGACGATGACAAGTTTTCCAACCTTGACGTATTTTATCTTTGGAGTATCATCACGCATGACACATTCTGCAACATTCCATGGTGTTTGGCCTCTTACTTGGCGGAGGGTGCGGTCAAGGATCGCAAAACCTCCAACTCCTATGGGTTGATGACCCGCGGTGCATGGAACTTGATGACAATGATTCCTACCCATCCCTTTAATCCTATTCTTTTTTCGGAGAGCAAGAATTATTGAAGATTATGGCGGTGGTCATTATGCTATCCCGCATGACGATCTGGTGGTCGTGCCCGAGGCACCGGGAAGGAGGGTTAGATCGAGATGTGAGCGCGAAGTGGAGGAGGAACCGCCGGTGATTCCGGTGGACAATGATGAAGTGCCAATGGATTGGTACAATGTCGAGATGATGCGGCTACAAAACCAAATGGCGAGGGGTATCAATTTCAGCAATGAATCCCACGTGCGACTTTTTGACCATTTCCATATTCCACACATTGATGGGGGTAACTTACCCTACATACCATCTTGGGATGAGATCATTAATGCAAGGCGGAGTGGAGCTGGTGGGAGCGGGGCTGCACATGGCAATGATGAGGAAGAGGATGATTAGTTTTTTTTTATGTTTTGATTGAACAATTTATTTTTGTTTTTGTTTTGTTTGGTGTGTTTTGAATTCTTAGTTAAGACTTTAAGTTATGTGTTTGATGTTTTATTTGCCTTGGTGACTTTCAGATTTTGGATTAGGAATGCTTGCATAAAGGGTTTAGAGTTTGAGAGAAAGAAAAAAAGAGTGGAAAAGAGTCAAGGAAGGGAGAAGTTTAGAGTTAAGGTGTCGAGTCCGGTCCTAAGGGACAAGAGTGACTAATTGTAGAAGTTATGGGAAGTTCTTGAGATTTATCAAAGGATGGAACAAGTGTAGAACGTTTATTTTTCCACCCAGCGATGACTCGCCGAGTGCAATTAACCAACTCGACGAGTCGAGATATATGTTCACACTTTTGAGGCTTTTCGTGACTATACTCGACGAGTCGTTTATATGACTCGAAGAGTCACTTATTTTTATACCGAGTAGACTGCTGATTCGATGCTGTTGAACATACCACTTGACCACTTATTCTTTTCGATCAATTCCTAAAGATTTTACACTATTTTTCCTGCATATTTGGAGCTGCCACATGCGATTTGATGCCCAAGATGTGGATGAGCTGTTCCCATGTCTAAAGTCAATTGAAGATGGAGTTGAAGAGAAGAGATATCAACCTAGCGACTGCTACCCCAGGGGACTTTGTTCCAATTCTCTCTACATTTCATGTTTTTATTTTTCATGCATAATATGCAATGAGGACATTGCATAAAATAAGTGTGGGGTAGGGGGGTGGTTACATCCTAGTGAATTGAGAATCTTAATATCCTAATTTAGGACTATTTTAAAAAAATTTGCATACCAAAAATGTTACTTAGGATTTAATCTAGAAAATTTTGGTAAAAAGTAATTAGGATTCCATGTTAGAGTTATGTTGATGATTGCATGAAGACCCAAATGTTTAGTTGAGCCTATATACGTTCTAGTGCATTAGTGGCTTCCTTATTCCAGTGAAATCATGGGACAAAAACACGACTTTGCTTAGCCCGAAGGATGCAATATGTTTAACATCGTGTACCAGAAATGTATCCAGGAAAATTATTATCGTTAGCCAATAAAGGTTGAAGTTGAGCGCCCCTGCTTAAGCATGTAGGGTTTTGAGAGAAAAAAGTGAGTTACATGTAAAAAAAAGAGAGAATTGCAAGAAAAGTTTGAAGAATTTTGGAGCAATTAAAGTGAAGATCAAAAGATCAAAATTCCAAGAGTTCAAAAGTTGAAGATACCAAAAATCAAATCAAACACGGTGGTGAATTCACAGAAATCAAAGGTCAAATTATCAAATAAGGGAAGAATTCCAAAGAGCTCCATAGTGGTATCATAAATTGTAATTCTAAATTATGTATGCTTGGGTTGCTCAACTAAAAATACCTTGAGGATAGGAGGTGTTCTGCGGATAGATTCGGAGGGATGCATAAAATGAGCATTGTTCGGGATAAGTGGGCGAATGTTTATGAGGATTATGAGTATTTGGAGTATGGGGGGTTATTAGGAAAAATTTTAGACACAAATGCAAGCGTTGCGGTCTTGGCATAATGGCTGGGTTGGATTGGAGTTGTCCTATGTGATTCTAATGTGCTAAAATTTAGTTTTCCTTGGGGGCAAGCAAAAGTCAAGTGTGGGGTATTTTGATATCTGCATATTTAGCCTCATAATAAGTATAGATTTTTATCATTTATTAGCTAATTTATTGCATATCATGGACAAAAGATACTTAAAAGTGTTTGAATTGTGTTTTCAGTCCAAAAGCGAAGCTCGTAAGCAAAAGGAAGCAGGAGAAGCGGTTGGGAGCTCGGGAGTTGAACAAAGAAGAAAAAGGCTTAAAATACAAGGGACTCGGCGAGTAGGGTCGATTACTCGGCGAGTAGCATCGAAGATTCGAAAGGATAAAGACTCCGTGACTTACTGTGTACGGGAATTAAGGGATGGAATCGACGAGTCGGTATTGGACTCGGCGAGTCGGTTCGCATCTATAAAAACAGTTGTCCAGATCGACATAAGGTATTCTGGAACCCTTGGGGAGAAGCAAGCTGCGAATCAGAGCCAGGAGAGATCTGAAGAACGAACATACAACCTAGAATTCAATTCCCAAGGAGATTTGAGGCAAATTCTCATCATTCTACTTAATCTATTGTTTTTCAATTATGGTTAGACAATTAGAATTCGTTTTATTGTTGTTAATTACCTCAATCATGAGCTAAAACTCTTAAACTTCTGTTTGGGGATACAAAATTGAGACTATGGTTTGATTATTGGTAGGATTAATTCAATATTGGTGATTTTGTTGATTTTAGCTTGTTAAAGAACCTTGTGTATGAATGATAACTATTTTTCTGTTGATAGAAAGATAATTAAATAGTATGAACATCTTTTAATTGTCAACCTCATATGTTTATGTGACCACTTTATCATATGTCTAGGAATAACGAACGTGAAACTAGAATTAATAGAGAATTAGGTAAATTCATGTGTGAGCTTGTTTGATGACCATCAACAAGAGGTTAACTAAAGGACCAAATTAGTCAGCTATTACAAGTCTAAATTAACCTGAACAAATAATCTAGTGAATTAAATTAAATTAGACAACTGATCACTGTTTGAGTTAGTTTGTTCTCTAAGGATTAGTGTAGCAAACGCGAAGCTAATCACTTGAATCGGTAGCCAATAGAAGACTTAATTCATTGCACTATTACCATAATATCAACCATATAATCAATTGAGTTGAACTAAACAGAAGTCCCTCTCGTTATTGAAATTAGTTAAATCTTTGTTTTTTTTTAGTTTTTAGCCTAAGTAATATTAGTAAGTTTCTAGTCTTGTAAAACTAGAGAAAACCCCTATTTATTATTTAATTTAGATAAAATTAGTCTTTAGTTTTAATTTACCGTTCCCTGTGTTCGATACCCTACTTATTTAGCTGTACCACAATTGATAGGTCCACTGCCTTTGTATGTTCATTTTATAATTAAAAGTAGGTTTAAAACTAGTTGAGTTTACACACATCAGTTCTATTCTACAGTTTCCTATGATCCTAGGAAGACACCTGATGACAGGACAACTTTTTCCTTTCGACTTGGTGGTGTGAGTCGGGAGTGCAGCGCGATTGAGCTTGCCACTAGAGTTGGGATTTATATTGCAGACGAGACGAGGAGTGCCCACTTCCTGACATTCCTTGTTGATTGTCTTACGGGACGGCGGGGTGACTACAATGAAAATACTTTTTGGGCTGAGATTACTGGGGGAGTTTACATACCATCTACTGCTCGAGGGAAGATGATTCGGTCTACCACTTACAAATTACTGCATCGTTTGATTTCTATATCTCTCACACATCATAAGAATAGTGAGAGAGTGCATTCTACAAATTTGTATTTCCTGTGGACTCTTGTACTACAGGGAGGCACCTGAACTTCCCGGTTGCTTTAGCTACTTACATGGGGAGGAGGGCCAGGGGGCTTCATGAGGATAGCCCGATTTTTGGTGGCCACTTCATCACACGCTTGGATCGATCGTATCAGTTGTTGATGAGGGAGATCACTAGATCGATGGTGTCTTATGATATGAGGCCGATGAGTTTACAGTTGATGGAGTCGATGCATGTACTTCAACGAGGTGAGAATGGTATTATCCGGATACGACCAGATGACATGGCTAACGAGGAGGGGGCAGATGAGCCAACACCTGAGAGACGAGGGAGGCGTAGACGTGCTCCTCGAGGAGCGCAGCAGGGACCGGAGCCAGAGATTGATATACATTACCTGGACCAGCGCGTGGACGAGGGATTTCAGTGTATTGACGAGAGATTTCAGATCCTAGACGAGCGATATGCACACGTAGAGAGTTGACAGCAGTGGTATGGGGATGTGTTGACCGCATTCATTGCCCATCAGGGTTTTCAGTACCCAGTTCCTTTTTCCTCAACCATACCAGTCGCAAGATGATGGAGTAGGCCCATCAGGGACGCAGCAGCATGACGACAGGGATGATGAGTGACATAGTTATCCTTTTATGTTATTTTATTTTATTTTGTTATACTTATTAGTTTTTATTTTTATTTTGGTATGTTTTTTAGTTTAAATTAGGATGCTTTATTTATGGTTTATGTAATTTTGTTTTTCATGTTGATGCTCTTTGATTGTTTTAGATCTCTGCAGAATTTTCACTCTTAGAAAGCTGGCAGTAAGTTCAGCAACTAGGTCTGCTGTTGCTTTATTACAAGAGAGAAAGTCGCGTGAGAGTTTGAAATTTATAGTCAAGACCCACAATTTTTCATAAGTGTGGTGTGCGTGTCGATATGGTGAGAGTATCTTATTTAGAAGAGTGGCGTTTCTATTATATTTTGACTCCTATGGTATGGATGAGATGTTCCCACACCATAGAGTTTTATTTCGACGCGAGGTAGAGGTATCATCCCAGCTGCCACGAAATGGTTGACACTTTCCTATGTCGTGGGGGAGCTTTTCGTCGCAAGAGGAGGCTATCATTCTTGATATGACGACGTGGTCGACACTTTTCCACGTCATGGTTACTACACATTGCATTTATTTGGAATCTTTTGCACCACATTTTAGAAGTCAGCGTTCTTGATTTATTTTTCCAGCAAATTCATAAGCAGCAGTTCCAGTTTCCAGTTTTCCAGCACATTTATGGAGCAACTTTTAGCAGCGCCATTCGATCTCGCCACAACTACCCCAGGGGAGTCTGTTCCTTATTCTCCATTTTTATTGTTTTTATGTGCTTAATTAGTTTTATGCATACAATGAGGGCATTGTATGAAATAAGTGTGGGGTAGGTGTCGAATAAGAAAATTTAAAATTTTAAAAAATTTATAAACTTGAAAAATAGTTTAATTTAGGAAAATCTAGTGATAATTTAAAATTTTTCTAATATTGTATGGGATGATCCGATGAGAACTCAAATGTTTAATTGAGCCTATATACGTTATAGTGCATTTGTGCCCCCCTTTATTTTAGTGAAATCATGGGACAAAAACACAACCTCGCTTAGTTTGAGGAATGCAATATGTTTAGCAACCTGTACTTGAAATGTATCTAGGAAAACTAATACCTTAACCAATAAGGGTTGAAGTAAAGTGCCCCTGCTTAAGCATGTAGGGCTTTGAGTGAAAAAAGTGAGTACATGTAAAAAAAGAGAGAGAAATTACCAAAAAGTGAAAAACTTGAAGATTTTTTGGAGCTATAGAAGTATCAAAGTTTGAAGATCAAAGATAAAAAATTCTGAGGTATCAAAAGTTGAATATACCAAAAATTACACAAAGATAGTGAATTCAAAGAAATTGAAGATCAAATATCAAGGAAGTGAAGAATTCAAGAGCTTCATATTGTGGTATATAAAAAAGTTGTAATTCTCTATTTTATATATGCTTGAGTAGCTTTACAAAAATACCTTGAGGTTAGAAAGTTTTTTGAGGATGGATTGAGAGGGTTGCATAAAATGAGCATTGTTCAAAAGAAGTGGGCGAGTGTTTATGAGGATTGTGAGTATTTAGAATTGAGGGGGGTCCTTAGGAAAAATTTTAGACACAAATGCATGCGTTGCGGTCTTGGGATAATGGTTGGGTTTAAAATGGATTGTTTTATACGATATTGGTAAATTAAAAGTAAGTTTGCTTGGGGGCAAGCAAAGGCTAAGTGTGGGGTATTTTGATATGTGTATTTTTATACATATTTTTATACATTATATCTTAATATTTTAGCCTTTATTGTTCTTATTTAGAACTAAAGGTACTTATAATGCTTTGAATTATAATTTACAGCTATTAGTTGTCGATAGAGCGGAAAAGAAAAGATCGGAGCGAAAATCGGACTTAGAAGCAAAAAGAAAGAAGGTTGTTGAAGATTGAATTACGCCCAGCGTAATTCAAATTACGCCAAGCGTAAGGCTTAAATGAGGACTACGCCCCACATAGATATAATTACGCCCAACGTAGTAGGCTTGTGTCCCGAAGTATGGATCGCGATGGAATGCTAGCTACGCCCAACGTAATTCGACCTACGCCCAACATACGTAGGTCGGTTCTAAAAGCTATAAATAGAGGATATCGGCCAACCAGAAGGAGGATTCTGACTACCATCGATCCTTAGTCGACAAGTAACATATATTTGGCCGTTTTGAGGGTCTAAAAGGCAGTCGGAAGGCCGTTAAGCTGACATGAGCGAATATCTAAGGGATTGGAGAGCGGATTCATGTCGGTAATCATGTGGTTTGTTATCGTGAACATGTTAGCATTCCATTGTGATGCCATTATGTGTTTACTTTCTGATTTAGGTGTTAAAACCTGTTACTTTGTGCTTATGACTGAATGAATCTTCGAATTATTGGTTTAATTGCTATTTGGATTATTTGTTCTTATTTAATTTATTTTGTCAAGTTTGATTGAAGATCCATATTTGTTAAAGATTGTTGTTTGGTTTCCTATTGCTGAATTAATAAAGTTCAGATGACCATCTACCTGTGTTAGTTTGAATCATTGTTGTCCAACGATCATTGGTGATTATGGCTAGAGTTTTGACTAAAACCTAGGGTTAAGAAAAAAAACAATGAACTTTAATGTGTGTGCATGAGTAGAATGACCATTCGATGCATGATTTAACCTCTAAGTCTATTAGAGTTAAATAAGATCAAATCCTGCTTAATACGAACCAAATACTGATTTGCATGATTGTTTGTTCACTTGATCAATGAGTTAATAATTGTGTTGAAATCAAAGGATGAGCAGTCATGACCATGACACTAGTCATATTAGGAATCGGTGAATAATGAATAATTATCCATTGTATCAGTGGTTAGCCATTAATTTAAGAAGTAAATTATCTAAATCAAAGTACCTAAAGAAATTTGTCTTCTAGTTAGTTTATCGATATTTGATGTTAAGTGGTATTTAAAGTATTTAATAAAACTTTTTTTTATTACTTATGTGTTTTGTGTAACCTATAATCAAACATTCTAAATTAATTCACCACCATTCCACTTGTGTTCAACACCATTGCTTATCAAAGTTATACTATACTCGATCGGGTTCGCTACCTGTAAGGTATGGTTTAGATGCGATAAATTAGGAATTATAAATAAAAAACTAGTGCATTAAATATTCACATCACCGGCCCACTGGATTGATATCCTGGTTACTGTATGATGTTATGTATTTATGATCAATTAGATCTGTATGGTTATCTGTATTTGTCGGTTTCGTGTTCATGTTTGTTTGTTGCATATGTCGACATGTTGGTTTGGGTTGAGGTGTTCCTGCTTTATGTTGTAGGCCAAGACACATGGGGGCGACCACATAGGTTGTAGGCCCTGCGGGGCGGTCCAATCAGGATCGCGACCCGTAGAGCGGTTTCGATAGGTTGTAGGCCCTGCGCGGCGGTCCAATCAGGTAGGATGCTCGTGGAGCGGTCCAGATAGGTTGTAGGCCCTACGAAGCGGTCCAGTCAGGTTGGTTGCTCATGTTTGCATGCTTGTTTGTTATGTTTATACGGTGACACTTTGGGTGAACTCACTAAATGTTGGCTTACAGTTTTAGTTTTGTTTCAGGTACTTCAGAGGACGGTGGGAAGGCGAAGGTGTGACCGTACACATCCTGGGTTTTATGATTGACTGGATCTTGGGAGACTCTGTTTTGAATAATATTTTGGAAACAATGATTATGTAAGCACTTCTTTTTAGTTAATGAGTTGTTTTTAAAAGTTTAAATTTATTATGATTTTTTAGATGTTACGGTACCTGCACCTGAGCCTGAACCGGAACCTGAACCTGAACCTCCTCTATGTGTGCTCATCGTCATTTTGAAAAACAATCATACAAATTATCATAACATACCCAAGAATCCTCAACCCATAGGCTTTCTTGATTCTTTGTGACTTTCCTCAATTCGAGTATGTATCTTGTGCTTTCATTAGTACGGGCCCAATACTATCTTATACACTTATCCATACTTTCATCAATAATTATCCTGAATCCTCCAGGTCACCTTCTCAAACTGGTACTCCAAGTACTTGCTAAACAGCGTAACCCAACCACTAAAGCACTTCCTAGTCTCTCATAGGTTCCGACCTCACCCTGCCATCAGCTGCTGAATAACTCCCACTAATGTCAGCTAACTAGTTCATGAATATAACCACATGCTACAAAGCTTAGATAATCCTTCGAGTAAAAGACTCAACCCCACAACGGTTAGACTCAAACGAGAGTTGTGCAATAGATTCCAATCCATCACTCTAAGATTATTTAACCTTTGCAACATGTAACATAACACATCTACTTAATAGTTAACTCACATCAATAAAAGTCCCACAAAGCACAAAGCAAGAAACATGCATGTAGTAACACTCTAAGGTGCTATTTTTTTTTCTGAGGCAAAATGTCTGCAGTCTGCGGACCACATCTGTAGATCTCTGCAGTAGAAGAGGTGGACCAAACGTTTGCAGTCTGAAAAAAGAAGAGTGCTTGTTTTTTTAACATCTGCGGGCTACTAAAATAAACTAAAATCTAAATAAACTGATTTTTTAAACTTCAAAGTGATTTTTTAATATTTTTATGACTTTGTTATAAATAATTAACTAATCTAGATCAACCTTTATGTATTATTGTATAAAAAATAAAAATAAAAATGGTATGAATTAACGTATATATTTGATAAAAACCAACAACTTTGGTTGCAAAGTTATAACTAAACATTATAATTAGTGATCAAAGAATTTGATACATAAATGGATAGAAATAAACTTCGATTTTTTCAATTAAATCCATTAACAACGTATCATAAATATTTTCTCGAGAAATTGACGATACTGTATTAAATAATGTTTTATAAAATTTGGCAAAAAAATATAAGAATATATTATGATTTTTTTCATATTTATATAAACAACTTCAACGACTATTATTGTAATAAATCTTTATTTATAAATTTGTCAAAAATATCATGTTTGTATCGTTGAACGTTTTTTTTAAAGTTTTGTAATATTTTTTTCAAAAATTTTATCATTAATAAAGTTAGAAAAATTATAAGTTAAAAAGAAACTTTTAAAAAAATAAAGATATATATGTTTTTTTAGGCTAGAAGATGTCTGAAGATGTTAGAAGACTCTGGTCCACATCTGCGCCAAGAAGAGGGTGCACAGAGATTTTTAGGTTTGCAGTCTTCAAAAAAACAAACAGTCTGCGAATGTTAATGTCTGCGCGTGGTCTGTGCGACACAGACAGAAGAGGCCACGCAGATCTACAGACAAAAAACAAACACTACCTAAGCCATAGAACAAACAAACAACCTCCCAAGCTCACTTTACTACGACCCATGCTAGGAACTTCCACTCTCATTACCGGTTGCCTTATGTATACAAATTATACACAATATAATATCAAATAGACTGTCGAATAAAAGACTCTACCCTAGGACCACAACCAAATGAGGAACATGAAATAAGGCCTAATCAATCATTATAGGGCTATATGATCCTAACCGTATATAATTTTTAAAGCATACATTTAGCAACTATTGTTACATATTCCCAATCATAGCATTCAATGCTTCCTAGGCTACAAGGCATCACATATCAGGTCGATCTATCATGCAATTTCTGAAAGTATCCCTAACTTTATCTTATCATGCAAACATTTATATCATATAACATATCAACATGTATGGGTATTCTGGGAATCACTTACTTTAGCTCGGTCGATTGCACGCATCATCCTCTTTTTCTTTACAAAAGTCTTTTTAGAATTTTGTTTTTTTTAATGTTACTAATTCCTCAGTTTGAGTTCAGTCACACCCGAAAGTGTACCTGAATCCCTCAAACCAAGGCTTTGATACCAACTTCTAATGACCCAAAAATTATAAGGTAAAATTTCATTTTTAAGTCAACCAGAAACATCAATTATCCATTTTCCTAATTAATCAAAAGTATTTCAAGATAAAAACAATTATCATAGTACAATCCCAAAATCATGAAGTTGCGGAAACATGGGTGGATGCGCTGCAATCTAGTCAGGCCATTTCTTTTCGAACCATAAGTACTTGAAACCATAACCATAAAAATCGTAAGCACAAAGATTAGTGAGTTCACCAAAATACCACATACCATACATATCATTGGGCCAAGTCCGCACATTGGGCCCAACCCACCATAATGGGCCTAGCCCTCATACAATGGGTCCGACCCAACATATAAATGCAAGAGTCATAGAGACAGCTAGCATCTTACATAACATACATTGGGCCTAGACCTTCCTGATCCATGGGCCTATCCCAACATACAAATGGGCCTAGCCCAACATACCATGCAAGAGTCACAAAGAAAATTAGCATAATAGATCCTAGTGGGTCGATATTGGTGCCTTCGACCCACGGGTACAGTGAGGAGACTCACCTCAATCCAAGATAACCGAACACACGAGCTGCTGCCATCGGAATCCTCACACTAAACATAACCAAGTTATCCCTAATCAATAATTAAGGTATGTAAACCCTAACTCTTGTATTTTTGATTTTACTAAGGTTTCCATGGGGTTTGATATTTATAGTATCTTGTTATTGGTTGTCAAGACATATATTTGTATGCGTTGCATATGCCCTTAAGTGTTAAGTGATTTTTCCACATTCACATGTAATTTTATAACCTATAAAACCCTTCAGTGGTATCAGAGCCTTGGCCTCACAATTGATTGCGCACGAGGTTAATTGATCTAGCTATGGTTTATCGAAAATAAACCCTTGCCTCTTGTATTTTTTGATAATTTCTAGGGTTTCTTGAAACTTTACCCTCCTTGCCTATTTTTGAAAATGCTTATGGTTTCCTTAAGGTTTCTCGTTTCCTTATTTGTTATTTTAAATGCCTTAAATTTTGAACAATTAAATCTTGGTAACCCTAACCCTAATTTCGCAAATCATAAGGATTGGGATTAATTTTGAATTATTTAATTAAATGCATAATTAAGGTAATTATTTAATTCTTAAATGATTAATTTAATTTAATTAATTGTTTAATTAAAATAAACATTAAATCATAGTAGGTTTAAATTGATTAATTAATTATATGATTAATCCATAAAATTAATATTTAAACCTTTTCTTAAAAAGGTTTTAAAATACATCCTTATATATATATATATATATATATATATATATATATATATATATATATATATATATATATATATATATATATATATGGGTGAGATCGGTTGAGAACTCATATTTTCCTGAAAACTAAAAGTGGAGCGTTAGATCAAAAGTAATTCATTAAGGACATGATCGTCATCTTACCAATCTCATGTAATGTTTAATTTTTTTTTTGTGTGTTATTTAACATATTAATATAAATGTCTAAAAATTTACATCATAAATCAAATTTTCATATTTTTTTTAAAAATAGTATTTTTCGTTTTTTTTAAATGTAGATTTTCAAATTTTTATAGAAAACATGAATTTTTGAAAAAAAAAATGAAAAAAAAATATTTTTTTTAAAAAAACTACAATTTTTTCAAATAACTGCAATTTTTTTTCAAAAAAAAACTGCGAGTTTTGTAAAAAAATCCAACTTTGTTAAAAACAACATTTTTTTTTAACAAAATCAACGTTTTAGGTGCAAACATATTAATTCAAATGCATATATACATATTTCTTATACTATAATATTCGTAAGTAAATTATAAAAAAAAATCTCATTTTTATTAATCAATCTATAAGTATAATAAAAGTATTTTATTCGATACAAAATAAAATATAAAAAACACTACAAAGATTCAAAGTGTTATCATTTCTTCATATCAAGATTTCCATATTTTCTTCAATTTATCACTTTTCACCTCTTCAATATTTTCCAAAAATTCTTCAAAATCTACAAGAAAATTAAAAAAATTGATTAATGCAAGAACACGCACAAAAATGCACATGTATATATCACGTAAGATTCACATGTGATTATATAATGTGATATTCACATGTAATTATATCTTTTAAGATTTAAATGTGAAATTCACAAGAAAAAATTTAAAAATAATTAACGAATAACACTTACACAAAATGCATGTGTGCATATAGACGTAATTCATATGTGATTCACTTGTGATTTACATGTGAATCACATGTAATTGATATGTGATTCACTTGTGATTTACATGCGAATTACATGTGATTAATATGTGAATTACATGTAAATTACATATAATTCATATGTGATTAACTTGTGAATCACATGTAATTCATAGGTGATTCACTTGTATTTAAATGTGAATCACAAATTAATCACATGTGAATTACATGTGAATCACATGTAATTCATATGTAAATTATATGTTATTTACATGTGATTCACTTGTGATTTACACGTGAATCACATGTAATTCATATTTACATGTGAATCACAAGTGAATCATATATGAATTACATGTGATTTATATGTGAATCATATGTGAATTACATGTGAATCACATGTAATTCATATGTGATTCACTTGTGATTCACATCACATATGAATTACATGTGAATCACATGTAATTCAAATGTGATTCACTTGTGATTTACATGTGAATCATATATGAATTACATGTGAATCACATGTAATTCATATGTAAGGTTTGCAACCAAAATACTTCAATAAAATTATATTTTTATTTATATGTTATACTAATGGATTAGTTTATTGGATGCTAATATGACCTTTAGCTCTTCTTCTATTGATAAGTTTTTAGGCTTGTAAGCTTCAATGGGCCCTGTTCTTGAAAAAGGCTTTTTTAGTTTCAAGAATCTCCCACTCTTGGTTATCTTTCACATTTGTTATATCCATGCTAAAGTAAAAAGTTTACATCAATATGTTGGAAAAGGCAGTGACTTTATTAGATTTAGTAAATGAGTTAACTCACCTGACTTGTAAAAAGATGACCTAGCCCAAGTGCTCCAAACATATTGAGTGGAATCATAAGAAGCCCATATCTGATAAATGGACCTTTTCTTCCCCATATTTTGAACCATGAAGCTGAATTCTAAATTTTAGCAGCATTTGTATATTCAAGTTTGTTAGTAGTATTAGGTTGTTGATTCATTGTTGTTCCAATTGTTGTCATCCTTAAACTCCACAAAATTAGGTAAGATTTTGTATGTATAAACCATGAAAAGAAATAACATTCCTTGTCATTTCTGATGAATAGCAACAATTTTTTTTAATCTAAACACAACCCATTACTGAGAACTAAATAATAAACACCAATCTTGGTAATAGGAGACAATCTCCTATTGCCCATAATAAGGTTCATCTTCCCAAGCTCCACATCCTCGCTTCTTTTTAGTCTCTGCAAATCAGAGAAAATGTGAAAACCACATCCTGTATCAAGGACCTAATAATTAGAATGCGACGAGTTTTTAGATAGGATAGTGTAAATACCTGTCGAGGTTGGCTTAACTTTTCCATCCTTTATGTCTTGCAGTTGGGAAACTTCGTTTCCAATGCCCCTTGTCATGGCAGTAAAAGCAAGTAGCCTCCTTAGGATCAGAGGCAGGGGAGCTTCAGAACCAGCTTTTCCTTTGGGTCCATTGCTTGAGGACCCGACCTGGGACTTTCCCTTCCAGATCTATTTTGAGGGGGCTTTCCTCTTCTTCTCCTTCCCTTGCCCGTTGGCCAAGATGGGAACAGCAGCAGCAGAAGTGGAGGTAATACTCTTTCCCTTCATTTCACTTTTAGTGGTTCTCAGTAAGCTTTGGAGTTGACTCAATGCGGTTTCCTCTTTGTTTTGATGATAAGTCATAACAAACTGATCATAACAACCAGGAAATAAGTGTAAGACTATGTCAATAGCCAATTCCTCATCGAAGTTCACATTGAGTATCAACAGACAATCCACATAATGTTAGATATGTTGCAAGTGGGTCGTGACGGACTCTCCGTCCTTCATCTTGTTAGTTATGATGAACTTTACTATCTCGTATCTTTCTTGATGATCTTGTTGATGGTACTTTTCCATTAAGTCCTTGTTCATCTTATACGGACGATAGTCCTCATAGAACATTTGTAGCCCACGAGTCATAGTAGCCACCATGATGCATGAAACTTTTGTCGCATCATTGCAATGTCTCCTATACTCGTCTATCTCTTCAGGAGTAGATTTTGTTTCATCAATCTCGTTCAGCTCCTTTTCGAGAACATATTCCTTGTCCGCGAAGCGCAAAGCCATCTTAATGTTGTGTATCCAATCATTATAATTGGTACCATCAAAAGTGACTTTTGAGTAGATGCTCAAGAGCGAGAAGTGGTTGGAGTTGTTGTTGGAGGAACCAGGAGCGTTATTGGAAGTTAACATCTGAAAAGGAAAAAGGACAAGTTTTGATTAGATAAGGAAATTCTCAATATTACACCCAAATGAAATATTAAGATATATGATCCAACTAAATAATTCACAGTTCAGAAGAGGGATGCCGTAATCTAATTAAAAATTATTTAAAGGTAGGTAAATGACGATTTATCAATTTCACCACGAAAAACAAAATTTAAACGAATTAGGTTTTAAATGAAATTCCTAGATCTTTTGAGATTCATTGAAATATTCAATGACATGTTTAATCTCGATTATGCCATTTCTATTTGTCATTGGGATACAAAGGATCACAAACAAGGTGTGAATAACCATGCAAACTAGTTTGGTACTCTCAATGTCATTTATCACTTAATTAATGTGACGGTTAACCACACACGATCCATTAATCAATGATAATTTACGAGACTCCCATTGCCACCCTCTATTAGTCTATATTAGTGTGCCGGTTAACCGGATACGCTCTACTAATGACTTTTATAAAGTGCAATGTGCAATTTCATGGATTAGCATCAAATTCACATTTTTCTAAAGTAACTAAGATTGAGATTTAATAAAAACATTTAGTTAATTTATTTATTCCAATATACTTATTAATGAGAATTAATTATCCTATCAAACCCGTTAGGCTAACAGCCCACCACCAATCAAGGAAGCGGTGGGTGAGAGTGGACACCCATTCAACCGCTAATTTATAGACAGTTTCCTTATACCCCTCTTATTGATCGGCTTCGTGAACGAGGCATACTAGCGGTTTGACTGACTTGTCTTATACATATAGTAAATATTTAAACTTTTAATATTACATATAGTATAAGGGTGTATTTTAAACATTTCAAAATACTAGGGTTTTTAAATATATTAAAATTTTGAAAATTAAAATCAATTTTAATTCAAATTTTAAAATTTAAAACCTTTGATTTAATAATTATCTATTAATTAAACATTAATTAATTTATTTAATTGATAAAGAATTATCCATTAAATTAAACAAATTAATTTAACCTAATCCATTATCCCCTGATTTTAAAAATATGTGAGGGATTTATAAGTTCCTATACTTATCTAGTAAAACAATTAGGAAGATAATTATCAAATATAACAACCCTATCAAACCTTTGATTTTTGAAATCTGGGACTTGGAGTGGAAGGCAAGGCTTTCAACCTTGCCTTATTTTCGAAACCATAGGGTTAGGAAACCTTAGATCTCAAAAATATGGAGGCCAAAGGAAAGGGTATAAAAACCCTTAACAATTATCGATGTAACACCCCGAACCTTGCAGGTATATCTTGAAAACCTTCTTCCTTTTATAAGTTGTCATGGTTGGTCCTTGGAGTTGGTTGTGTTGGGTTGCGAGAAGTATAAGGACTAAAGTTACAACTTTAGGACTGGGAAGAGTACGCTAAGCGTACATAAGGGTACGCTAAGAGTACTAGGCGCGCCCTAGTACGTTGGGAGTACTTATGTCCGATGAAAACCCTAATATTTGGGGTTGGGGACTATATAAGCATCCTTATGGCTCATTCTTTTGATTACCCTCAGCTTCCATACCTCAGAAAACGTCCCAAACCCTAGTGTGTGTGAGAAGTGTGAGTTGGTGTGCGTTTTGAGCCTTGGAAGTGAAGACATTGCACCAAGGAGCTAGAGAAGGAAAGCAAGGCTATAGATCTGAAGTTGTATTGCGCCATTGAAGCTCCAGAAGGTAAAAAGCGTGGAACTTTGTGCTTACTAGTTATAGATCTAGACATTTAACTTTATGAAAGTCTTATTGTCCCAAGAATCCCCAAGATGGTGCATGTGGTGTCTTAGACAAAATAAGTTGTCCTTTTAGACCTTAGGAGAGGTCTTGAGTGATAAAAATCAGTTCCCAACAGTTAGGCTTGTCCCATGCATGAAATGAGAAGGTCTTAATGGGTTAAGACGATGAGTAAGGACTTTCTAGATGTCCAAAGTGATAAAGTCTGGAACTTTATGGTCCCATGGCATATTTGGTCGATGGATCTGGGATTTGGACTTAAGAGCTTAAGCCATTAAGCACTTATTAGGGTTTTGGTAAAACCCCGCGTACGCCCAGCGTAAATTCTGTACGCCCAACGTACGAGGTCAACTGTCCCGATGGCAGTCAGCGTAGAACGACATTATGCCCAGCGTAACCAGAGAGGTACGCCCCGCTTACGCTCCCTGTTGGGCTCATGTCAAATGGGCGTAGGGTTTATGAGCTAAATGGAGTGGGGCCTTTGTTGGACTCTGCAAATAGAATGTTTTGGGCCAGGTTATGATAGTGGATCATGGGGTTAGGCCCAATAAGAAGGTTGGGGCCCAATTTGGTAAATTGGGCCAATAATGGACTTTAGACTATGGACCTTCAAGATAAGGACTTGGTGTTGGGCCTTGGCCCAACCAAAAGGAATGGACTTTACGAATTACGTGGACACTTAGTCAAGGGAATGATGTCGAGTAATAACCTAGTATTTATTATGTGTGTCAGCTCGGGATTTCCAGGGAGGCAGCGTTTAGAATTTCAGCATTTCGGCACTACTAGTCAGGTGAGTTTTCCTCACTATACTCAAGGGTCTAAGGCACCAAGTTCGGCCCTTGAATTGTCATTGGTTACGCTATGCTAGTATGATATGTTAGTTAGATATCCTAGAGGGTAGGATAATACTATATGTTATGTGGTGTGATCCGGTATATCAGTTTGTTGTCTATAGACTGTTATGTGATTATCTGTTACATGTGCACATGTTTATTTATTGGTTGAGGCTTATCTGCTTTGTGCGAAAGCCAATAGACCTGGGCATTCCAACCTGTTGGTTGTGGGCATGGAGTATTCCATCCCGAGGATGACTGGACGCATAGTATGTGGGCATTCCAACCTGTTGGTTGTGGGCCTGGGTATTCCATCCCGAGCATGATTGGACCTAAAGTATGTTGGCATTCCAACCGAAAGGTTGAGGGCCTGGGGTATTCCAACCCGATGGTTGATTGGACCCATAATATCCTGTTTATGATTATATTTGTATTGTGTGAGTATGGGTATTTTGGGGGAACTCACTAAGCTTTCGGACTTACAATTACAGTTTATTGTTTCACGTACATCAGGGGATCGCGGCGAGGCAACGGCGTGATCGTGCAGCTCCTCACATTTTGTTTATGTTTATGGGAAAACTCTGATAAGGACTATTTTGAAAACAAAGATTTTTAATAACTCTTGGATTTTAAATGTTTTGAAAAGTTAAAATTTGGTTTAAATTTTATGGGTGTTACAATCGAAAACCAGGGTTATGAAACCCTAATTTGCAAAAAATCCAAGGCTTAGGTTTTAATTGCCATAAACCCTAATTTTGTCAAGTTCAATAAATTACATCAAATCTAATTGAAAACAAAAACCAATAGCTCTGATACCACTGATGGGTTTTGAGCATAGCAAACAATCATATGTGTGCATACAACCCTAATTGTTGGATCTATGTTTTCTCTACTAGGCATACAAGCATTGAACACAAAAGCTAAAAACCATAGGATGCACGTAAAATTTTCAAAAATAACATTATAATAGGGTTAGGATACATACCTTTATTGTTATTAGTAATAACAATGGTTTCCTTGTAGATCTTGAACTTTGAGAGCAAGTGTCACAAGTGTAACACCTCTAATGGCTCACAAACACACTATGCAAGAGGATGAGAGGAGAGAGGAGGGAAGTTGCTCAAAGTTTCAGTTATTCTAGGGTTTCACAAGGATGGTTGAAACCTAAAGGGGGAAGCTCCTTTTATAATTAAGGTTGCTTAGTCCCAAAGCTAGGGTTTGCTGGTGGAAACCTTAATTTCCAGCTTAAGGCCTAAGCACCCATGGACTCCCCTTCTCAAGGCTTTGGATGAAAATCCCTATGTCCTCCTTATAATTTTCTAACAACACTCTTTAGTGTGATCCAATAGACCAAACCACAACTATTAATTAATTGCAAAACAACCCCTGAACATTTAGTTAAATCATTTAATCCCAAAATCAATTCAAATTAATTCATGATTAAATATTAATTAAATAACATGATTTCTAATTAATATATTATTTTCATAACATATTAATAAATCATTTTATATACTATTTTATTATTCCAAATAATAAATTCAACCTCTCTCTCCAAAAGTCATCATGTCAAGTTGCTAGTATGAAGGTAACCCAAAAGGATTGTGATACCATCAATTCAAGTACATACCAATTATAGTTATGGGCTTAGACACCTAATCAAACAACTCCATCCCTCTCATGGTTGCCTTTTGAAATATATTGTTGAGGAATATCCTAAGCAGTGTTGTCCATCCCGATGATGATCCTTACGCTAGATCCCTTGAATTATATGATTCGGGGACAAAAAGTGAGGATAACGGGAACGAGTAATCGGGTTGAATGATTTTGATGAATATAATAAAATTAATTATTGTGGGTTGAAAACCCTATGTGCTCACCGGGTTCCCAATCCTGACCCACTCAGTTTCTTGTATTACAAGTAGTGGCCATAGAGCACATAAGTGATGATCTGATGAGAGATCAATAAATTATATGTCATTAGAATAATAAATGTTGTAAGGCTTGTACTATTTCTGTTTATGCTTATCTACTGTATTGACAATGACATCCCAACATTTTTAATATAATGAAAACACATTCCTTTGGAAATGCTTTGATAATTTACTTAACATATTTTTGGGAACAAATTCCACAACATATTTATTCAAAAGTACACTCTGGTTTTCAAATAAAGCATAAACAAATTGTTCTTTTCTGGTCTTGAAATTGGGGATGTCATATCTCGTAAGACGAGAAACTCATGACAGACTTGAGTCCAGGGTTGAGAGTTGTATTTTCATTTACTACCCACAAAATTCCTTTGGATACTTCTTCTACAAACCTAGTGTGAACGTGGTCTTTATAGCTAGAAAACAAGTCTTTCATGAGAGATAGCTCATATTCAAAGAGGACAGTGGGAGTGTTAGTGATATGGAATAAACTCTAGAGTCATCCAACGAAGGAACCTTAAACGACACCCGTACTCAACCAGAGGATGATATACCTTTTGAGCTGATTGACAACTCATTACCTATTCATCGTTCCAATGGAGTTAACATACTACCTGAGTTATATTGGTTCCACATTAATACAAATGGGGATATGTTTATCAGTGATAACACGCTGATAAATTTGGATGAACCTGTTAACTATAAGGAAGCGATGGTAGACCCCGAGGCTACAAAATGGAAATAGGTTATCGAAATTGAGATCCAATCCATGTATGATAACCAAGTATGGAACCTGGTCGAAAGACATAAGGTTGCAAGTGGATCTTCAAGAAAAAGACTGACATTGACGGAAAGGTACACACATTCAAAGCTCGACTGGTTGTAAAGGGATTTACTCAAACCCAAGGGGTTCACTATGATAAGACCTTATCACCCGTGGATAAGATCAAGTCGATCAAGATAAGGCTTGCCATTTCTACCTTTTATGATTATGAGGTATGGAAAATGGATTTTAAAATTGCTCTCCAAAATGGGAAGTTAACTGAGGACGTCTACATAAGCCATCCAAAAGGTTTTGTACATGCCAAATTTCCTGATAGAGTGTGTAAGCTTGAGAAATCCATTTGTGGATTTAAACAAACATCTCGCAGCTGGAATCTTTGCTTCTACGAGATAGTCAATGAGTATGGATTATGTAAGAGTGAGTATGAGTCATGTGTGTATGCCAAAGCTAGTGGTAGTATAATAACTTCCCTAGTGTTGCATGTTGATGACATACTCCTTGTAGGAAACGACATTCCGACCTTGCAATAAGTGAAATCTTAGATTAAGAAATGTTTTGATATGAAGGATTTAGAGGAAGCGACCTATATTCTTGGGATTAGAATTTTAAGAGATATAAAGAAACGTCTTATTGGACTTAACTAAAGTACATACTTTGATAAAATACTGAAACGTTTTAGTATGTAGAACTCCAAGAAAAGGAAATTGCCTATTCATTGTACTGTTAAATTGAGTAAGACTTAATGTCCTAGTTATGATGAAGAGATAACTAACATGAGTTGAGTCACATATGCTTCGGCTATAAGATTGATCATGTATGTTATGACGTGTACTCGCCCTGATGTGGCTTATGCTTTGAGCATGGTTAGTCGATTTTAAGGGAAATCCTGCCAGAGCCCATTGGACTGTAGTCAAGAATATTCTTAAGTATTTACAAAGAACAAAATAAATGTTTCTAACTCTTGGTGGGAATGACACGTTGAAAGTAAGTGGTTACAGTGGTGCTAGCTTTCAAACAGACCGAGACAATTTTTGTTCTTAATCCGGTCGTGTATTATTGTTGAACGGTGGATCAGTGACTTGGAAAGGAAAAGTTCCAAGCAGTCAATGGTGGTTTATCCCACTTGTGAATCATATTACGTTGCAACGAGTAAGGCATCATAAGAAGCGCCTTGGTTGAAGAATTTCATCGTAGATCTTTGAGTAGTCTCGACCATTCAATAGCCAATGGAACTCTTATATGATAATGAAGGCGCGATTGCTTTGACCAAATAACCAAAGGATCATGGGAGGTCCAAACATACTGACAGAAAGTACCATTACATCGGACATGCGGTTGAAGATGGGCATCCCCAGGTGAAACGAGTGTCATCAGAAGATAATCTTGCAAATCCTTTCACGAAGGCTCTAAACAGGGTCAAGCACATCCAACATGCTAGGAGCATTGGCTTAATAGATGATGTTAGTTTTAGTAGTTAGTTGATAGATTAAAACTTTGTAACAAAACAGATGTAATTGATTTTGGTGATTGAAAAAAAGAGAATTATTTATGAGTATGGTTATTGCCTTCTTTAATTATTTATTCTTGTGTTTCATTTTGCATATTTTTACTTCCTGGGTAATTTTTTATTATTTGAAATTTCACAGCCGCTCATACTTTTGGAAGTAAATAATGAATTAAGCTTGTCATGAATCGATTGTAGATTGTCTATGGAGATTGGATATTGCATAGAGATTGCTGAAATATTCATGAGTACTTACAAAATAAAGATTTTGAGTATTGGATAAACCCACGCTTAGAGATTACTTCGTGGAATCAATCACGAGTAGTTTTAAGATAATAATATCTTATATTATTCAAACGAAGATGCATGAGTTGTAATTTACAAGACGATTATGAATTGGCGTTGCGTAAACGCATCAGTAACATGATGTTATAAAATGTAGTGTCATGTATAATTGTAACACCTCAAATTTTAAACCAAAAATTTCATTTTTAAATTACCAAAATATTGTTCATAAGCCAAGTCATACAAAACATAAATGTCAAATACAAGTCATCATAACAAAATATAAGAGTATCACAGACTGACCCAATACAAATCTCCCAGCGAGTGTGTACAATCAGACCTTCGCCTTCCCGCGATCCTTAGAACTACCTGAAACACATATATCAACAACTATAAGCATGAATCTTAGTGAGTTCCCCAAGATACCACATACAACACAACATAAATAAACAACTATGAGTTATCAGCAACCCTAGGGACTATCAACAGTCCCAGTGGGCAACAACACTCCCTATGGGTTACCAGCAACCCTGGAGACTATCCGCAGTCTTAGTCACCAGTTAGACCTAACTGGTCATCACGAATACAACTATTTCAGAGCAGAGACATATTCTAGAGTTCTAATTCGATTTCAGATCCGGAAAAGTGCGAAAAATAACCCTTGGAAGGAGATCGATCGGAGATTAAAGATTTGAATAATCGTAGCAAGAATTTACATTACATATTCAGTTTGCATTAGATTGAACATGTTTAGCTTGAATTCTTATGCGTTTTTGTGATTATTTTCTGCCATGAGTGACTAAAGCATTAGGCATTCGTTTAGTGTAAATGAACCCTAATACTATGTGTTAGTTTCTTGCTTTTCATGGATTTTTATGAAGTTGGTTTTAGCTTGTGTTTGATTATTATTACCTAACATGTTAAAGTTCTAATCTTTGTTGCTTTAATTCAAGTTAAGTGTAATTGAATGACCATTCGAATTGCATGAACTTGTTTATCTAGTAGTTAGTGATAATTAAATTGCTAGAGCTAGGAGTAGCCAAATCTTAGATAAAGTAATATAGGTAACAACTTTAACTGTGTTAGAGAACATAATTTGATCATAATTGTGTTTGATTATTTGTCTTGATTATAGATAATAATCTTAGATATATCTTACATAGGTCAATTATCTTTAATAATCAGTTTTGTGTTTACTTGTGTATGAACGTTACATAGTAGTTCATGAATTGGTGAAAACATTAGAGATCGGATCAAGACCGCTAATTATATTTATATTGGTAACCAACTAAATAAATCCATGTTTAGAAACTAACCATAAGAAAAAAAGGGGATTCAAAGCTAAACGAAAGTGATCTTGATAGTAATCGTTCTTAGTTAAGTGTTTGATTAGTTTTTAGTTAACTGAATAGTTAAGTTAATATGAACTTGCAAAATCAGACAAAACCTCTTTTTAGTTATTGTTTTTAGATTAATTTTTAGTAGTTATTTTAATAGCTAAATTCCGTTTTCTATGATCGATACACAACTTACTTTATTATACTATAAACTGGCTAGATACATTGTCTATATGTGCATTAGTAGATAAGTAGTTAGATTTATAAATTTAAAAGTTGATAGGTACTTCTGCAAATACACATCAAGTTTTAACCTGCTACTAGAAGGGAATAAAAAGTAAGGATTAATGGTACTTATGACATATAGGTTCTTTATTCCAACAATGTCCAAATCCCTTTTCATTTTCTCTAAAGTATTGTGCAAAATTAGGAAAGAAAACAAAGGATGTAAGAATCATAACTGGTGGGGTGAGATTCGAGACTTAATTTACTTCTTCCTTGTCTATTATTTTGGTCAACCTTGAAAAGAAAGAAAAGAAGAAACATCCTTAACCATTTTCGTATTGTGGTTGAATGATGTGGGAAAGAAGACTAGAAAGAAAATAAATTAGACATAACTCACTTACTCGAAGAAGTATTACAAGTACGCAACACCGTCAAGCAACTTTTGTTCCCCTTCCCAATCCAACACTTTCTTCAACGAACCCTTAATCAAAGTCTAGCACACTAATAACCTACTCTAAATCGAAACCTAACAATCCATCTAATTATTCATCTTCCCAGTTAGCATCTTATACTTATTGAAAGATTTTAAGGGGTAGCATGGGTTATCCCTAACTATAACATCTTATATTTCTTGAAAGATTTTAAAACATAACACGGATTACCTCTAGCTATAAGTTGAGTCTGCCCCTGCTCATATAATTTATAGCTTTTAGTCACATACCACCTTCTATCATCTAATTATTATTATTACTAGGTTATAACCCGTGGAATCCACGGTTCACAAAGTAAAATAATATATAAACTATAATAATAATTATTATTATTCATAGATTTGTAAATTTTTTTTATAAAGTTTGATGTGTTAACCATAATTGGATTAATAAAAAAATATATTAAATAGAAAGGAGTAACACTATGGATTTTAAATACAATATTTTCAATAAAAGCATTTCCATTAGAGGATAGATGATCCAAACTCGCCATTCATTGGAAGGTTTTGTTGCACCAAACCACCCCCTTAAACAAAGCAATTTAGACATATAGCTCACACCTAAAATTGAGTTGAAGTTTCTTATCGTAGATAAATATTATTCAAAATAAAGAATATCCTTTTGAGAAATATATCCAACATAGCAAACCGAAATGTCTAAAAAGTACATTCAGATTATCTTTGAATAAAAAAAATTAGTCATTACATTAATATAAAAGCACAAATATAAACAAATATTGAAACCTCGTTTTTAGTTTCTATTTTATGTGTGGAACATTGAGTTGCTCTGCAACCTGATCATGATTTCGATAACTTGACCTTATTGGACGATCTTTGCAATGACTATTTTTTTTCTTCATTCGCTACAATATTGGAAAAGAAGAAGCATGGGTCATAGATGGTAATCTTGTGTTAGGCCATAACTGCTATACATTTAAAAAAACAGAAGCAATAAAAAGAATTATAGTTATAAACCTATAATTTTCTTACATGATCATCATTTGTAACATCCATTTATTGAAAAGTGTGTTGAACCCCATTTTCGATTCCCATCCGCTAAGTTTTTGATGAAAAGCCGAAAAGAGATTAGGTCATTAGCAAACCAAGTTTCTCACAATTATATCCAAGTCTAGGCTGGTTTAAGGGAAACAAACAAACATCCATTCAAGTTAGAGTAGTACTTGGACAATGAATTGTAAAATAACATAAAAAATAAAGTTTTTTCCCTACAAAGCGAAGTTTGATTAGCACATAGACAATGAGTATTGTGATTGTGAAACTTCTTAGTGTTAAACATTTTAAAAAGATCACAGGAAATAGATATTTTAGTTTAGTTGTAGCATTTAATAACTAAAAAAAGGGCGAGAAAACATATTATTTAAAATTACTTAAATGATGATGTGGGGATGGAAGTCAAATAACCAAAACTAAAGTTTTAAGAAATCTTTACATATCCATGATGTATGTTACTTCTTTAGGAGTAAAACTCACAAAAGTATTACAATAGGATCTATATTTCAACTTTTACAACCACCTTGTAGATATTATACTTTAAATGATTCCAATAAATAAAAGTTTTGAATATCTCTATGTTTGTATGCACCTTAATCCATCAGAAAAAGTTGGAATAAAACTAAAATGGAATAAAATTGGACGTGGAAAGAGAAACTGAAAGTTGTCCCATGTTAATTATATGATTAACTTTTGTAAACAAAAATTCATAGGATGGAAGCATTATATACAAAGGCTCCTGCCACAGTCCCTTCAAATCTAAGGAGATAGATGTATCTTAATTCACATTAAAAAAAAGATAGCATGACATAAATAACAAATGAGCTCAATAATAAACTCAATACTTAGGCTTCTTACATTCTATGGATTTTAGGAAGGCTAAGCTCCAAAAGGTTCCTCAACTCATCAGTCATTTGTCCTGAATAAACTTGAAGGAGTCAACATATAAACCTACAACCATTACTTCCACAAAGCCACTTAAACCAAAAAAACACATTCAAATCAAAATTATTCTCAAAATTGGATAAATAGAATCGTTTAGATTAGTTCAATCTTTGCAATCGAGATCAAAAAATAGTTGGAAACCAATAGATATTGTGTTAACAATAGAATCCAGTCAAAATAGGTTGTAACACGAATCAAAAAGGCTAGGTAAGCATTGTGATTTAAATATAATCTTTAAAAATAAATGACTAAAGAAAAACGTTGAATAAAGAGACCGACAAATACAAACCAAAAGAAATGGACGCTGACAGTGGAGAATAAAATACAGATACGAGGAAGACCTACTTACAATCGTAAAAGATCTGATGTGGAGGACCGAAATCTTTTTTGATTTGACACTTCATCGGAGTGACCTTATGACTTCCATGGCTTTGCTCAAGAATCATATTACATCCTTGATTGCAACATACACAATAAGAGTGAAAAGGATGCATTTATCAACTTTAGAAAAAGAAAAATAGAAACCAAAGGAAGTTATCAGTTAGTCTTTCAAGTAGCATTAAAATGAAATATAGATGCATAGTGAGATAAAATATCCTTTACTTGTATGAATCAAATCATATTTCCACTAAAAGGAAAAAGGAATATGAAAGAGTTAAATTGCTCCAATATTTTGCCTGTTTTTTCATTAAGAAACACTCTCAAGTTCAACACCTTTCGACATCTGCAAAAAATATCACAGTGTAAGCCCTATATCATGCATTATTTCAAAAAACAAATGGTCCATATAAGTCTGACACTACCACGACAAAATTTCTAGAAAATAATATATCAATATCCATGGTTTGAATGTTTAAAAAAGATTTTAAACTAAAACTTGCATTCACATACACACAACCATTCACACCAACCCAACATCTTCATCCTTAGCTTCCACCAAGGTCTCATTTCCAACAATATGTAAATGAAAAAAAATATATTATTGTTGACAACAATTCGTGATATGGACTTTTTCCAATAAAGCTCTATTTTGTGAATTCATTGAATGGGAAGTTCAGAGTTTATAAAACCAAACAAATATGAGTAATTTCCCAATATTTTAAACCAAGCATTTAATCAAACGGTTGGTATGCATTCTGATATCCCAATAATTGGCCTCATACAATTCTAACACATTCGTGCAACAAAACCCACAAACAAAAGAACATAGAGTAACAGTTTAATACTCCATACATAATATGATCAAACACAAGAATTGATTAAATTTTAGTAAACACGTGTTAGGTTACTGGCTTGCGATGAATCGAATAAAAACTGTAAAAAGAACAAAAGTTGAAAACATTGGGACTTACTGGCTATTCAAAAATTGAAGGAAAATAAAACGGAATTAAAAAACACATATAGATTTACCTCCTATGGTGATTGAACAAACATTTAGCAGCTTCACGGAATTGAAGTGAGATATTCTTCACAATTTGTTGATGCTATCTCATTTTTTACCCAAACCCACAAAGAAAAAGTCAAATGAGAAGATCAACGAAGAAGGAGAAGGTCTTTGCAAGGAATTTTGAGAGCAGTTATTATAAGAATATTTAAAGTGTGTGAGTTTGGAGGAGATCACATAATTTGCGGTATCAGATTTGGGAAGAATGCAAGATGATGAACGAAAATTAGGAAGGGTTATTTAATAGTGTTTATTAAGTAATAAAATTTGTAATCGTGTATATTGATGATTTATTGAGATTTATAGGGAAACAAAACAAAAACAGCTAATTTTAAGCGTGTTAGTTATCAATTATCAAATTGAAATGAATATATTTTTGAGTTGGAAAATAAAAATTGAAGCTTTAGAGTGATGACACGTGGTAGAAACATGATGTAGAAAGATGACACGTGGCATAAATAGGATTCATTTATTAGAGAGGTAGATTATTATTATTATTATTATTATTATTATTATTATTATTATTATTATTATTATTATTATTTTGCAATAGGGTTTTTTCCAAAATAGACCTTATATTTACAGTTTTTTTCTATTTAAACCAAAAAATTTATTTATTTCCTAAAAAGACCACACATTTTGATGTTCCTTGTTATTTATTATGCATAACCGGTTGACTAGTCAATAGCCGGTATCACGAACGTATCCTTCTTGCGTACCCTTTCTTTTCTTGCGTACCTTTCTTTTCTTCTACACTCGCTAGGTTTCATTCGTTCACTTCAAGATACACAAGTCGATATGAAAATCTAGGGCTTTTCTGAAATCGCACAACAAGAAAGTCATGGCATCCAACAACGATGCCAAGAAGAAAACTAAGAAACACAAGAAAAAATACGCAGATTATGAGGATCCCGAAGATGAAATTCAAATATCAGACATGCCCATGGACTATGAGAGGTAAAAGGTAATAGTTGTTTCATTCCAATCTGTTAACGATCTTTTCTTACCAAACTTTTTGAAGACGAATATGAGATTTTTGGTGAAAAAGATGAATATGTAGATGATTTAGTTCATCTAGAAGATGACGAGAATGACATTGGTGGTTCCAATTCTGTCCATGATCCCACCATAGAGTGGAATCTCATGGAACCAAAGGTTGGAGAGAAATATCAAAATTTTTCTCAATTGAAAAATTGTCTTATTAACTATGATGTGGCCCATGGGTACCCCCTAAGGTTTGAGAAACTTGAAAGTACTAGGTTAGTAGCTAGATGTGGTAGAGATACAGACAAAAAAATGTGATTTTCGTTTGTATGCATCATGGATGAACACAGAAAGAACAGTCCAAGTAAAGTTAATGAAAAAGAAGCACTCATGTTCAAGAAAGTTTACTTTGGACACCTTGTATCCCCTCAGTGGATTGCTTCTCATCTTGTGAAGGAGATTGTTTTCAACCCATCTATTAAACTTAAAGAATTAAGGGAACTCATTAAGATAAAATTCAAGATCACCCTATCTATCAGTAAATGTAACAGGGCTAAACATAAGGCAATGGTGATGATTGAAGGGAAGGCTAGTGATCATTATGCTAGAATTTGGGACTATGCTGCAGAAATACAAAGATCCAACCCTGGTAGTACTGTGCAAGTGGGTGTAAACCTTAATCCTAATGGAAAACATTACTTCCATAGATTCTATGTATGCTTTCATGTATTGAAACATGATGGATTGCTGGATGTAGAAGAGTGATAGGATTAGATGGATGCTTTTTGAAAGGGCAAGTTGTAACGACCCAATTTTCACGTCCAAAAATTTCGTTTTAAAAACATTACTTTAGAAAACATCAACAGTTAAAAACATTGTTGGATCAAACCATAACACAACGTAGTCCATGTTTAAAAGTCAAATCATACAATCCATCAAAATATCAGAGTACAATCCCAGAGAATCTCGTAAATGCGGAAACCAGTGTGTGTCGATGATGTGCCGCTACCGCGCCAGCTCCTTCCTCTTTGAAGAAGAGGTGCCTGAAACCAAAACTGTAAACTGTAAGCACAAAGCTTAGTGAGTTCCCCCATCGTACCACATACCATACAAACACATAACATACATACTGTCAGGCTATTCTGGGGTGCCTGACTACCCGGTACGGCCATTCTGGGGTGCCGACCTACCCATGCGGCCATTCTGGGGTGCTGCCCTACCCGTGTCAAGCCATTCTGGGGTGCTGACTACCCATGTCAAGCCATTATGGGGTGCTGACTGCCCATCGGTCCTAACAACCGATCCTCGGGGACTGGTCCCCTCCTACTACCTCTATCGCATAACATAACAGGCCAGCATGCAAACATATCATCACGTACTGTCAGACATTTCTGGGGTGTCTGACTACCCTTCAGTCCTAACAACCGAACTCTACTACTATCACATATAACATATCATGCTAGCATATAACATATCAGGTAGTAGCAACCTAGATGATATCACAAAGACAATCATCTAACATACGACTCCTACTGGTGGGCCGGCATTGTGGTCGTAGACCCACCACTACTGGAAGGTAACTCACCTCAAAGTAGCTGCTGATCTGATCGGGAACTGATTTTTTGCTACTACTCCGGAAATCCTCCGGCTGCAATTCCCACAACATACTCAATCAAACACTGCTAACTGCCCTTTGGGTAAAATGACCATTTTACCCCTGATCATGCCCTAAGTCAAAGTCAGAGTCAACTTTCAGTTGACCCGACTCGTCGAGTTGGCTCTCCAACTCGCCGAGTCCCTACCCAGACGATTGTCCTGAGTCCCGTTTCTACTCGTCGAATTAGGCTATGACTCGACGAGTTCTTCTTCTAAACTGATATTCAAGTCCTTCATCCTACTCGCCGAGTTGTATGAACAACTCGTTGAGTTCATCTTCATCCGATGAACACTTATGCGGCGACTCGCCGAGTTGTATTGTAACATCCAAAATTTCAGGACAATTAAAACTTTTCAAATCACCCATTTTATTAACGTTGTTACAAAAAGGTTTTCAATACATTATTAAACAGAGTAATTTCCCAGGTTCATATCATAAAACACCAACGCGAGGAACGGTACGATCACGCCTTTGCCTTGCCACAGACTCTTGAGAACCTGAAACATGAAACCACAACTGTAAGCCCGAAAGCTTAGTGAGATACCCCCAGAATACCAACCACATATACGCCTTTCCAGGCCCTGACCTTCCGGTCCATGTGTCTCAGGGGACTTCCGTCCCTGCTGGGTAAACCTTCCGGTCCTACCCACGCCGACCTTCCGGTCCATCACACAACATATCGCCTTCCGGCCCATAACATATTGCCTTCCGGCCCATAATATAATCGCCTTCCGGCCCATGACATACATAGCACACATATAACAAATAACTTACCACATATAGCATACATATCACATATCATAGCATTACTCTAACAAGATACCGGTCTAGCCGGTCACTATCATAACATTACTCTATGAATCAGTCAACATACTAAATGCATACATACGCCTTTCCAGGCCATGACCTGCCGGTCCACATAGTAATGTCTTCCGGCCCATAACATATATTGCCTTCCGGCCCATAACATATAACAACTGGCAACTACCCGGATTTCCATCCGATAAAAGGGTTGGCATTGGTGCCATAAACCCTAGCGATATAGTGAGGATAACTCACCTCGAAACTGCCGACTGAACAGATAGCTCAAGCTGCTCCGATCACTGATACGATCTCCACCCCTGGATAGCCACCAATGCACTGGACTCAAACGATAAACAACAATTACCAAAATACCCCTGGAACCACTGGTAAATCCTTGGTCAAAGACAAGGTCAAAGTCAACCCCTGACTGACCCTACTCGCCGAGTCAACCCTATGACTCGCCGAGTCCCCATACTCAGAACCTCACTTAACCCGCGACCTAACTCGCCGAGTCACCCCAAGACTCGCCGAGTTCAACGACTCTGAGTCCACTCGCCCTTGACTCACCGATTCCTTAAGATTCCCTTTCTACACGTCGAGTATCCCCTTTTTACTCGACGAGTTCCTCCTGGAAGAATCGCGGGGCCACCCCGACTCAACTCGCCGAGTTTGAAGAACAACTCGACGAGTCCCAGTTATTCTTCAAGCTACTCGCCGAGTCTGTTCATCAGACTCGTCGAGTCCATGCCATGCAGTCGATCAAACTGCTTCCTGAGATAAGTATTGTCCCGAAATACACAAGCATGGGACCTTCTGGACCTCTAAGGTCCTAATACAGGGTTATAGTCGTTTAGGGGACTAGGGTAACATTCAATCTATTCACAAAAGGGTTCCATAAACCCTAATTCCATAATCACATCAACATAGCAGAGTATACTCGAATTCTTACCTGGATGATGTATCCTCTGTCCCCAATCCTCAGAATGTGACTCCCTTGCTGCTCCTTTAGCCAATCCCTTCTCTTCCTTGCACAACAACTCTTCCAAGATCAACAATGGTCCTTAGACTTTGCTCCAGATGCACCCACTCGATTTAGGGTTCTTCCCAGAAGGCTAAACTGAACAATGACGGCCAATGAGTGCCTCTTATACGTCCCAAACCTGAACGGTTAGGGTTTTCGCCAAACAGCGCAGACTCGCCGAGTCCATATCTGGACTCGTCGAGTCCAGTCGCGAACCCGCGACCCGGTCTGCGATCCTACTCGGCGAGTCTAGGCTCCAACTCGCCGAGTCCCCTCTTAGAACACCCCCCAAAACATAATTATATCAACATTTGAAATTTCGGGCTGTTACAACTCTCCCCCACTAGAACTAGACTTCGCCCTCGAAGTCTCACTCTGAAAATAGCTCCGGATGCTGCTCCCGCATCTCACGTTCCAGCTCACCAGTCATTTCCGATCCCTTCCGGTGCTGCCACCGGACTAATACTAGAGGTATCTCCTTATACCTCATAGCCTCGATCTTCCGATTTCTGATGACCACTGGCTTCTCGGCATAATTTAGGCTTGAATCCACTTGAATGTCTTCTAATGGAACCACTGCCGACTCATCGGCTATATACTTCCTCAATTGCGACACATGAAAAAATATCGTGAATTTGTCTCAAATCTGTGGGCAACTCCAACCGGTAGACCCTCAGGCCTACCCCCGCAATCACCTGAAAAGGCCCAATATACCGGGGCCCCAACTTGCCCCTCTTCTTGAATCGAATCACTCCTCTCCAAGGAGAGGCCTTCAGGGGTACGAAGTCACCGACCTGAAACTCAAGCTCGGACCGGCGTCTGTCTGCATAACTTTCCCGTCGACTCTAGGCGGTCAATAACCTCTGTCTCATCTGCTGAATCTGCTCTGTCGACTGAAGCCCGATCTCTGTACTGTCCATCGCTCTCTGTAATCGAGAATTACCCAAGATGCAACTCTGCTCTAAATCTCAACGATCACTCGACCCATAAGGGTTAGGAACCCATGAACCACCGGATCCCCGATCCAAAGCCCACTTTGTCCATTCCGGACCGACTGAGAGATCCATTATCACTCTCAGAGCAACTCTCACAAGTTCTCCTTTTGCCATCACATACACCTGCTGAACTAGCCCCAACACCCGCAGGTTGGAAGACCCGATACACTGATGATATCCTCGAACATCTCCCAAGATGAACCACTACATCCATCCTACACTCCGATCAGAATCACACTGAGAATTTAAGATTCTCTCTCCCCCTGCATCCCTTCTGAGCCTCAACAGACATCCCCAAACCGGATGGGTTCCTACTTTGCTGCCGCGAACACGATGCTCGAAGCCATACTCGAATTACTCTAACCATAACTCTGCTCTGCAGCTTTCATTCTCGTGAACTTGCACTCCCCTTCGGAGTTACACACCTTTCTCTTTTCCTTCCAAGGGACCCTCTTGGCCATAATGCCACTCCAAATGGTGCCACGGTGCTTGCCCCAAGCGACACCACCCTTTTTGCTTAACCGCTATTCACATACTCTGGTTCTCATTGCAGGGGCTCTCAATCCCATGTACTCTCTCCACTCATCAAAATCACTGCCTCAGCTAAACAAGATCACTAACCCGGGGCCAGACCTTCCAATGCAATCACACTGTAACATACACGATCCGCAATCTCAAACTGCTCCAGCAATACCAACAGAGTCTCCAGCATGACTGGACCGACTCTCATAACACATACTAGCCACTCGAGGCCATATCTCTGTGGGTCCGTACACCCAAACTCTGCGAACCCTCAGGTTCTAACTCTGGGAACCTTCCGGTTCCAGCTCTAGAAACATGCACAACATAATCCCGTGGGATTAATGCAGTACAACCCATCACGTACCTCAAACATACAAATACTCTGATCGCATAACCCCGGTTACTTACTCAAGCTTGATCCCGGCCTTCTCCCAGGCCTCCACAATCAAATGCCCTAGGTCTGTATCCCGCCCCGCATACCCGACACTCGCTCTCGTCGGCCTATACTCTGAGCTGACAACACTGCTGAATCCCAACAGCTAAGCACCCTCACATACTCATCGATCTCCCGGAGAATTCTCCAATTCTCCCCCACTAAAGCACTGACTAACTGCCACCGATCGTCATTAACGACCTTTCAGAACAATCCTGCACAAGAGAACATTTAGCCACTGACTGCTTCCCACAAGCATGAGCAACTCTCAGCAAGACACATCTCCTCCTTGATCTATCCGCTCAAAAGAATCTGGTCTCTCAATTATCCACTCCACAACTGCAGATGCTACCCGACATTCAACCCAGTGCCGCATTACCACTATCAACTCTCACGAACGATAACCAACGGAATTCCCAACAATAACCCGTAACCAAACCCACAACTTGCCAAAGGATGAATGCCACATCGAAAACCGCACAAGGCTATCGGCACCAAAACACCAAACTATAACCATACCAACCCATCAGGGAACAACGAATGCCAAAGCGAAAATCTGAAGCACCAAATCCATAACCATGCCCAACCCGCGAAATAACGAATACTGCATCGAAATCCACACAAGATACCAGCACGAACAATACGCCACAATCAACGCAAGGCAATCATGACATCAAGAAAGCCTCATACCCGCAGCTTCCTCCGGCACTGCTCCGTCTCCCTCTGCCGCAAGCCGATAAGTACGACCCTGAGCCCTTGGGACTCCGCTCCGTCCTGTCCTCCTCCTGAACTCCTCGAGGTGGCCGGTGCTAGAGCCTGCACCGGTCCTGCAGAAAACTGTGGACAGTTGACCCTCAAATGTTCAACCTGCCGACACTGATAACAAATCCTCAAATCCCGAATTGGCACTGACTGCCGACAATCCCGTGCACCGTGCCCCTCCTTTCCGCACTTGCAGCATGCACCACCGGACCAACAAGCTCCGGTGCCATCCCTCCCACACTTCCCACAAGTGTGACCGCTCCGATCCCCCATTCTAACGTCTACAGTCCTGGACCGTTTCAGCGCCGACCGCGACCGCATCGGGGCCTGCCTCAGCTCACGCAACTGTAACTCAACCTCTAACTCACGCCACATAGCGGCCTCCTGTAACTCCAACAAGGTCTCACACTTCTGCGCAGACACGAACTGTCTGATATCCCTCTTGAGCATACTCAGATCTGAGCCCGCTCCGAAGCGAACGCAGGGCAAAACATCGCCCTCTCAATACACATCCTGGTGATCTCAGTCACCGACTCCGAATCCTGCTTCAGCTCAAGGAACTCCCGAGCAAATCTCTCCCTCTCATCTCGCGGAACATAGCGAGTACTGAACATCTCTCTAACTGATCTCCCTGAAACCGCGGCCCTCTGCGCGTCGGAATATGACCCCACGATCAATCTCCACCAATAGGTCCAGAGCACACCTCGCCCTCTGATCAGCAGGGCATAAACTCGTGGAGAAATACCCCTCCACGTCTGATAACCATCTCATAGCAACAATCGGGTCCTGAACCCTATTGAATGTGGGGGGCTTCGTATAATAGAAGTCCCGATGCTGAAAACCCCGACTAGCTCCTCTCATTGCCACTGCTACAGCCGTTGTAGCCGCCGCGGCAACCGTCTCTGCAAGAGCCGCATATCGCTCCTCGAAATACTTAATCATGGCGGTCTGGATCGACCCAAACAACTCCGGCAACTCAGCCCGGAACAATGCAGCGACCCCATCACCCAGGATCTCGCGAATCCTCGCATCCCGCTCGCTCGTGCTCATCCGATAGAGAACCTCCGACGGCACCGATCCACCCGGAACTCGCTCCCCAGCTCCCGATCCTGATCCGGATCCACTACCATCATGCCTCGAAATCTCCATACTGAAGGCACCCTACCAATCTCAGACACTTCTCAAAATCCTGGGATCCAACTCTCGCAACCCCACCCTAGAGACCATGGTTTCCCTGATACGCGTATGGGTCCTGTGCTTTCAGTAGTACGGGCCCATACTACCTTCCACACCTACCCATATTTGTATGAAGTACTACCACAATACCCTAGGGAACATGCATAACAACTATCAACCCTCACCACTAGAGGAACACTGAGAACATCCCATAAGGGACCCTAGGCTACAGGCATCACATATCAGGCAACATTATCATGAATTCCTGAAGATCCCTAGCCTAACTCTAGCATGCTGTTCTATCAAGCTCAAATAAACAAATATCATGTATGGTATCTTGGGGTTACTTACTGGCTCCGGCTGATCGTACCTCCGCGTCCTCCTTTTACCAAATTTGAAAACCATTTTAATTTCTTATTTAAAATCCTCCTCGATTTGAGACTGGAGTCACACGAATGTTTCCCCAATGCTCACCTCAAAGTAGTTGCTGATCTGATCGGGAACTGATTGTTTGCTACTACTCCGGAAATCCTCCGGCTGCAATTCCCACAACATACTCAATCAAACACTGCTAACTGCCCTTTGGGTAAAATGACCATTTTACCCCTGATCATGCCCTAAGTCAAAGTCAGAGTCAACTTTCAGTTGACCCGACTCGTCGAGTTGGCTCTCCAACTCGCCGAGTCCCTACCCAGACGATTGTCCTGAGTCCCGTTTCTACTCGTCGAGTTAGGCTATGACTCGACGAGTTCTTCTTCTAAACTGATATTCAAGTCCTTCATCCTACTCGCCGAGTTGTATGAACAACTCGTTGAGTTCATCTTCATCCGATGAACACTTATGCGGCGACTCGCCGAGTTGTATTGTAACATCCAAAATTTCAGGACAATTAAAACTTTTCAAATCACCCATTTTATTAACGTTGTTACAAAAAGGTTTTCAATACATTATTAAACAGAGTAATTTCCCAGGTTCATATCATAAAACACCAACGCGAGGAACGGTACGATCACGCCTTTGCCTTGCCACAGACTCTTGAGAACCTGAAACATGAAACCACAACTGTAAGCCCGAAAGCTTAGTGAGATACCCCCAGAATACCAACCACATATACGCCTTTCCAGGCCCTGACCTTCCGGTCCATGTGTCTCAGGGGACTTCCGTCCCTGCTGGGTAAACCTTCCGGTCCTACCCACGCCGACCTTCCGGTCCATCACACAACATATCGCCTTCCGGCCCATAACATATTGCCTTCCGGCCCATAATATAATCGCCTTCCGGCCCATGACATACATAGCACACATATAACAAATAACTTACCACATATAGCATACATATCACATATCATAGCATTACTCTAACAAGATACCGGTCTAGCCGGTCACTATCATAACATTACTCTATGAATCAGTCAACATACTAAATGCATACATACGCCTTTCCAGGCCATGACCTGCCGGTCCACATAGTAATGCCTTCCGGCCCATAACATATATTGCCTTCCGGCCCATAACATATAACAACTGGCAACTACCCGGATTTCCATCCGATAAAAGGGTTGGCATTGGTGCCATAAACCCTAGCGATATAGTGAGGATAACTCACCTCGAAACTGCCGACTGAACAGATAGCTCAAGCTGCTCCGATCACTGATACGATCTCCACCCCTGGATAGCCACCAATGCACTGGACTCAAACGATAAACAACAATTACCAAAATACCCCTGGAACCACTGGTAAATCCTTGGTCAAAGACAAGGTCAAAGTCAACCCCTGACTGACCCTACTCGCCGAGTCAACCCTATGACTCGCCGAGTCCCCATACTCAGAACCTCACTTAACCCGCGACCTAACTCGCCGAGTCACCCCAAGACTCGCCGAGTTCAACGACTCTGAGTCCACTCGCCCTTGACTCACCGATTCCTTAAGATTCCCTTTCTACACGTCGAGTATCCCCTTTTTACTCGACGAGTTCCTCCTGGAAGAATCGCGGGGCCACCCCGACTCAACTCGCCGAGTTTGAAGAACAACTCGACGAGTCCCAGTTATTCTTCAAGCTACTCGCCGAGTCTGTTCATCAGACTCGTCGAGTCCATGCCATGCAGTCGATCAAACTGCTTCCTGAGATAAGTATTGTCCCGAAATACACAAGCATGGGACCTTCTGGACCTCTAAGGTCCTAATACAGGGTTATAGTCGTTTAGGGGACTAGGGTAACATTCAATCTATTCACAAAAGGGTTCCATAAACCCTAATTCCATAATCACATCAACATAGCAGAGTATACTCGAATTCTTACCTGGATGATGTATCCTCTGTCCCCAATCCTCAGAATGTGACTCCCTTGCTGCTCCTTTAGCCAATCCCTTCTCTTCCTTGCACAACAACTCTTCCAAAATCAACAATGGTCCTTAGACTTTGCTCCAGATGCACCCACTCGATTTAGGGTTCTTCCCAGAAGGCTAAACTGAACAATGACGGCCAATGAGTGCCTCTTATACGTCCCAAACCTGAACGGTTAGGGTTTTCGCCAAACAGCGCAGACTCGCCGAGTCCATATATGGACTCGTCGAGTCCAGTCGCGAACCCGCGACCAAGTCTGCGATCCTACTCGGCGAGTCTAGGCTCCAACTCGCCGAGTCCCCTCTTAGAACACCCCCCAAAACATAATTATATCAACATTTGAAATTTCGGGCTGTTACATGTATGAACAGCTCGCCGAGTCTGTTCTTGATCTAAGGAGATTGCCTTGAACTCGCCGAGTCAGGGCATCGACTCGCCGAGTTCCTCCATAGATGAGTTCAGCTTCCAACTCACTGAGTCACACCCCGTGACTCACTGCACACTCGACACTACAAAAAGGGGACAAACTATGAGACTTGCGAGCAAACTCGCCGAGTCACATGAACGACTCGCCGAGTCGTTGCCATGCACCTACTAAATACACAGATTTGCTCGATTCCAGTCCATGCCATTCACAGATCTGGACTCCTAGAACACGAATCACACGTAAAGTTTCCAACTTTACGTGTAGATATTCACCCTTAAGGGTTTTAGGGTTCAAAATGTACCCAAGAGGGTAGATCTAGGGTCTTCATGCAATGGGGGTCCATAAAGGCAACAGATCTGAGCTCCTGGAGCTCAACCATGCCTAGATCTAAGGTCCAATCAGCCTATTACGAAATAATTTGCACATACAAACTTGGGGATTGGCTCAAGAATGACTTAAATGAAGTAATAAGCATAGAAACAAGGGGAAAACGGATTATACCTCAAAGGAACTGCTGAAGGAGTACAAAGATGCCTGGATTCCTTCCCTTCCTCTTGACCTACTTCCCCTTTTGCCTCAAAACCTTCAAGAACACACAACAATTGCCTCAAACTCTCAATGAACAAACTTAGAACGAGGGTTGGGAGCTGGCCTGGGGCAGATATGTTGCTTAAATAGGGTGCAAACCCCTAGAACTTAGGGTTTCATCCAACAGCGGTGACTCGCCGAGTCTGGAATATGGACTCGCCGAGTCGCCAAGTTAAACATGTCCCGGGTCTCGTCCTTACTCGACAAGTCGGGCCTATGAATCGCCGAGTCCAAGGCAAAAAGAAGGAGAATACTCAAATAAGATTTACGTACCAGAAACCAGGTGCTACAAATCTCCCCCACTTATTTTAGACTTCGTCCTCAAAGTCTGCTGCTCGATCCTGAAACAGCTCGGGGTAATGCTCCATCATCTCATCCACCGGCTCCCATGTCCATTCCGAACCCTTGCGGTGCTGCCATTGCACCTTCACTAGCTCCACTTTCTTGTTCTGCAAATCCTTCGACTTCCCGTCGACGATTGCGACTGGGCGCTCAATGTAATTCAGGCTGTCATCAACCTGAATATCCTCTAACGGCACTACCGCTGAATCGTCCACTAGGCACTTCCGCAGTTGAGAAACATGGAAAGTGCTGTGGATCTGGCTGAGCTCGGCTGGCAGATCCAGCCTATACGCCACCTTGCCCACCCTGGCTACAACCCTGAACGGTCCGATGAATCTCGGGCCCAACTTGCCCCGCTTCCTGAATCGAATGACGCCTTTCCAAGGCGGCACCTTCAGGAGAACCATATCCCCGACTTGGAACTCCAAGTTAGATCGACGCTTGTCGGCGTAACTTTTCTGCCGACTCTGAGCAGTCTGAAGCCTGCTCCGGACCTGCTGGATCCTCTCGGTCGTCTTGAGCACCACTTCGGTGCTCCCCATGACTCTCTGGCCAACTTCACCCCAGCATATCGGGGTCCTGCACCTTCGTCCGTACAATAGCTCAAATGGGGGACGGTCAATACGTGTGATAGCTGTTGTTGTATGAGAACTCGGCCAGGGGAAGATAGGTATCCTAGCTACCACCGAAGTCTAGCACGCATGCCCGCAACATATCCTCCAGAGCTTGGATGGTCCGCTCGCTCTGGCCATCCGTCTGCGGGTGAAAGGTGGTGCTAAAATGCAAACGAGTGCCCAACTCGTCAAGAAATCTCTTCCAAAATCTGGAAGTAAAACGCACATCCTTGTCCGAGATCACCGATACCGGCACCCCGTGCCGCGCCACGATCTCCCTAATATAGATGTCGGCCAATTTCTCGGCCGATATGCTCTCCTGAATCGGAATAAAGTGAGCACTCTTGGTCAATCGATCCACGATGACCCAGATCGAATCCACTCCACGCGCGGTCCTGGGAAGCTTCGTAATAAAATCCATCGTGATATCTTCCCATTTCCACAGTGGAATATCCAACGGCTGCATCTTACCATGCAGTCTCTGATGTTCGGCCTTGACCTTCCTGCAGGTCAAACACCGCTCAACGTACCATGCCACATCCCTCTTCATGCACGGCCACCAATAATCTAGACGAAGATCCCTATACATCTTCGTCGCCCCGGGATGAATAGAGAATCGGGACTTGTGCGCCTCCTCCATCAAAATCTGGCGCACGCCTCCGTGATACGGTACCCACACCCTACGGTGTAGTGTCAAAAGTTCTCAGCTATCATAATCGAAGGAGGAAACCTGACCCACCACACGCTCGCTCTTCCGATGCTCTTCCTTGATAGCCTCCTGTTGAGCCTCCCGAATTCGCTCCAACATGGGAGTCACCACGGTCATCCTCATGCATATGTCCCTGATCGGCGCCGCCTTGCGGCTAAGCGCATCGGCCACCACGTTGGCCTTCCCCGGGTGGTAAAGGATCTCGCAATCATAATCCTTCACCACATCCAACCACCGACGCTGCCTCATGTTCAGATTCGGCTGATCCATGAGGTACCTCAGACTCTTGTGGTCCGTGTAGATGGTACGTCGAACCCCGTAGAGGTAATACCGCCAATTTTTGGGGGCAAAAACCACCGCCCCCAACTCCAAATCATGCGTCGGGTAGTTCGCCTCGTGAGGCTTGAGCTGCCTCGAAGCGTAGGCAATGACATGCCCCATCTACATCAGTACCGCACCCAACCCTGAAATGGACGCATCACAATAAACCACAAAATCCTCTACGCCCTCTGGCAGGGCTAAGATCGGTGCCTCGCACAATCTCTGTCTCAGCGTCTCAAATGCAGCCTGCTGCTCGGGTCCCCATCGAAAGACCACGGCTTTCTTCGTTAGCCGCGTCAGGGGTACGGCTATCTTGGAGAAATCCTGAATAAATCTCCGATAGTAGCTCGCTAATCCCAGGAAACTCCGAATCTCAGATGGAGACTTCGGAACCTCCCATCTCATCACGGCCTCGACCTTGGCCGGATCGACCAGAATCCCGTTCTGGTTGACGAGGTGTCCAAGAAATTGCACCTCGCGCAACCAGAACTCACACTTGGAGAACTTGGCATACAAGCTCTCCCTCCTCAGGGTCTCCAAAACCTCCCTCAGATGTTCCTCATGCTCCTCCTGAGTCTTGGAATAAATCAAGATGTCATCGATAAAGACTATCACAGACCGATCCAGCATCGGTCTGCACACGCGGTTCATGAGGTCCATGAACGCGGCAGGAGCGTTGGTGAGCCCAAACGGCATCACCACAAACTCATAGTGGCCATAGCGCGTCCGAAACGCGATCTTCTGCGTATCCTCCTCCCTGACCCTCATATGATGATAACCTGAACGTAAGTCAATCTTGGAGAACCAAGATGCTCCCTGAAGCTGGTCAAAGAGGTCATCAATCCTCGGGAGTGGGTAACGGTTCTTCACCGTTACCTTGTTCAGCTCCCGGTAATCTATACACATCCAATGCGACCCATCCTTCTTTTTCACAAATAGGATCGGGGCTCCCCAAGGCGAACTGCTCGGACGAATAAATCCCTTGTCTAGCAGCTCCTGCAGCTACGTAGACAACTCCTGCATCTCGGGAGGAGCCAACCGATACGGTGCTTTGGCTATCAGAGCCGCACCAGGAATAAGGTCAATCCTGAACTCCACCTGTCGCTCTGGAGGTATCCCAGGTAGCTCCTCCGGGAAAACATCTGCAAAATCTCGAACCACCGGAACCTCACTCATTGTCGCCTTACCCGCCTCCTGGGTATCCATCACATACGCGACATATCTTGCGCATCCCTGCTGAAGATAGCGTCTAGCCCTCGCTGCTGAACATACAGTGGGTCCACACTGCGGCCTTTCGCCATGAATCTCTAACTCTCCCCCGCTTGGGGTCCTGACCCGCACTAGCTGCTGCGCGCAATCTATCACCGCCCCATTAGGGCTCAACCAATCCATGCCAATAATCACCTTGTTCCCGCGCAACGGAATGGGAACCAAGTCTACTAAGTAACGCTCCTTAAACAAACACAGAACGCAATCTCGAAACGCCATCGATGCACGCACTGATCGATCATTAGCAATCTCTACCTCTAAAGGGTAATCTAACTCGCCCGAAGTCTCATGAAACTTCTTGCTAAGTGCAAGAGAAACAAACGATCGGGATGCACCCGAATCGAACAATACCCTAACTGGGATGTCGTTCACATGGAACAATCCTAATGCATACATATACATACGGAGCACATATCAATATCATAACATCATAAAATAAAAAAAATAGAGGGAAAGAATCATACCCGTCACCACATCGGGTGCGGCGCGTGTCTCCTCGGTAGTCAACTGGAATGCTCAGCTCCTCACCACCGGAGCCTCTGCCTTGCCCTGCCGGCCATCCGTGATCCGCAGGGTCGCTGGAGCTGGCGCCTTCACCGGTGCTGAAACTGTCAACTGGGGGCAATTGGCCTTCTTGTGGCCCCTCTGGTTGCAGTGGAAACACAGCAACTCTGATGTCTGGATAACTGCTGCCGGAGCAGTGCAATCCCTGCTGATGTGCCCAGACTTGCCGCACTTGTAGCAACCTGATGATCCCATCCTACACGCCCCCTCGTGTGGCCTTCCGCATTTCCTGCAGCGGCTTGGTCCTGACTGGCCTTTCGGCCTACCATCTGATCCCTTGGGCTTCTTCCCCGAAGCCCCTCTTGCCTGTCCCTCCTCTAATTTCCGTTTCCGGATGTGCTCCAAATCTATCTCCCTCTCCCTCGCCCTGGCAATCATAGAGTCCAAGGTAGGGCAAGCCGAAAAGCTAACATGCTCCTGGATGTCAGCTCGTAGCATATCGTGATAACGAGTCCTCCTCATATCTTCGTCACCAGCATACTGGGGCACCAACAAAGCCCTCTCCCGGAACTTGGCGGTGATCTCCGCCATAGTCTCCGTCGTCTGCCTCATGTCCAAAAACTCCCTGGCCAGCTGCTGAAGCTCGACAGCCGGCGCAAACTCTGCCCTGAACCTGGTCACAAAGTCCGACCATGTCATAGCCTCGATAGCTGAGGCTCCCAATGAGTCACCCACTGACTCCCACCAATCCCGAGCTCGGTCCCGTAAACACCCCGCTGCATACCTCACCTTCGACCCCTCGGGGCAGAAGCTAGTCAACTGTGCAGACTCGATGTTTGCAATCCTTCGCCTGGCAGCAATGGGGTCTTTCACCCCATGGAAGTCCGGCGCACCACTGCCCCTGAAGTCCTTGAAGGACAGTGTGCGAGATCCCGACTCGCTAGATGCCAAATCACTCCTGAATGCCCGCAGGCGATCCTCCATCAACTCCATGATCCCCTCCTTGATCGACCCAAAGAGGATGGGGGTCGACTCAAGAATGCCTCTGGTGATCTCTGATGCGATGAACTCGCATAGACCCTCATTTACCGGTTCGGAACCTGATCCCGAACCTGACCCCTCTCCCGAACCGCCATCTACCAGCCTCGATCGAAGTACCACCATTCTGCAATACATCACAACAATCATTAGAGATACTGATATTTCCTGAGGGATCACATTTACTTACAAGTTCCCTGGTCTTGTCTTGGCCTTCCTTGGTTCGGGTACAGATCCTCTGCTTTCAGTAGTACGGGCCCATACTACCTTCCACATCTATCCGTACCTTCTTCAAGGACTGCCTCGACTCCACCAGATCCCTTTCGCTATTGCTGATCACCACTATACTCATCCCAGGCTCGCCCTAGGGAAATCTCCGACTCTACTCGATCCAGTCCTCAGCTGCTGCAGGCCTCCTGGTAATGCCAATTAGCCATTACCCGAATACCACCACACGCAACGAGACTCAGATAATCCTTCGAGTACCCGACTCGTCCCTACCACGGTTGGACTCAAACAAGAGCTGCGCAGTAGGATCAAATCTGGTACTCTAAGATTATTCAACCCTGATCACATGTGACGTGACGTATTCCCCTAGTAGCTAATTCCCATTATTCGGAGTCCCACATAGCACGAAGAAAGCAGCATTCAGACAAGGGTAACAATCTCAATCGACTCTATCTGCTTACAGGAACTGCACTAGCATAAAGTGCTAAGCTCATACTATTAGGCATAACCTAGTCAGGCTATCCTACCGCTGTCTACTCAATAACTAGCATGCAATTTTCATTCAACCGGAACATATAAAACAGGCACATAAGGCATCACTCCTAGATCCTTAGTCCTATTCTAGCATGATGTTCTACAAAAGCTGATAAACATAACATAAACTTGTATGGGTACTTTGGGGAATACTTACTTGAGCTCGGCCGGTCGCACACATCACACACTTCGTTCTTTCTTAAACTCTTTTCTCAATTTCAGAAAACATTTTCGTTTTAGAAATCTTTTAATCCCTCGATTTAAGTTCAGACACCCCCGAAGGTGAGTCTAAATCCCTCAAACCAGGGCTCTGATACCAACTTGTAACGACCCAATTTTCACGTCCAAAAATTTCATTTTAAAAACATTACTTTAGAAAACATCAACAGTTAAAAACATTGTTGGATCAAACCATAACACAACGTAGACCATGTTTAAAAGTCAAATCATACAACCCATCAAAATATCAGAGTACAATCCCAGAGAATCTCGTAAATGTGGAAACCAGTGTGTGTGGATGATGTGCCGCTACCGCGCCAGCTCCTTCCTCTTTGAAGAAGAGGTGCCTGAAACCAAAACTGTAAACTGTAAGCACAAAGCTTAGTGAGTTCCCCCATCGTACCACATACCATACAAACACATAACATACATACTATCAGGCTATTCTGGGGTGCCTGACTACCCGGTACGGCCATTCTGGGGTGCCGACCTACCCATGCGGCCATTCTGGGGTGCTATCCTACCCGTGTCAAGCCATTCTGGGGTGCTGACTACCCATGTCAAGCCATTCTGGGGTGCTGACTGCCCATCGGTCCTAACAACCGATCCTCGGGGACTGGTCCCCTCCTACTACCTCTATCGCATAACATAACAGGCCAACATGCAAACATATCATCATGTACTGTCAGACATTTCTGGGGTGTCTGACTACCCTTCGGTCCTAACAACCGAACTCTACTACTATCACATATAACATATCATGCTAGCATATAACATATCACGTAGTAGCAACCTAGATGATATCACAAAGACAATCATCTAACATACGACTCCTACTGGTGGGCCGGCATTGTGGCCGTAGACCCACCACTACTGGAAGGTAACTCACCTCAAAGTAGCTGCTGATCTGATCGGGAACTGATTGTCTGCTGCTGCTTCGGAAATCCTCCGGCTGCAATTCCCACAACATACTCAATCAAACACTGCTAACTGTCCTTTGGGTAAAATGACCATTTTACCCCTGATCATGCCCTAAGTCAAAGTCAGAGTCAACTTTCAGTTGACCCGACTCGCCGAGTTAGCTCTCCAACTCGCCGAGTCCCTACCTAGACGATTGTCCTGAGTCCCGTTTCTACTCGTCGAGTTAGGCTATGACTCGACGAGTTCTTCTTCTAAACTGATATTCAAGTCCTTCATCCTACTCGCCGAGTTGTATGAACAACTCGTCGAGTTCATCTTCATCCGATGAACACTTATGCAGCGACTTGCCGAGTTGTATGAACAGCTCGCCGAGTCTGTTCTTGATCTAAGGAGATTGCCTTGAACTCGCCGAGTCAGGGCATCGACTCGCCGAGTTCCTCCATAGATGAGTTCAGCTTCCAACTAACTGAGTCACACCCCGTGACTCACTGCACACTCGACACTACAAAAAGGGGACAAACTCGGAGACTCGCGAGCAAACTCGCCGAGTCACATGAACGACTCGCCGAGTCGTTGCCATGCACCTACTAAATACACATATTTGCTCGATTCCAGTCCATGCCATTCACAGATCTGGACTCCTAGAAAACGAATCACACGTAAAGTTTCCAACTTTACGTGTAGATATTCACCCTTAAGGGTTTTAAGGTTCAAAATGTACCCAAGAGGGTAGATCTAGGGTCTTCATGCAATGGGGGTCCATAAAGGCAACAGATCTGAGCTCCTAGAGCTCAACCATGCCTAGATCTAAGGGCCAATCAGCCTATTACGAAATAATTTGCACATACAAACTTGGGGATTGGCTCAAGAATGACTTAAATGAAGTAATAAGCATAGAAACAAGGGGAAAACGGATTATACCTCAAAGGAACTGCTGAAGGAGTACAAAGATGCTTGGATTCCTTCCCTTCCTCTTGACCTACTTCCCCTTTTGCCTCAAAACCTTCAAGAACACACAACAATTGCCTCAAACTCTCAATGAACAAACTTAGAACGAGGGTTGGGAGCTCTGGGGGGTGAATGGGGGCTGGCCTGGGGCAGATATGTTGCTTAAATAGGGTGCAAACCCCTAGAACTTAGGGTTTCATCCAACAGCGGTGACTCGCCGAGTCGCCAACTTAAACATGTCCCGGGTCTCGTCCTTACTCGGCGAGTCGGGCCTATGACTCGCCGAGTCCAAGGCAAAAAGAAGGAGAATACTCAAATAAGATTTACGTACCAGGAACCAGGTGCTACACAAGTAAAGGGTCAACTCCTAACAACTATAGGAAGGGATGCCAATAACCAAGTATATCCTATATGTTGGGCTGTGGTAGACATTGAAAACAAGCAAAACTGGAAATGGTTCTTGGAGCTTCTTCGTGAGGATGTTGGAGTACAAGAAGGTGGCGGTCTTACAGTTATATCAGACCAGCATAAGGTATATTGTTATTCTTGTCCCTTATGTCATAAATTTCAAAGTTTTTCTTGTCCATTTTTTCATAAAAAAAGGTGTCAAATAACATTGCTATTCTTTTAGGGGCCACTTGAAGCAGTAAAGGAGGTCTTGCCAAATGCGGAGCATAGACAATGTGCTCGCCATATATATATGCAAACTTTAAGAAGTCATATAAAGGAGAAGAGTACAAAGATCTATTTTGGGCTGCTGTTGGTTGCACTGTCGAACCTGAATTCATATATGTGATGGAGAGATTGAAGGCTATAAATGTGGGTGCATATGAATACTTAATGTCCCATAACCCGAGCTCATGGAGCCGTGCTTACTTTTGTCAAGGTAAGTATTACATTTTCCTTTTTACTTAAATTTGTCTTTATACTTTAATATAGCACTTAACATTTGGTGTTTGCACTTAACATTTGTGGTTTGGACGTTTTTGCCCTTGTTGATGTGCTAGATTGAACAAAGGAATGAGCAATTCCAATGCAACCAAAGTGGATGAATTTGTAAATCAAAGCGGATAAGGTTGTTGTAATTTAAGTAAAGCTGAAAACAGAATTCTGAAAACAAAAATCTGAAAATTAGAAATCTGAAAATCAGAAATCTGAAAAATAGGAAATCTGAAAAACAGAAATCTGAAAATCAGAAATTTGAAAAACAAAAATCTGAAAATATAAATATGAAAATAGCAATCTAAAAATCTGAAAATATAAATCTGAAAATAGCAATCTAAAAATCTGAAAATATAAATCTGAAAACAACAATCTGAAATCTGAAAATAGCAATCTGAAAATCTGAAATCTGAAAACAACAATCTGAAAATCTGAAAAACAGGTATGTTTATTTGAAATCTGAAAAACATAAATATGAAAATAGGTGTGTTTATTTTTTAACAGATAGAGCATGTGAGACTTTTGAGAATGGTGTTAGTGAAAGCTTCAATGCGATGATTGTTGATGCTAGAAAGAGGCCATTGCTAACAATGTTGGAGATGATACGTTTAAGTGTCATGGAGAGAGTTTCTTTTATGTATAACCTACAACAAACGTGGGAGCCTCCTATTTGCCCTGCAATCATTAAGAAATTAGAAACATTTGGTGAACACTACAGGTTAGTACATTGCTTGTATTTGGAAACATGTGTTGGCCTATTACAACTTCTAATAAGTGCATTTAATGTATTTATAGGTCATGGTCTGTCATACCAAGTGGTGGAGGGATATTTGAGGCAAGGTCAACCTATGAGTCATACTGTGTAGATTTGCAGTCTTGGTACTGCTCATGTAGACTATGGGAATTATCAGGGATTCCTTGTGTTCATGCAATAGCTGCAATGTTTTACAATCAGCAAAATCCAGAGGATTTCATCAGTCCTTGGTTTTCAAGTGAAAGATTCAAGGATAGTTATGCTACTTTTTTACAACCTATGAATGGTAGCAACCTATGGCCAACAACTCCTTATGAAAAACCTTTGCCACCTATGTCTAGGCAGATGCCTGGGAGGCCTACTGTGAACAGGAAGAAGCATGCCAGTGAGAAAGGAGACGGTGGATCTAGGAAAAGAACTGTTAAGTGTAACAATTGTCAAGAGTTTAGACATAATAAAAAGTCATGTAAGAATCCTACAAAGGAGCCTGAGCCCAAACCAAAAAAGAAGATAGGAAGGCCAAGTGTGAAGATTGAAGGTACTTCAAAAAGACCAAGAAAAAAAAAACTAAAGTTCTATGTGCATATTCACAAGCAGTTGTTGATTTGAGGGAGTCTGGATACATTTCCCAAGAAATTGAGGAGCTAATGGGTACAAGGGATGATGTTACCCAAGAAAATGTGCAACTACCAACAATGGATGATGTCACACTTGAAGCACAAGGCATTGCAGAAACACAAATGGATGATGTAACTTTTGTACCTGAAACTATTGCACCTGGTTCGACCCCGGCAGAACCAATGACATTGGACTAATAGAGTAGAGGTGATTGTATTTTTGTAGAGGGGGTGGGGGTATTTTTGTATAGTACCATTAATATGGCCATTTTGGTCTTTTTGTTGCAACTTATTATTTGGCATTTTTGTAAGTGTTAATGATGGCCAAGTTCACACCCACATGTTATTTAGAAACTGATCCACTTTGGATTAACATTCCCCTTTGTAAACTGTTTATGAAATGTTGTGTACTTTGTTTATTTTCTATATTCCTTTTTGTCTTTTTCTTATTAGGACATTCTACTTTCAAATATCTATCAAATTATATCATATTAGTTTATAATAAAGGCCATATAACAGCCCCATATTAACAATTTTTTTTTAACTTAACAACCCTTATATTAACAGTTTTTTTTTTTTTTTTTAATAAAGTTACCCTTTTAGGAAAAACCAAATTTAATAATGAATGTATGCCTTAAAAGGGTAAAATTGAAAACTGAAAATAATATATATATATATATATATATATATATATATATATATAAGGTTAGGTTATTTTGTTTTTAGTATCTATTGTGTGCATGTATGACTGATTCTGGACCAATCATTTTAGTTATTTTAAGAAAGTAATTAATGCATATTACATCTTGAAGATATAATAGGTATTAATTACATCTTCAGCATTTAATATGCATTAATTACTTTCTTAAAATAACTAAAATGATTGGTCCATAATCAATCATACAGACACACAATAGATAGTGAAAACATTTGAACCTAACACTCTATATATATATATATATATAGAGAGAGAGAGAGAGAGAGAGAGAGAAAAGTACTTATATTATCCTACGAAACCTAACCAACTATTTTCACGACCCGATATTAAAAAAAAAAAATGAAAAAAGGTTTTTACAACATTTGGGTCGGATAAAACCCACATGCCTTTCACGACCCGATATATTGTAATCCAATCGACGGTAACTTAAGGTCTTAAACCCTAACCCTGGTCACTGACGAACCATCACCGGAGTAACCTCTCCTCCAGCACCGACACCATTGCAATCAACCATGCCGAATGCCGACGGAGGTCCACCGGAGGTAACCCTGGAAACATCAATGGGTTCTTTCACCGTCGAGGTAAAATATTCGACTACTCTCGAGCTTTTCTCACTGTTACAAAAGAACTTTGAACAAACTAATTGATGTCAAATTGATCAGATGTACGATAAGCACTCCCCCAAAACCTGCAAAAACTTCATTGAACTATCTCGAAGGGGTTACTACAACAACGTTAAATTCCACAGAATCATCAAGGTCTGTAACTCCAAAAATCCCCAACTTTCAACACTTTTGTGTTTTCGTTTGTCGAGTAATGATAATAATCCATGGAAGTAAGTGCTAATTCTGGATAATTGTTTATATTTTTGTAACAGGATTTCATAATTCAAGGAGGTGATCCCACCGGCACAGGAAGGGGTGGAGAATCCATTTATGGGTACGTTTTCTCATCTCCAATTAAGCTTTCCTTTTACGATTTTTATGCTTCAATCTTACGAACTTGTTAGATTCGAGATTGTTGAAGTTAATCCATACTTCTGGAATCCGTAATCCCAATCAAATCTGTCGTTTGAAGTCTGAACACAAAAAAGTAGATATCAAAACTCGAATTCAAATTGATTTTTCAACAATCTACTGGCAAGTTGCGCTTATGTTTGAGAAATTTGACTTTTTTTTTTGACATGAGTTTGTTTCCATTGTTGAAGCTCAAAGTTTGAAGATGAGATCACTCCAAAGCTGAAGCATACTGGAGCTGGTATCATATCCATGGCTAATGCTGGTCCAAATACAAATGGGAGTCAGTTCTTCATCACCTTAGCACCAGCTCAATCACTTGATGGTAATTATATTTTTTCAAAAAGGGACTATTTTGATCAATTTGCTCCATTTTAATATTTATACTTATCATAATTTCAGGAAAACACACGATATTTGGAAGAGTATGTAGAGGAATGGAGATTGTGAAGAGACTTGGTAGTGTTCTGACTGATAATACTGATAGGTATATTGCTTTCTTATTCTATTTATTTGGAAAATGTATGATTGATTTTGATAAATTCTTGTCTTGTTATTATTATTATTATTTTTTAATGTTTTGTTTTGTTTTAGGCCTGTTCATGATGTGAAAATACTACGAACAAGTGTTAAAGATTGATGGTTTTTGGCACCATAGATTTCTCAAAGCAAGGTGTTGCTACTATCCATAATCCCATGAATGTAATCGAATTATATAGGGCTTCATATGTATGCAATTTAACATGAAAACATTAGTATCTTGTAATTTGACATTGCAACAAAATTATGATTTACTCCTCCATGTTCTAATTTGGTAAGTTATTGGCTTCTTTACTTTACTCTTTATTTTTACTCTAATAAATAAAATCATTTCTTTCACTTGTCATTCTCTCATACATCATGTTACATGTCATTTTGTGATAATTTTAGATTAAATTATATCCATATATGTCATTTTTTTTTTTCTATTTTATTAAATTTCATATAATATTTAAATGAAAAAACACAATAATAAATGCATATCAAACTTTTGTGGTTTTTTTTCTTCATTTTATTAAATTTTGTATAATATTTAAAGGTAATAAATATAATATAAATAAAACACGTTTCTGCCATTTGTAATTCTCTCATTTATCATACCACATGTCATTTTTTGATAATTTTAGATTAAATCATATCTATATATCTCATTTTATGCTTTTTTTTTTTATTTTATTAAATTCTATATAATATTTAAATATAATAATAAATGCATATCAAAATTTTATTGTTTTTGTTTCCATTTTATTAAATTATCTATAATATTTAAAGATAATAAATATAATATAAATAAAACCATTTCTGCTACTTGCTATTCTCTCATGTATTATGTCACATGCCATTTTTTGGTAATTTTAGATTAAATTATATACATCTATGTCATTTTATTCTTTTTTTTTATTAAATTTCATATAATATTTAAATGTAATAAATGTAATAATAAATGCATATCAAAATTTTGTATTTTTTTATTAAATTATATTATTCTATATAATATTTAAAGGTAATAAATATAATATATAAATAAAACCTTTTCTGCCACTTGTCATTATCTCATACATCATACCACATAATATACATATATATGTCATTTTGTGTTTTTTTTCCCAATTTTATTAAATTTCATATAATATTTTAATGTAATAAATATAATAATAGATGAATATCAAAATTTTGTGGGTTTTTTTTTTCATTTTATTAAATTTCTTGATAATATTTAAAGGTAATAAATATAATATAAATAAAACTGTTTCTGCTATTTGTCTGTCACACCCCCAAACCTGAACGGCGGAAACGTTCGGGGGCGGAGGACGTCATGTACAATATCATAACAAATGAATAGTAAAGAAAATACACACCACCATCATATACATAATTGAAAAGTTACATGATTGTAGTATTACATGTTTGCAAAAGTCAATTACAATATGATGTACAAAAGATTAAACTAACGCCTGAGCGTAAGTCTTCAAAAGCTGTTGCTAACCTGGTTTAGCAATTTCCTGAGAATACAAGTTATTTCAAAGAAAAAGTGTCAACATTTAAGTTGGTGAGTTCATAAGTAGTGTTTTGAGAAAATGTATGTCATTTGAAAGTTCACGTTCGTTTTCCAGAAAATCCGATATTTTCTTAATAAAGTGGGTTGTGAATCATTGTTGTATAAAGTGAATGTTTGAACCAGGAAAAATCCTATCTTTTCCTAAAAGTGAAATGCAGTCTCAAATGACCAAGACCGTAACTTGTAAGCAAATCTGACATGCTCAAAAGAATGATGTTGTAAATCGTTATTGTACAAAATGAATGTATTTGCACCAGGAAAATCTCATATTTTCCTAAAAGTGTGGTGTAGTCTTATATGAACCAAGACCATGAATGTAAGTAAATATGTCATACTTAAACCGGGAATGTATAGTTTTATTATTAAAATAAAACTAGTTGTGGCAGTGTTTATCCTGAATTCTGAGCATGCTGATAATACCCTATAATATAGTTATTACCCCCCCCCCCCCCCCCCGAGCATGATTGAGTTAAGTATTACTACGTGCATGAGTCATTGTTTCTGCGTGTTGTGAGTTCCTCATAACCATACTAGACGCAGTACCTATGTTGACATTTGTCACCCCGGGGACTGTAGCTAACAGTCAGGGTGCGGAGTCGTCAGCCCCGTATAGATCTATACACACTTGTCACGCTCTCCCTCCAAGAGACTCTGGTTATAGGTGGGGACTTTCGTTTGGTACAAACAAAGCCATATGACATCACATGATTGCTAACAACAAGTTCACGAGTAATATGATGAAAAATCGTTTGTATGAAATGATTCCCTTTTCTACCGTGTTACAAAGGCGAAATGATGATTTGAGCTTTCTTGTAAAAGCATCATGTTATAGTTGAAATGGTTACCCTTGATATGTTGTAGTATGCAAACGTATAAATAAAACATATTTCTATTTATAAAACATATTGTATCCTAAGAGCGTAAAGTTGTGTTGTGAGGTGTTTTTCATGATAACAACTTCATATGATAGTTAAAATAACAGTACGAAAAGTATAGCAAAAGATTGGTGTTTCACACGATTTTAACCGTTTGTTTATTTATATCCCCCCCCCCCCTAAAAGTGTTTCAAAAGCATTCAAAAAGCATTTAAAGTGTGGTTGTAGGGGTATGAACTCACTTGATTGAAGTGGTTGTTTTGAAGTAGTCGAGAGAAGAATCGAGCAGAACTTCGACTAGAGAGAGTTGAAATCTCGGGATTCTCGGGGATCTCGGGAGTGTAGAACTTCCTTCGGGACTCGAGTATGAAAAACCGGGGCTTTGGGAAGGCTTATCGAGGTAATCACGCAGAGTAATGACACTTAGATGGAAAGAGATGAGCACCAAACTCGGCACCCTTAAGCTTCTATTTATAGGGGCTGATTTGAGGTCTCACGTCGTGAGGTTTAGTCAGCATTATCCTCTTCGACGAGTTGACGTGTCTGACACTCTGGAACCCATCAGTCATGAGCTCACGTCGTGTGTAACGACCCAATTTTTCAAGTCCAAAAATTTCATTTTTAATTAAACACTTTGCAAAACATTTGAAAATAAACAACATTCGATCATATCATTTCTTAAAACATATTACGTGTCTGAAAACCAAAACATGGAATCAACTATAGTGTCAGAGTACAAATCCCAGAATAATCTCTTAGTGCGGAAAACAAGAGGTGTGTATGATGTGCCGCTACCATGCCAGCTCCTACCCCTTCGCTGAAGAGGTACCTGAAACCAAAACTATAAACTGTAAGCACGAAGCTTAGTGACCCCCCTCCCCCCCCCCCTTCAATACCTCATACCCTACAATCATAAAATGAACAGCTAGGAGATACGGGCCTCGCCCACACTCATGGAGATACAGGCCTCGCCCACACTCCGCTACCTGGGAGATACGGGCCTCGCCCACACTCCGCTATCTGAGAGATACGAGCCTCGTCCACACTCAACTACTAACTGAAACATACAAGTATCACACAGACAACGAGTATAAGCAATTCTATCATACTGACATATAACATAATCAAACTCAACTATGAGATACGGGCTCTGCCCACACTCCGATACTAACATATCGTCTATACGGGCCGACCTTGGTGCCTTAGACCCGTTCCTACTATAAGGGAACTCACCTCGACAAGTAGCTACCGAAAGTCTGACTGCTAGACGTCTGGCTGTTGCACCAGTAATCCTCCGGCTATAAATCTATAAACAAAGATTAGCCACTCATAAATACCCTTAGGTCAAATGACTGACCCACCCCTGGTCCAAGGTCAACTCCTTGGTCAAAGTCAACTTCCAGTTGACTAGACTCGCTGAGTCATGGCACAGACTCGCCGAGTCCTTCTCCTACTAACCCGGTCCTACTCGCCAAGTCCCTCTTCCCACTCACTGAGTCACCCTTAACTCACTACATGGGACGATTGAACCGATTTGCGATCCGACTCGCCGAGTCCAAGAACAACTCGCTGAGTCCCCACGAGCAGATCTCTTACTCGCTTCCAAATCCTCACCAAAGCATCCTTTATGAGGATTTGGGTTCCTGGGACTATTGCTACACGCTAAATTGCTAATTCCGCGTACAGATGCGAAGGGTTGGACCTTCAACACCTAAACCCCTCTTACTCAGTAACAGTTCATATGACTCGCCGAGTTTGAAGAACAACTCGTCGAGTTCTAGGCAATCTTCATAGGACTCGCCGAGTTGTTCATCCAACTCGCCGAGTCTAAGACCATCTTCATAGAACTCGCCGAGTTCCACTTTGGGACTCGCTGAGTCCCTTCGACCCACTTCCCATACAGACCAAATCTGAGACATGCAACGCTTCTAAACCATAGATCTATGCTCCTAGGGCATGCTTATCACGTAAAGTTGCAAACTTTACGTGCATGCATGGCCCCATAAGCTCAAAAAGGCAAACCCAAGCTCTTTAAGAGGTCATACACTTAATAGGGATCTCAATAACCCAAACCACAGAAACTTTACACTTCCAAGATGTCCATAAGGTCCTAATCTGAAGTCCTTTCAGAACATAGAGCATAACACATGGAGCTTGAGGTTTTAGGGCTTGAAAACCACTAATTTGGGACAAAAAGGGGATCTAATGAACTAGTGATCAAGGTAAGAACTTTTCTACCTGAATGGAAGCTTCTCATAGTGTAGATTCCGGATCTACCTCCCCTCCTTGCACACTTCAACCTCTTCCTTCTTCTTCTAAGCTCCAAACCTTCTTCACAAAGCCAAAATCACTCTCGAGAACAATATGGGAGCTAGGGTTTCGCTCTGCAACTCTTTGGAAGTGTTAGGGACAAGGGAGGCTGAGTTAGAGTGTTTAAATAGGGTGCAAACACCCGGGTTAGGGTTTTTGCCCCAACAGGGCCTACTCGCCGAGTCCAAAGCTTAGACCCCGCGTCTCATCCCGCTTCTACTCGGCGAGTTGGTCCTTCAACTCGCCGAGTCCAAGGCGAAAATGCATAATTTAAGAAATATTAATTACAAGGAATACGTACCAGGAACCAAGTGCTACATCGTGAGCATGGTTCCCTCACGTCGTGAGGCTGAGTCAGCCTCGGGTTTTGTGTCCCGAACTTGTAAAATCCGTAACTTTCGCGTACGAGATCCGAGTTCGACGTTTTTTATATGCACGCGTAGGTGTGAAAAGGCTCTACAACTCTCGTTTAGAATCCATTGGCTAATTTTGACTTTATTTTTTTTATATTATTTTTAACAGACCTGGACAGGAAAAGTCCGTTAAAAATCCATAACTTCTTCATCCGATGTCCGTTTTCGTCAGACTTTTTACCGTTGTAATACCATCGTTGAGACCTTCGATTCTCGTTTAGGTTGTGTCGGTTAAAAATCACTCGATCTCTATTTCGAGTTTTTAGCTGTCTACCGCTATATCCGAAACTTCGAAAAATCATAACTTCCTCATACAAAGTCAGATTTGGACGTTCTTTTTATGTATGTTCACGGTTTTGGGATATATATGACTTTCATTTAGACACCTAAGGTTGAAAAGTATCTTATTGAAATTTCTCGTTTTATGCTTAACGGTGTTTTACCGGTATTGTCGCGGATCTTTGATTGATCATAACTTATTCGTTATAACTCGGATTTTAGTATTCTTTATATCATATGAAAACCTTGTTACGATATCTACCACTTGGTATATCCCAATTATGGTTTTATAAAAGTTTAATTTTGACCCTAATTTGGCTGGTGTTACATTGTCATTCTCTCATTCATCAAGCCACATGTAACTTTATGGTATCTTTAGATTAAATTATATCTATGTCATTTTGTGTTTTTTTTCATTTTATTAAATTCTATATAATATTTTAATTTAATAAATGTAATAATAAATGCTTATCAGAATTTTGTGGTTTTTTTTTTCATTTTATTAATTTCTATATAATATTTAAAGATAATAAATATAATATAAATCAAACTATTTCTGCCACTTGTCATTCTCTCATGCATCATGTCACATGTCATTTTGTGGTAATTTTAGATTAAATTATATCAATATATGTAATTTGTGTTTTTTTTTCTATTTTATTAAATTCCATATAATATTTAAATGTAATAAATAATGCATAGCAAAATTTTGTAGTTTTTTTTTCCGTTTTATTAAATTCTATAAAATATTTAAAGGTAACAAATATAATATAAATAAAACCGTTACTACCACTTGTCATTCTTTCATGTATCATGTTACATGTCATTTGTGGTAATTTTATATTAAATTATATCCATATATGTCATTTTGTGTTTTTTTTTTCAATTCCATTAAATTTCATATAATATTTAAATGTAATAATAAAGGCATATCAAAATCTGTTTTTTTTTTATTTTTCCATTTTATTAAATTGTATATAACATATAAAGGTAATAAATATAATATAAATAAAACCATTTGTCATTCTCTCACATCATTTCATATGTCATTTGTGGTAATCTTAGATTAAATTATATCTAAATATGTCATTTCGTGCTTTTTTCCATTTTATTAAATTCAATATAATATTTAAATTTAATAAATGTAATAAATATAATAACAAATGCATATCAAAACTTTGTGGTTTTTTTTCCATTTTATTAAATTCAATATAATATTTAAAGATAATAAATATAATATAAATAAAACCATTTCTGCCACTTGTCATTCTCTCGAGCATCATGTCAAATGTTATTTTGTGGTAATTTTAGATTAAATTATATCCATATATGTCATTTTATGTTTTTTTTTTCATTTTATTAAATTACATATAATACTTAAATGTAATAAATATAATAATAAATGCATATCAAAATTTTGTGTTTTTTTTTTCATTTTATTAAATTTCATATAATATTTAAATGTAATAAATATAATATACATAAAACCGTTTCTGCCAATTGTCATTCTCTCATACGTCATGCCAAATGTAATTTTGTGGTAATTTTAGATTAAATTATATCTATATATGTCATTTTATGTTTTTTTTTCCATTTTATTAAATTCTATATAATATTTTAAGTAAAAAATATTATATAAATAAAACCATTTTTTGCCACTTGTCCTTCTCTTATGCATCATGCCACATATCTTTTTGTAGTACCTTTAGATTAAAGCTTATATATATATATATATATATATATATGTGTGTGTGTGTGTGTGTGTGTATGTGTGTGTGTGTGTGTCATTTTGTGTTTTTTTTTCATTTTATTAAATTTCATATAATATTTAAAATCAATATTAATAAAACCGTTTTTGTCACTTGTCATTCTCTCATACTCCGCATCTCATTTTATGGTAATTTTAGATTATATTATATCCATATGTCATTTTTTGTTTTTTTTCGATTTTATTTAATTTCATACAATATTTGAATGTAATAAATGTAATAATAAATGCATATCAAAATTTTGTGTTTTTTTCCATTTTATTAAATTCTATATAGTATTTAAAGGTAATAAATATAATATAAATAAAATCTTTTTCTATCACTTATTATTTCTCATGCATAACGTCACATGTCATTTTGTGGTAATTTTAGATTAAGTTATATCCATATATGTCATTTTGTGTTATTTTTTCCCATTTTATTAAATTTCATATGATATTTAAATGTAATAATAAATGCATAACAAAATTTTGTGGGTTTTTTTTTCATTTTTATAAATTCGATATAATATTTAAAGGTAATAAATATAATATTTAATGCATATCAAATTCATTAATGTAACTTTCCTTATAATTTATAAATTTCTAAATTTAATCTTATTATTTTAATTGTTTATTTATTTAAATTATTTGTTTAATTTTTATTAAAAAAATAAGCACTTCAGTCTTATAGTTAAATATTTTTCTCTTTTTCCTTCTAAATTCAAACTTTCTAAAATTTTCGATCTTCTTATATTTTTTAATTTTTTGAATAAACTCATGTAGTAATGGGTTTCATAATTAGTTTATAAATAACTATTGTATTAAATATGATCAAGAAAGCTATATAATTCATAATTGAAATAATGTTATAATTATTTTAGTAGAGGATGGATATGCAAACATTGTTGGTGACTTTTAATCGGTTACATTTTTTTTAGTTTTAGACTTTTATCAAAAAAGCAGTCGGATGAGAACACCAATCTGAACTAAAACTAGGCTTTTGGTCCTAGAAAGACCAAATAAAAAGAAAAAAATAATTAGATTCATATACAAATTAAAATAAAAAGAATTGGACTCACGATTTTTTTGTTTGTAAAATCGAATTCTACAGAACCGGATAGAAACTTGACTTTGTGATAAGAGTTGGTACTCACCATAATTTTTTCCATCTTTGTGTTTAAGTTGATTTGATGTATGTGAAGATGCATATATCTACTGTTTTAAAAGATTAAATATTTAAAAATAAATAAATAAATAAAACAACCAAGAAGAAGATTTTGGGCTCTCAACATAGATCAAAGACCTTATTTCTAGAATGAGGAGGCTTACATACGTCAAGAATCATAATCATAATCACATTGGGGGCAACTCACAATAATACGAACATATACACATATTACCACTACATTTTCCAACACCAAATGGCTCTTTTTTGCTACACGTATCTTCGCATCCTCTCACCTCACATTTCCTCATGTTAATCGTCTTTTTGCACACGTGCTCCGGGATTCTGATACCATGAGCAACACCAAACACCATAGTTGTGGTTGCACAAGCTATTCATCTCAAAATAAATATATATATTCTTTTTAATAAAATGAAGAAATAAAGAAGTGATTTATGTTGGAATTACTATAATTGAATGAGAAAATAGAAATCATACCTGAAAAGAGTAGGAGTATAAGCAAAAGTGTTGGGAATTTGCTTGATTTTGATGTCTTCATTTTGAGGTTTGATGGTTAGGCTTAAGGAAGGTATGTTATGTATGCATTAGTTTATAAAGGGTTGTTTTGTTTCCTCTCTTTATACAGTTTGTAAGCCTCTACTTTATTCTATGCCTCTTTATTGTGTGTTTTTTAAATGATTATTGTGAATTTAAGAATTAAAATCTAATAAATATTTTATTAAAGTAAATGATAGTTGGAAAACTTTATATTTAATCTCAATAATAAATTTATTTTAGCAACTTCTATCAAGTTATAACAATGTGTAACGTGGTAGATTTTATAGAATATAATGTTCTAATAAGAAAAGGGTAAATGACACAAAAAACACTCTTTTTACACAGAAATTCGATTTTGACACTGTGTTTTTTTTTGTGTCAATTTTGACACTGTGTTTTCCAATTTGTTACAATTCTGACCACTTGACCGGTTAACCAGGTTGCATGCTGACATGGCATGATGACGTGTCAGTTTTGATGACGTGGCATGCTGACATGATATGTTGACGTGTCAAAATTGAATTTTTTTTCTCACAAAAAACACTAAGTTTTCATTTTTTTTTTTATTTTGACACTACGTTTAATTTTTTTCTTTCAACTTTGACACTGTGTTTTTTTGTTCCAAATCGAACATCATTTTTTCCAATTTTGTTCAATGTTGACAATTTTTTATTTGAAACCGTATAAATATTTTTTTAATACATTTAAACCGTATAAATATGTTTTTTTTTTTCATTTAAAAACCATAGTTTTGTATAAATACATTTTTTTTTACACTCAAACCATATTTTTATGTATAAATATGTATTAGCTATATAAAAATTGTATTTTACATTAATATGCAACTTTAAAATGTGTTTGAAGGTTTATAGGCGTGTAGTTGATCAAAATTTGGATATCAAGTTTGCAACCCATCAAATTTTTACATCTTATTAGAAGTTTATGGTTAGTTTGATTCTCATGATATAACTAATGCTTTGAATGTAAAAAAAAAAAACACCTTGTATTTAAATAAAAATATGGTTTTTAAACGAAAAAAATATGTTTATACGGTTTAAAATGTAATAAAAAAAAATATATTTATACGGTTTTCAAATGGAAAATAGACAAAATTGAACAAAATTTGATAAATGATGTTCGATTGAAACAAAAAAAACATAGTGTCAAAATTGAAATAAAAAATTAAACATAGTGTCAAAATCGAAAAAAAGTGAAAACTTAGTGTTTTTTGTGGAAAAAAAATCAATTTTGACACGTCAGCATATCATGTCAGTATTCCACGTCATCAAAACTGACACGTCATCATGCCACGTCAGCATGTAACCTGGTTAACCGGTCAAGTGGTCAGAATTGTAACGAATTGGAAAACACAGTGTCAAAATTGACACAAAAAATAACATGATGTCAAAATCGAATTTCTATGTAAAAATAGCGTGTTATTATAATTAATAAGGTAGATTTTTCAAAATATAATATTGTAATAGAATAAATAAAAATAAGATGTTATAGTACACATAAATAAATAAAAAACATAATTAGTTTTGTCAAACATTTAGGATTGCAATAATTACATGTTCTTTTCTTTGTGCTTACTCACTTCCCCTTTAGTTTCAATGTGATTTGTAAGCTTCATCAAACAAATGGCAGATGCTTGTTATGTCTCATGACACGTGGATATAAAATCTTCAAATGCTTTTTTGCTTTAAGACCTCTTTAAGACCAAATAGATCTTAAATATTTCCATTTCTAGTGAATGGAAAACATATTGAACTTTGAACAAGTCATTTGTAATGTATATGAACAAAAATTGAAACGATAGTTTTTTTCCACACATTTTATTACTTTGTTCAACTATAATAGAACTGTAAAAGATAATGTTTGAATTTACTTTTTATTATTCAAGTGTAAGAATCAAGTAATATAGTTTGAACTTTGAAGTGTTTTAAGCATATTATGATTATGTAAAGAGTTCATAACCAACATGACTGAATTTTTTTATATATATTACCATAATAATATTTTCATAACTATAATAACGTTTTTACATCTTATTTATCATTAACATATAGAAGATCATTATTTATAGTTCTAGGGACATACGATTTTTTGTTTCAATTGGTTATTCTTTTTCAAAATCTGCACAAAAAAGTCATATCCAGATGTATTTTGAAATTGAAATTGAAATTAAAATTTGAAATGTAAGATGAAGATGATGAGGTTAATATGCTTATTAATACATATTATTCAAAAGATAAAGGAAGTTGGTCAATTACAAGTGTACTTAAAGTTTGAAAATATAATTTTGGTAAAGAATACTTCAACTTGTACGTTAAAACTTAAAAAGAATGATGAAAAATTGCTTATTGGAACAAGTTAAATGCAAATATTGATTAGAAATGGGTAAAACCAATGTAGGATGTTATTCTTAAAATATGTAAAGTAAGAATATTTGATAGAATGCAAGTGAATTTGGAAATGGTCAATAAGTACGAAAAAATGTAAATAGAAGTAAATACTTAAAGCTTGAGGAAAAAGACTTGAAATTGGTAAAATGATCATTTTAGACATGAAAATAAAAGTGGAAAATGATTAAAACCTAATTAGTATGATTCCTTATCTTACAATGATACAAGAATGAAAGAAATAACAAAGTTGGGTTCAAGAATAAAAATGTATTTTGTTTAATCCTAAAAATAACCGGACAATGATAAAACTAAAAACTTATATATTTAGCACATAAAAGTGCAAGTGAATATACTATAGACTTAGAATGATATTTATAAAGGCTTGGGAATACATTAGAAGCAAAGTAGATGAAAAGTAATGAGTTTTACAATATTTTATGTTTTTGAAATTTTTAACGGATCAAATTATCAAATGTTGCATAAATAATAAAATTAAGCGATATTTTGAAATCTAATTATTGGTATTAATGAGAAAAGTATCAATAAACTCTCGAAACAAAAATTGATTTAAAAGAACCTATGAACATTTATACATGTTTAAAACACTATTGGTGCATGTATAGACTATGAGGGTGTTTTACTAAGTTTTTTAGTTTTTTAACTTATAGTAGTGTCAAAACAAAGTTTTTAAAAAAAATATTTGGATTAACTTGAAAAAAAAAAGGAAAGAAAAGACTTTTAGAGGTGTTGGACAACTATATGCTATAAGGAGTTTTGATAAGTTAGAGGTTAGTAATTTTAGAAAAATGACTTATCTTTGGTTTCATACTGTTATAAATTGTTTTTAAAAAATAATCTATTCAAACATTCATTTTAACTTATACCGGTGTAGATCCAATAATAAATTAACAACTCATTTTTTAAGTTTATGGCTAAACACCTTCTATAACATAACATGGAGTTAAACACAGTTAAGAAAGAAAATGACTAATTGGTCAAAAATAAGATAAGTCTAAAATGACAAAAGTGATTACTAAGTTTATATGTATGTTTAACTGTTGGAATGGGTTTGAAATACTATAATAATGACTATATTAACATAGACATCATATAACTATGAGATTTGAAGCATTTTATTAAAATAAAAAAATAAGATCGTATAGTAAAAGAATGAAATAATACCAAGATGGTTTTAATGTGAGACACATGTGGTTATTGAAACAACTTTGGAATGATGCTAGAATTACTAAAACAACATAGTTATTGCATGATCATGAGAATTACAATAGCTAGCTAAAACTAATAAAAGGGAAAACTTCAAGAAAATCCAACCATATTTTCATAAATGCTTAAAGAAACCACTATATTATTTTTTAGTGTATTAAAACTTTATATTTTCTGAAATTCTTATTTAAAGTTTTTTAATCTTAGAAAAACCTAATCTATTTTCATGAAAGAATTAAAAAACCATTATATTATTTCTTTAATGCTTTTAAACCCTCATATTTTTTTGAATTTTTTTAATCTAATAAATTGTAAAAATCAAAACGTCGAGAATCGATTGCCTAGCATTTTGTCTATCTAGTAGACCTGACAATGGAGTGGGTTTGGAGCGAATCGGCCTTGATCCAAACCCTTTTAAAAAATTTCAAAATCCGATCCAAACCCGCTCCGTAACCCGCAGGGTTTTAAATGATCAGACTCATACCCTTATCCACCGAATCAATGAATATCCAAAACTGCCCCGTAACCTAAAGGTTTTTTAAATAATCAAACACATTTTAATTAATTCCTGAAATAAAATTTCATAAACAAAAAAAGGTATACTATATCTTAATACTTAAAATAACATTTTGTTAAATAAAAAAATTGATCTAGAAAAGGACGTTACATACTCGAGGAATTTCAATCGGAATTAAAAATCACTATTGCAACAACTTTGGATTGATTTATGATTGTCGGTTGTAGTGATAGCGAATAGCAATTGCCAACTTTTTTCATGTTAAAAAGTGATTTATTGAATTAGAAATGGATATGTCGATTTCTTGATGAATATAAATTGAATGACATTATGATTTTTGATAGAAGTCTATAGGTTTACAAACCGACTTATCGATTCCTATGTAAAAACATTTTTTTTTCTTTGGCCTTTGCCCTTTGAAATTTTGATTGGAATTAAAATTAAATGTTAAGAAGTATAAAATATAAACATATAATTCTAAAATTTATATGGTGCGAGTTATAAATGGAACGGATCGGTGATGATCCATACCCGATCCATTTAATAAAAGAGTTAGCGGGTATGGATCGTTAACGAGTAAACGAATCAACAACTACGCTGCAAACCCATATACTTCTTACAGGTTTTGATCGGATCAGTGTCAAAAACCGCTCCACTGTCAGGTCTACTATCTAGGTATAATTTACCGAGCTCAATTACGTTTTAAAAAATATAAAGATTTTAACATACAAATAAATAATACAGTAGTTTTTTTAAAACTTTGATGAAAATATGTTAGATTTTTATAAGAATTTCCCCGTTAAAAGGAAACTTGTTTATGAAATAAATGGAACCCTTGATGTCAAACGACCTATGCAAATAAGACAACTTGGATTGGATGATCAATAAGTACGAAGATGGTGTCGAACTTCAACAAATTATAGTCAAATATGTCAATTCAAAAGATCAACTAACGAATGGTTGTATTTCGATGTAATAATCATTAAAATCTTATCAACTCTAAAAAAAAATCTACAAGAGCTGAATTTTTCTCTATTTTGTTAAATGTTTTAGAAAATTTCAACATGAATATTGAATAGTCAGATTATAATGTTGGAGAAAACATCCAACATCCACAACTTTCAATGATTTCAAAGCAATAATCAAATCACAAAGTTGAAAACACAAATCCATACGAACACTAACATCTGTTTCATGAAAATAGTTTCAAAAGTTTCAACCAAATCCTTGATAAATCAACAAAAACACAAAACGAGTCTAAATTAAACATAAAACATATCAATGTCATAAAACAAAACTGACACAAGATTTGAAACAAGCTCTCGACTTAATATCCACCCTTGAGATCATTGACAACATCATATGGAATCGGAGTTACAGTCTCTAGAGTCGTCCCTTCAACCATAAACCCTGGTTTCGGTCCAAGTGGTTGCCTTTTGGTACTGATCACAACCCCCTTCGCCTTCGCTTCCGCCTTCAGCTGATCATTCTTCTTAATCCTCTGCTTCAGTTCCTCATTGCACCTCGAAGGCATCACATGTTCAATTCGAACATGAATCCTCTTCTTGATGATTCTGTTACCAACCTGTTTGATCGATACGTATTAAACACACAAATCGAACAAAAGGGGGATAATCAGAAACCCTAAAATTACATCCAATGATCTCTCGAACCCAAATGCGAGATAGATCTTAAATAGCAACTAAAGTATCAAATTCTTGAGATACGCATAAAGAGAGAAGTGGGAAGGAAGGGAGATTTGACCTGTTTGTTCATTTCGACGCCGATGGCGCGCTTGGTGACGTTCCAGACTTGACCGGTGCGGCCATGGTAGAACTTGTGGGGCATACCTTTATGAATGGCGCCGTTCACCTTGACATCGACATAATCTCCGACGTGATAAGTTCTGAGGTAAGTGGAAAGATGAATGGTACCCTTCTTCCTGAATCCTCTTGCGAACAAATCCCTTGTTCTTGAACGTAATCCATGTCCCGCAGGCATCTTTCCCTCTCTCGATCGATACCAAAATTGCAGACGAAATCGAGTGGGTGTTTAGAAGAGGCTGTAAAACTGTGGCGCGATATATGAGATGTTTGGTAGGTATCTAGGGTTTTTGATTTGGGTTTAATGGGCTTTCATTTACTGGGCTTTTTGAATGTAGACTAGCCTAGGATATAGGGTTTTTGATTTGGGCTTAATGGGCTTTCATTTACTGGGCTTTTTGAATGTAGACTAGCCTAGGATATAATGTGCCTCACCTTCAAACATGGTTAAAGGAAATGCTATACAAAAATAAAATAAAATCTCTGGTTAGGATTTTTTTTTTAATACTGATCGAGTTTTATAAATAAATATCATTCTAATTTGAATTATATAATTAAAGTATTGTAGATTTGTTTTATATAAAATTTAATAATTGAAACTTTAGTTTATTTAAAAAGAATCATTGTAATTAGGTATAAAAAGTTTTTGAGTAACACAAAACTTGGAATCTATAAAATAAGAGTAAATCACACGAATGGACTTTATGGTTTGGAGTAATTTGCGTACTTGATACTTTTTTTTTAAATCGGATTATTATTATTGTTGTTTTTGTTACATGTTTGGTCTCTATCTTATCTAAAAATAATATTATTTAAATAGAGAGTTAAGTAAGGTAAGGTGAGGAGTGAGATTGAGGTGTTTTTTTTTAAATAAATTAAAAAAAAAAAAAAGCAAGGGCAAAATACTATTTTTAAGTAAGACAGTGACCAATCGCATAACAAAAACAAACAATAGGGACCTTCCGAGTTAAAAAAATAAGTTAGAGACTAAGCACGCAAGTCATCCTAAACCATAAGGACTATTCATATAATTTACTCTAAAAATAATAACTATAAATTAAAATTTTTGTTGTTTAATCAGTCAAATTCTCTTAATATTTATCCGCTAAAACTTTGATTATTAAAAAAACTACTTCATGAAAATAAAGGAGCTTTTCAATTATATTTATAACTTTTAATTTGTGTTTTAAAATTATATTTGATTTATCCACATAGGATGGTAAGTACTAATGATTTAAGTAGATATAATTATGTTTATTTGATTAGACATAAATCATATACATTTGAAAAGTTCAAGGAGGATCACAACGAAGTAAATATTCAATTCGGAATGAAGATAAATGTTTTTTAATCCGATAAGGAGGGGAATACATTAGTATTGAGTTCTACAGACAGCTTAGAAATTGTGAAATAGTTTCACAGTTAGCTTCCCTAAATATGCCGCAATTGAAAGGTGTTTCTGAAAGGAGAAATTAAACCCTGTTGGATACGATTCTATCTATGATGAGTCGTGTTACTGTAACGTCCCAAAAATTAAGACTAAAAATTTTGATTTTTAAATTAATAAAACCAAATCCAAAACAATATCATGAAAACCATAGTTATGAATTAGCAAATGGATCATGGATTTGAAATGACATAAACAATATAATCACAAACTGAAGCTCATATCATTGCTTGGAATCAATAGTTTGAATCAATGAATCCTAGAAATGAGAATAACCAAATTACCACCAATGGAACTAGAATTTGATTCAAACATCATGAAATAGCATCATTAGCCAAAAGATTGACAATTGGATCACTGATTGAAGGAAGATGTACTATCTAACTTCTAACCATAAACTCAAGCTCATATCATTGCTTGAAGCTTCAAATTCATATTTGAAAATCTAGGGTTTTAGACACCCATCAAGTCACGTTCAAACTCATAAATCCCATAACTATTTGTTAGTCAAATTTTGTAGATGGGTCAATGAGTTAAACTACATCAACAATTTCACAATAATCACCCAATTTAAGCATAAACTCGGATTTCACCATTGTTACTTAAGAAAAATCATCAAAATAACTCCAATCTTACAATTCTCACAACCATTTGTTGGTTGGAGCTTGGAGATGGATTAAGGAAATGAACTACATCAATAATCTTATATAAACAACATATATGAAGTATAAATTTTGGATTTGCAATACCACATAAACTCTAAGACGAATTTGGGGGAAAAGGAAATGATTCTACCGTTAAAAGAAAGATCATGAAATAGATTGATCAATGTTTCATCCAAGAGTTCCAAGCACCAAAATACCATGAATATTATAGAGAAAATCAATCCAAAATTGTCACACCCCCGAACCAGACGACGGAAACGTCAAAGGGCTCGCGTGACTTTAATCGAATATCATCACAATGAATATACATGAATCATAACATAAACGTCACCATGCATCAATATATTACAACTAGAATTGTTCACATCAAATACATTGTTTTAATATTACACATTCATAACCTAAATAGTTTGAGTGCTTTTAACAACATAACATCTAACATTACTTCATATTACTCTTCCGCTAACCTGTTACCTGAGAATATAAGTTATTTTGGAAAAACGTCAATATATGAAATGTTGGTGAGTTCATAAGCAATGTTGTGTTAAAATGATTTGTGTACTTTGTAAAACCCATAAAATCCGATATTTTTTTAAAAGACTTTTGTTTATCAAAGTGTGAAGATCCATAAGTTGATGCATGAATGATTTTAAACACACACACACACATATATATATATATATATATATATATATATATATATATATATATGAAGGATATTTTGTATTATAGTTATAAAGTTTCGAGCGAGTAGTATTGAATTCCCCGGAAAACCTGATGTTTTCCGATGTTGAAATGTATTCGTGATTATTGATTTTTGTATTGCCTTAACGAATGAATATTGATTAATCCACATTGTATATCATCCTAATTTTATCTACTTAGATTTCTCGTAAGCCTTAGCGAACGAAGAGAAGGGGAGCATTATGTCCCACTACTATCGTAAGTACCTTAGGCTGTCGTGGATGCGAAAGACACGATGGTCCAACTCGCACTTGATTAATGTGACCTTGCTAGCTTTTCTAACGGGACACTTTGGTCCACTAGCACATAAAAGCTATTGAAAGTCCTTTTATAAAATATTGGGTCATTGAAGGCCCAATAACATATAAGCGGTATCCCTTTGGACCCAAAGATTATGTTGGTGGGCTTACAAGGCCCAACAAGCATGATTTGAAACTCATAAGCCCAAAGTTTGTAGATTTACTCATTGTAGTCATCACGTATCTATTGAAGTGTTTTGATTTAACGATTGTTGTTTTGTATTGATTTGAGACCGAATCAATACGTTTATAACGATTTTTGGTATTGAAGGTGTATTCGTTTTCCGTTTTGTCGTTAGTCGGGTATCTTGTATTTTGCCTTAATGAATTAATTTGTTTAAAAGTAGAATTTGACATTTTCACTACCTTTCTTTTGTAAAAATGACACTTTTAATCCTTTATATAAAAGAATTTCATTTTTAGTCCTTAAAACATTTTCTTGACACTTTTGTATCATAAAGTTGTTGAAAAGACAGTTTTAACCCAAAATTTATTTTGTTAACAGCTTTAGCCCTTCCAGAATGGTATTTCTCGGTTAAAACCCCATTTTTCACAACTTTTACAGTTTTGGCCCAAAATCTAAAAAGATTACATTTTTGATCCTTTTTGGAATTGAAAAGCATTTTTGACCTTTGGAATAGTTTTATTTCACTTCTTATCCCCTGTTTTTGCAGAATGTTACAATTCAGAAGGTATAAAGTCTATACCTTGCTTGCTCTTTTGATAGATCCCATTTTGGGGAGTTTTAGGGCTTTTCTAAGCCATTTTGGTCACCAACCATGATTGCAAGCATGGTTTGAGGGTGATGTTTCAGATCTAGGTCCTTTGTGGGGTTTCAAGGCAAAAAGGAGTGGCTTTTGCACTCAAGGAAGGCCCCATGCATTGTGAGAGCTTGTTTTAGGACCTTTTGAGCTTAAAGTGCCATGCAAGCACGTAAAGGTTGTAACTTTACGTGCTAGATCGATTGTAGAAGCTTAGATCTACATTTTGATCAAGTGTTGTACATCAGAAAGCGAAGATTCAGTGAGTGGTTGTGACCAACTCGGCGAGTCCGTTCTTGGACTCGGCGAGTCCGTTCTTGGACTCGGCGAGTCCAAGGTTCTGTCCCATATCAGTTGAGGGTCATAAGGACCTAGTTGAGTGTGGAAAGGTTTTAAGGGGGTCCCAAGGGGTGACCCAACGTTCTGGACTAAGCCATTGTTCTGGAAATTCATGGTACTCGGCGAGTCCAAGGCAATCTTCTTAGGGATGAAGATGGACTCGACGAGTTGTTCATACAACTCGGCGAGTCAAAGGCAGGACTTGAGCATCAGTTGATGATGAACTCGATGAGTTGTTCATACAACTCGGCGAGTCGAATGAGGATTCAGTCGATGTTCATTGAGAAGGAAAACTCGTCGAGTCATCGCCTAACTCGACGAGTAGAGACGGGTTTGAGGTCTAATGGAAGGATAGGGACTCGGCAAGTTGGCGAGCCAACTCGGCAAGTCAGGTCAACTAGAAGTTGACTTTGACTTTGACTTGGTCAAGGGGTAAAAGGGTCATTTTAACCTAAGAGTAGATTTCAGTTTCTGACTAAGTGTTTTGTGGGAATTTTAGCCGGAGGATTTCCGGAGCAGCAACAGCAGTAGTTAGAGGATTCCCGCATGGTTCAGCAGCTACTACGAGGTGAGTCATCTTCCAGTAGCGGTGGGTCTAAGGCCACAATGCCGACCCACCAGTAGGGTTCGTATGATAGATGATTGTCTTTGTGATATCATCTAGGTTTGCTACAACCTGATATGTTATATGCTAGCATGATATGTTATATGTGATAGTAGTAGAGTTCGGTTGTTAGGACCGAAGGGTAGTCAGACACCCCAGTTACGTCTGACAGTATGTGATGATATGTTTGCATGCTGGCTTGTTATGTTATATGCGATAGAGGTAGTAGGAGGGGACCAATCCCCGAGTTCGGTTGTTAGGACCGAAGGGTAGTTCAGGCACCCCAGATATGTATGATATTATGTTTGTGTTATGTCATTTGTGATAGTAGTAGTAGGGGGTGAAATAGTCCCCGAGGTTCGGTTGTTAGGACCGAAGGGTAGTCAGCACCCCATAATAGCTCGACATGGGTAGGTCAGCGCCCCAAAATGGCTTGACACGGGAAGGACGGCACCCCAGAATGGCCGTACGGGTAGGTCGGCACCCCAGAATGGTCGTACCGGGTAGGTCAGGCACCCTAGAAATGTCTAGCAGTATGTATGTGATATGATTGTATGGTATGTGGTACGATGGGGGACTCACTAAGCTTCGTGCTTACAGTTTTCAGTTTTGGTTTCAGGTACCTCTTCAGCGAAGGGGAAGGAGCTGGCGCGGTAGCGGCACATCATACACACACACATTGGTTTTCCGCATTATGAGATGTTCTGGGATTGTACTTTGACATTATTATTATTTTCATGTTTTGGGTTTTCAGACACGAGATATGTTTTATGAAATGATATGATCGGATGATGTTTTACTACAACGTTTTACAAAACACTTATTTTAAATGAAAATTTTGGGCGTGAAAATTGGGTCGTTACATGTTGGAACCCCTGGAAGAGTGCTAGGGCTTGTTAGAGATAAGGATCTTGGATTGAAAATGTAATAGAAATTCAATGGCCCCCAGATTTAGTTACTCATATTAAGATACATTAATATATGTTTCTGAAAATTTCTTCTGGTTTAGAATGGAATTGCATTTATGTAAATATAATAGGGAGGGAATGGAGTCATATAGTGGGGTTGGTTGGCTGCTGATTAGGGATGGAACGGGCTAGAATCTCATGGGAATCAATAATATGTATGTATATAGTACGTTTGTGGTAGTGATTCAAGTGCGGTTATATTCATGTATTATATTGATTTAAGTACGGTTATATTCATGTATTATATTGATTTATGACCGTATTAGATTGTATTTTTGATTGGGATATAGAGTACGGTTAAATAGTCGTACTTTATTAGTTAGTTTAATCTAACACTCCCCTCTATTAATATGGCTCATCATTTGTACTATATGTATACTTTCAACCATATTAGATCACGGTTTTTATAGTAGTGCTTCTATTCGTATTAGTCATCCAAGAACCTAATAAAGTTGAGCTTACAATTCCAGTTGCGGTCCGGCCTCTCATCACTAAATTTCAGGAGGTATTTCCCGACGACATACCCCCAAGGTTGCCCATGATGCATGAGATTCAACATTGTATTGATTTTATACTCAAATAGGTAATCCCAAACAAACCCGCCTACCAAATGAACCCGACGAAATATGCAAAATTATATCGACAAGTGACGGAGCTACTTGAAAAGGGTCTTATTCGAGAAAGTATGAGTCTGTGCGTCGTTCCCGCTTCACTAACACCTACAACAAGGGGGTGCTTTCCGTATATGTATCGATGGTCGGTCTGTCAACAAAATTACTATAAAATATCGTTTTCCTATTCCTCGTTTTGACGACTTAATATATCAACTTCATGGACCATCCATTTTTTCTAAAATTGACCTAAGGAGCGGATATCACCAGATCTAGTTGTGGCCCGGAGATGAGTGGAAAACTGCCTATAAAACTCGAGACAAACTTTATGAATGAATGGTCATGCTGTTCGGGTTATCAAATGCTCCGAGCACATTTATGCGTCTCATGAACCATGTGTTTAAATCTTTTATAGGCCATTTCGTTGTGGTCAATTTTGATGATATACTGGTATTTAGCAAGAATGTTGATCAATACATATCGCACCTTCAACAAGTTTTCATGGTTCTACGGGAACAAAAATTGTATGCAAATGCAAGTGCTATTTTCTTACCACAAAGGTTACATTCCTTGGGTATTTGGTGTCTTTAGAGGGTATACACATGGATGCCAGTAAAGTTAATGCAATATGGAGTTGGCCCACACCCACTTTAATTAATGATATTAGAAAGTTCCATGGTTTGGCTTCATTTTATCGACACTTTATTAACAATTTCAGCAGTATTATAGTTCCTATGACAGAATGTATGAAAGCAGGTGTATTTAAATGGTCAAAAGCAGTTGATGATGTTTTTGTTGCATTAAAACATTGGGTGACACAAGCACCATGTTTAGTTTTTCCTAATTTTAATGATGTGTTCCAAGTGGAATGTGATGCTTCAGGGTTGGGTATTGGAGGAATATTGAGTCAGAATAAACGACCAATCGCATTTTTTAGTGAGAAGTTTAATGACGTTCTTCGTAAGTATTCTACTTATGATAAAGAATTTTATGCAATTGTACACAGTTGAATATTGGCAACACTATTTATTACCCAACGAGTTTATTCTCTATTCCGATCATGACGCTCTTAAGTTTATTAATGGTCAACATGCACTCAAACCCCGCCATGCCAAGTGGGTCGAGACGTTACAAGCTTATTCTTTTGTTATCCGACACAAGGTTGGGGCATCCAATATCGTTGCTGACGCACTCAGCCGCCAACATGCTCTTCTCTCGGCTATACACTTGTGGGGGAACAACCTAACAATGGGACCTTATTTTACTGCATGTTGAATTTGCTTATAACTGTTCAGTAAACTGTACAATAGGTATGTCTCCGTTTTGCATTGTTTACAGTCGCAATCCTATAACTCCCATCGACCTTTCTCCGATACCTCATGATAGGGTTGTTAGTAGTAATGGGATAGATCACTCCCAATATATTAAAGAGTTGCATCAACGAGTACGCGACAATATCATTAAACACAACAAGTGTTATCAAGTTCAGGCCAACAAACATCGTAAACGGGTCGTGTACAAGGCAGGCGATCTTGTGTGGATTCACTTACGTCCAAAGCGAGTCCCGAGAGGCCGTTTCAACAAGTTACAACCTCGTGCAAATGGTCCTTTTCGCATACTTCAGCGTATTAATGATAATGCCTATAAGATAGAGCTTTTGGGTCACTATAATGTTTCTGCTACTTTTAATGTTATTGACTTTTCACCATATGAGTCGACCAATGACGAGGAGGTGGACTTGGAGTCGAGTCCTTTTTAAGCCGGGGAGGATGATGCAGATGCATGGCCAACTCACGTTGCTTATTTTGGGTAATATCTCACATTTTAATAAATTGATTATTATTTTTAGATTGGTTTATTTCAGATTTTAAAGACCCATTATATATTTAGGGATTAGGCTTTATCTTATTATTATTATTATTATTATTATTATTATTATTATTATTATTATTATTTTATAATGTCGTTTGGTTAAGCCGGACTTATGGGCTCTTCATAAGTATCTTATTTGCTATTTGTTTGGAGGTGATTTTTTGATGAATAAAAAGAATGCAACCAAGAAACTCTCTTCTGTTTGCATTTGTGAGTTTTGACCATTTGAGTATTGTATGCATCAAAGAAGTTGATGACACAAAGTTATTTATAGGTGCACAAGACGGATTGATTTTGCTCACAAAAAGTTGAAATCGGTTTAAGTCAAGATCGGATAGATTCCAAATCAGTTTCTGAGCAAAAAGATCCAAACTTGTATGAAGTTAGGAATCGGTTAGGATTGATTTGAAACCGGTTCGTGTGAACCTATTTTTCTACTAGACTTTAAACTTGATGTTTGAATTTAATGTAATATAAATGGTTGATAAGAAACAAAAAAAATACCTAAAACCCATGGCAATGCTATGATCTTAAGTATTTTCCGGGCATTTGGGACCATTTAAAGGATTCAAACAATATTCTACGGGCATCTGGGTTTATAAAAGAGGTGAAAATCGGTCTTGAGAAACCTCTAAAACCTTGTATAACAACAAATTGAAAAAATAATGGATAAAAACCATATTTTGTTATTATATGAAAATCAATTTGTTATAGGTTCGAAAGCTAATTTGTAAACTGTATTTTCAAATCAGTTTCACCCAAATCGGTTTCATTTCTATAATCCAAAAACCGACATAAATCGACAGATAAGTTTTAAATCGAACCTATTTCACCCAAACCATTGGTTTCGGTTTTCAAACCGGTTCCAAATCATGAACCGGTTTTTTTCCCACGGTTATTGGACTCCATACGGAAGTCCAACTAACACAAAGTTATTAGGTTATTGGAGATTTGGGCCTTGGAGTTTGGATGATCAGCCAATTGGACTACAATTTGGGCCACAGTCCGGTCCATAGGCACGAAAACCGACTCCAAAGTCCAAGCAACCCTCCAACATTCTGGAGAGCAGAACTTTCCTCCGATAGGTTTCCGCTGAAACTGAACGTTTGTGTGATTTCAATGGGGACTCGAGAGGTGTATGAAGAGAAGCTACGAACGGGAAATCTGTATCACGAGCCCACCATCAATCCTGGCCTCGGTACTCCCCGCTGCCCTCGTTGTCTCTCCCTCCTCGACTCAGACTCGGTGCGTTCGGTTGATTCATCGTCTTCTTAATCTCATCCCACTTTCATTATTTTATTCAATTTCATCATGTAGTTTTCTTTCTATCCTTTGAATTTGAGCTGATTTATGGTTTATACACATGCTATGCTTTCATTGATGCAGGACAAAGGTGAATGGACCATCACTCCAGTGTTGCATGACGCCACCGCTGTGGTAAATACTTATCACCACTATTTTGCTCCAATTTTTCGATTTTAATATGCGAATCATGACAATTAAGCCATTCTCGTTGTTTATTGATTTTCAATTACGAAATTAAGCTCCTGAGAAGTTCTGGTTTTTGATCACTGATCAGGAACACATTTTAGGTTTTGATTATACATACCAGATTTGGTTCTTATATCAAACAAACTAGATTCAAGCTTAGATGCAACATGTGATATTTTCATTTCATCCGATTGCCTAATTTAGGCGTTAGGGTTTACATACAAACTTTTTGAAATTGAGTTGCAGTTTGCTGTATCCTAACAAACTTCTCCTGATAGGAATGATGGATTTTCAGAAATGAACAATTTACCAGTTTTGATGGAAATATTTAGTTCTAAATGACAAATGATAGAGGAGTTTGTGAGCTTATGACAAATGATAAAGTTATTATTATCATTATATATCAACAGTTCTCATGAAATTACTATTTAGTGTTACTTAATAGTTGTATATAACAAATCTTCTGGATTTGATAGGCTGGCTGTGGTTTAGGTGGAATGCTGAGTGCTTTTTATGGTCTGAATACAGGTATATAATATTTTATACATTTTATGAAGATTGACTTAATTTATACAGACTCAAACATAATTTTATCACAGGAATGCCTTATCTCCAAAAACATGTCAAAGGGCCAAAGTGGCTTCCATTTGTTATAGGGGTATATACTTCTACAAATTAAATATTTTTCCTTTTTAATTTTCTTTATGGAATTTTAAAATTCTCACAAGTCTCTTATTTCCACAGGTTCCTCCATTGTTAATGTTTTCTGCTGCAAGTGCTGCATTAGGAGGTATGTAATCAGTTCTCAAATTAAAAAAAAAAAAACTTTTTGTTTTGTGTGATGGATCGGAATTGGCCATTCCTGAAGGAATGTGATTCCATTCCATTCCATGATTCCAACCAACCAAATTGGCTGATCTATCATTTTTATTTAATATTATAGGATATGGGCTTCCAAATTTCACACAGCTGAGTGTGACATCATATTATGCTGCATCAAGTGCTTCTCATTATGGTATTTCATTAATTACAAGATACATTGAAGACACTTATATGACACGTTCACAAAAACAAAGGCTTCGGTGATTTCAGCCTTTCTTTTGTAAAACATGATCTGTTTTGGCCCTTGTAGTGTAGATATATGTATGATATTGTTTTTGAACTAGAATTATAATGATTCTAAAATGATTGAATAATGGAACTGAAATGCAAATATATGTTAAATGTATCAAGTATTTTACATGTTTGATCATATGGAAAATTAAGCCTAAAATTAGTTAACCATTCCTTGGAATATATAATTATAACCAACCCGAAAAAGCACAGATTTTTGTTAAGAAAGTTGTTTTTGTTTTATGAAAAAAATGACCATGTAGTTGCGGCTAGCTGTTAGGACCCCAAAATGACCATTTTACCCCTCTAGAGTTTTATTTGTTTTTAACACTGTAAAAAACGCCAACTATTCTTGATGATTTTTTTGGCAATCTCAAACTCTCGGACTTTTTTTCATTGATTTTGAAACTGAAAATGGCATCCTCACAAGTTTCTGTTTTTGTTTGTATAGTGGCGGACTCAGGAAAAAATATTACTGGGATTCATCTTATTTAAAAGTTAAACAAAATTTTAAAAGTAGAAAAAATCTGAAATTTTGAGATTTTTTGGGCGGTTTTTCTGTTGAAAATATATTACAAAAATAGATTTTTTCAGGAAAAATAAGTGCCAAAAGGGATAATATCACCAAAAGACAAGTTTTTTAGAGGTTGTTTTAGTAAAATAGGGGTTAGGATCCACTTTCAAGTTGGGTTCAGAGACCCCCCTTATTAACACATTGGATCCTATTAGGATCCATTTTTAAGTGTGGTCCATGGACCCCCTTATAACACATTGGATCCGATTCCACCTCTAAAGGTGCTTATTGATAAAATGAATCACTGTGTTTCGATTGTTTTGATAAGATCAATATGGTAATTTGAACGTCTTGTTTGCTCATTTTTTAACTTTGTCAAATGCATTTTAGATGATGTGCCCTTGTTCTATTATGGTTATACCAAACACTATACAAACAATCAATCTTGTCTTTGTTTTATTATGTTTTTTTTTATTAGGCTAAAGGGAGTGGTGACACTCTTAGCATCTTGTCACATCAACATTTTAAATGTCACTTCATTTTTCTCTTTTTAACATTTAAACTTAACATTTGGTAAGGAGTGATAACATTCCTAGCACTCAATTTTTTATTATTATTTTTTTTAATTTAATTTAATTACTATATTTTAATAAACAAACATTTTTTATTTAATATTATATAAAATATATTTTTTGTATTTTCTTTTGGTAATTTAATTTAATTACTTTATTTTAATAAACAAATATTTTTTATTTAATATTAAATAATATATATATATATATATATATATATATATATATATATATATATATATATATATATATATATATAATACACAAACATTTTTTTATTTAATTAATGACATATATTTTTAACGACAAACACTTCATATTAAATAAAAACGATTACAATAACTTAAAACACGATTTAATACTACTTAAGACCTAAAACATTATTTAATACATAAAAAAACACACTTAATTATTAAAACTCACTTCATAAAAAAACACACACTAAAGCAACGAGTCTTCCTCCGAATACCGGCCTTCCAATTCGTCTTCCGGTGGCATATTTAGATCAAGATTGTCTATCGTCCAAAGATGATCGGTCAAATGGCGGCAAAGATCGGTATGGATTACTGCACTCTGAATTATCCTCAATCTTTGTATCCATTATTGACCACCATATTCTAGTGATTGTGTCTCTGGGATGATTTAATTCTCGTCGTACACACATATGGCGTTTCCTTCATGTTCTACTATCATATTATGCAATATGACACATGTATACATCACCTCTGTCATATTAGAAATATCACGAAACATGTATGGTTTTGCAACTATCTGCCAACGCTTTTTAATTGCTCCAAAGGCTCGTTCGATATCTTTTCTTGCTTTTTCTTGGACTCTCTTAAATTGGTCCTCTGATGGTCATTGGAACATGAAAAACTTTTAACAAAAACAGAAAGGCCAGGATAGATCCCATCCACAAGATAGTACCCAAATTTGTATTCTGTTCCTCGGAGTACAAATGATGAATCTGGTGCAGTACCGTCCTACACCTTGTTGAATATTAGTGAATTATTGAGAATATTAATGTCATTAAGCGAACCGGCACTACCGAGCATGCCAGATCCACAAATCCTGTGAGGTTACAGCTTCAAGTACAACCGTGAGATAATGATAATTGCCCTTTGTGTATTGCCCTTGATATGCATTAGGACACGCATTCCATCTCCAGTGCATGCAATCAAAACTTCCTAACATCCCATGCAAACCATGCACATTTCCATGATGAACATACAATTGTTGTATGTCACAAGCAGTAGGCCGACACAAATATCGTGGACCATACAAAGATATGACAGCTATGCAAAATTCATGAAGACTTTCTCGGGCAGTATGTGCGGACATTCTAAAACTCTCGGATAGTGCATAGGGGGGGTGGCATATGCTAACATACGAAATACAACAGTACATTTTTGAATTGGATCAAAGCCTAATGTACCTCTTGTGTCTGCGCGTTGCTGCATATACACTGACACTGAAGTCACACCTTCTACAATACGCATAAACAAATCTTTATGCATCCGAAATCGTCTGTGGAAATAATATCCTTCAAAGAGAGCATTCTCGTCAAAATAATCTTGCATGAGACGTTGATGGGCCGCTTCACGCTATCTTTGAATATATCTTCTTTGTTTACGTTGAACATTGCTTGATTTAATGTTGTTAAGACGTTGTTGTAGCATGTTACGTACGGAGACGACCGACTGTACTACACTATCAAGAACATCGTTCGATGAAGATGACGAAGACGACATTGAAGTAATAGTTTTGCTTTGATACAAATTGATTCAATGTTTGAAGAGTTAAGAATAGTTTTGCTTTGCTACGACTTGGAGTTAATGTTTTATATAAATTGAGTGATTTGATTCCTTGTGATTTGATCCTCTGCATATATTCTATGCATATGACACCAAAGCTGAATCACCAAAGTTGAATCCCAATTGTAATCTTTAGCGAGATCCCGCTTGGCGTTGTTAATAACTCGAGTACCCGACGTTCCTCTTCGAAAAATTGATCTCCCATAGGTGTTAAGTAAAGTTGTAATGCACGATTATTTTCCTTTCTATCACGGTTCATTTCTTTTAACTTTTTCACTTCCAAAAAACCCTCAAACTTATCGTCTAACCCTTTGATTGACTTTCTTATCTCCTCTGCTTCAGTCGACGAACTTTGTGCTCCTTTCAACTTTCTTTTTGGTTTGTCTCGTCCCATAGGACGAGTTGGAACTTCATAAGGACAGTCGTTGTTGAGGTCAATCCCTCCGATATGCGCATCAGAAGATTGACTATGGATGGACTCTGAAGTTTTGGTTCGTTTGGACATCCCCGCGTAATCGTCTGGAGTTTTTAGATCTAACCATTTTTGATTGCCCTTCACAACTCCCTAAAACGATTCATTGCCAAAAGGTTTTCCGACTTTCGCCTTGTAAATCTTTCGAACCTTAGCCATAACATCCACCTCAATTGAACCGCTTTGGGGATTTTTCATCGCGTTCATGTATATTCCATTGAACTCCATTGTGGCTCGGTTGGCATTCCTCCACTTCGAGTAAAGTGCGTCAAGGTTGCAGTACTTCTTATTCATGCGGTTGCAAAAGTTATTCCAAACTTTTTGGTTGAAGGTTGTTGAGTCTTGGTCTTTCCCGTGGATCGGGTCCTCCGACACATCTAGCCATGATTGAGCTAGTGACCTTTCTTCATCATCCGTCCACCCTCTACTTGGAGCCCTCCCTTTTCCTTTTTTTTGTGTGTGTGGTTCCACTTCGGGATCTTGAAAGGATTCTTGAACTGGATCTTCAACGGGGCCTTCATCAGAAGAATCGGATGACTCGTCGAGTAGGCAGCGTGGTTGAGATTGAAAGTTAGTTTGTGGTTGGGGTTGAGAAAAGAATTGAGTTTCTTGAACCGTTTCAAACGGATCAAGATCCATATCCGGACGATGTGTTGGTTGAGATTGGTTGTGGTAAAATCCCATTGGTTGAGAAGAGAAGGGATTAAATGGAAACATTTACGGAGCCATTGTAGGAAAGTAGAAGTTAGCGGGAGAGTGAATTGGTTGATCAAATGATGGTCGATAACATGGTGGTGATGGAAGGTTTGTTGATTGAGTGTTTGGAGATAGAAGGTGTATGTGATGGAAGGTTTGAAGATTTCTTTTTGTTGGTTCTTGGGGTTTTTTTGTTTCAGATGAAGACATTCTTTGTGTTGGTGAATTGAGATAATGATATTTTGTGTGTGTGTGAAATGTTAAGAATGTGGTTTGATTTATAGTAGTTGAATGGCAGATGAAATTTTTAATTTTATTTATTAAAAAACATTTTTTTGTGTGTGTGAAAGTAGTGACTATAAATTTTGAATTTTATTATAAAAAACTTTTTTTTACTGTCCAAAAGTAAATGTACAATTGAATTTTGTGGAAAGTAAATAAATAATTGAATTTTAGGTAGTTGGAAATTAAAGTGGTAAATTAAATAAGTGGCTGGGAAAATGAGTCAAACTATTTGCATCTCATTCAATTCCTCAGCACCAATGAAATTCTTCCACTGTCTTCTCTTTCTACTCGTCATGTAATTCACGATTAACTCTTGGTGAGTCCCCTAGCTAGAGCTAGGGGCGGTATTGTCTTCTTTATAGCGAGCCTTGGCGACTCGGTGGCGAACCCCACTTCGTTCAGCCTTATGGTTGTACAAAATACTACAAACAATTAGCCTCTTTCAGTTCCATTCTGTCATGTTCAGTCATGCGTAATACAGTTCATCTAACAAACACTACCTTAGTTCTCAACATTTCTTTAACATTAATATATTATTTTAAGAAAACAAACTTATCTATATTGTCTTTAAATTCACTAACAAACAAATTTCACTGCATCATAAGACCACAAACTATTGTTTTATGATTTTTGCACATATTATGTCAACTTTCAGTTCTATATTATTGTTATAAGTTTAAAACTTTGTTACAAATTTGAACAAAGTCCAAAATTTAAATTTTGTTAAATTTTTTTTTCGTTTTTAACAGATTCGTCCCAAACTTTGTTTTTACAACTTTTTGAAAACATTTATAAACTTCTTATAAAACCTTATTCCCAATTTATGTACAACATTTTAAAACTTTTATTGAACTTTTTTAAATCTTTTATTGTAACGACATAAATTTTCGAAACAATTTTTCACATTTTAAAACGTACTTTCATTCATAATAGTCATAAAAATGTCAATGTATCACATAACAACCCTTAACATTACATCCCAAGATCATAACATGTAAAACTCTTCGTGTGTGTACTGATCATGCCGGCGCCTTCCCGCGGTTGTCACTAGTACCTGAAACACATCACACAACACTGTAAGCATAAATGCTTAGTGAGTTCCCCCAAATACCTCATACCACACATACGCCTTTCCAGGCCATAAATCTATGGGATCTTCCTATCCGAGTGTCTTAGGGGACTTCCGTCCCGAACTCCGGTAGACCTTCTGGTCCTACCCGTATCGACCTTCCGGTCCACAAACTCTTGACCTTCCGGTCCATATCATCTTCAACTTCCGGTCCATATCATACATAACATACATAGCACATACATATCACATAACATATAACACATACATCTCATTGCATACAAGACCTTCCGGTCACACATAGGTACCCTTCCAGGTACAGTATAGTGAGAAGACTCACCTCGGTATCTCGGATAGCCTCGTACTTGGTCACACTGGTCTAGCCCTAGCCTAAACACATAACAATACTCATAAATAAATAATGGCTCTCAAAGGCTAGATCAAATCCACTCTATAACTTCCACAGAAGGGTAAAAGACCATTTTACCCCTCCCTGACCCAAAAGTACAAAGGTTGACCAAAACCCTAAAAGTCAACAAAAGTCAACAGAGGGCACTACGCGGCGCGTACCTACTCTGTACGCGGGGCGTACGCCAGCGAACCACAATCGGGGCTTCAACCCCTTACGCTATGCGTACTGGGAGTTACGCCCAACGGAAGTCCTAGTTCAACCATTTCTTAGATTTTGGTCTTAAACGATTAAGACACTCCTTCAACTTCCAGATCTGACTCTCTTACAACCTCTTAATCCATAAAGTCGGAACCTTTAAGCCTTTGCATGGCTGTAAAGGTCCCTACACCCACAAACCTCTTTCCTTTTTCCCTCCAAAGGTCTAGATCTCATGCATGGCTCCATCTTTACGTCCAAGTTTGCATTTTTATGAACATACAACACTTAAAGACCAGAAATATGATAGATCTAGGCCAATGGAGACTATTTGCTCATAAAGTTTCCATCTTGGGACCAAAATCCCTAGAAATTGGTCCAAGAAGCACATAACTCAAATAACAAGGCAAGGTTTGAGCTTTTTTACCTCAGGAAGAACCTCCAACCTCTGAAAAGCTCAGATCTACTCTTTCCCACAAGCTTCTAGCCTCCAAAATGACCTCTTCTTTCCTTCCACCACCTGAATTTTGGGATGTTACAATTCTCCCCCACTAGAACCAGACTTTGCCCTCGAAGTCTTATGCCGAAAATAACTCCGGATGCTGCTCCCGCATCTCCGAATCCGGTTCCCAAGTCATCTCGGACCCCTTTTGATGTTGCCACTGGACCTGAACCAGGGGCACTTCCTTGTTCCTCAGAACCTTGATCTTCCGATCCAAGATTGCAATCGGCCTCTCAATATAATTCAGACTCGCGTCCACTTGGATATCCTCCAACGATACCACTGCCGACTCATCGGCTATACACTTCCTTAGCTGAGACACGTGGAAGGTATCATGAATTTGGCTCAACTCCGTAGGTAGCTCCAAACGATATGCTACCCTGCCCACCCTCGCGATCACCTTAAATGGCCCAATATACCGGGGACCCAGGTTGCCCCTCTTCCTAAAACGAATCACTCCTTTCCAAGGGGATACTTTCAGAAGAACAAAATCCCCAACCTGAAACTTGAGCTCTGATCGACGCCTATCCACGTAACTCTTCTGACGACTCTGGGCCGTCAGCAATCGCTGTCTAACCTATTGTATCTGCTCTGTCGTCTGAAACACTATCTCAGTGCTGCCCATTACTCTCTTCCCTACCTCTCCCCAACAAATGGGAGTCCGACATCTCCTCCCATACAACAGCTCAAAGGGAGGCATACCAATGCTCGAATGGTGGCTGTTGTTATAGGAAAACTTAGCAAAAGGCAGATACGTGTCCCAACTCCCTCCGAAGTCCAACACACATACCCGAAGCATGTCTTCGAGCTTCTGAATCGTCCGCTCACTCTGTTCGTCTGTAACAACCCAAAAATACGACCCAAAAATTTCAATTTTTATTATAACAAAAAAAACCATGAAACTGAGTATCGCATAATAAAACCATATGTTGCGTGTTTAGAAAACCATAATAAAATACTGTGAGAAGAACTGTATCACAACTATATCCAAACATACCAAGAAACTGAATCAACTCCCAAGACAAAAACTGAAGCTGTGGTGTGTGCGATGCCATCATCCCGAGCTCTTCCCTTTGCTTGCGGAAGTACCTGAAACCAAAACTGAAACTATAAGCACGAAGCTTAGTGAGCTCCCCCAAACTACCACATACCATACAATACATATGAAGCACATACTGGGCCTTGCCCACTGACTGGGACCCCGTCCCCTGCATCGGACCGAAGTCCGGACTAATTACTGGGACCCCGTCCCCTACATCGGACCGAAATCCGAAACTGACTGGGACCCCGTCCCCTACATCGGACCGAAGTCCGAAATTGACTGGGACCCCATCCCCTACATCGGACCGAAGTCCGAAACTGACTGGGACCCCGTCCCCTGCATCGGACCGAAGTCCGGACTAACTGAACACAACATAGCATAACATATCAACTAGCATAAACACATAAATCCTGTCTGAGCCACGGAGGCGTCAAACATACTAACTACTGCATTGGACCGAAGTCCAGAAACTACTGCTGACTGAACGGGCCGGCGTTGTGGCCTTAGACCCGTTCCTACTGGAAGGAAACTCACCTCGTGAACTGGCTGCTGTGTGTATGGCTCTGGAAGCTAACTGCTGCAGCTCCGGTATCTCCCCGGCTACAAATCCATAAACACACTCAATCAGATGCTAATCACTGCATTGGGTAAATGACTCTTTTACCCCTGGTCAAAGTCAACTCTCCCGGTCAAAGTCAACCTATAGTTGACCTGACTCGCCGAGTTGGGCCGCCAACTCGCCGAGTCCCTAGTCTCACCTCTCAACCCTACTCGTGGCTACTCGTCGAGCATTGCATCGACTCGATGAGTACCCTCTTGATTCAAAAGCTCAGACAATCTGCATCCGACTCGCCGAGTCATATGAACAACTCGACGAGTTGTTCTTCGAGCTAAGAAGATTGTCTTGGACTCGCCGAGTTGTATAAACAACTCGTCGAGTCCCTCCATTACTAAGTCTAACCTCCGACTCACTGAGTCCATCCTACTGCTCACTAGTCCCCACTCGGAATCACTCAAAGGGGTAAAGATCGGGGACTCGCCGAGTCACATGCATGCAGATACTAAAAACTCGATCCTGCTCAAAATCACCGCATACAATTTATAGATCTGAGTTTCTTAGGCTGATTTACCACGTAAAGTTTCCAACTTTACGTGCACATACGTATGAAAAAGGACATAAAGGCTAAAAAGGCACTTAGAAGAGTAGATCTAGGGCTATCATGCAAAATGGCTCTATAAAGGTGATAGATCTACGATTTTGGAACTGAAGCATGGCTAGATCCGAAGGCTAATCAATCTAATGTGATCTCTCTACCAAGAACAAGCTAAGAAATGGCTAAAAGAGGCTAAATATGCTTGTGAAAGAGAAATAAATCATAGAAACAGAAGGGCATCGGCTGATACCTCAATAAACTCTGAAATGGGTGCAAGACCTTGGATCTTCTTCTTCTCCTTTGGATCTAGCCTCCTTCTTCTCTTCAAAACTTCAAGATTCACACAAGAAATGCTCAATTACTCAAGGGAATGATTAGGGTTTGCTAAATGATGCTCTGAGGGTGAAGGGAACGAGTTTGGGGCTCATAAGGTGGTTTAAATAGGGTGCAAACCCGGGGATTTAGGGTTTCTACCTGGCAGGCAGACTCGCCGAGTCGCCGACTAACACGTGCTCGAAATCTCGTCCTTACTCGACGAGTCGGGCCATAGACTCATCGAGTACCTCTCGAAAACTTCTAAATAAATGCCACGAAAGCAACATACCAGGAATGGGGCGTTACAATTCTCCCCCACTTGTCTCAGACTTCGTCCTCGAAGTCTGCTACGGCTGAATCTGCAAACTCCGGGTAGTGCTCTCTTATTTCTTCCTCAGCCTCCCACGTCCACTCAGACCCCTTCCGGTGCTGCCACTGCACCTTCACTAACTAAATTGCCTTGTTCCTCAAGGTCTTTGTCTTCCGGTCCAGAATCGCGACCGGCCTCTCAATATAATTCAGGCTGCTATCAACTTGAATATCTTCTAAGGGAACCACTGCTGACTCATCCACCAAACACTTCCTCAACTGAGACACATGGAAAGTGTTGTATATCTGGCTAAGCTCTACTGGAAGATCCAACCGATAAGCAACCCGACCCACTCGGTCCAAAACCCTGAAAGGACCAATGAATCTGGGGCCCAACTTGCCCCTCTTCCGAAACCTGATGACACCCTTCCAGGGTGAGACCTTCAAAAGGACCATATCGCCCACCCGGAACTCCAAGTCTGAACGCCTCCTGTCGGCGTAGCTCTTCTGCCGACTCTGCGCAGTCTGCAGTCTACTATGGACCTGCTGAATCAACTCGGTCGTCTTGAGCACCACCTCTGTGCTCCCAACGACCCGCTGACCGACCTCGCCCCAACAGATCGGGGTCCTACACTTCCTCCCATAAAGCATCTCAAAGGGAGGTTGATCAATGCTCGCATGATAACTGTTGTTACACGAAAATTCCGCTAATGGAAGATACGTATCCCAACTGCCACCGAAGTCTAGAACACATGCCCTGAGCATGTCCTCGAGAGTCTGAATCGTCCTCTCGCTTTGCCCGTCCGTCTGAGGGTGGAAAGCGGTGCTGAAATGGAGACGAGTACCCATCTCGTCGTGAAACCGCTTCCAGAATCTGGATGTAAAACGGACGTCTCGGTCTGACACCACCGATACCGGCACTCCATGACGTGCCACTACCTCACGCACATAGATATCGGCTAACTTTTCTGCCGATATGCTCTCTTGGATCGGGATAAAATGAGCACTCTTCGTCAACCGATCCACTACTACCCATATCGAATCTACCCCTCGTGCGGTCCTGGGAAGCTTGGTGATAAAATCCATGGTAATGTCCTCCCATTTCCACACGGGAATGTCTAACGGCTGCATCTTGCCGTGAGGCCTCTGGTGCTCCGCCTTGACCTTCCTGCAGGTCAGGCATCTCTCAACATACCAAGCGACATCCCGTTTCATGCAGGGCCACCAATAATTGGGTTGAAGATCTCTATACATCTTCGTCGCCCCTGGGTGGATAGAAAATCGTGACTTATGAGCCTCGTCCATCAACACTTGCCGTACCCCACCCCAGTACGGTACCCACACTCTCCCATGAAGTGTCAGCAATCCCCGACTGTCATAATCAAACGAAGTTACTTGGCCCACTATCCTCTCACACTTTTGCCTCTCCTCCTTGAGGCCCTCAACCTGAGCCTCCCTAATCCATTCCAACAACGGAGTAATCACTGTCATCCTCAAACACAAATCTCTGATAGGGGCTGCCGACACCTTGTGGCTTAGGGCGTCGGCCACCACGTTGGCCTTCCCTGGATGGTACAGGATCTCACAATCATAATCTTTCAGCACATCCAACCACCTCCTCTGCCTCATGTTCAGACTCGGCTGATCCATAAGGTACCTCAAACTCTTGTGATCCGTGTAGATAGTACAACGGACCCCATAAAGATAATGTCTCCAAATCTTGAGGGAAAACACAACCGCTCCCAGCTCTAAATCATGGGTAGGATAGTTAGCCTCGTGAGGCTTCAGCTTCCTTGAGGCGTAAACTATCACATGGCCTCGCTGCATCAACACTGCTCCCATACCTGTGATTGAGGCATCACAGTAGACTACAAAGTCCTCTACCCCCTCTGGCAAGGTAAGGATCGGAGCCTCGCACAATCTCTGCCTGAGGGTCTCGAACGCTGCCTGCTGCTTAGGCCCCCAACGAAATACCACCGACTTCTTGGTCAGTCGGGTGAGCGGCACTGCTATGTTGGAGAAATCCTGAATGAACCTCCGGTAATACCCTGCCAACCCTAGGAAGCTCCGAATCTCGGATGGAGACTTCGGGACCTCCCACTGCATCACGGCCTCTATCTTGGCCGGATCCACCAAAATACCCTTCTGGTTGACGAGTTGACCAAGGAACTGCACCTCGCGCAACCAGAACTCGCACTTGGAGAACTTTGCGAAAAGTCTCTCCCTCCTTAAAACTTCCAGCACCTCCCTCAGGTGCTCCTCGTGCTGCTCCTGCGTCTTGGAATACACCAATATATCATCTATGAATACTATTACTGACCGATCCAGCATCGGTCTACACACGCGATTCATGAGATCCATGAACGCGGCTGGAGCATTGGTGAGCCCAAATGGCATCACCACAAACTCATAATGACCATACCTGGTCCTGAAAGTAGTCTTCTGCACATCCTCATCCCTAACCCACATCTGATGATATCCGGAGCGTAGATCGATCTTGGAGAACCAAGACGCTCCCTGAAGCTGGTCAAACAAATCATCTATCCTCGGGAGTGGGTAACGGTTCTTCACCATTACCTTATTCAACTCCTGGTAATCTATACACATACGGTGCGACCCATCCTTCTTCCTCACAAACAGGATCGGCGCTCCCCAAGGCGAACTGCTCGGCCGAATGAAACCCTTGTCTAGCAGCTCCTGCAGCTGCGTAGACAACTCCTGCATCTCAGGGGGAGCTAGACGGTACGGTGCCTTGGCTATCGGAGCCGCACCAGGAATCAGGTCGATCCTAAACTCGACCTGCCTCTCAGGAGGTATTCCCGGTAAATCCTCGGGAAATACATCCGGGAAGTCTCGCACAACCGGAACATCGTCAACTGTCGTCTTGCCCTTCTCCCGGGCATCCAAGACATAAGCTACATAACCAGCACAACCCTGCTGAAAATAGCGTCTTGCTCTCGCGGCAGAACAAAAGGTTGGTCCGCGCTGTGACCTCTCGCCCTGAATCACTAACTCTCCCCCACTGGGAGTGCGAACCCTCACTAGTTGCAGCTCACAATCAATCACCGCCCCATTGGGACTCAGCCAATCCATGCCTACTATAACCTTATTCCCTCGCAGGGGAATAGGAACCAGGTCCACCGAAAACTGCTCGTCAAACAACTGAAGAGAACACCCTCTATGCACTCTGGCGACCCTCACGGTCCTGTCATCTGCTATCTCAACCTCTAGTGGACAATCCAGCTCCCCTGGAGCTTTACTAAATCTCTTGCTAAGCGCTAGCGATACAAATGATCGGGTGGCCCCCGAATCAAATAATACCATAGCAGAAATGCTGTTCACAGAGAACGACCCCGTCACCACATCAGGAGTCGCTCGCGCCTCCTCTGCTGTCATCTGAAAAGCCCTACTCTTCGCCACTGGCGCCTCGGCTCGGCCCTGCCGGCCATCTGTAATCCTCAAAGTAGCAGGGGCAGTTGCAGCCACCTTTCCTACTGCGGCTAAACTCGGGCACTGGGACTTTTTATGTCCCCTCTGATTGCACTGAAAGCAAATCAGATCTGATGCTGCGATGGCAGTAGCAGGGGTCGTACAATCCCTGCTCAAATGTCCAGTCCGACCGCACTTGAAGCTGCCGGAACTCCCTGCCTTGCACACTCCATCGTGCATCCTCCCATACTTGCCACATCGACCGTGGCTCGGCTGAATCCTGGATCTGTGATCTGAAACCTTGGGTTTTTTGCCCGAACCTCCTGAACCCGAAACCGCCTCCGGTTTCCTCTTCTTCTCCATCTCAAGATCAATCTCCCTCTCTCGAGCCCTAGCAATCATGTCATCCAACGTTTTACAGCTGGACCGGCTCACAAACTGGCGGATATCGCTCCGCAACATCTCATGATAACGGGCCTTCTTCATCTCCTCATCGGCTGCATACTGAGGAACAAGAAGAGCCCTCTCCCTGAACTTGGCGGTGATCTCCGCCACGGTCTCTGTAGTCTGGGTGAGGTCCTGAAACTCTCTGGCTAACTGCTGCACCTCAATAACCGGTGCAAACTCCGCCCTGAACCTAGTAGAGAAATCAGCCCAGGTCATGGCATCTAACACTGCATCATCTCCAATGGTATGTCCGACCTCTTCCCACCAATCCCGTGCCCTGTCCTTCAGAAGACAGGACGCCAATCTAACCTTGTCCCCCTCGGGACACCTGCTCGTGCGGAACGCGTTGGCCACATCCGCCAACCATCTAGTACTCACTATGGGGTACCGCGCCCCGTGATAATCTGGAGCTCCACATGCCCTAAACTCCCTGAACGTAAGTGTGCGCGACCCCATCATGGCCGCCACCTCGGCACGGAAGGTGCCCAACCTCTCATCCATCAGCTCTAGGATACCCTCCTTGATCGAACCGAAGATCACAGGAGTCTGCTCCAGTATGATACGAGTAATCTCTGAAGAAAGAAATTCTCTGGTCTGCTCATCCATGTGCTTGTCCCCCGAGCCTGATCCTGATCCCTCCCCGACACTTCCACTGCCGGTTGCTGGCCTCGAACGCAAAACCACCATTCTGAAACACATCATAGCAACATCAGAAAACTGAAATATCTCAAGGGATCTTTGATACTACCACTAGCTTCCTGGTCTTGTCTCGGCCTTCCTTGATTCGAGTACGGATCCTCTGCTTTCAGTAGTACGGGCCCATACTACCTTCCACATCTATCAGTACTTTCCTCAAGAACTGCCTTGACTCCACCAAGTCACTTCTACTACTACTGATCTCTGCTACTCTCATCCTAGGCTTGCCCTAGGGAAATCTCTGACTCCACTCAAACCAGTCCTCAGCTACTGAAGGCCTCCTTGTAATGCTAATTAGCCATCACCTGAATACCATCACATGTGATGAGGCTCGGATAATCCTTCGAGTAAAAGGCTCGTCCCTACAATGGTTGGACTCAAACAAGAGTTGCGCAATAGGGCTAAATCCAACACTCTGAGATTATCCAACCCTGATCACATGTGACGTGACGTATTCACCTAACGGCTAACTCTCATCACCAAGAGTTCTACAAAGCACGAAGCAAGCAACATTCAGACACCGGAAACTACTCAAGCAAATCTACTCTCATAACGAGGAACTGTACTAGCATACAATGCTAAGCTCGCGCTACCAGGCATAACGTAAACAGGCTATCCTACTGTTGTCTACTCAATACTAGCATGCAATTCTCATAAAGCTGAAACACATATAGCAGGCACATAAGGCATCCTCCTAGATCCTTAGTCCTATACTAGCATGCTGTTCTACTGAAACTGGAACAATTAATCATAATAAAACTTGTATGGGTAATTTGGGAGTACTTACTTGAGCTCGGCTGATCGCATGCACCACACCCTTATCTTGTTTAAAAATTCTTTTTCTTTCTAAGTGCTTTTCAAAATCCTTTTCTTTTTTAAAAACTTTTTACCACTTCCTTAGTTTGAGTTCAGACACACTCGGGAGTGCGCCCGAATCCCTCAAACCAAGGCTCTGATACCAACTTGTAACAACCCAAAAATATGACCCAAAAATTTCAATTTTTATTATAACAAAAAAAAACCATGAAGCTGAGTATCGCATAATAAAACCATACGTTGCGTGTTTAGAAAACCATAATAAAATACTGTGAGAAGAACTGTATCACAACTGTATCCAAACATATCAAGAAACTGAATCAACTCCCAGGACAAAAACTGAAGATGTGGTGTGTGCGATGCCATCATCCCGAGCTCTTCCCTTTGCTTGCGGAAGTACCTGAAACCAAAACTGAAACTGTAAGAACGAAGCTTAGTGAGCTCCCCCAAACTACCACATACCATACAATACATATGAAACACATATTGGGCCTTGCCCACTGACTGGGACCCCGTCCCCTGCATCGGACCGAAGTCCGGACTAATTATCTGGGACCCCGTCCCCTACATCGGACCGAAGTCCGAAAACTGACTGGGACCCCGTCCCCTACATCAGACCGAAATCCGAAACTGACTAGGACCCCATCCCCTACATCGGATCGAAGTCCGAAACTGACTGGGACCCCGTCCCCTGCATCAGACCGAAGTCCGGACTAACTGAACACAATAGCATAACATATCAACTAGCATAAACACATAAATCCTGTCTGAGCCACGGAGGCGTCAAACATACTAACTACTGCATTGGACCGAAGTCCAGAAACTACTGCTGACTGAACGGGCCGGCGTTGTGGCCTTAGACCCGTTCCTACTGGAAGGAAACTCACCTCGTGAACTGGCTGCTGTGTGTATGGCTCTGGAAGCTAACTGCTGCAGCTCCGGTATCTCCCCGGCTACAAATCCATAAACACACTCAATCAGATGCTAATCACTGCATTGGGTAAATGACTCTTTTACCCCTGGTCAAAGTCAACTCTCCCGGTCAAAGTCAACCTACAGTTGACCTGACTCGCCGAGTTGGGCCGCCAACTCGCCGAGTCCCTAGTCTCACCTCTCAACCCTACTCGTGGCTACTCGTCGAGCATTGCATCGACTCGACGAGTACCCTCTTGATTCAAAAGCTCAGGCAATCTGCATCCGACTCGCCGAGTCATATGAACAACTCGACGAGTTGTTCTTCGAGCTAAGAAGATTGTCTTGGACTCGCCGAGTTGTATAAACAACTCGTCGAGTCCCTCCATTACTAAGTCTAACCTCCGACTCACTGAGTCCATCCTACTGCTCATTGGTCCCCACTCGGAATCACTCAAAGGGGTAAAGATCGGGGACTCGCGGCCTGACTCGCCGAGTCCGAAGAACGACTCGCCGAGTCACATGCATGCAGATACTAAAAACTCGATCCTGCTCAAAATCACCGCATACAATTTATAGATCTGAGTTTCTAAGGCTGATTTACCACGTAAAGTTTCCAACTTTACGTGCACATACGTATGAAAAAGGACATAAAGGCTAAAAAGGCACTTAGAAGAGTAGATCTAGGGCTATCATGCAAAATGGCTCTATAAAGGTGATAGATCTACGATTTTGGAACTGAAGCATGGCTAGATCCGAAGGCTAATCAATCTAATGTGATCTCTCTACCAAGAACAAGCTAAGAAATGGCTAAAAGAGGCTAAATATGCTTGTGAAAGAGAAATAAATCATAGAAACAGAAGGGAATCGGCTGATACCTCAATAAACTCTGAAATGGGTGCAAGACCTTGGATCTTCTTCTTCTCCTTTGGATCTAGCCTCCTTCTTCTCTTCAAAACTTCAAGATTCACACAAGAAATGCTCAATTACTCAAGGGAATGATTAGGGTTTGCTAAATGATGCTCTGAGGGTGAAGGGAACGAGTTTGGGGCTCATAAGGTGGTTTAAATAGGGTGCAAACCCGGGGATTTAGGGTTTCTACCTGGCAGGCAGACTCGCCAAGTCGCCGACTAACACGTGCTCGAAATCTCGTCCTTACTCGACGAGTCGGGCCATAGACTCGTCGAGTCCCTCTCGAAAACTTCTAAATAAATGCCACGAAAGCAACATACCAGGAATGGGGCGTTACACCGTCCGTCTGTGGGTGGTAAGCGGTACTGAAATGCAGCCTCGTGCCCAACTCCTCGTGGAACTTCTTACAGAATCTAGAAGTAAAACGTACATCCCGATCCGATAGAATTGAGATCGGCACCCCATGCCGCAATAACACCTCTCTCACATACAACACTGCTAAATATTTGCATTTCTGGCCTTGGACTCGGCGAGTTGAAGGACCAACTCGCCGAGTAGAAGCGGGATAAGACGCGGGACTTAAGTGATGGACTCGGCGAGTCGGGTCCTGGACTCGGCGAGTAGGTACTGTTCGGCCAAAAACCTTAATACGAGGGTTTGCACCCTATTTAAGCAATGTTAGGACGGCCATATTGTCCCTTATGCTCCCCAAAACACTTCTCATTGAAACCCTAGCCGTTTGTGCTTTGTTGAGCCCATTTTTGGTGTTATTGTGTGGTTGTTAAGCTTGGAAGGAAGGAAGGAGCTTGGAACTTGAGTTGAGACCAGTAGATCCAGGGATTTTACTTCATTTTCAACAGCTTCAAGGTATAATGCCCCTGTCTTGACTCATCCATGTGTTTATTCATCCTTAACTAGGGATCTCTTTGGATTTCTAAGTCATATTTCAGATTTGGAAGTGTTGAGTGGGTTTTGACTTCAGATCTGGACCTTAAGAGGGGTCTCATGGCATAAAGGTGCCAACTTTAGGGCCATGAGAGCCCCATGCACATTGTAGGACACTTTATATGGGTTTTTGAGCTAAACACCCCATGCATGTGTGATGTGAATATTTAATGCACTGGTTTTTTATTTATAAGTCCTAATTTATCGCATCTAAACCACACCTTACAGGCAGTGAACCCGATCGAGTATATTATAGCTTTGATAAGCAAGGGTGTCGAACACAAGGGGAACGGTGGTAAATTAATTCAGAATATTTGGTTATAGGTTACAAAACACACGAAAGGGATAAAGAAATAGTTTAATAAATCTCAAACGAACAATTAATTGACAAATCTCGATAAACTAACAGGAGAACAAATCTCTTTAGGTACTTTGGTTTAGATAAATTACACCTTAAAAACATAGACAATTGCATACACAAGTTCATTTATTCATGTTCACCAATTCCTAAAATGATTAGATTCGCGTTCACTATTACTAATCCTTTAGCAAACAAGTCAATTCAAACAGTGACCAGTTGATTAAACTAACATATTTCCTAGTGTTCAGTTCGTATCAAGCAAGACTTGTAATAATAGTTAATCAAATTGGTCGATCGTTCAATTAACCTCTTGTTGATGGTCACCAAACAAGGCTCACACGTTAACTTACTTATTTCCAAGTTAATCATAGTTTCACATTCGTTATTCCTAGACTTATAATCTTGATGGTCATCAAAGTCATAAGATACAAGCAATCAAGCAGATGTTCGTACAACTTAATTTACTTGACAATTAACAGCAAATAATTATCATTAGCACATAAGGATCTTTTAACAAACTTGGCAAGATAAATTAAACATAAACAAACAATTTAATCTAGCAATTAATATATAAATCAAGGTTTCATTCAATCATAAACACAAAACAAAAGGTTTTTACACCTAAATCAAAAACTAAACACATAATAGTATCACAGTGGGATGCTAAACATGGTCACGTTAACAAACCACATGATTACCGACACGTATCCGCTCTCTAATCCTTCTGATCTCCGCTCCCGTTAGCTTAACGACCTTCCAGCCGCCTTCTAGACCCTCAAAACGGCTTAACAGAAGTTAATTATCGACTAAATTAGGTTAGAAGTCAAATCCCCCTCTCTGGTTAGCTGATAATCACTTTTTATAACCCTTGGAACCGACTTACGTACGCTGGGCGTAGTGAGAGTTGTATCGCGATTAGGAATTCCGGAACCAAACCCATTACGCTGGGCGTAACTGAATTTACGCGGGGCGTAATCCATATTTCACCATTACGCTAAGCGTACTTTGCGATCACGCTGGGCGTAATTGACTCCTTCAGTATTTATTTTTTTCTTTTAGCTTCTAAGCCCTAATTCCGCTCCAGTCTTTTCTTTTCCGCTCTAATGACAACTAATAGCTGCAAATCATATTCAAAACAATATAAGTACCTTTTTAGTTCTAAAAGATAATAATAAAGGCTAAAATATTAAGATATAATGTATATATATATATATATATATATATATATATATATATATATATATAAATACACATATCAAAATACCCCACACTTAGTATTTCTTTGCCCCCAAGCAAACTTACTTTTATTTTACTAATATCACACTAAACAATCCATTTTAAACTCAGCCATTATGTCAAGACCGCAACGCATGCATTTGTGTCTAAATTTTTTTCCTAAGGACCCCCTAATTCTAAATACTCACAATCCTCATAAACAATCGCCCACTTCTTTTGAACAATGCTCATTTTATGCAACCTTCCGAATTCATCCGCAGAAAACTTTCTAACCTCAAGGTATTTTTGTAGAGCAACCCAAGCACACATAATCTAGAAAATTACAATTTATGATACCACTATGAAGCTCTTTTGGAATTCTTCACTTCTTTGATAATTTAATCTTGATTTCTCTGAATTCTTCAAATTTTCCACCTTTTTGATTTTCTTTGATTTTGGGTATCTTCAACTTTTTGAATTTTTGGAATTTTGATCTTCAAATTTACACTTTAATAGCTCCAAAACTCTTTCAACTTTTCTTGTAATTCTCTCTCTTTTTTTACATGTATCTCGCTTTTTTCCTTTTCACTCAAAACCTACATGCTTAAGCAGGGACGCTCTACTTCAACCTTTATTGGTTAAGACATTAGTCTAAGTGCAATGACTACATAATTCTTCCTGGATACATTTCAGGTACAGGTTGCTAAACATATTGCATCCCTCAAACTAAGCGAAGTTGTATTTTTGTCCCATGATTTCACTAGAATAAGGGAAGCCACAAATGCACTATAACGTGTATTAGCTCAATTAAACATTTGAGTTCACATCGGATCATCTCATACAATATTAGCAAAATTTTAAATTATCACTAGATTTTTCTAAATTAAACTATTATTTCAGTTTTTAATTTACTTTTATCGACCCCCTACCCCACACTTATTTCATACAATGCCCTCATTGTATGCATAAAACTAATTAAGCACATAAAAAAGGAGAAAAAGGAACAGACTCCCCTGGGGTAGTTGTGGCTAGATCGAATGGGGCTGCTACAAGGTGCTCCAAATATTGCTGACAAACTGGAAACTGGAACTGATGCTTCTAAATTTTCAAGAACGCCGACTTCTAAGATGTGGTGCAAAGATTGCAAATAAATGCAATATGTAGTAACAATGACGTGGGAAAGTGTCAACCATGTCGTCTCGTCAAGAGATGTGAAATCTAAACATGGCCACAATGTCAAAATTGCCGGTCACATCGTCATATCGAGAATGGAAGCTTCTTCTCGCGATGAAAACTCCCCCACAACAGAGGAAAGTGTCAACCATGTCGTGGCAGCCGGGATGATACTTCTACCTCGCGCCGAAATAAAACTCTATGGTGTGGGAACAACTCATCCATACCATAAGAGTTAAAATATAGTAAAAAAATGCCACTCTTCTAAATAATCGCTCAAGAAATCAATATGCACCCCACACTTATGACAAATCGTGGGTCTTGACTATAATCTTCGAACTCTCACACGACTCTCTCTAGCAACAGTCGGACCTAGCTGCTGAACTTACTGCCAGCTTTCTAAGGGCGGAAATTCTGCAAAGATCTAAACAACCAAAGAGCCTCAACATGGAAAACAAAAATAAAACAACCTAAATTAAACTTAATTACATACCAAATAAAAATACTAATACTAAGCAACACAAAAATAAACTAAAATAACACAAAAATAAAAATAAAAATAAAAAGGATAAACTAAGTCACTCGTTATCCCTGTCATCGTGTTGTTGTGTCCCAGATGTACCAGCTCCATCAGGTCGTGACTGGAATGGTGGAGGAAAAGGAACCGAGTACTGAAACCCCTGGTGGGCAAAGAATGCGGTCATCGCATCCCCATACCACTGCTCTCGTCTCTCTACGTGTGCAACGCGCTCACCCAGGCTCTGCACTCCCTCGTCAATGCGGTGAAATCCCTCGTCAATGCGCTGAGCCAGGTAACGTATATCAATCTCCGACTCAGGTCCCTGCTGTGATCCTCGAGGAGCACGTCTACGCCGTTGGGCTCGTCCCGGCTGTGGCTCGACTGCACCCTCCTCGTCCGCCACATCATCTGGTCGTACCCGCAAGACACCATCCTTGCCCCGCTCAAGTACACGCATCGACTCCAATAACTGAAGGCTCATCGGCCTCATATCATGAAACACCATCGATCTCGTAATCTCACGCGTCAACAACTGATAGGATCAAGCTAATCGCGTGATAAAATGCCCCCTGCAAATCGGGCTATCCTCCCGAAGTCCCCTGGCCCTCCTACCCAAATAAGCAGCTAAAGCAACTGGAAGGTTCAGGTGCCTCCCTGGAGTAACAAGTGCCCATAAGAAATACAAGTCTGTAGACAACACTCTCTCACTATTCTTATGGTGCGTGAGAGACATGGAAATCAGACGGTGCAGCAATCTATATGTGGTAGACCAAATCATCCTCCCCCGTGCAGTAGATGGTGTGTACACTCCCCCAGTAATCTCGGCCCAGAAAGTGTTCTCATTGTAGTTATCTGGCCGGCCCGTGAGACAATCAGCAAGGAATGCCGGGAAGTGGACACTCCTTGTCTCGTCTACTGTATATATCCCAACTCGAGTAGCAAGCTCAATTGCACTGCATTCCCGACTCACACCACCAAGTCTAAAGGAAAAGGCTGTCCTATCATCGGGTGTCTTCCTAGGGTCATAGGAAACTGTAGCATAAAACTCCAACAAAATTCCCGATACACAGGCTCCTGGATCCTGAACAATCTTGCCCAATCCTGACATACGAACAAATGCACGCCACTCGCGTCCGAGTGGGTGTATTGCAAAAAATCCTGGTTCAACGCATCAAGTCCAGTCTGGGCTGCCAATTCCCAATCAAATGAAGGTGCTATGTCAATCTCCTTAGTAAGCAGCAGAATTAGATTGTTGACATATTTGGCCCGGGTTTCATTGTTTAGAGTTTGCAAGAATCGCAAGAAACGGTGATCGGTCACGTCCTCGGGTGGGTTGGTCCTTTGAGTTCTACGAGCCATAATTCTGCAAAAATAAAAACAGCACACAACCATAACAAAATACCACATCATCAAACAGATTCAAGTGAAAAAAAATATTGGTGCTGGTCTAAGCTGTACGTTGGGCGTGCATCCAGCATATGCTGGGCGTACGTCCAGATGCTCGAATCGCCCCCCTGTTTGGTCATTGTTTAGCCATAATCAACAGTCAACAAATTTTTCAAGAAAATCATGAAGGGTAGTCAAAATATGGGTAAACTACTTAGACATATTTCCAAAAAAGTCGTATCTGGGTCTGTTCGTCACTGGCCTTAAGCCATAATCACTCTTCAACAACATTACCCCATGAAATGCACAGGGCAGTCCATCAAGCGAGGGTTTACGTCCAGCGAACGCTAGGCGTACACCCATAAGATCAAATCGATGATTATCTTACGAGATTAAGGCCAAGTTAAGTCCAAGGGTTTAGTCCATTGATCGAAATCGGTCTATTAAGACATAAGCTAGCTCATATTCATGTGAAATCGGCCCCAATTGATGAAGGGTATAAACCCTAGATTTCGACAAAGGCATAATGCAACAAATTTCACTGATTTAAACACAAATCAAAGACATAGAGTAACCGTATAACATACCTTTGTGATGAATTTTACAAGAAAGAAGAAAAATCGAGAGTCTTGTGGAAGTATTCGGCCTACACAACGTGTGCGTGAAAAAGTGTTGAAAGAGGGAAGAAAAAAAAGTCAAAGGGTAAAAGATATAACCTGACGCTAATTTACGCTCGGCGTAACGCGAAGTTACGCTGGGCATAACTCCAACTCCATGATTAGTCTGGTCGCGATCATCATTTTAGTATGCTAGGCGTAATGTCAATTACGCTGGGCGTAATTTTCTGAAATATTTTCCTTTTTCCTCTATTTGAAATTCCTTTTTCCAACTAATTTATTTAGGAACTTCAACAGTCACAACTTTCCGATGAGTGACATAAAAAAAATGAGACATCATGATCAATTGTCTTTGTCGAGATCAAACAACAATGGTTGATTAAAACCCTTGCACGCAAGAAATGGTTTGTGAAAACAACAACTTTCGGGACCCGTTAGAATATTTCCTTTGTTTTCTTCACACCTTTAACTAAAAGTAGAACAAGACGTGACCTAACTAGTTAAGAACAACAAGAGCTCGGTCTTCTACTTAACCACCACAATACGCCTTGCTATACTACGCCGCATGGATTGAGTTGGACAAATCAACAAAGTAGTAGGCTAAGCAGGTCAAGAATTCCCTAATCTCTTGCATTCTCGAAACCCATGCAAAAGATAAAGTCAATCAATGTGTACGATCCCAAATTCCTGCAATTAACAGCAAGAACCTTCCCGATAAGTGAAATGATATCAACGAAAATCAAACTAAAAGAAAAATAAAAACTAACTAAAAACAAATAACGAATAATCAAATAAACTAAATTAATTAAAAACCGTTCCCCGACAACGGCGCCAAAAACTTGATGTGAATATTTAATGCACTGGTTTTTTTTTATTTATAAGTCCTAATTTATTGCATCTAAACCACACCTTACAGGCAGTGAACCCAATCGAGTATAATATAGCTTTGATAAGCAAGGGTGTCGAACACAAGGGGAACAGTGGTAAATTAATTCAGAATATTTGATTATAGGTTACAAAACACACGAAAGGGATAAAGAAATAGTTTAATAAATCTCAAACGAACAATTAATTGACAAATCTCGATAAACTAACAGGAGAACAAATCTCTTTAGGTACTTTGGCTTAGATAAATTACACCTTAAAAACATAGACAATTGCATACACAAGTTCATTTATTCATGTTCACCGATTCCTAAAATGATTAGATTCGCGTTCACTATTACTAATCCTTTAGCAAACAAGTCAATTCAAACAGTGACCAGTTGATTAAACTAACATATTTCCTAGTGTTCAGTTCGTATCAAGCAAGACTTGTAATAATAGTTAATCAAATTGGTCGATCGTTCAATTAACCTCTTGTTGATGGTCACCAAACAAGGCTCACACGTTAACTTACTTATTTCCAAGTTAATCATAGTTTCACATTCGTTATTCCTAGACTTATAATCTTGATGGTCATCAAAGTCATAAGATACAAGCAATCAAGCAGATGTTCATACAACTTAATTTACTTGACAATTAACAGCAAATAATTATCATTAGCACATAATGATCTTTTAACAAACTTAGCAAGATAAATTAAACATAAACAAACAATTTAATCTAGCAATTAATATATAAATCAAGGTTTCATTCAATCATAAACACAAAACAAAAGGTTTTTACACCTAAATCAGAAACTAAACACATAATAGTATCACAGTGGGATGCTAAACATGGTCACGTTAACAAACCACATGATTACCGACACGTATCCGCTCTCTAATCCTTTTGATCTCCTCTCCCGTTAGCTTAACGGCCTTCCAGCCGCCTTCTAGACCCTCAAAACGGCTTAACAGAAGTTAATTATCGACTAAATTAGGTTAGAAGTCAAATCCCCCTCTCTGGTTAGCTGATAATCGCTTTTTATAACCCTTGGAACCGACTTACGTACGCTGGGCGTAAGTCGGTTTACGCTGGGCGTAATGAGAGTTGTATCGCGATTAGGAATTCCGGAACCAAACCCATTACGCTAGGCGTAACTAAATTTACGCAGGGCGTAATCCGTATTTCACCATTACGCTAAGCGTACTTTGCGATTACGTTGGGCGTAATTGACTCCTTCAGTATTTATTTTTTTCTTTTAGCTTCTTAGCCCTAATTCGCTCCAGTCTTTTCTTTTCCGCTCTAACGACAACTAATAGCTGCAAATCATAATTCAAAACAATATAAGTACCTTTTTAGTTCTAAAAGATAATAATAAAGGCTAAAATATTAAGATAAAATGTATATATATATATATATATATATATATATATATATATATATATATAAATACACATATCAATGTGCATCAAGTTTGGAACTTTACGTATAAAGTGAACATTAGGAGGTCACATCTATGGTTTTGGTGTGTTAGATCTCATTTAAATCGACTGTATGTAATTGATCAAGATTGGACTCGGCGAGTGCATGAGTAGACTCGGCGAGTCCAAGGCAATCTTCTTGTGGATGAAGATGAACTCGACGAGTTGTTCATACAACTCGGCGAGTCGGATGAAGATTCAATCGATGTCCATTTAGAAGGAAAACTCGCCGAGTCATCGCCGAACTCGACGAGTAGAGACGAGTGTAAGATCAAATGGAAGGATAGGGACTCGGCGAGTTGGCAAGACAGCTCAACGAGTTAGGTCAACTGGTAGTTGACTTTGAATTTGACTTGGTCGGGGGTAAAGTAGTCATTTTACCCTAAGGACAGTTAGAAGTGTTTGATGGACTGTTTTGTGGGAATTACAGCCGGAGGATTTTCGAAGCAGCAACAACAAATAGACAGTTCCCGCACAGATCAACAGCTACTTCGAAGTGAGTTACCTTCCAGTAGCGGTGGGTCTACGGCCATAATGCCGGCCCATCAGTAGGAGTTGTATGATTAGATGATTGTCTATGTGATATTCATCTGGGTTTGTTACTACCTGATATGTTTATGTGCTAGTATGATATGATGCTATGTGCTAGTGACAGTAGGGGAGCTAGTCCCCAAAGTACCGGTCGATAGGGTCGAAGGGGAAATTATGCCCAGCCATGCTAGATAGAGTATGTGATATGTGTTATGTGGTAGTAGTAGCGGGTGAAAGAGTCCCCAGTATCTGGTCGAGAGGACCGAAGGGGAGACCAGCACCCAAATATGCTAGCCAGTATCTGGTTGAGAGGACCGAAGGGGAGGCCAGCACCCAGATATGCTAGCCAGTATCCGGTCGAGAGGACCGAAGGGGTAGGTCGGGCACCCATATATGCCTGACCATATATGTATGTTATGTGGTTGTATGGTATGTGGTACGATGGGGGAACTCACTAAGCTTTGTGCTTACAATTTTCAGTTTTTGTTTCAGGTACCTCTTCATCGAAGGGGAAGGAGCTAGCGCGGTAGCGACACATCATACACACACACACTGTTTTCCGCTTTACGAACTTGTTCTGGGATTTGTACTCTAATATTTGGTTGTTTTCATATTTTGGTTTTCAGACACGATGTATGTTATGACATGGCTTGATCAGGCAATGTTTTATTTACAAATGTTTTCAAAAGTATTGATTTAAAAACGAAATTTTTGGATGTGAAATTTGGGTCGTTACAAGTTTGTATCAGAGCCCTGGTTTGAGGGATTCGGACACACCTTCGGGGGTATCTGAACTCAAATCGAGGGATTAAAGGATTTCGAAAAAGCAAAAGTTTTCTAAAAGATTAAGTAAAGAGTTTTAAGAAAGAACGAAGTGTGTGATGTGCGCGACCGGCCGAGCTCAAGTAAGTATTCCCCAAAGTACCCATACAAGTTTAAGTTATGTTTATCGGTTTCAGTTGAACAACATGCTAGAATAGGACTAAGGATCTAGGAGTGATGCCTTACGTGCCTGCTTTATGTGCTTCAGCTTATGAGAATTGCATGCTAGTATTGAGTAGACAGCAGTAGGATAGCCTGGTTAGGTTATGCCTGATAGTATGAGCTTAGCATTGTATGCTAGTGCTGATTAGTCAGTATGATAGCCAGAGTGGTATATGCTTGATTATGTAATCGATGCCCGAATGCTGCTTGCTTTGTGATTTTAGGAGTTCTAGTTATCTTTACTATCTAGTGAGTGAATATGTTACGTTACATATTGCGAGGATTAAATAATTTCAGAAGGTTAGGTCTAGCTCTATTGCACAGCTCTTGTCTGAGTCCAACCGTTGTAGGGTAGGATCTCTCATTCGAAGAATTATCTAGTCTTAGTAATATGTAATAGTATTCACGAGCTAGTTAGGGGAAGATAGCAGGGACTTCTTATGCAGCTGATGACGGAGAGTGGGCTGGTGATTTCCCTAGGGCAAGCCTAGGATGAGATTAGCAAGATATCAGTAGTAGTAGTAGAAGGGACCTGGTGGAGTCAAGGCAGTCCTTGAAGAAGGTACGGATAGATGTGGAAGGTAGTATGGGCCCGTACTACTAAAAGCAGAGGATCCGTACCCGAACTGAGGAAGCCTGAGATAAGACCAGGGAACTTGTAGTAGATGTGATCCCTCAAGAGGTATCAGTATCCCTAACGGTTGTTATTATGTATTGCAGAATGGTGGTACTACGTTCGAGGCCAACAGTTGGCAGCTCAGGAGAGGGATCGGGAGATCAGGTTCTAAGCCAGTAGATGAGGGGCTACGTGAGTTCATAGCGTCAGAGATCACCAGAGGTATCCTTGAGTTGACCCCCATCATTTTCGGGTCGATTAAGGAAGGGATAGTTGAGTTGATGGAGGATCGCCTCAGGGCGTTCAGGAGTGACCTGACATCTGGCCAGTCAGGATCTTGCACACTGTCCTTCAAGGACTTCAGGGGAAGTGGTGCACCAGATTTTCATGGGGCGAAGGACCCCATAGCTGCCAGCCGATGGATTGCAGACATCGAGTCTGCACAATTGACTAGCTTCTGCCCCGATGGGTCGAAGGTGAGGTTTGTAGCATGGTGTTTGAGAGACAGAGCTAGAGACTGGTGGGAGTCTGTTGGCAACTCATTGGGAGCCTCGGCTGTTGATGCTATGACATGGCCAGACTTTGTGACCCAGTTTCGAGCGGAGTTTGCCCCTGCGGTGGAGCTCCAACAGCTGGCTAGAGCGTTTCTGGATATGAGGCAGACGACGGAGACTGTGGCGGAGATCACTGCCAAGTTTCGGGAGAGAGAGTTTTTGGTGCCCCAGTATGCAGGTGATGAGGATATGAGGAGGACCCGCTATCATGACATGCTACGAGCTGACATTCGGGAGCATGCCAGTTTTTCCGCTTACCCTACTCTGGAGTCCATGATTGCCAGGGCAAGGGAAAGGGAGATCGACCTGGAGCACATCTGGAAGAGGAAGGTTGAGGAGGGGCGGGTTACGGGGGCTTCGGGGAAGAAGCCTAAGGGACCAGACGCAGGGCTGAAAGGCCAACAATGGCGAGGCCGCTGCAGGAAATGCGGCAAGACGCACGAGGGAGCGTGCAAGTTGGGATCGTCAGGCTGCCATAAGTGCGGCAAGATGGGACACTTCAACAGGGATTGTACCGCCGCTGCACCTATGATACAGACGTCAGAGTTGCTGTGTTTCCACTGCAACTAGAGGGGCTACAAGAAGGCCAATTGCCCCCAGTTGGCAGCAGCCGCGCTAGTGAAGGCGCCAGCCCCAACGACCCTACGAATTACTGATGGGCGGCAAGGCAAGGCAGAGGCTCCAGTGGTGAGGAGCCGAGCATTTCAGCTGACTACCGAGGAGGCACGCGCCGCACCCGATGTGGTGACAGGTATGATTCTTTCCTTCTAATTTATTTATATGATGCTATGATATTGATATGTACTCTGTGTATATGCGTTTAGGATCATTCCATGTGAACAGTATCCCCGTGCAGGTGTTGTTTGACTCGGGTGCCACCCGATCGTTTGTCTCTCTTGCGCTTAGCAAGAAGTTCACGGAGCCCTCGGGCATGTTGGACTGCCCTTTAGAGGTAGAGATTGCTGACGATCGATCGGTGCGAGCGTCAGCAGTGTTTAGAGATTACGTTCTAAGGCTATTTGAGGAGCGCTATTTGTTAGACTTGGTTCCCATTCCGTTGCGTGGGAACAAGGTGAATATAGGCATGGATTGGCTCAGCCCCAATGGGGCGGTGATAGATTGCGCTCAGCAGATGGTGCGGATTAGGACCCCAAGTGGGGGAGAGTTGGTAGTTCAGGGCGAGAGGCCACAACGAGGGCCAACAGTATGTTCAGCAACGAGAGTTAGGCGCTACCTTCAGCAGGGTTGTGCAAGATATGTCACATATGTTATGGACACCCGTGAGGTGGGTAAGGCGACGGTGAGCGAGGTTCTGGTGGTGTGGGATTACGCAGATGTGTTCCCGGAGGAGCTTCCTAGGATACCTCCGGAGCGATAGGTAGAATTCAGGATCGACCTAGTCCCTGGTGCGACTCCGATATCCAAGGCACTATATCGGTTGGCTCCTCCTGAGATGCAGGAGTTGTCTATACAACTACAGAAGCTATTAGACAAAGGATTCATTAGACCGAGCAGTTTGCCCCGGGGAGCCCCGATTCTGTTTGGGAAGAAGAAGGACGGGTCGCATCGGATGTGTATAGACTATCGGGAGTTGAACAAGGTAACGGCGAAGAACTGTTACCCACTCCCGAGGATTGATGACCTCTTTGACCAGCTTCAGGGAGCATCTTGGTTCTCCAAGATTGATCTGCGTTCAGGATATCATCAGATGAGGTCAAAGAGGCGGATGTGCAGAAGACCGCGTTTCGGACGCGTTATGGCCACTACGAGTTTGTGGTGATGCCCTTTGGGCTCACCAATGCTCCTGCCGTGTTCATGGACCTCATGAACCGCGTGTGTAGACCGATGTTGGACCGGTCTGTGATAGTGTTTATTGATGACATCTTGGTCTACTCCAAGACGCAGGAGGAGAACGAGGAGCATCTGCGGGAGGTTCTGGAGACTTTGAGGAGGGAGAACTTGTATGCTAAGTTCTCCAAGTATGAGTTCTGGTTGCGCGAGGTGCAGTTCCTTGGGCATCTCGTCAACCAGAACGGGATCTCAGTGGACCCGGCCAAGGTAGAGGCCGTGATCAGATGGGAAGTTCCGAAGTCTCCATCTGAGATTCGGAGTTTCCTGGGATTAGCAGGCTATTATCGGAGATTCATTCAGGATTTCTCCAAGATAGCCGTACCCCTGACATGACTGACGAAGAAAGTCATGGTCTTTCGATGGGGGCCTGAGTAGCAGGTAGCGTTCGAGACACTAAGACATAAATTATGCGAGGCGCCTATCTTAGCCCTGCCAGAGGGCTTGGAGGATTTTGTGGTGTACTGCGATGCGTCAATCTCAGGGTTGGGAGCAGTGCTGATGCAGAGAGGGCATGTCATCGCCTACGCTTCGAGGTAGTTGAAGCCTCACGAGGCGAATTACCCGACACATGATTTGGAGCTGGGGGCTGTTGTGTTCGCCCTCAAGATTTGGCGTCATTACCTCTATGGGGTTCGTTGCACCATCTACACGGACCATAAGAGTTTGAGGTACCTCATGGATCAGCCGAATCTGAACATGAGGCAGCGTCGGTGGTTGGACGTGGTGAAGGATTATGACTGTGAGATCCTTTACCACCTGGGGAAGGCCAATGTGGTGGCCGATTCACTTAGCCGCAAGGCAGCACCAATCAGAGGCGTGTGGATGAGGATGACAGTGGTGACTCCGTTGTTAGAGCAGATTCGCGAGGCTCAGCAGGAGGCTATGAAGGAGGAACATCGGAAGAGCGAGCGTATAGTGGGTCAGGTTTCCTCCTTCGATTATGATAACCGAGGGTTATTGACACTACACCGCAGGGTGTGGGTACCATATCACGGGGGTGTGCACCAAGTTCTGATGGAGGAGGCGTACAAATCCCGATTCTCCATTCATCCCGAGGCGACGAAGATATATAGGGATCTTCGTTTGGACTATTGGTGGCCCTGCATGAAGCAAGATGTGGCATGGTACGTGGAGCGGTGCTTGACCTGCAGGAAGGTCAATGCCAAGCATCAGATCCACACGGCAAGATGCAGCCATTGGATATTCCACTGTGGAAATGGGAGGATATTACGATGGATTTTATCACCAAGCTTCCCAAGACCGCGAGGGGAGTGGATTCGATCTGTGTCATCGTCGATCGACTGACCAAGAGCGCCCACTTTATTCCGATTCAGGAGAGCATCTCGGCTGAGAAATTGGCCGATATCTATATCAGGGAGGTGGCGGCGCGGCACGGGGTGCCAGTTTTGGTGATTTCAGATAGGGAAGTGCGGTTCACTTCCAGGTTCTGGAATAAATTCCATGAAGAGTTGGGTACTCGTCTGCAATTTAGCACCGCCTTTCACCCGCAGACGGATGGCCAGAGTGAACGGACCATCCAGAATCTGGAGGACATGCTACGGGCATGTGTTTTAGACTTCAGAGGTAGCTGGGATACTTACCTTCCGTTGGCGGAGTTCTCGTATAATAATAACTATCATGCGAGTATCGATCGTCCTCCCTTCGAGATGTTGTATGAGAGTAGGTGCAGGACCTCGATATGTTGGGGCGAGGTTGGGCAGAGGGTCATGGGGAGAACCGAAGTAGTGCTCAAGACGACAGAGAAGATTCAGTAGGTCCAGAGCAGGCTTCAGACTGCTTAGAGTTGGCAGAAAAGTTATGCCGATAAGCGTCGTTCAGACCTGGAGTTCCAGGTCGGAGATATGGTTCTCCTGAAGGTGTCGCCTTGGAAAGGCGTCATCTGATTTAGGAAGCGGGGAAAGTTGGGCCCAAGGTACATTGGACCATTCAGGGTTGCAGCCCGGGTGGGCAAGGTAGCGTACATGCTGGATCTGCCAGCCGAACCAGTCAGATCCACAACACCTTCCACGTCTCACAGCTGCGGAAGTGCCTGGTGGACGACTCAGCGGTGGTACCCCTAGAGGATATTCAGGTTGATGACAGCTTGAATTACATTGAGAAGCCAGTGGCAATCCTCGAACGGAAGTCGAAGGATTTGAGGAACAAGAGGGTGGAACTCATGAAGGTGCAATGGCAACACCGGAAGGGGTTGGAGTGGACTTGGGAGCCGATGGAAGAGATGATGGAGAACTACCCCGAGCTGTTTCAGGAGTGAGCAGCAGACTTCGAGGACGAAGTCTAAAATAAGTGGGGGAGATATGTAGCACCTGGTTCTTGGTACATATTCTTTGAAATTAACTCTTTAAATATTTGCATTTCTGGGCTTGGACTCGGCGAGTTGAAGGACCAACTCGCCGAGTAGAAGCGAGATAAGACGCGAGACTTAAGTGATGGACTCGGCGAGTCGGGTCCCGGACTCGGCGAGTAGGTACTGTTCGGACAAAAACCCTAATCCGAGGGTTTGCACCCTATTTAAGCAATTTTCGGACGACCATATTTTCCCTTATGCTCCCCAAAACACTTCTCATTGAAACCCTATCTGTTTGTGCTTTGTTGAGCCCATTTTTGGTGTTCTTGTGTGGTTGTTAAGCTTGGAAGGAAGGAAGGAGCTTGGAACTTGAGTTAGGACCAGTTGATCCAGGGATTTTACTTCATTTTCAGCAGCTTCAAGGTATAATGTCCCTGTCTTGACTCATCCATGTGTTTATTCATCCTTAACTTGGGATCTCTTTGGATTTCTAAGTCATATTTCGGATTTGGAAGTGTTGAGTGGGTTTTGACTTCAGATCTGGACCTTAAGAGGGGTCTCATGGCATAAAGGTGCCAACTTTAGGGCCATGAGAGCCCCATGCACATTGTAGGACACTTTATATGGTTTTTTGAGCTAAAAACCCCATGCATGTGCATCAAGTTTGGAACTTTACGTATAAAGTGAACTTTAGGAGGTCAGATTTATGGTTTTGGTGTGTTAGATCTCATTTAAATCGACTGTATGGAATTGGTCAAGATTGGAGTCGGCGAGTGCATGAGTAGACTCGGCGAGTCCAACGCAATCTTCTTGTGGATGAAGATGAACTCGACGAGTTGTTCATACAACTCGGCGAGTCAAGGACAGGACCTGTTTATCAGTTGAAGATGAACTCGACGAGTTGTTCATACAACTCGGCCAGTCGGATGAAGATTCAGTCGATGTCCATTTAGAAGGATAACTCGTCGAGTCATCGCCTAACTCGATGAGTAGAGACGAGTGTAAGATCAAATGGAAGGATAGGGACTCGGCGAGTTGGCAAGCCAACTCGACGAGTTAGGTCAACTGGTAGTTGACTTTGAATTTGACTTGGTCGGGGGTAAAGTAGTCATTTTACCCTAAGGACAGTTAGAAGTGTTTGATGGACTGTTTTGTGGGAATTACAGCCGGAGGATTTTCGGAGCAGCAGCAGCAACAGCAGATAGACAGTTCCCGCACAGATCAACAGTTACTTCGAGGTGAGTTACCTTCCAGTAGCGGTGGGTCTACGACCATAATGCCGGCCCATCAATAGGATTTGTATGATTAGATGATTGTCTATGTGATATTCATCTGGATTTGCTACTACCTGATATGTTTATGTGCTAGTATGATATGATGCTATGTGCTAGTGACAGTAGGGGAGCTAGTCCCCAGAGTACCGGTCGATAGGGCCGAAGGAGTAGTTATGCCCAACCATGCTAGATAGAGTATGTGATATATGTTATGTGGTAGTAGTAGCGGGTGAAATAGTCTCCAGTATCCGGTCGAGAGGACTGAAGGGGAGACCAGCACCCAGATATGGTAGCCAACATCCGGTCGAGAGGACCGAAGGGGAGGCCAACACCCAGATATGTTAGCCAGTATCCGGTCGAGAGGATTGAAGGGGTAGCTCGGGCACCCATATATGCCTAACAATATATGTATGTTATGTGGTTGTATGGTATGTGGTACGATGGGGGAACTCACTAAGCTTCGTGCTTACAGTTTTCAGTTTTGGTTTCAGCTACCTCTTTATGCATCCGGAGTCGTCTGTGGAAATAATATCCTTCAAAGAGAGCATTCTCGTCTAAATAATCTTGCATGAGACGTTGGTGGGCCACTTCACGTTGTCTTTGAATATATCTTCTTTGTTTACGTTGAACATTGCTTGATTTAATGTTGTTAAGACGTTGTTGTAGCATGTTATTTACGGAGACGACCGACTGTACTACACTATCAAGAACATCGTTCGATGAAGATGAAGAATACGACATTGAAGTAATAGTTTTGCTTTGATACAACTTGATTCAATGTTTGAATAGTTAAGAATAGTTTTGCTTTGCTACGACTCGGAGTTATTGTTTTATATAAATTGAGTGATTTGATTCCTTGTGATTTGATCCTCTGCATATATTCTATGCATATGACACCAAATTTGAATCCCAGTTGTAATCTTTAGCGAGATCTCGCTTGGCGTTGTTAATAACCCGAGTACCCGACGTTCCTCTTCGGACAATTGATCTTCCAGAGGTGTTAAGTAAAGTTGTAACGCACAGTTATTTTCCTTTCTAGCACGATTCATTTCTTTTAACTTTTTCACTTCCAAAAAACCCTCAAGCTTATCATCTAACCCTTTGATTGACTTTCTTATCTCCTTTGCTTCAGTCGACGAACTTTGTGCTCCTTTCAGCTTTCTTTTTGCTTTGTATCGTCCCATAGGACGAGTTGGAACTTCATATGGACAGTCGTTGTTGAGGTCAATCCCTCCGATATGCGCATCAGAAGATTGACTATGGGTGGACTCCGAAGTTTTGGTCCGTTTGGACATCCCCACGTAATCGTCTGGAGTTTTTAGATCTAACCATTTTGATTGCCCTTCACAACTCCCTAAAACGATTCATTGAAAAAAGGTTTTCCGACTTTCGCCTTGTAAATCTTTCGAACCTTAGCCATAACATCCACCTCAGTTGCACCGCTTTGGGGATTTTTCATCGCGTTCATGTATATGCTGTTGAACTCCACTGCGGCTCGGTTGGCATTCCTCCACTTCGAGTAAAGTGCATCAGGGTTGCGGTACTTCTTATTCATGCGGTTGCAAAAGTTATTCCAAACTTTTTGGTTGAAGGTTGTTGAGTCTTGGTCTTTCCCGTGGATCGGGTCCTCCGACACATCTAGCCATGATTGAGCTAGTGCCCTTTCTTCATCATCCATCCACCCTCTACTTGGAGCCCTCCATTTTCCTTTTTTTTTTGTCCGTGTTGTTCCACTTCGGGATCTTGAAAGGATTCTTGAACTGGATCTTCAACGGGGCCTTCATCATAAGAATCGGATGACTCGTTGAGTAGGCAGCGTGGTTGAGATTGAACATTATTTTGCGGTTGGGGTTGAGAAAAGAATTGAGTTTCTTGAACCGTTTCAAACGGATCAAGATCCATATCCGGTCGAGGTGTTGGTTGAGATTGGTTGTGGTAAAATCCCATTGGTTGAGAAGAGAAGGGATTAAATGGAAACATTTACGGAGCCATTGTAGGAAAGTAGAAGTTAGCGGGAGAGTGAATTGGTTGATCAAATGATGGTCGATAACATGGTGGTGATGAAAGGTTTGTTGATTGAGTGTTTGGAGATGGAAGGTGTATGTGACGGAAGGTTTGAAGATTTCTTTTTGTTGGTTCTTGGGGTTTTTTGTTTGAGATGAAGACATTCTTTGTGTTGGTGAATTGAGATAATGATATTTTGTGTGTGTGTGAAATGTTAAGAATGCGGTTTGATTTATAGTAGTTGAATGGTACATGAAATTTTTAACTTTTATTTATTAAAAAACATTTTTTTTGTGTGTGTGTGAAAGTAGTGAAATGGTATTATAAATTTTGAATTTTATTATAAAAAACATTTTTTTTACTGTCCAAAAGTAAATGTACAATTGAATTTTGTGGAAAGTAAATAAATAATTGAATTTTAGGCGGTTGAAAATTAAAGTGGTAAATTAAATAAGTGGCTGGGAAAAGGAGTCTAACTATTTGCATCTCATTCAATTCGTATGCACCAATGAAATTCTTCCACTGTCTTCTCTTTCTATTCGCCATGCAATTGAAGATTAACTCTTGGCGAGTCCCCTAGCGAGAGCTAGGGTCGGTGTTGTCTTCTTTATAGCGAGCCTTGGCGACTCGGTGGCGAACCCCACTCCGTTCAGCCTTATGGTTGTACAAACCACTCCGTTCAGCCTTATGGTTGTACAAAATACGACAAACAATTAGCCTCTTTCAGTTCCATTATGTCATGTTTCAGTCATGCGTAATACAGTTCATCGAACAAACACTACCTTAGTTCTCAACACTTTTTTAACATTAATATATTATTTTAAGAAAACAAACTTATCCATATTGTCTTTAAATTCACTAACAAACAAATTTCCCTGCATCATAAGACCACAGACTATTGTTTTATGATTTTTGCACATATTATGTCAACTTTCAGTTCAATATTATTGTTATAAGTTTAAAACTTTGCTACAAATTTGATACAAAGTCCAAAATTTAAATTTTGTTAAAAAATTTGTTTGTTTTCAACAGATTCGTCCCAAACTTTGTTTTTACAACTTTTTGAAAACATTTATAAACTTCTTATAAAACCTTATTCCCAATTTATGTACAACATTTTAAAACTTTTATTGAACTTTTTTAAATCTTTTATTTACACTTTTATTAAACTGGGATTTTAATACATTTTTCCATCTTTGTTTTATGTTTTTACTTATATTTTCACGTTTAATGCACTTATTTAGGAACTATTAGATTTTTTTTTATTTTATTTACATGTCTACTTATGTTATTTTTTTCAAAATTAAACACAAGGAGAATATTTTGGAGCATACCTAAATAAGTACATTATATTTGAAATATAACTTAAAAAAATGTAAAATATGTTGTAATTTTTTTAATAAAAAGTTGTAAAAAATGTAGAAGAATGTTGGGGAAAAAGTTTAAAAAACGTTGCATAATTTTTTGAAAATAGTTGTAACAAAAGTGAAATTAAAAAAAAAACTAATTTTAAATCAATTTTATATAAAAATTAGTCATATTTGTAACAAACTTTAAAGTTCAAACTAAATTTTTATCAGAATTTAAAACTTAGATTAAAAATATAAAATTAAAAATTTACATAGGAGTTTGGAATCATAAATAATAATTCATTACTTTTTATATAATAAAACTAGTTTATAACCCATGGAAACCACGATTATAAAATCAATTCAATTTTCATAGCAAAAATTCATAATTATTAATCATTTATTTTAAATAAATAATTTTAAATAAATTATTAATTAAGAGATATACCAAAATTTTAAAGTTAGTTATAACTTCAAATTTAACATATAATTAAAAAAGTAAATGTTTCTATAAAAAGTTTAAAATCTATTATTTAAAACCTTAATCTTATTAGTTATGATAGTGATTTGCCTAATATATCTTTTTGACACATCATATAATATTAATATGGAGTTTTATTACGGTGACGCATGACATAAAGAGATTTAAACTATTCTTTTATTAGTATATGGATGCATTCTTTGATTATTTAAAAGCACCGTGGATAGTTCGTTTAACAAAAACCACCTTAACAATTCTTTTAATGACAAAAATGTTAAAAGAACAGGATTTCTCGTCTAGTTAAATGCTTTATTTTGATATGGTTATCAAATGAAACTAAATTTTTTGAAGTATTTTAAGGAGTTATATTTGGCTTTTAGTTGTGACCCCCATAAATCCTAATATAAACAATGAATGTGTATCAATCTTAATTTAACAAATTGCCGACAATTTAAGTATAATCGCAAATCGAACCAAATTTGTCCAAGAACAAGTAGCTATACTAAATGAATATTTTAAAAGTTATTTCATTTGTATATAAACAAATATGGCCAATAAAGTAATCCAATAGCAATCATATAAGGAGGGAGATGTCGAGGGATCATCTAGACGTAAACTTCCAACCCAAGTAACTACGCGTCGTTGAATTTAAAAGTTATTATATTTTGGTTTGGTGTAAAGATAAGGAACCCCAATTTAAGATTCTAGCCGCTATGACCTGTTTATTAACCGTCAAAGCTTCTACGGTGGTTTTAGAACCCATTCTTTTTCTCTTAGTGACAAGGATAATATTATAACGAAGGTCACACTCATTTCCTAATCGATAGGAGTATGCATCTTGTTTGAAGGATTACCTGGACGATGTTGAAAGGATACAAAGTTGTATTTCGCTTAAGGTCTACTTCTACCACAAAATTCATTCATGAAGAAGTTGTACTCGTGATATCGCCTCCAACGACTTAAATAAATGATGATGAGATTAAGTATAACAGATTCATGAATTTTTAGATAGGAAACGACCTAAATTGGTAATATAGTTCTTATTTTATTCGCATTTAGTCATTATTGTTTTTTTTCTTGTAAAATAAGCCCTTTGACTTGTTGTTTTGTACACATTCACTCCTTATGACCGACTACTACTAGTTAAGTTGTAGTCCTTAATGTTTTTTTGTTGCAAAATAAATCTTTGTTATTTTTGTACATATTCATTCCTTATGATCGATTTTCTTTAGATTTTGGTCACGTGACATCATATATGGGACAAACAATAATGAGGTGTTCTTCCCTAATTCCTTGGTATGTCGATTATGACAAATTTTCAGCAAATGATGTTTTTGTTCTTTTCAAATTGACCCCGAATTAAAAGATGAGCTTACAACTATTAAAGATGAGGTTTTCTATCTAAACCCCTGATAAGTTAACAAACTGGATCTCTAATAAATCCTCATCTCATAATTGCTTTAATTTTTCCTTTGCGTGTAACCCAAAATAACTCTGCTATTAATAGTAATATTACCAATTGTTATGAATGTGAACACTATTTCTAACAATTGAAGTCATTATGACTAATGTATTTTTTTCACATGATGTAATGTAATTGGTATTGATACCGAATGAAGTTTGTATTAACGTTAAATATAGTTGGTATTGTATTATAATAGTTACTAATATCTAAAGTACAATCTACTATAATAAATAACGATCAATTTTGCCACATGTCAATCTCTCATGAGTTTTCACACTTGTCATTTTGTGATATTTTTAAAATAAGTAATATCCACGTGCCAGTTTTTTGTTTTTTCAAATTTTAAAATTAAAAACCAAATAATACTTATATTTATATATGTAAATTATTAAATGTAATAAATGTGATAGTAATAAACGTTCATTTCTTTCCTTATTTCAAAATTTTATTTTAAAAAATACTTATTTTTTACATTTTTAATCAACCCGTGTAAAACACGTGTTGTACACCTAGTTCTATTACCAAAACCAAGACAAGTAACACATGATTCCACTACCCAAACGATCCACGTATGAGAACACCTCATTAATGATTGTCCCACATAGAATGCCACATAAGCAAAACCTAAAGAAATGTAACACCCCATTTTATCATATCTGTAAATCATAAACGATTAATATAAATTCAAAATTTAGATATATTACTCATTAGCCTTAGTAATATAAATAAAAGTCGTAGCACTCGTAAAAGCGAATTCGTACATATATAAAACGTCCAAATCTGCCTTAATGAGAGAAAGTTGTGATTTTTTAAAGTTTCAGTGCAATAATGTGCACACAAAAATCGAATTTAAGAAGGGTAGATTATTAGGAGAAATAATATAAACGAGAGCTAAATACCTCATCATTAGGAGTTCGTCGATATATAGAACATCAAGAACAGAATCCGTATGTAGGAGTTATGTTTTCTGCAGCGATCTTTAACAGGCTAAGCCTATCAAAAATATACTTTATTCATAGTGAGAATTAGCTGTTCGGATCTAAAGGAAAGTTGCAGATCTCAAATCTGAAAATTCGAGCGCACACGGTGATGACGTGGCACCACGAGAGTACTGATAGGTTTTATAAATAACAAAAATCATATTTTTGGCAGAAAACATAAAACAATTCTCAACGGATCTAACCCATATATAAACGAAAAATATCATATAATTAACAAATAAGTTATGCCAATTTTATATCTTATATTTGAGAAGAATGTTAATTAAATATAAGTCTAGATCAATATCATCTATATTGCATTTTTAATTTTGCCAAAATTGCCTTACTTAAATTAAAAAGTAAACAACATAAATGACGATGCCGAAAACCGGCAGATTCATTTTAACAAAATTGTAACAAAATTTCTTGAGATCAAAACAAGACATTAAAATGCATAAAAGCAAAGAGATACTATTGTTCCCTTACACAAGATTCACGTCAAGAGAAAAAAGAGTCTGCAATTTGTTCCCCATAATGCTTCAGACATTAATTTATGCTATATACCTAACATTAAACCCACCAACTACTCATTCCGGGATCTTTTGTTTGTTCCCCTTTTGTCAGTCATCCCCGTTTGGCCATGGTAATTTCCTGTTTCTATATGAACCGAGTCCCCAACCTCCTGTTGTTTAAGAGGCGAATCACGGTTTGGGGTGGTAACAACTGCAGCTTTTGCTTGGTTGGTGGCAGCACAAAGATCCCATGGCTCCACATGAATTACCTGCAAGTCACCAGTAGATATAAGCAAGGTTGCAGAAATCGGGATTAATTGCTTGGTATTCTCCAACCGACTAATTTAGGGGTGTTTGACGGAAATTAGGGATAAATCGGGTTTGACAGGATTAATCGATCAACAAAAGTAAAAGAAAATCAAAAAAAATTCAAAAAATCAATTTCTTTTTACTCCAAACTTTTTTGAGGAGCGACGCAGCCTAGTGGTTTAGTGTTCGTTTGTGTGTGCGGAATGCGGGAGTTCGAGTCTCACCAACTCCATTTCTGCGCATTGTGTCTTATTCTATAAATGAAGTCTTCAAAAGAATTAACTTTACCATACAAAAAGACTTTTAGCGGCACAACTTGTTGTCCGTTTGCCATCTCCTTCGTTGTACGATGATAATTAAATTTAAACTAAAAAAATTTCAAATATTATACCAAAATGTTCATATTTTCGTATTTTCAAATTACAAATTTTCTAATTTTGAAGTACTAGTTTTTCTTAAGATATATTAATCTTTGATTAATTTTAATATTTCATTCTGATCCCCGATTAATCCCCGTCAATACCGATTAGTTTTTTAACCCCAGTCAACCATCAAACGATTTTTACAACCTTGGATATAAATTTGATTTTTAACAATAGAAAACAAAGGAGATTGTACCGAACTGTTCCATCAGCTAAGACAATGGCATGGGTAGGATGAACATACTGTCCTCTCTTTCCTGAATACTGTCCCTCAACCACAGTAACCTCGTCCCCATAACTGTATTTCTGCACATAAGTATATGTTTTCCAACAAAATAGATATTGATTTTAGTATAAATGAGGGTTTAAGGTAGGGTGTTGATCGAGTATAACTTGCGGGGTTTTTCAAGCAAAAAATATACCCAATAACCGAACCATATTAAATTCAGGTATTCGGGTATTAGGTCGGATTCGGGTGTAGGGTGTATCGGGTATTACCCGAATACAAAAAGCTTTAATAAACTAACATTACATCATACTTTTGAAAATCCTTTCATTATGTTGTATGAGTATAATATATATTGTAATAGAAAATTAAAAGTTAATCGGGTATTCGTATATACCGGAAAATTTATACGCATACCAGATATCCGAACAAATATTAAATTGGGTTACCCGAATATCCGATGTCCCTAACCCGAAACCCGAAATTGAAAACGGGTTGGCCGGTTTATTCAGGTATCGGTTATTATATAACTCACAGTGTGTGAAGAACTTATAAATATTATTACTAATCGGTTTACAATTATGCTACCAAATCAGTATATATGAACAAATTACTTTTGAAGCTACGAATGTTTGAAAGATTTTTAAATGACAAGTATACAAATTTCTAAATGAAAAATTGGACTTACAAGGGACTTGCATTCATTATGAAGACCATTTTAGAGGTATGCAAGTGGAATGGTTTAATCATGATGGAGATATGCAGTGAAGAAGAACCAAGCTTAGTGTTCAGTTTGATCAGAAATTCAGAATATTACTAATGATGCTCGAATGATATGTAAGAAAAACGTCCTTACTGTTTGATTTTAAGATTCCCATGGAACATGATTTATTATTATTATTATTATTATTATTATTATTATTATTATTATTATTATTATTATTATGTAGTATTCATAATAATGTCCGGAAATTAGGGTTTTTAGAACGATATTGGGAGAAGACTGAAAACACAGATAGAAATCAACAAAGAAAACATCAAGAAACTACTTACCCTGTAAACATCCATGAATGCGTTGTTGTTGTTGACGATTGTTTCCTCTTGGGAATGATTTGGTCTGGATCGATAAAGCAGCAGAATGGGAAGTTTTGAGTTTTAACGGGAGTGAAAAAAGAGATATTAAAAAGTAATTAAAGGCAATCACTTTGGGCCACGTTTCAGACTCGTCCCATGAGGCCTCTCACTCGTATTTAGGGTTTAACATGAGTATGAAATTACAAAAATAGCTGGCTAATTACTTTGCATAAAATAGTATAAAAATATCAATATTACAAAAATAACCTTAAAAATCGTACATGGATAGGATCATCTGCGATTTACATTTTCAACTATGAACGTACAAATCGTTAAAACATGGACATACATTACAAGTTGTAGGTTCACGTATTAATGTATTATCAATTTGTTGGCTATAAAATGGGCAAAATCTCCCCCAAATCGCAGCTAAACTGCAGTCCATCTGCGATTTTCTTTGTTGTTCATCTATGGTTTTGGGTAGTTTTTTTACTACGAAATTGATAAGTCTCACTACGAACTTAGTAGGATATATATATATATATATATATATATATATATATATATATATATATATATATATATATATATATATAGAGAGAGAGAGAGAGAGAGAGAGAGAGAGAGAGAGAGAGAAGTTCAAATCTTTCTAGCAACTATTGTGTGCATGTATGCACCAATGAGAATTCAAGAAATAATAAATCATTAAATAAATTAAAAAAAAAGTATAATGATAAACTTAGTATATCTAATTATGGTAAAATCATAATTCAATTAATATATATCCTAAATTTAAGGTAACAAACTCCGTATATTTATCAATGGTCTTCACACACACAAAAAAAACACACACGTAACCATTGAATCAATATTCTCATGGTAATCCTTCGCTTTTTTTTTTCAGTCTCGATGGCGATGAAGATAAGAAGGGGCTAGGTCAGCAACTTCATTCCTCACTATCAGTACAAACAAACACACACCGTCGACTGCTTGATTTTCACTATCATCGTTCTTGATTTTGTCATTGTGAAACACTGGCGCTCCTCCGTGGAACCCTAAATTAAGGCAATCACAGGTCGAAACTTCGAATTTGCCACCGTAAACTACCGATTGAAGTTTGGTATATTTCCATCGAAACCAGGTAAGCATGTATTTTATGCAATGTTGACGGCTTAAGAATTTTTCGTTTTTTTTCAAACCAAAAATTATACATTGAAGCGATATGAAATATGACATTGATTTAGTTATAATATTTTATTTGAGGTTTGGATTAATTTCATTTGTAATTTTTTGTTATGAGAGGACACATAACACTAGTATTGATTCAACCTCGATGATAGACTTGGTGTAATCATAATTCATAAATAAGATAAGTTAGGGTGATGATCAAGTAACTTCTTATTTCCCTTTTTTTTATATCTGTATGTTTTTGTTAATGTATTATTTTAATATGTAGTACCATAACAACAAGAAGTCATTAATCTTATTTAGAAGAAATTAGTCTATTATGATGTGAAAGTTGAGTATGAAGTGTGAATGAAATTGTGTGTATTTTGTCAGAATTTATTTATATAAATATATTTTTTTAGAATGATTGTATTCTAGCAGAATGTGGTTTATGTATTCTGCCAAAATTTATAAATGAAATCTTATCAATAATATTATTTTTGAATATATTAGTGTTTTTGTTAGATTTTAATGGATTTTATTTTCTTTTTAGGTTTTGAAGAGTTTGTCATTCATGTGGAAAAGAAAGAAAATATGGAGAACAAGAGTATCTTATAGTAGAATGTATTTCGTCAGAATGTATAAAATGAATCTTAGCAACATTATTCTTTCAGAATGAATTAGTGATTTTTGTTGGATTTTAATGTTTTTATTGCATTTGTGATAGGAATAACTTGAAGACCTTATAGGAATGACGTGAAGAATGAATATAAGATTGATCATACTCACAGTTTAAGAATGTTGTTGTTTTTTAAGAATTACACTTGCCATTCTTTCATAATGTTGTTATTATTCAAGAATGTTCGTTTTGTATCACAATCATATAATATAATTATTTGATATATTATTAGTTCAAGAATTGATTTTATATATTGTTTCATAATGTACTTATTCATGTTTTCTTCTTATTTATGTATTCTTAAAAGTTTTCATAAGTTGTTATTCTAACAGACGGTCATTATAACAAAATTTCATTCTAATAGAATCTCATTCTGATAGAATAAAATAAGTTATAATCTGTTATGATTACAAATTAAATTAGAATTGAAATTGAATTAATTTTAAAAAAAATAAGCATCATCCCTTTAACTTTGAAAATTTCCTTTTTTAAATATAGTTAATTGTCTAAAATACCATTTTAATTAAATTTAAGTGATTATATGGTACATATTACCATATTCTAATATCGTAGACCCTCAAATCATGACCATTGATTTTATTCATCTATTAGTGCAGAATTTTGCTTACGGGCACACAATACATGTAGGAAACAAAATAACCGGGCATATATATATATATATATATATATATATATATATATATATATATATATATATATATATATATATATATATATATATATATATATATATAAATTTGGGAAAAATTATCATTTTACTAGCTATTTTTTTTGTAAGATTTGTTTAAAACCTTTGTATTAAAAATGAGTGAATATTTGGTTTGCGTTCTAACTGGCGGGGGGTAGGAGATTGTAGGGACAAATATTGAATATGTATGCCCACAGATGTATTTCTGAATTCTCTTTGATATTTTTAGAGTATATTAGTTATAACAAGGTTGTCAAGATCGGGATCCTACGTATGATCATTTTTGGGTTTTGAAGATCGGGATTGGGATCCTAAGATCCCACAAAATAAAACATAATTTTAATTTATAATTTTTAAACATGAAAAATATTTCAAACATTTAACTTTTCATTCAAAAGTTATAAAAACTTCAAACTATTAGTCATAAGTCACAACACAAAATGATAAACGGTAAATTGGTAAAGAGTAAAATATATAAAATGGTAAAAAAAATTCATTTGCAAAAAAAAAAAAATCAAGGGAAGCTAGGATCGGATCGGATCCCAATCCTACGATCCTACCTGCGATCCGACCCCAAATATGATCCAATTACGATCTGGATCGTTTTTCATACCTAGGATCGTAGGATCGTACGATCCTACAATCAGGATCGCCATTTTGACAACCATGAGTTATAATGATTTTATAACTTTGGTGAAAATGAAAACCGATTTATTAGATAGATATAAAATTAGTCTTCGCTTCCATCCTCCTGAATTGAATCATTATATAGCCATAGTTAAAGATATTGATGATAGAATGTTGGTCAAGGTAATCAAATTGGTTGGAGGAAAAGTTGTGAAAGTGTTTGTGGTGGCTGGTGAGGATGACAGGAGAGGAAATGAGGCGATTGCTAACTTATCCAATGATAAAGGGAGCAACAAACCAATAGGTACTTTCATGACTCATAGTGTACCTCCATTCCATAGTGTTGCTGAAAATGTAAATGTGATGTATTCACCTATTCATTATGTGAATCCTGAAAATTACAAGTATGTTGGTGATGATGATGTTGCTACATATCTTAATGGCGTGGGTGGTGTTATGTTAACGTTCCCCAACAAGAAGTTAAGGTTATCAATAGGGGTGGAGTACATGAAACTTAAAAGAAAAAAGTTATGATTCAGAAAGATGAAAATCTACATGGTTATGGGGATTTTGTTGATGTTGCTGATGTGGATTTAGATATAACCGACTTAGAAAGTAATTTTTGATGGAGATGAGTTGGGTGGTGAACCTAAACGTAAGTTTTCTGATAACCTTTTTTTATGGTATGGACCTTTTACTGAAATGTCCATTTGATGGTAATGAAAAAATCCCATCATAGAGGGCAGACTCTAATCAAAAGATTGAATGCCTCCAAATATTTGAAAACAAAAACCTTCTAAAACAGGCGATTGGGAAAAAAATGTCATGAGGAAAGTTTTTAGAAGAAGACAAGTAGATTGACAAAATCAAGGTATGAGGTTATGTGTGTTGGGAAAAATTGTTCTTGGATAACAAGAGAAAAAGGAATAAAAAATTCTAACAGACTTTTCCAAGTGAAAACCTTTGTTGATGTACACACATGTTCTTTAACAATGTCGCAAACTAATCATCGACAAACAAAAAAACATCTTTTAGGTGAATATTTTGTTGATGTTTTGGATGAAGACTATAGTAGAGTATATTGGGAAGAAGAAATTGTCAACGATATGAACGTACAATTGAAAATTAGTATCTCGTACCATCAGACTTAGTGTGCGAAGCAATATGCATTGTTGTTGTTAAGGGGTACTAAAGAGGATTCATTTACCAAACTTTCAGCTTATTTCCATAATTTGGTGAAACATAATCCCTACACAGTGACACATATTCAAACAGATGCTAACGATTGGTTTGAGTTCTTGTATATCGCACTTGGTTGCTCGGTCAGTATTACTATATATATATATATATATATATATATATATATATATATATATATATTTGTGATGTAGTTAACTATAATCATTATTTTTGAATTGATTTACAATGTATTGTAGGCATGGTCTTTTGTTAATTGTTGTAAGCCTACCCTTGTAGTAGATGGAGCCCACCTAAAGGGGGAGTTCAAAGGTACCATGTTACTTGCAGTTACTAGGATGAACAAAACAAAATAGTACCGGTTGCATATGGTATATGCAAAAGTGAGTGTACAAATTCTTGGAAATTGTTGTTTCAAAAACTATGTGATTGCATAGGCAATATGAAGGATCTTACAATTATATCTGATAGGGCTCCATCTATAGCGACATCTGTTGCCAACATTTTTCCTAACGCGCATCACAGAATATGTGGTGTCCATTTGTATTTCAACATAGTATCTAGATATGGGTAGAGTAAGACAGTAAAAAGAATTTTCTGGGAGACTTGTAGAGCGTATACCATTGAAGCTTTTGATGTTGCCATGGACAGAATGAGAAGGACAAAATAAGATGTGTGGGAATACGTACGAAGTATAAATCCTGAAACTTGGTCTATGGAACATTTTAGAGGAAACCGATATAATCTTATGTCCTCTAACAGTGAAAAGTCTATAAATGCATTATCTAGACATGCATGTAAGGTGCCGATACTGATGTCGATTGACTTTTTTCGTGCAACAATGCAGTAGTGGTGCTTTCAAAGATGAAACTTTATAGGTAGTAAGTTCTAATATTAATGTTTGTGTCAAATTTTATTGATCTTAACTATGTAATTTTCTTTTTTTTAGTCGAAGAAACAACAATACTCATCCCTTGGTCCGATGATATTGTAAAAAAAAAGTTTTACTAATTGGGATGTCTGAATGATCTCAAGACTTAGATGCGAGGTCAAAAAGGGGAGAAAATCGTCATTGTTGATTTCCAAGAAATGACATGTACATGTAGGATGTGACAACTTGACGGCATACCTTGTGGCCATTTCATAAGAGTGCTAACAGTGAACAAATATGATGACTGCTCGATGTATGCTTTAAAAGCTTACTATACCGAAACATTGAGGAAAACACATGAGGGACTAGTGAACCCTTTGTTAAATCCATTGAAATGTGAGATCCCCGATGGTTGGATGATAATTAGGCCACCTAAAATGGATAAACGTCAACCAGGAAGGCCAAGAAACACATAACGTATTCCATCCTAAGGTGAGGGTCCAATAAGAAAAGAATGTTCTACATGAAGATAAGCAGGACACACGAGAAACAATAGTTCTGGAAGGGCATCTGGTAGCGGATCAATCCGTACTAGAAATACTACTAGACAGGAGACAAATAATATCCGGGCTTCTGTGAATGGTTTATAGAGCTATAACGCTAATTATGATTTAAATCTACCTTAAATTCAAGAGTATTTAGTTTATTTTGTATTGTAATGCTTTCATTAAATTTTTAAGATGGTGTTATTATGCTTTTATATTATAATTTAGTTATAACATCACAAAACTAAAAGAAGTTTTTATTCTTCATTTTTAAAAATACTTTGAAAAAAATGTTAAACAAACAAAATTTTATTAAGCTGATAAAAATACATATAGCAAACCCAAGACATATAATAAACTTACAACAAGTTTTTACTAATTATTAACTTTCGGAAACTGCAATGAATACTTCTCTTTCTCCATTTTTATGTAGTCATCCCTAATTCTCATTTTATCTTCTAAACGATCCTTTTGCAGCCTAAGATCTATCATCTTTTCATCCTTGTCAGCAAGCAATTTTTTAGTCATTTTGACAGTCTTCTTAGTCTTTTTTTATAAAATCGTCATGCTCTTTGATTTTCTTTTCGTTAACCTCTATCCATTCTAGAGCATCTTTGCAATGTGATGCAATAACTTCACGACGTTTAGTGAGAACCCGATACGACTCTCTATCATGTTTTTGTTGTTCTTTAGCCCATTGCAATTCTTGACAAAAATTATCGGACATATATGTGCCTTTCGAAAAGGGTGCAACAAAAGGGTTGACTGGATCACAATAGTAACAATCTACTTCTCCGCACGAGAAAATTTGGAAATTTGAAGATGAACTCATAATAAAGTTGAGAATAGATGTATTGTTTTAATAAGAAAACTATCTTATATGTGATATGTATACAACCTAGTAATCTGCAAATCATAGTCCAAAGGAAATCATTTCGTTTGACATGACAAGCCACTGTACTAAGCTGCAATTCATTGTCCAAATATAACCATTTCATAGTCAAACTCGGAAATCATAGATGATTGTTTGACATGACAAGTAACTATAGTAATATGCAATTCATAGTCCAAATGCATCCATTTTGTAGTCAAACTTGGAAATCATAGATGACTGTTTGACACGATAAGTAACTGTTTGACATGACAAGTCACCGTAGTAATCTGTAATTCATAGTCCAAATGCAACCATTTCGTAGTCAAACTTGGAAATTACTACACCTAGATGACTGTTTGACATGACAAGTCACTATAGTATACAAAGATGCCAGTAGACTAGTCAAGTGCTTTTCAAGTTTTTTTTTCTTATATAAATAAATGTTTAATCTATATGAAATTTTCAAATCAGAAATGACGTCAAATCTACTAACTTCTTCCAATGCAGTAGTTGCGTCGAATGCTCCACCTCCATGGGTGACAAGAGAGTATCTATATATATATCCTAATTATGGTTATTTGAAAATAAGGTATTTGGGCAGAGTAACAACTAAGTACAATGCATACCCTTATATTTGATCAACATAACTTCTAGGTACTACGTTATCCTAGAGATTTGGCCATTATAACATCTAGGTACTACACTATCCTATACTATCGGGCATCATATCTCTTAGGCATAATATCATAGCTTAACACTAGGCATAATATCTACAACTACAATATCCTAAGGATTTAAGCTTGATAAAATGATTTGATATTTATAACTATAAATATATTTTGATAAAATCATTTGATAAGCATGTATTCCCCCCCCCCCCCTCATAAAACATTTAAAACAGTGAAATAGGGGTCGTGTACTCACTTTAGTAGCGTATTCTGAAGCATCAGATCCATTACATCCGAAGCTTCCTATAACATGTGAAATCTTGAAGAGGAATTGTTGAGAATAACCTTATTTCTAGGTCAACTCAACTCATCGTGTTGAAGATGGACGGATCGCGAGGGTTTAATGAACCAACTTGACGAGTTGGGGAGCCTCAACTTGACGAGTTGGCAGCTAGGAAGTAAATCCTAATTTTTAGGGTCTTGCACCCTATTTAAAATCCTTAAGTCCTTTTTGTGGCCTCTTTATCAGCCTCCATTGTTATCCAAACCCTAAAACGAGTTGTAGCCTCCATTATCAAGTTTTTGGAACCTTTAAAGGAAGTTTGGTGTTCATTTTGTGCATTGTGAAAGAATTAGAAGATCTTGAAGTTTCTAGCTTGGAGAAGGAAGTCTTAGATCCATAATCACTCCATTTCTTGCAGTCACTTTAAGGTATCAAGTTCATACCTTGACTTGTAGATGATTAGATCTCCTTATTTTGGGGTTTGTTGTGTTTTGGCCTCCTTTTGAGGATGATGATGGAGTAAAGTCATTTAAGGGGTTGTCCTTTCAGATCTGAGTTGGTTTTGGTATCCTTAAGCTTACAGGTGCAAACTTTATGAGGATTTTGGTGTCATGCATGTTGTAAGTCAGTTATTAAGTCCATTCCAAGCTTAAGAGCTTCATTTCGACATGCATGAACGTAAAGTTGACAACTTTACGTGGTTTTCCAGCTCAAGGAAGTCAGATCTATGATTTTGAGTCATGTCCTTATGGATTAAGTGCCTAATGTATTAAGAGGTGGGTTCTGGCGAACTCAACGAGTTTTTTGGATAAACTCGGCGAGTTGGCTCGGTTTTCTCCGATATTTTCAGATTGATAGAAGAATTCGGCACATTTGTTGGTCAACTCGGCGACTTGACTTGGTTTTTTCCGATCAGTGCAGTTGATGGAGAAACTTGACGAGTTGAAGGACAACTCGACGAGTTGGGTTAACTTGGACCGTTGATTTTGGCTTTTGATTTATTACCAAGTTTGTCCCAAGGCGTGAGAACCCATTCTCTAAACTTTACAATATTATTACTCCAAACATGCTACATGCATATTCATAATATAGTTTACAAAAGTCTGGATACAAACCAACTATTAAGATTTTTACAAAGTTTTATATATTACATAACTTCCCAGGAATTTATACACTAAGTACAAAAGTGATAATATTAACTATTCTACATCTTCTTACAATACGTAACTATATTGGATGCTTATCACCTGCAATAGTTAAACACTGAGAGGGATAAGTGGGTAACGCTTAGTGAGTTCAATAACAGTTAGAATATAACGCTATGTCATATATATATATATATATATATATATATATATATATATATATATATATATATATATATATATCTAATATGACAGAAGAATGGAGAGACAAATAACAACAAAAGCATATGTGAATCATATGAAAGGCTTTCCATATCAACCGATGATTTGTTTAAAAGATTTACAATCAATGAGATACAACAATTTCAACATGATATACATCAATAAGACTTCAGCCCAAGTGGCATAGAAAACAAACAATTTCTGAATATAATTTTTCTAGAATATACAGACTTTCAGCCCTACCTAGCCCGATGCCAATACCAAAAGTGATATGAGTCATGCTCTACATGGACAAAGGCACAAAGCCAATACCAGAAGTGATACAAGACATGCTCTACATGGCCAAAGGCATAAATCCAATACCAGAATAATACGAGACATGCTCTACATGGCCAAAGGCTCAAAGCCAATACCAAAAGTGATACGAGACATGCTCTACATGATCAACACTATAAAACTAGAATAACACAGGAAAGCACATTGAAAATATAACACATAACATATAATTGTCCCTATATTGAACTCACAGTGAAATAACCGAATGATAACTGATAATTTGGGCAACACTTTGTTTCTAAAAATGACTTTCTTTGACGAAACCGGGAGTTTTTATTGAAAACCGCGGTTTGTTTGGGCACAGTTTCGACTGAAAATATTATTTTCTTAGGCTTTGGGGGGTGTTAGGGTAATTTGAGAGAGAGCATGAAAGAGAGTGAACATTGTAAACAAAATTCGGAAGGCTCGCTTTTTATTTATAGTAACCAAAGTCCAGCATTACGTTGGGCGTACCTCGTATGCAGGTATGTTGCGTGTAGATTGATATGTGGCCTGTGCTCGGTCACCGGGCCTCGGACATGTTGAACTTGCATGATACATGTCCTTCGACCGTAGTACGTTGGGCGTACGACCTCCTCGAAGTTTGTGCCTGAAACTTCAAAAATTCATATCTTTCGCGTACGAGCTCTGTTTTTGACGTTCTTTATATCCATACGTAGGTGAGATTATACTCTACAACTTTCGTTTAGATTCCGTCGGCTAATTTTGAACTCATTTTTAATATTATATATTTAACATGCCGGGACAGGAAAAAAGTCCGTTAAAAATTCATAACTTCTTCATCCGACGTCCGTTTTCGTTTGTCTTTTTACTGTTGAGCTACTATTGACGAGATCTTCGATTCTCATTTAGGCTGTGTCAGCTAAAAATTGTTCAATCTATAATTCGAATTTCGAGCTGCACACTACTATGCTGAATCTTAGAAAATTCATAACTTTCTCATATGAAGTCAGATTTGGACATTCTTTTTGTGAAAATTCTCGGTTTAATGAATAATATGACTTTCATTTAGATCACTAAAGCTAAAAAGTAGTTTATTGAAAACTCACTTTTTACGTCGTATAGCGTCGTGCCGGTTCTGTCGCGAAACTTTAATGAGTCATAACTTCTTCGTTATAACTCGGATTTCGATGAGGTTTTCGCCTAAATGTTTCTAACGAGATAATCTACAAGTTTAATAACATTATTTTTACTTATTTCCAACTTTATATTTTCGTTAATTTCAATAGTTGACTTTTGATCGGAATCTCAAAAGACTTCCAATATTTTCCAAATGATTCTAAACATAGTTTTACTTCAAATCTCGTAAAAACTATCTTGTTAGAACTCAACACTCAAAATCATATAATATTCAATAGTATTCACTAACAAGCTTACAAAATACGACAATTACACTAGGTTAATAACGTGTATGTTACACAAGGGGTGCTTGAACTAATCTGAATTGTAATAAGGAAAATTATGGGCTTAGGACAAGGCCCATATGGGGTTAGGCCCAATTTGGAAAATTGGGCCATTAGTGGGCCTTTGTGGATCTTTTGGTTTTGGGCCTCATTTTTGGTTCATGTTGGGTCAGGGGTAAAATGGTCATTTTACCCCAAGTATGGATTATGGATTATAACATGGAACCCTATTGCTAATTGGGTGTGTTGTTGGTATTGATAGCTCGGGAAGCCGGCACGACAACAACTAAGGATTTTCTTTCAGGGAGCTTCTGCATTCGAGGTGAGTTTCCCTCATTCTACTTATGGGTCGAAGGCACCAATGCCGACCCTTTGGATTGTTGTCCTGGTTTATCTTATGTTGCTATAATGTTATGATTTGTTAGATCGGTATCCTGGTAGATAGGAAGTTGCTATGCTGTTATGATATGTTAGATCGGTAATCCTGGTAAATAGGATGTTGCTATGCTATTGTGATCTGTTAGATAGGAATCCTGGTAGATAGGATGTTGCTATGCTTAGTGATCTATAGATCTATTTTTCTGGCTATAGATTGTCATATGATTATCTGTTATATGTGCACATGTTTGGTCGGTGGCTGAGGCTTCCCTACTTTGTGCGTAAGCCAATAGGCCAAGGCACTCCAACCTGATGGTAGAACGGGCCCGAGGGTATTCTATCCTGCGGATGATTGGAGCCATAGTATGTTGGCATTCCAACGCGATGATTGAGGGCCTGGGGTATTCCAACCCGATGGTTGACTGGACCCATAACATATTGGCTTTCCAACACGATGGTTGAGGGCATGGGGTATTCCAACCCGATGGTTGACTGGACCCATATTATATTGTTGATGGTTGAGAGCTTGGGGTATTCCAACCCGACGGTTGACTGGACCCATAGTATGTTCGCATTCCAACTCGATGGTTGAGGGCCAGGTGTATTCCAACCCGATGGTTGATTGGACCCATAGTATGCTGTTATTTGTATATGTTATCTGTTTGGGTGTTGGTACTTTGGGGGAACTCACTAAGCTTTGTGCTTACAATTTTGGTTTATGGTTTCAGGTACTTTAGTGGATCGTGGCAAGGTGAATGCATGACCGTACACATCCTCACGTTTTGGACTTATGATTTCTGGGAAACTTTGATAATGTGAATGTTTTGAAACTATGTTGAAAGAGATTCTGATTTTTAAATAATGTTTTGGAAACAATGGTTTTGTAAACACTTCTATAGAAAAAGGGTTGTTTTTAAAAGTTTAGATTTTATGAAATTTTATGGATGTTACACTTCCGCCATCGAGAGGGTCTTCGAAACAATTTGAGAGGTATAGAGAGAGTGTTTGGGTGTGCACTCACTTCGTGGCTCCATCCAGAGCTTTCCACATGTCACACTTATGATGGTTCACTTATCCCTAATCTTTGACAAATTTGGAGGTCAGGTGTGCATGACGGGCATGACGCGTACCTGACGTGCACCCCTAAATCTTTTATAAAAATGCATATCTTCCTTATATGAATCTTGTTTCTTACCCTCTTTATATGTTTGTGTAGCTCTCTACTAGACAACTTACCTTAAGGCCGCGTTGCCAAATTTTGCCTTTTGTTTTTAACTCGTATTTTATACCTTTCTAAAAATCGTATCTCATTCATACGAACTCCGTTTTTGACCTTTTTCCTTTCAAAGTCCTTATCTCACATGTTGCTACGATTTTCCTTTTAGTGACGTTAGCCAAAACTCAACTGATCTCTATATGCTATTTTGACGTTAGTAGCGTTATTAACGCGGTTGTTTTTTTTTATCTTTTATAAAATTATAACTCCTCCAATCGGAGTCAGATTTTGCAACGCTTATATCCCTGGGATTACTTTGTTGTGTACTTTCCAAATACACTAACCGTCGGAAAAATTAATATAACTTTTTGGTCACTCATTGTTTACCGTATTATTATCATTTAACTGATCATATTTTCCTTTAGGGAAATCTCCAAAAAAGTCCCAATATTTTACCCTAATTTACGAAAAAGTCCCAAACTAAAATTGGTTTATAAAAAAGTCCCAAAAACCGGTAAAAATGACGATTTGGCCCTATTTTCCCAGTTTACCGGTTTCATTACTTACCCGGAAACATTAAAGTCCCATTATTTTACCATAATTTTCATTAAAGTCCTATTATTTTACCATAATTTGGGACTTATTCGTAAATTATGGGAAAATAATGGGACTTTATTAAAACCGGTTAAGTAATGACACGGGTAAACCGGGAAAATAGGTCTAAATCGTCATTTTTACCAGTAATTAGGACTTTTTCATAAACAAATTTTAGTTTGGGATTTTTTCGTAAATTAGGGTTAAATATTGAGACTTTTCCGGAGATTTCCGTTTCCTTTAATATGAAAAGTTCTGTCATTATCATTGGTTGATGCTAATCTTTAGTAACAATTGGTGACGAGAAATATCGAGTTTTAGAACGATTTATTGTTAGCTTAAACACTCTAAATGAGAGTTGAAGATATCGTTTATAGGTTTTAAAAAATATAATCGAAAATGGACGTCGGCTGAGAGAGATATGTATTTTATACGGGCTTTAATAGGCTAAGCCTTTATAAATAAAATAAATTCAAAATTAGCCGACATAGTCTGAATGAAAATTGTAGATCTTGTCGAGAGCTTTCCATGGATACAAAGAACGTCAAAAATGGAGTCTGTATGAAGAAGTTACAGAGTTTACAAAATATGTGTTTTGCACCGCACGCGGTGCGCGCCAGATGTATGTCGGGTGTGCGACATGTTCTTCTAGCAGGTGAAAACACAAACCACGGAGATCCTGACACATGGCACAAAAATAGCTGGGGAGATGTCACCTTAAAATGTGTGATGTGCACCCCATTTGCATGCCGTGCGCCCCAAAAACACCTACAAATAGCTAATCTATGACCATTTGTTCCCCACACTCAACTACATCTCTCTTTTGACTTCTGCTTCTCTTGGTCCGATTTTATCATAGTGTTTAGGGTATTTTGGCAAGTTTAGAGGTCCCTAGGAGCCCGGAATCTAGTAGCTATCGGCTCAGAGTTCTGCTAGTGCAAATTTCCTTGTTTTCGCTAAAATCTATGTAAGTTAAGCTACACTTTGTTTCTTTCAGTATAACTTATATTTATAGTCATAAGTCGTTATTATGAACCTATAAATAAGATTTATCAGGTGTCTAGAATGGCCACATTGGTTTGGTTGTTGGATTTCAGAAAAGCTATATGTCGAAATAATCTTGCCTGCCAACTATCCTATTTGGATGATCCTTACTTGATAAATCTTGATAGAGACATTGCCGCTTTTGAGGATCTAGACTATTGTTAGTCACCAGGATCATTAGACTAAAATCGTACTTAGGTTACGTCAAGGGAATATCTAAGGTGCTAGGAGAAACTCTGTACAGATTGCCAGTCACCCACCTAAGTCAAGTGAGTGCATAGTTACCTTCATATTACACATAGATATTAAGTATTTAATTGCTTAGATGCTATATGTACATATTATTTGTATTTATTGTATTTGTGCTTAATATGGCTTACTTGGTTAAACTTTATTTTGATAAAGTATTGAATTATTTATTTTAAGCATATTGGGTAGTGAAGGGATTACGGAAAGTAAAAATGTAATGTGAGGTCGTAACCAACATTGTACCATCGTACAACTAAGGGTTAGTTGTCTAGCGGACTTTAGGTGTTGCCCATAGACTATTCTAGACAGTCTAAAGAAACATGGGCATGATTACAACATGTAGATGTTTATAAGCCTTATATGGGTAGGTTAGTAACCTGTGAGTGTATTACATGCAGGCAGATCTATGATTTGTGGGCATTACTATTCTAAGTCAAACTAAAGAAACATGGGCATGCTTACAACCTATTGATATTTATGGGCAGGTTTACAACTTGTAGGTGTATTACATGCGGGTAGATCTATGATCTGTGGGAATTAATGAACCATACACAGACAAGTCTAAGACTTGTGGGTGACACTGGACTAGATATATGCAGGATCCTAACCTGCGGATGATGGAGAGTCTCGTACGGACAGGACCATAACCTATTGGTATGAACTTCAATACATGTGGGTACTCTGTTCACGCCATGGTTATCTTGATTATAATGCTAAGGAAACCCGAGATATTATTGCTTACTCAAAGATCCTTTAGGATAGATACATTGAGTTCATCGGTTAGGACCAAGGAGTGAGAGTAACGGTAATAGGTAATTGGGTTATTTGTTTGATAATTAAACATATTAAATATATTATTGTGGGTTGAAAACGCTATGTATCTCACCAAGTTGGGATTCCCAACCTGATCCACTCAGTATCTTTGTAACACAGGAAACAGTGATAAGGTGCACTATTGATGATGCATGTGTCTGATGAGAGATTTGAAGAACCATAGACTATATTAAGAAGTTGTAAGTCTTCGCTTATGCTTATGTTTCTTGTATCAATTATGACATCCCAAGTTTTAATAAATCAATGAAAAACATTCCTTCCGGAATATTTTATGGGACAAATTCTGCATTTACAAATGAAAACTCTGATTTAAATAAGCATAAATGGTCTTTTTTGGTCGTGAAAATGGGGATGTCACACACACACACACACACACACACACACACATATATATATATATATATATATATATATATATATATATATATATATATATATATATATATATATAGAGAGAGAGAGAGTTAGGTTCAAATGTTTCTAGCAACTATTATGTGCCTAAATGCACCAATGAGAATTCAAGAAATAATAAATAATTAAATAAATCATTAAAGGGTATTTTATACTTTTTGTACTTTTAATTTAAGAAATAATTTAATTGGAATCCTATAATTAAGGAAATAATAGAATATCACGTATTTGATCCCTTAAATCATGGTTCCTTCATCTTGATAACCCTAATTCTATATCAGAGTATTCATCAAACTCCAATATGATTATCTTCTTCACCCACCATAGCCGAAATGTACAACCACGAGATAGCCACCTCCTCAACTATCGTCTTCACCAACTGTCCTTGACCACCCGTTTATGTTTCTGCTCACCCTCGTTGAGAAGAAGGTGCTCCATCAATTCATAGTGGACAAGAGGCTACCGAACTCCCTGCAAATTGAAGCTAAAAATTAGGGCTTTTTTGTTTTTCATTCATCTGTATACCCTGTTTCCGCCATCCTCCATCGAAGCATTTTTTTTGAAAGAGGATGGCATACGAGTACTTATCTGCTTCCAAGCTTCAATTTGGAGATAGCCGACTTCCAGGTATGCACTCTATTATTTGATTTCTTTGAAGTAGTTTCATACTCTTGATAATACAAATTACTTGTTAGTATTTAAATGTATACACTCTTTTATTGTAAATTTAGTCACATTTATGTATTTATTAATTACACATGTTGTATGTTTCATCAAATGGAGTATAAATATTTGTGCATCTGATTTTGCCCGCCAAATGTTTGTTAAAATGCTTGAATCAAATATTTCAGCCATTTTTTTTTGTAATATTTGAACTATCATATATCTCTCATACTATCTTGGAATGATATGAAATTTGTTTCTGCATATTCTCCTTTGTGTTAGCTACAAGTTAGGTCCAGAAGTCATTTAAATTTGATTAATATTGGTTGAGTTATAGTCCTTCGAACATGCGATGTTACAGCTGTATTTTTAGCACTCTTTGTTCAGAAACATTTGTGATGTTTGTGATGGGTTTTGGTCCTAAGAACATCTCATGTGCTCATACAAACCCTAATGCTTGGATCTAGGTTTCTCTATTGTACATGCAAGTTATCCAAGACTATAAACCCTAATTCTAGCATACAAGTAATCATATTAACATAAGAATGGGTTTAAGATATTACCTTGATTGTTATATAGCAATAACAATCCCAAATCCTCCTTGTATTGACTTTAGAAAGCTTAGAGTCACAAATGTCACTCCTCTAATGGTTCACAAACACCAAGAGCAAAAGGATGAAGAGGAGAGATGAAGGAGGCTGCCCAAAAACGTCTACAAACCCTAGAGAAGTCTTGGCCACGTTTTTGGGTCATAAGGGATATATATAAGAGGCTATTAGGGTTATCTAACAAGGAAACCCTAAATTTGATGCTTAAGCCCTAAGCAACCCATAGATTCCTTTCCTTAAGGCCTTGGACGATTTCCATATGGGTTTCCCCATAGAATTCGTCCACTCCTTAATACAAGACAATCCATGGCCCAAATTGCAATTATCTTATAATTACAATTCCAGTCCCTTAAGTTTAATTAATCTCTTTTAGTCACAAAACTAATTACCAATCAATTATTGACTAATATTAATTAAACAATATGATTTCTCCATTAATATTATTATTCCCATAATATATTAATAAATCATATTTAATCCTTTCTCTCCATAATTCATCCTATCAAGTTGCTTTGGTGAAGGCAACCCAAAAGGACCATGCACCATTGGGTCAAGTACATACCAAAATAGTTATGGACTTAGACACTAATCCAACAGTCTCCCACTTGGATAAGTCTAATAACTATTATGCGTATGACTTCAGATCCTGATCTGCAATCGTAGCTTTCCAAAGCCGCTGCCAACTCTGATCCTATCAGATACGCGTGTCCTTAGATAAGGGATCATATATTCCTCCATTCTAGATATCGTATAAGACATGATTTCAAATCATTCTCTTTGTACTACTTCTTGACTTCCGATTCATGACGACTGACTAATTGAACAAATCAAATTAGCCCTAGCCGGGTCGAGCATTTACGTTTGTCATCACTAAACCATCGAGGGGCCCAAAGATATCGCTTTTATCCTACTTTAGATAAAAGGAACGGATAAACTTTGATACAATGCTTGCTTGCACTCACTCACCGAATTACACACAACAATATGTTTTATGACACCAAGTTACTAGTGCGTTTACATATTATTAATGTGCAACCGATTAGCAAGATACAACTCACACATCTCGGTTTCAAGAATATAAGATGTTATCGTCTCACCAATCACTCGTGACACAATCCATGGAGTGATCCAAGTGAGCGTGGGTTTAATCCAATGCTCAAATTCATATTCATAATCACTCATGAACGTTGCAGCAAACATTTGCTTATGTCTAATACTCTTTAGACAATCCACACACCAATTCACGACAGTCTTCATTCATCCCTACTTCCAACATATGAACGACTGTGGCCCGTTCAAATAATTTGACTGTTCTAAACCAATTAAATTATTCAGGAAGTCAAAACATGCAAAGTGAAACACAAAAATAATACTAATCCCATATGGCCTCAAACCTTTGAGCATAAATAAAACACCTTTTATTTATCACCATATCGATTACTCTTTATTTGTTGTTTCAGGTAATCAACTTTTTACTTGAATTATTAGAACACTTGTCCCATGCTCTTAGCATGCACACAATGTTTACCTATGGTTCTTACTTTGTGTAATAGATCAAATGAACACATTTCCAATCATACTCATTTCACAACTCCCAATCCTTTTCACAATTGAAAGAATATCAAATTCTTGCCACTTATGGAATATGCTAGATTCTAACATTTTATGCAATGATCCTTTTGTAATGTCACTGCACTAAAATCACAATGACTATTGCCAATGAAATTACAAAGTCCTCTATCGGAGATTGTTACAAGACAATTCCTTAGATATGATGTCTCTCACTCAAAGTACATTCCTTTGAACATCCTTTTGCATAAAAGTTTCTAATCTAGACATAGATTTTAATTATTCAATTCCCAATATGGAAAACTTTCCATACTTACCATATAACAACTCATTCTTAATAGAATCTTATCTATTCATAATAATGTCGATATGATCCATCTAATATGGAAACATTTCCATATTTTCCAATACTATACTTCCAACTACTCACAAGCGACCAATCCTCGGCGAAATTTGGATTGTCCTTTGATAGTTGTTCAATTATTTTAGTCAAAACCAATTCTTGTCCTTTTTCCCTTTAAATGCGCTAGACAATTGGAAAATTTTAGAATGGTCAAATATTATAGCATTTGCAATCGATCCAATACCCGAAGCGTATGGGACACGATGCAAAATGTCTTACATAAAGATTTGATACTTCATCAATCTTCTGCCATAATGTTTTATTTGCTATGTTCTCAAAATTCGAATTGTGAAGAGGAATGCCGTAATCATAATCGAAATTTTAAGAACACACTATGTTTCTTTGACTAAGTTATTAACATTCCACAACCTAAGCCTTTAGATTTGAAATGAAGCACAATATTCTCTCCCTTAATTATAGCAAAACAACCTTTGAACTCTTACAACTTTGCAAAGTATGACTCTTGTTTTCTATAATTAATATTGCTAACCTTGCAATACTTTCCTTAATAATCATACAATCATAACATTTATGCTACCACTATCATAATGATTATTATAAACATAACACTTATGCTCCCACTAGCTACGACATGTATTCATAAACATCTTAACTTTCAGAAAAAACAATACCTATTGAATTTCTTAAGTCCATGTTTCTAATACTTAATGAATGAGGCCTGCTAACGGTAAGACTGACTTTTACTCATACATATATATATATATATATATATATATATATATATATATATATAATGTTAGACTTTTAATGTTATATATAGTATAGGGTGTATTTTACACTTTTAAAATATTAGGTGGTCAAATTTAACAATTATACTTTTAATTCAATTAAATTGTAAACCAAAACTTTATGGATTTATTAAACCTCTTTTAATTATACACCTTAACTAATTAATAAAACCATAAGGGTGTGATTTGAATCTTTTTCAAAACAATACTAGGGTTTTAGAATTTAACATTCCTAAATTAAACTTTTAATCAACTTTTAAATTCCAAAACTTGAGGGCAAGTTTTGAAACATTTCAACACATTAGGGTTTAGAATTTAAATATACATCAAAATTAAACAATTAATCAAAATTTAAATTCCAAAACTTGAGGACAAGTTTTGAAACCTTTTTTCAAAACATTAGGGTTTCAACTATTTAAATTTCAAAACAACAAAACTTTTGGGTTCAAATTTAAACTATAAAACCTAAAGGGAAAAATATGAAACTTTTCATAACAACAAGGATCAAATAACAAATAATTCAAATTAACATTTAATCACATAATTATCCATATTTGATTTATTTACTGATTTCTTGCAAAACAATTTATCAATATAGTCAAAATAATTAATCAATTATCACATAAGGAAACAATTATCTTATTAATTGATAAATATCTTCAATTAGATCAAAATCATAGTCAAATATATCATATAATCGGATTAATATTGATCTAACATGATAAGGTAATAATCCATAAGCAAAAACAACAAGAAAACGCGAGAAACCCTCCATCTGACGAGTTGACTCGTCGAGTCAGCATGGACTCGGCGAGTTCAGCTATGGAATCGGCGAGTCCAGCCTCCAGAAACGCAAAAAACGAATTTTCCAGTTATATAATGCATCAATACAATTGAAACCAAGCTAGGCTCTGATACCACTGATGGGTTTTGGTCATAAGACATCCTATGTGCTCATACAAACCCTAATGCTTGGATCTAGGTTTCTCTATTGTACATGCTTTGAATCCAAGACTATAAACCCTAATTCTAGCATATGGAAATCAATATTAACATATAATTAGGTTTATGATATTACCTTGATTGTTATGTAGCAATAACAATCCCAATTCCTCCTTGAATTGACTTTGGAAGGCTTAGTGTCACAAGTGTCACGCCTCTAATGGCTTACAAACACCATAAGCAAGTGGAGAAGGTATAAAGAGAGAGGGGAGGTATTGAATTCGTTTCTAGGACCTCTTGGGAAGGCTTAGACGAATTCATGAGCCTTGGGGTCTTTTTATAGGGTTAGGATTAGGGTTTCAGTCCTTATCCTTATCTAGTTACTTGCCTATCAAGCAACCATAAGATAAGCCTTGAAAATCCCTATATTTTGGACCTTGGATGATTTTAAGGATATCCTTATCCTTGAATTCGTCCATCCTTTAACAAGGATAACCATTGCCCTATTTTGTAACTATCACATAATTACAATTCAGCCCCTCTAGTTTAATTAATTACACTTGATCACAAAATTAATTCTTAATTAATTATTGACCAATATTAATTAAACAAATATGATTTCTCCTTTAATATATTATTCTTATAACATATTAATAAATCATAATAACCTCTCTCTTTATTTATTTCTCCAATCAAGTTGCTTTGGTGAATGCAACCTAAAAGGACCATGCACCATCGAGTCAAGTACATACCAAAATAGTTATGGACTTAGACACTAATCCAACATAAACAACAAGAAATCCCGAAAATAGCTCCATCTGACGCTCGAACTCGCCGAGTACCCCCATGGACTCGCCGAGTAGGGGGCAACTCGCCGAGTCCATCATGCAGAACCACAAAAATCGAATTTTTTCAACATACAAGGCATCAATACAATAGAAACCAATCTAGGCTCTGATACCACTGATGGGTTTTGGTCCTAAGAACATCCTATGTGCTAATACAAACCCTAATGCTTGGATCTAGGTTTCTCTATTGTACATGCAAGTTATCCAAGACTATAAACCCTAATTCTAGCATACAAGTAATCATATTAACATAAGAATGGGTTTAAGATATTACCTTGATTGTTATATAACAATAACAATCCCAAATCCTCCTTGTATTGACTTTAGAAAGCTTAGAGTCACAAATGTCACTCCTCTAATGGTTCACAAACACCAAGAGCAAAAGGATGAAGAGGAGAGATGAAGGAGGCTGCCCAAAAACGTCTCCAACCCCTAGAGAAGTCTTGGCCACGTTTTTGGGTCATAAGGGATATATATATATATATATATATATATATATATATATATATATATATATATATATAAGAGGCTATTAGGGTTATCTAACAAAGAAACCCTAAATTGGATGCTTAAGCCCTAAGCAACCCATATATTCCTTTCCTTAAGGCCTTGGACGATTTCCATATGGGTTTCCCCATAGAATTCGTCCACTCCTTAATACAAGGCAATCCATGGCCCAAATTGAAATTATCTTATAATTACAATTCCAGTCCCTTAAGTTTAATTAATCTCTTTTAGTCACAAAACTAATTACCAATCAATTATTGACTAATATTAATTAAACAATATGATTTCTCCATTAATATATTATTCCCATAATATATTAATAAATCATATTTAATCCTTTCTCTCCATAATTCATCCTATCAAGTTGCTTTGGTGAAGGCAACCCAAAAGGACCATGCACCATCAGGTCAAGTACATACTAAAATAGTTATGGACTTAGACACTAATCCAACACTTTGAACTGTCATATTTACCACATTCTAGCTTGTAATAAGTTGACCTTTTTCCAAAGTACTTTCCTCTGTGTTAGCTACAATGTAGTCATTGTAATTAGATTAAGTCGATAATTTGGATCAGGTGACTCGTGGAATACTTGATGAAGTGACCCGAGTACATTCTGTTAGAATAAATTAAAAGTCTTTAATGTCTAACACGTGCTGTTAGAATTATAGTTTTATTCTTTTAGAATATACTGAAAGTTATACTATTTTAAAGTTGATTATGTTTTTTTGGATTTAGGTTTTGAAGGGGCTGCCATTGATGTGGAAAATGAAGAAAACATGGAGAACGAGAGTATTCTAGCAGAATGTAGTTATTTTTTGAGAATGTTATTCATTTTTGTTGATATTCTTTTAGAATGTTTATAACTATATTAAAATGTATAAGACTTTTAGTCTGTAAGAATATATATGAATTTGTATTTAAGTTCGGATATATAAGAATATATTAGAATGTTTGTTATTTTTCAACATCTGATTCAAAAATTTTGTTTTTCTTCAATAATATTCTATTAGAATAAAATTCTGAAAGAGCGTCATTCTAACAAAAAATATTCCGCCTGAATAAAATTGGTAAAAATTGAAATTGAATTAATTAAAAAATTCAGATTCTTTTTTTTTTAAATTAGGAGAATTAATCATCCCTAAAAATCCGAAAATTTCCTTTTATAAATGTAGTTAATTGTCCAAAATACCCTTTTGCTAAAAATTGTGTGAGTATATGGTACATGTTACCCCATTGTAATATCGTACACTCTCAAATCATGTCCATTGATTAATTTCATCCGTTGGTCTAGATCTGTGCATTCTGGCACACAATACTTAGTAAAAACAAAATAACTTAAGCCTCTATATATATATATATATATATATATATATATATATATATATATATATATATATATAAACACCCGACTTTTTAACACAAGGTACACCTAAAAAATTTCACGTTTATTTAATAAAATACATTGGTATATGCTTACATTAATAATCTAGTAAAAGTAGTTATCAACAAGTTCAATTCAAAGAAAATATAATACAATGATCCAAGTCGGGTATCACACACTCTCTCTTCTTCGATCATTACTTTTTAAATAAAGTTACCTGCAAAACACGTAGCAATAAAAAGGATAAGTTACAAAGAGCTTAGTAAGTAATCTTTAACAATGATACACATAATAATTATGATATAAAATACACCACTCATCAATATATAGTTTCTTGAAACTCGTTTATCTCTTAAAGGTTACATTTACTCATTACTTAACTCATCATATTCTTTTTTCTATACGTACTCTCTCTTTCTCTACTCTCTCTATACTCAATCTCTTTTATTTCTCTCTACTCTCTGTATACTCATTCTTTTTCTCATCTCCTCATTTTATTGTTTTATACTTATTTTCATTCATTCTCTATACTCTTTTTTTTTTATCGATATACACATACTCTATATGTCTTTGTCACTCGCAGTCTAACCCAATCGACAAATCTCGGTAAATTAGGGTATTTAACCCATAATGACTAGATTGACATTTAACAAATCGCCAGGTTCGTAATAGCACCATATCACGAAATCTCATAACACATACTTGGGTCTAACACCCCTCTATGAAATATCACATAAACATATTAATGTAATAATGGGATAAAAGATACATCAGCAAATCCCATAACCCAACCCTTACACTCTCATACACCAGTAAAATCTTCCGGTCATAAGCCTCCGAAAACTCGTCCAGATGTCTTGCTGATCGTATGTGCCAAAAACTCTCCAAACAAAATAAACGGGATATATATATATATATATATATATATATATATATATATATATATATATATATATATATATATATATATATATATATATATATATGATCATGTAGAAACTCAAATATCAGTAGTAAGCACAAGACAATTTTTGGCCTTAAGATTGAAAAAATAAATAATCAATATTTGATTTTATTTATCTTCAAAATCTTGCAAGATGATATGACATTTTGGTAATTAATTGCAAGATTTTGATAATTTTTAGGGAAGGTTAATTGTTTGGAAGGTACAAGTGACAAAAACATAAAGATTAAAAGAAAAAAGAAAAAAGAAAAAGAAAATCCGGCCATGTGGCAGCTCTCTAGGCGTTGACACGTACCCCCACCCCAACATGACAAGTTTCATCGGCATATTGGCTTGTGAGTTTTTTTTTTCCTACCGTTTCATTTTTCGGCGATAACTTTTTTTCCTTTAGAACAAAAATTCTAAAAAAACCAATGTTCTTAAAATTTTATTCTCTACAAAATGAACACAATTATGAAAATTTGACTTTTTTTTTTATTTTTCAATATTTATAAGTAAAACCCAAAAAAAATCTCAAAAAGTTATAAAAATTTAAAGAATACACTATACTAGTGACTCTGTAAAAAGAATTTTTTAAAAATAAAGTGTTTTAGATATCAAACTTGATTTTAAAAGATTACAAGTGTTAAAAAAACGCCGAACATAATATTATCCAAAATTAGATCATTCAAAATATTTATGATTCAATATGTTTATGATCCTTAATTTGTTATGATCTAAAAATATTTTATTCAGATATTTTACGTTCCTTAATTATTATATCTTATATGATTTAAAATTAAATGATTCAAAGAATATATAATGATTCAAATGTTGTATTCAACAAACTCTTTATTTACTTCAATATATTATAATCCAAAATCATATGATTCATCAATGATATGATCCAAATCACTATGATTCAAAATGATATAATCTATAATTTTATGATCCAAAATGATATGATTCAAATTTTCATGATCGTGTGATCCAAAATAGTATAATGCATAATATCATTATGATTCGAAACTTTTTATAATTGTTAAACATCAAAAACTCAAACCGATCTTTAATTCGAACCTATATTTATAATAGACTATATCAGTAAAAAACACTTACTTTAAAAAGTCTCAAATGGATTATTGTCCAATTTAACCATAATCTTACTCCCATTAAGACTGTCAATCGTCCCCGTTTGACTTTGGTGCTTTCCTTTTTCTGTAAAAACAAAGTTTCCAATCTTCATACCCCGAGCATGACTAGTCTAGGAGGTGCTTGTTGTTTACGATGCGAATCTAGTTTTGAGCTGGTAACAGGTGCAAATTCTTACATTGGTGGTTATAGCAAGATCAAACAATAATTGACAATATAATAGGTAAAAAACAACAACATACATTTGCATCAGATGGGTTGTTGGCATCATGAAGATCGAATGGAAGCATGTGGATTATCTGCAAGTCAAAGCTAGGATGTAATTTTTTGTTCTCCTAACAAGAGATTAAACGAAGAAGATTGTATCGTTCCTTCAACAAACACAATGACATCAGTAATATTAACATAACTTCCTTTCTTTCTTTTATGAGGTCCCCCAACCACAGTAACCTCTTCCCTTCATAGTATTTATGCACAAGTATTTGAAAAAATGTTGCTTATTTGGGAAATTGGAGTAAAAAAGTTTTGCTGGACCAGGAAAAAGTAGAAAAGGGCCTCACAAATACACTATTTTTTTGGTTGTACAAAAAGAAACAGCTTAAACACAGTATATATCCACTAACAGATGGAAAAAAAAGGTTGGTATTAATTTTTTTAGATTCAAATTCAGTAAACTTGGTCAAAGAATCTTCATTAATTCAGTTGGGTTGTGAAATTGTTAACACATTGAGCATTGTTTCTTGCAAAATAGAGGTCTTAGTGTATTCAGAGGTTTAACGGAAGCAAGGGGTTAATTCAATTTTTTTTCATGATGTTATTACTCTTTAAGGTCAAACTAGACCTGTTATTATAAGCCTTGATAATATATTATTGAGAGTGACTAATAGAATCAAACGCACATTAAGGTTTAAGATCTAAAAGCACGTATGGAATCAACGATATCTAGATGATAAATTGGGGAAAGTGAGTAAACAATAACGTCATTATAGGTAGGTGAGGAATGTATGTGTTGTGATTATAACCATAGAATAAAATGCATATTAGTGTTTTTCAAACATAAATTTTAATCCGAAAGAGCATAAAGAATCACTGATAGTGGTAGAGTTTTAAAACACACAGAATTAACAACACATAGAGAAATGTACCTTATTAAGGTCATACAAAGCGTTGTTGGATATTTTTTTCTCTTTGGCGACTTTTTGCACTGAACGATAAGTTTTAGGAACAACTTTTTTTTTTTTCATGGGAGTGAAAAAGAAATTTTTAAAATTTAAATTTAATGGCAATATCATTCACGTATTACAAATTTTTGGGGCCACGTGTGATAAGATCAAATTTTGTTATTGTGTGCATTTAACCCTCGGTTTAAAACAAGAAATAGCCCATTTAAAATTTAATTGTTTATTATAGCATTTAATAGTTGTTTTTTCCAATCATTGTAGCGTACATTCAGAAGCGTACATTCAGAAATCTACGCCAATTATAGCAACTAGGGGTTGCAACCCACATGATGTAGGAAGCATAAATGATTAAATGAAAAAAATAACAATATACTTTTGTTCATTTGTTTACTATATCATCCTACACTACAAGAAAATTTCGATTTAACTACGGAAAAATTCCGTAGCAAAATGATGTAATTCCGTAGCTAAACATAAATAACTACGGAAGTTGCTATGGAATTTGCCAATGAGATTCCTTACAATTAAGATAAATAACTACGGAAGTATTCCGTAGCAAAATGATATAATTCCGTAGCTAAACATAAATAACTATGGAAGTTGCTAAAATTAATGTATTGAAATTGTGTATATGGTTCTCTAAAGTGATCGCTACCCCTTACAATTAAGATATACATAATTAATTGCTGGAAAATGGGAGATTTTCTTACCATATATTGAGTCGACGTACCCAACGCACAAATATTGTTCAAGTCGGCATTCCCAAACTTTAATTGGTGTTCCCAAACTTCAATCTACGATCTAAATCGTCATTCCTACGTTACAGATATGCGAATAAAGGTAAGGTCGGTTCAATTTTGAAATCGTTGGATCTTCTGATCCAAGACGTGTTCCCCAAGCGCTCGGTATGAAATTGTATCCCATATCTAGTATGTGTCGTTCCTATGGTTCAACATAACCCTAGAACAACTTAAAGTTTAAATTAAAGCTATAAGTTAGAGATTTTCACACTTACGCTAACGATTAGGGAAATAAAGAAGTCTGAGAGGGAGAAAATGGTGGAGAAAATAGAATATTTGCCACCGTTGACCTTTGTATGGCTACTGCTGAGCTCCAAAAATACGAAAGTAGTTAAGAATTAAGCTATCATATTTCCCTTTCAATTCCCTTGTATGTTGAAAACCTAATAGAACAATGTGTTCGAACATTTAGAGAAATGTGATGCCATAATTACCTTGTTCCATGACCAGAAGAGAACGGAGCCAGAGGATGATGAAGAATCACGGAGCTGGGAGGAAGCAAGGAAGCGTCCAACGACGGATACAAGGCCGTGAGGAGGAGAGGCGCATGAGCGGTAGCGGAGATGTTCTGCACCGGAACGAAGGCCCAGCAACCGATTCCGGCTTTGATGGATGAAGAAGCGATGGCTACTTAGTCTTCCATGTATAGAGAATTTAAGAGCTTGATGGAGATTCAGTTTAGAGACGGCCACGAATGCGGAGGAGATGGAAGTTGAGAGAGGGAGAGATGCGATCGGCCTCCGATGATGGGTTTGAACGTGATACCTCTAATTTGGGGTTAGGAGGAAGTAGATTTGTGTGAATTTACTACTTTACTCTTAATAAAACATTGAAACGGCACAAGTTCATCAAACGATTCTCTCTCTCTCTCTCTCTCTCTCTTTTTTAACTAAAAAACCAAAATAAAACAAATTAATTTCTTTTTTTTAGAAAAAGTTGGTACAAGACTGAGGGTAAATAAATTTTGATTTTGGGGTAATAATTTTCAAAGCCCAGAAAATATGGGGATAATATTATTATACGAAAATTAGCAAATGTATGTTATCAAAATCTAAAATTTACATAATATTTATAATGTAGAAATTATATTATAATTAAATTTTCAAAACAATTAAAAATAATATTTTATTTTTGTTGTTGAGTTTTCAAAGATAATTGTGTATTTTTAATATATTTTTTTCAATAATCTTATATATTTTGCTACGGAAACATATTTCGTAACTACTTGACACTAAAAGGAAATGCGCAATTAGCGGCGACAAAAGTCGTCGGTAAAGGGTCGAGAAGTCGCCGCTAAAGCTAATAGCGGCGACACGTCGCCGCTACTACTTAGTCGCTATTGATCAGATAGTCGCCGCTAAAGAGAAATGTCGCTGCTAATGCCTCTGTCGCCGCTAATACTTCGTGTCGCCGCTAAAGACAATGTCGCCGGTAATACTCATGTCGCCGGTAATAACGTTTTTCATTTTTTTTTATATATTTGCAATTTTAGATATAATTTATTCCAAATACTGTTATACTTAATTCTATACCAAAAATTACATAACAACATCAAATTAAATACCAAATACTCTTATAATTAATTTAATACAAAAATAAAACAACCAAAAGTTTAATAATTCTAACAAGTAGCAAAGTAAGTTTTTCAATTCTAACAAATAGCAAAGTGTGACAAGTATAAAATACAAATAAAGCTCCTCCCTGCATATCATCATCTTCATTCCCATCATTTCCTCCTTGATTATTTTGCGATTGAAAAAACGAATAAAGTTCCTCCCTACATGTCGGGTCATTGAGTAATGCTCGAAAATTTTCCAACTACATAATAAATAATAACATATATAAATTATAAGTTAACTTTCCAACTAGGGACGAAAACACAATTATCAAATCCACATGCATTTTATGACGCCAAAGTACATTGTTATTTTTAAACTAAGACCAAAAAGCAAAGTACATTGTTATTTCTTGCATATGGGACAATAACTCAAATACCAAAGCTTTTACCAAATACTCACCAAAAACCAAAATGACCAAATCAACATACATACATAATAACATCCTACTTATACCAAATACACATAATTTCACATATATATAGATAATAACATCATACTTATACCAAATACTCATATACCACATATATATATATATATATATATATATATATATATATATATATATATATATATATATCAAACACACATACATTGACATATATACACCACATTTACATAGATTTACATACAAATATCAAATGTACATATATGACAATTTTCATTCATATACCACATACACAACAAACACACATACATTCACATACATACATAATAACATCCTACTTATACCAAATATATACACGTAATTTCACACACACACACACACACACACACACATATATATATATATATAATAACATCATACTTATACCAAATACTAATATACCACATATATATATATATATATATATATATATATATATATATATATATATATATATATATATATATATCAAACACACATACATTGACATATATACACCACATTTACATAGATTTACATACAAATATCAAATGTACATATATGACAATTTTCACATAATTGATACAACTACATATATTTTGCAATTAAACTCAAATTTCACGATAAATAGAAGTAAATAGAACCTATGATGATGAGATCAACAAAAATGGTCCAGTGGTGGGGGTAGTCGCTAGTGGTGGTTAGGAACACAATCAACAAAACTGAAATAGACAATTTTTTGCAATTAAACACTACAATCAGCTTAAAATTGATGTTATAACCGAAAAGGGAGCGGAAATTGACCTGGAAACACCTCTCAGTCGCCGGAAAAAGGTCAGTGTCGCCGGAAAAATGGTCCTCATCGGAAAATGGCTCTCTCCGCCGGTATCTTCTTTATGGCCGATTGTACACAGTCACCAGAAAGTAAGTAATGTCTATCACTCACTTACTTGACGACTTAATTGAGGAATCAATGATGTATGCCGAAGAGAAAAAACAACAGCGAATGGAGAGTAACAGAACAACAAAATAAAAAAGACGATGAATTTTTGGGGCTAACTGCGTCGACCTTTAGCGGCGACACATTTACCGGCGACTAATTCGGCTTTAGCGGCGACAATACGTCTTTAGCGGCGACTCTTCGGAGGGAATTATTACCGCGTCATTTTTCGATCTTTAGCGGCGACACCTGTAGGTCTTTACCGGCGACGCAAGTCGCCGATATTGAGTTTATGCGTTCCAAAACCACTCTAGCCATTGGATTAGAACCACGATCGGACGATTCATGTTTACCAGAACGTCAAAACGTGGATCGGTGTCATTCGGTATTTACCGGCAACACTCGCAGGTCTTTACCGGCGACACATGTCGCCGGTATTGAGTTTATGCGTTCCAAGACCACTCTAGCCATTGGATTAGAACCATGATCGGACGATTCGTGTCTACCAGAACGTCAAAACGCGGATCGGTTTCATTCAGCATTTAGCGGCGACACCAATAGCGGCGACTTTTTAATATGTCGCCGGTAAAGCTCAGTGTCGCCGCTATTAGTGTCGCCGCTAAAGGCTGAATTTCTTGTAGTGTGACTACGGAATTTTCCGTAGCCAAATACCTATGGATTTTGATTTCGTAGCTATTTTGCAAATTCATCGTTTTGTAACAAGTTCCATAATAGATTAGCTACAAAATTTTATTTTGTAGAAAATTTTCCTAGCAAAATAGCTACGGATCCCAATTCCATAGCTAACTAGCTATGTATTTTTATTTCGTAGCCAATTATGTAGCCAACTAGTTACATACATGGATTTTATAACAAGTTTCATAGAGAACTAGCTACAACCAAAAAAATTGTAGCATTATTTGTAGTAAACTAGCTATGGATTTTAATTCCATAGCAACTATTAAAGATTTAGCTACGGAATGCAATTCCGTAGCCATTTCTATAACAAATTAGTTACAACCAACCATTTTGTAACATATTCCGTAGTAAAATAACTATAAATTTAGATTTTGTAACAATTTTACGTAGCTATTTAAGATTTAGCTACATAATGCAATTCCGTAACCATTTATTTAGCAAAATAGCTACGACAAGTCGTTTCGTAGCATATCCCATAGTAAAATAGCAACAGATTTTGATTCCATAGTAACTTTCCGTAGCTATTTATGATTTTTCTTGTAGTGCTACTTTTATTTTTTTCAAGCATAAATGATTAAATGAAAAAAATAACAATATACTTTTGTTCATTTGTTTACTATGTCATCCTACTTTTATTTTTTTTTCTGAAAAACATCATAAATGGTTCCTGTAGTTTTCCAAAATCTGAAGTTTAGTACCTGTGGTTTAGAAATGTCATAGATGGTCCCTGTGCTTTCAAAACTTTTGACGATTGGTCCTTATTGCTAACTCCGTTAAGTTTTGTCCGTTAACTAAAGGGCATTTTCATCATTTCACACCACAGGGACCATTTATGATGTTTTTTCTTATATTTAAAAAAAATAGATATAGTTATTTAATATATAAAATCTCTCTCTCTCTCTAACATCTAAATGCTACCACCATCAATAATAACCCTTGATTCCTCTAAATCAAAGCCAAAATCTTATAATCAGACGCCAACTACACCCAATTGAATTGGTTGACGCCAACTACACCCACTTGCCCCTGTGGTGGATGTTGTCCGTGCTCTTTATCTTTCTTTGAAGTGTATTCCAAGATGTCGTTCTCCTTTGTTGGTGGTTATTGCTAAGCCTTCTATTATTTTCGATTTGTTTTGTTGTTTGGTGGTTGGATGCCTTATTGTTGTTGTTTTGGTGAGATTATCTATGTTTTTTTCTGGTGCTAGTGGGGGTCTCTACTGTGTATTTTGGTTCCTGCGTTTCATCTTAGAGTTTGGTTTTCATCAAGCCTGGGGCGGTTTCTTAGTCATTTGTCGAGGTGGTGAGATCATTGTTTCTTGCTATTTGGTTCTACTCGCAGTTTGGTTGGAGATCTTTTTTGGGGTTTTAACATCAACAAACACTCAGTGGATTTAAATTTTGGCAAAATTGGGGTTAAATTCATTAGGGTAAACAAAAGCTTTTGGATGTGGGGTAAGCAAAATTGGGGTTGAATCCTCATCGCCTCCCTCGTCTTCATCATCTACAACTCCGATTTTCCTCTCCAAACTTTGACTTTTCTCCCCAGTGATCAACTAGCTTAACCTCTCGAACCTCTGATTTCCCCTTCAATCCTTGACGCCTCCATCACCTTCATTATCTCAAACTCTGCAACTTCCTTCTTCATCATACTCTGAAAATCACATATGCTCACCAAGCTCTTCATCTAAAAACGATGATTCATATGGTAGTGACAAGATCTGGTCTAACCAGTCTGACGAAATTCTTGAAAGATATAAGAGATGATTGATGTTGTTGAGGCTAGATCTGATCGATTTTTGTGTTTGTTTAGGCAAATGTTCTAAAGGTTATACCGGAAAACTCTTGATGGTTTGAACAATTTAATGATTCTGAATGGAATATGTATGCGAAAACATTTTGATGAAGATGATGTTGATACGAGAGAGAGAGAGAGAGAGAGAGAGATGAAAATCACATATTCTGATGTTGATTGTTTTCAATCTTTATGGTTGGTTAACACAAAGCCATCGATAACAGATTTTGTACGCATTAAGCATTATGCACTAACCACTATTCATCATCCTCTTCATCCGACCTGTTGAACTGCTGAACAGCACCACCTTGCTGTCTCTGTTGTTGTGTTTTTCGGTTCACCCCCACCTCTGAGATCACCGACTTGTCACGCGACGACTTAATCGTCGTGTGCCACTTAGTGTTTCTTCGACTAAGTCAGGCTTGGAACACTTCTTTACGATGTACTAACGACTAAGATAGCAAGAAATGCGATAAGGAATGCTACAAAGTATGAAAGAAAGTTTCTATTATGTAATTCAACTACTTTACATGGCAACTTCCCAATGGTTTGGGCAAATGAGCCATTCTCCTTATTTATAGGAACCTTACACCTCCTCAAATGGAAGTTTCTAGGTCCCGATGATTATTGACTAATCTAGACTCTTCTTTATTATATACATGGCCTTTACAAGACTCTAAAATATGGTATACTTGTCTATGATGCTCTACAAATCTCTAGGTCGTCCCGACATTATCCAAATCGCTCTTGTATGATCTAACGTGTTCTAGATTGTTCCAAAGTCTTTCGGGTCCTTCTAGCTTCGTCTAGTGCCTTCGTGATTATTCCAGATCGTTCTCCTTTGTTCCACGGATATCTATAATATTCTAGCATCTTCCAGGGTCCCGTAGAGTATTCTTGATCTCTCTGGAGACTTCTTGAGTATACTTGATCGTTCCGGAGTTCTCTAGACGATGGTGTAATTTTTCAGAAGCTTGGTACGTGACAGACTGCTACCCAACCACGAACCACCATTAACCGAAACCCACAGCTCACCTCCTCCATTCTAAACCAAAGAAAAGATAGAAAGATATTTGTTTTCCTTGTGGTTTCAGATGAACAAGAAAGAAAAAAGAAAAAAGAAATCACAGAACCGGAGACCATCACCGTCGCAGATCCCACTGTTCATCATCGCCTTCGTTTCAAACCTCTAAACCTGCAACACAAACTGGAAAACAAAAACCAAACAGAAAGAAGAAAGAAGAAAGATGAATCAGAAAACAGAACAAGAAAACAAGAAAAGAATAAAAGAAATCTGGGAATTTCTTTTTGTGTGTTGCTGCTACCGGAAATCAAAACCAAATCACAAAAATCGTTTCTCTTTTTTGTGTATTGGTGATGTCGAGTGAACAAGAAGGAAAGAAGAAAAAAATTGTGTTTGCTCCACCATTGAAATTGAAAGAAGAAGAATCAAGGAGAAGTAAGGACACTGTTCATCGTCCCCATCGAGAACCTGCAACAACAGAACAAAAAAAACTTGTTTTTTCTTCTTTTTATGTGTTGCTGCTACTGAAAATCAGAATCAAATCACAAAAATCGTTTCTTCTGTCGAGCAAACAAGAAGGAAAGAAGAAAAAGAAAAATTTTGTTTGTTCCGCCGCCATTATCTGTTGCTACTTCTGGTTAAATCCGAAAAAATTGAGAACTAGCTATCTTCCGAAACCATCACCATGAAACCAAAAACCGGTTAACCACCGTCACCTGATCGAAACATCACAAGTGCAACCCGAGAATCAAATCGAAAACAAGGAGACCACAGATCTTTGCAAAACCCGATGACCTGCACAGTGCCTTTTCCGAAACCAAACAACCTCTAACAACTTACTGTTCATCATCCCCTCCACTTAAAAACCTGCAACAAATATCAAGAAACGAAACATAAAAAAAAACATGATGTTGTTTTCTTTACCCTCTAGCTGAGACCTGAAACTATTCCATCGATCCTCATCCCAGTCACCTTCAAAACAGAATTGAAACAGAAATCAAAATCAAAATTGAAGAAGTTTTGGGATTAAGGATTTTTTTATAATCAAGAACCTGTTACTGGATAAAGTAGGGATTTTAAATGGTTTTGGAAATCATAATGGTTAAAGAGCTACTAGAATCAAATGAAACCAAATTGAGGTCTTGAAATTTAATTCACCAGATTAACTATTGATTATTGGCCAAGGTTCTGAAATCTGAAATTGAATTTTTATGAAGTTTCATTTTGGAATGGAGAAATAGGAAGATAGAAGAGAAGATGAATTTAGAGAGAGAAAAAGGAAGAAATTACACCTAAATGGTAAATATTTGTAAAATTATACCTAAATGGTAAATATGTTTTTCAAAAACACCAAATTAGTCAAAAACTCTGGTTAATAGTGTTATTAACATGTGTTTTCCCTAATTAATACTTCAATTAATGCTTCTTATAAGAGCACATATTAGAAAATCACTATTATAGGAAACAATAAACAATTTTAAGCAAATATTGGAGCAAGTAAAAAAATCAACAACACACTCTCCCACGTTGTTGGTTGTAGGAAATGGTTGTTGAAAGTGTGATTTTTAAAAAGAAAAAAGACCCACTCCTGCAAAGTATTTTTTTTGTCAAAAATCCAATATTAGCATTTAAATAGAACGGTTTTTACTGATTTTTTTTCGATTAGTCTGGTTGAACGTGGGTTTTTGCAAACCGGCCGGTTTTTATTGGTTTGACCTAACACTACCCGCCACATCTAATGTTGACTCTTTAGTTTTTTCGACTTCACTTAATTAAGAACCATGCTCTGATGCTTATAAAAAAGGCTTCTACTGGTTTACTTTCAACAAACAGCAGCCTAACAGTAAACAAAAGACAAATTGTAGCTCATGAATTGTAAACCCAATTTTTTGAGAGAAATGGGACTTTACAAACAAAGGTTCTTCTATAAAAACAAAGAACTTAAATATTAGGAAAAAAACAAAAAGGTTGTTTTCTATAACTAGCCAACATCGTGGGGAGGGCATTACCAAAACAGATTCTACCCATTATTACATACAGTTTATCATTTTCATACATAGCCAACATTATCCCATTAAACCCTAAAAGGTTGATTTTAGAAGTACATTCTTGAGATTGAAAATTGATTGAAAGTACAGTTCTTGCATTTAACAGTAATATTAATCTTGAAATCTTATTTAGTAAGTACTTTGACAATATAGTTTGCTTTTTCCCTCCTTAAGGCATTGTATTTTGATAATCTACCCAATTTAGAAAAACACTGCACTTGCGATATTTTGCTCATTAAGATGTTGTACTTTAAAAACGGTATCCAATTTTGACAATGAAAATTTCTTTGTATTTGGAATTGTTGCTATAAATAGGTACATTTTCCAAAACACAATGTCGTAATCTGAAGTTGGATCATATAGTTTGAAAATCTACTAGATTATTGTCGTGATTGTTTTCTATATGTTTTCTGTATCAGAATAATATGTTAACTGATGTACTGAAGAAATACAATAGGAGGAACTGGAAGAAAATAAATGAGTATGTCTATGTCATCATGCATCCAAGAATTGCAAATTTGTTGGAATAGAAATTTTTTTGCTGGGAAAATTACAAAAGTTTCAGCTGATGATGCTATAATACATATTTTTTTTCTTCTAATTACGTGTAAAGACGTGTATATACATTGCTATTATATGTAGAAAACAAAGCACATTGTCCATATTATTAAAAAAGGCAAACTACATTTCTACTTTCTGCGGTTTTCCCATTTATTTTCACTAATTATTTATAATTGTTTTTTTCCTTAGATAGCCTTATTTATATATTTGTAAAACTAGTTGTTTGATATAATAACATAGTGCAATTGCATGAGGCTTCCACATTTGCAAATGCATAATACAAATTATGATCATCCAAAATCGATGTTGGTGAATTAATTTTAAGTGTAGGAAGCATTGTGTCTGGTTAACATGCTTTACTATCTTCATTGATTTTTGTATTGGATTGTATTGATAAATGGTGATTATAATTGTGGGCTTGCTTAAATGTTTCCAATGCATTGTAATGTATACATGAGAAACCATATATTTTAAATGTCTTCAATCAAGATTTCGTGAGATTAAAACAATTTTAAAATGCTTAAAAGCAAAAAGATAGTATTGTTCCTCACACAATTACAAAATCTTGTGTGTGATGAGTGTGCATGGTGCAAGACTCACGTCAAAGGGTAAAAAGAGATTGCAATTCTCACTTCACAAAAATCATTTAATGACACTTAGGAAAACGATGAATATTTATCAAGGTTGATATGAATTATCCCACATCATGCTTCAAAGAGTAATCATTCACTTTATGAACTAATTTCTGAGAGTAAGCGTTCACATTATTCTATTATAAAACAAAACACTCCCAAGATACCAAACATTAAATTCTTATAATATAAAAAGAAAACACTCCTAAGATACCAAACAATAATTTCTTGTAGGACCAAACGTAAAAGCCACCAATTACTTGTTCCTAGATCTTTTGTTGTCACCTCGAGGCTTGCCATCACTAGGGTCTCTACTAGAGCTACAAGAAGTAAAAATCAAATTATTTACAAGTATCATCCAACATATATCACTACAAGAATTAACATCTATAGGAACGATTTGTATAGGGACGACAAAAGACGTTTCTATAGATCATTTATAGAGACGACATGTCGTCTCTATAGAGTTGACCAACACTTTTTGACTCGTTAATCAATAGAGACGACCTGTTGTTGTTGTTGCAGTAGGTTACACAGATAGTTGGCGGGTCTAGAAGTTAGGTGGGAATTTTCGCGGGACGTCTTTTTGTCTAAGGGTGTGGAAACGACAGGTCGTCCCATAGAAACTCCCTAAATCGAGAATACATCATCCCCTCTCTCATTCAATCGCACACATTTTCCTCTCTCTCGATTGGCGATTGGCATATGTCGAACACCACAGGGCACATGGGACGGTCGCCTAATATACAGCTCCGGCCTCCTCGGCGTTGGTACTGCCGATCTCCTCGGTAATTCGTGATTGCAGTCTCCCCTTCACTCTTCTCTCTTCTTTGATCGAAGATTTGTTGCTTTCCGGATACGAAATCGACGGCCATTTTACCGCTCCGACTCCACAACACAACCACCTTCACTATCGGTGATGCTTCAATTCCCCTGTGACAACGACTGCTTCCAGCTTCTTCACTCTCCTAACAACATCCAATTTCGAAAATCATAAACGTATGTCACTGATCTGTTACTGTTCCAGCCAAGATCCGCCTCCTCGAAGGCCACCGTCTCCTCAAAATGGCGACGATCAGAACAACAACGACAAAGGTATTAGAATTCGGAACTATTAGTGTACCTTTATGATTCGTCGTTGTTTATTTGTGTATTGCACGTCGTTACATGATCATGATTTGATTGTTCTGTTCTCGGAGTTCATAAGATCTTACTTGGATTATGGGAGCTGATTGCTGTGAGTGAAATGAAATTGTAGAGATATACCTAACAGAATCAGTTTATAAGTCCAAAATCACTAAGAAATCATTGATTAATCTAGTAATTGGAGCGTTAGGCAGTGAGACTAATCAAGCAGGGCCAGATGTTGTAGAATCTGATCCACAGGTATGCTACTTTCTATAATAGCATTTTAAAAGTTTATACTTTATATGTGAAACTGTTTATTATTGCAGAAAGAATATGGTCGATATAAACAGTCAAAGGGTTGGAAGCATTTGGTTGTATACAAATCTGGCATCCATGCTCTTGGTCTTTATACATCAATGTTCATCTCAGAGAGTGAAATGGTATGTATATATGTATGAATGATTTATATATTTATTCAAAGTTATTAATATTACAAAAGCTTGACATGGGTTATTCATCCTAGTGCTCTGAAATTATGATTCCTGCTATGGAAGTAGAGCCACCTAGATGCTCATACAATCCATCATCTGAAAGTCATCAGGTCATTTTCTTATACATGATTTTTTTCCCAATAGCCTGTTGAAACTATTGATGAATAATGACTTCCATTTTAATTACTTCATGTTTTTAACTTTTTGCAGGATTCATTAGCTCATGCAGTTCCTCTAACTGTTCATGGAGAAGCCATTGATGAGGAAGATGTGTGTAACTTTATTCTTTTGTAATTTTGTCCCTTTAAATACTTATGTGTGTACCTGATGATTTATAAATTTTAACAGATGTATTTTTCTTGATGTGGACAAAGAGAGTGATGGTGATGCTGATGAAATGGTTGATGCAGATCTTGAAAAAAGGTATGTAGCTATGCACATCTCCTTGAAAAAATGGTTTATGTATGATTTATATTAAACTTATACTCTGAAAATTATAAACTAAAAGGGTAACATAGAATTTTTTCAGGTGACACCTGAAATTCTAAGAGAACTGAATAATAGCCGAATCCGTGGGGAGAAGGAGGATGATCTTATGTCTCTATATATCCTTCCTTTTGTTTAATTAAAGTTTTACTTACTCTTTCCTCATATTTTATTTTGGTAATGATGGAATCAGAGAAAGAATGGAATGTAATTACTCATTCCATTCCATCCAATGAAACAGACCCTTATAAATCTCTGTGTGATCTGAATTCATTCTCCTTAACTCTTGTATCACCTTCCCCTGTTTCTGTGATGAATAAAACTATAGATGAAGACCGATTTGATATTCCAGATGTGCCCATGGAAGAGGATTAATTTTTTCAGAAGCTCACTTGCCCTTTTTGGTAAATTTGCTTTTCTTTTTCTTTTTTCTTCTGTTTGAACAGTGCTCATGTGAAAAACTAAAAAGTAATAAGTTAATGTTTTCAGGACTTGTTATGTTGCAAAAGTATGCGGATTATTTTATGAAGTGTGAGGAATATAATTTATGAAGTTTTGTACAGTCATTAGTATGTAGCTATGCAGATCTTGAAAAAAGGTATGTAGCTATGCAGGCCATTTAAAACTAAAAGGGTAATACGAGTTTTTTGAATAAGAGGATTAGGAATAAAGAAAAAATGAAGATGCAAGCAGAAGCTAAAAAGACAAAGAAGTTCACTAAAGAGCTTGACAGGTGATTTTTTTTAAATGTATTTGGTTTTATATCTATTTTAATTTTCATTATATTTACTTGAATTGGTTTTAAATATGTAAAATGCAGCTTACCAGATATAATTGATGAAATTGCCAAAGAGGATGTAGAGAAAAGCAAGAGGCATGAAAAAATAATATAGCTTTATCTATAGAGAAGACATGTCGTCTCTATAGCTTTATCTATAGAGAAGACAAGTCGTCTCTATAGCTTTGTCTATTGTGATGGGAAAAGTATAGCGACGAACCCTTTAGAGACGATATGTCGTCTCTATAAGTGTGCTATTGCGACGAGTTTTTTAGTGACGACAATGCAGATCTATTGCGACGGGGCTATGGAGACGAGAACTATCGGGACGACATATCGCCCCAGACAGCTATAGGGACGACTTTTTGAACCTATAGAGACGACAATTGTCGTCCCTATAGGTCCCGTTTGTTGTAGTGTATATATAGTGATTGTTTTTAATTTGAAGATAATACAAATTAATTACATTTTCTTCAATAGCTTGATGTCACTCGAGTGTTGAACTGCAAAAAAAAGAGTTATATATAATGACTCCAAATATATGTAAATGAATGAAGGATGCTAACAGACTATAATGGTAAAAAAAACACTTACTCTCAAAAGTCTCAAATGGATCATTGTCCAGTTTAACCACAATCTGAAAAGGCGAATCATGTTTTGGGGTGGTAACTTGTGCAGCTGCTCACATTGGTGGTTATAGCAAGATCAAACAATAATTAACAATAAAATAGGTAAAAAAAAAAAAACAAAAAAAACATACATTCTAAATCAGATGGGTTGTTGGAATCATGAAGATCGAATGGATGCACGTGGATTATCTGCAAATCACAAGTAGGGTGTAATTTTGTTCTCATAACACGAGAAAATGAAGAAGATTGTACCTTTCCATCCTCACACAAAATGGCATGGGTAGGATGAAGATAAGTTGCTTTCTTTCCTTGATGAGGTCCTCCAATCACAATAACCTCTTCCCCTTCATAGTATTTCTACACAAGTATTTGAAAGAATGTTACTTATTTGGGAAATTAGAGAAAAAGAGTTATGATAGCCTTAGAGAAAACTGATAAGGGCCCCACAATACAAACACACTATTTGTTTTCGTTGTACAAAAAGAAACAACTTAAACACAGTAGATATGTAGTTATATGTATAATTGATGGGTAAAAGAGATTGTATTAACTTTTTTAGATTCAAATTCAGTGGTCAAAGAATATTCATTAATTCCATTGGGAAGTGAAACTGTTAACATATATATTGAGTATTGTTTCTAGCAAAATAGAGGTTTAATGGAATCAAAGGGTTAATTCAACTTTTTTTCATTATGTTGTTTCTTGATAATAATTTAGGGAAAGTGACTAACCAATAACCTGGTTGAAACATAGGTGAGGAATGGGAGTGTTGCGCTTATAACCATAGAATCAAAGGCACATTAGGGTTTAAGAACTAAAAGCACATATGGAATCAACGATATTTAGATGATAAATTTGTGAAAGTGAGTAAACAATAACTTGGTTGAAACATAGGTGATGGATGTGAGTGTTGTGATTATAACCATAGAATCAAACGCACATTAGTGTTTTTCAAAACAAAAATTTTAAACTGAAAGCGCATATGGGATCAATGATAGAGGTAGAGAGTTTGAAAACACAAAGAATTACCCTATTAACGTCCACTTCCACGTCCATGTAAAGCGTTGTTGTTGGAGATTGTTTGCTCTTGGCATTTTTTGCAAGAGAAAGATAGGTTTTAAGCCCGACTCCATATATTTAATATCATGGGATTGAAAAAGGAATCTTTAAGATTAAAATTTAATGACAATATTATTTTAGGTGTAACATTTTTTGGGCCACGTGAAACTCATCCCTCATTTAATGGGTAATATTTTTAGATCCAACATTGACTCAATCACGTACAATTACATTTAAAATATAAGTCCAATCAATAGCCCATTAATCGGTGTAACTTAGCCCATTTACATGTGATTGTTTTATGTAATTGTGTAGAATATTACTTATGACATTGAGGAAAAAAAATGTGGCCACTTGCTTACTTAAGAATTCATGAAACAAGTAATATTCAATTTTTATATTTTATATTTTATGATTTTGTTTAATTTAGTTGTTTAAATTGAAAACTTAATTATCCAATTAGTTATTCACCTGTATTAGGTTTAAATCTTCAGTTGTGAATTTTTAAATCTCTAATTGTGTTTATAGGGTTTAATTGGAATTATATTGTATCATCCAAATCAAAGCGATGAAATAAAAACATATTGAAATTGTAATTTTAAAAAATTTATCTTATAATCTTTTATCGAGATTTATTTGTGTTATCCCTTGCAAAAGTTTCTGGTTTCGCCACTGATTTCACTCATCTCCCTCTCATATTTATGTAGATAAGGTCATTGTTTGTTATTAGTGCATTTAACCCTATGTTTAAAACAAGAAATAGTCCATTTAAATTTTAATTGTTTATGGTATATGTTTCTTTCTATCATACCAACATAAGTTAAGAAATCTACCCAATTATAGCAACTATGAGAGTAGGATTTGAAACCCATGTGTTCCATACCCCCATAAAGGATTAAATAAAAAAAAATGAAACAACGTACTTTTTTTATTTGTTTACTATAGCATCTTATTTTCATTTCTTCTTATTACTTTGAAAGTCTACCATAATATAGCAATGTCATTTAAAAACTAAGCAGAAATTGAGTATAGTTTTTAAAGTATGATGATGTTCTAATAAGAAAAACAACCAACAACGCAAAACCTACACATTTTATCATTGTACTTTCAATTTGTATGTTATTAAAACATGGTACTTCCATAACTTATGGCGAGTGTAGTACTAAAATTGGATAATAGAAAGGTTATCGAAATCACGATTTTGATCGTAAGATCATATGGTCCTATGATCCCACGTGTGTGTGTGTGTGTATATATATATATATATATATATATATATATATATATATATATATATATATATATATATATATATATATATATATATATATATATATATAGGGCGAGGTTCAATAGAGAACCATAATTAACCAAGAACCAAGGAACCAATCTTTTTTTCAACTTTTAGAATTTATTTTTTATCAAAAAAAAACTAAAAATACAGAAATTCATAACTTTTTATCCTTTTTCCAATGATATAAAATTCGATTTTTTTTACGTCAAATTCATAATGTGAATCTTCGAAACTTCACAACGTGAATCCGGATTCACACGGTGAATCCGAAAAATATTTTTCACATTCACAATGTTAATATATGAATTTAGATATTTTTAGATTTTTTTTCGATAAAGAATAAGCTCTAAAAATTGAAAAAAAGATTTGATTCCTTGAAAAACCTATAATTATGGTTCTCTATTGAACTTTTTCATATATATATATATATATATATATATATATATATATATATATATATATATATATATATATATATATATATATATATATAACTCATTTTTTAGGTAACTTCATAAAATTGGAGGTAAAATCATAAGATCGGAGATGATCTAATCCCACCTAAAGGATAAAAGAAAAATAAAATGGAAGTTTGTTTTATTTCTCTATCGTTTCTTGCCTACAATGCTATATAAAATGGACGTGGCATGGCATATCTTTACCATTTTTAGTATGTGATAGTATGTGAAAAGTGGTTTGATGAAGGCAAGTTTTGGAAGAGACGAAGGGCTATGTGGAACTTGATTGTTTATGACGTAGGCTCGGCCACTTATAAGATTTATTAAAAAATGATACACCAATGTTTAATAAAAGAAAAAAAAATTAGATAATGTGTGATTAAAAATTATGTAATTAACATAAAAATGATATGTTTATAAACTTTGACTAGCAGTCTTTTTAGTCCAGAGGGATAGGCTAAAAATTACATCTTATCATCCTAATCACACTACAAGAATAACATCCATAGGGACGAAACCTATAGGAACGACAAAAGTCGTCCCTACAGATGACCTATAGGGATAACATGTCTCTATAAGGTTCACAAATAATGTATGATTTTTTAAGCTATAGCAACGATACATCACCTCTATAGGTAAGGTAGGAATGAAAAATGTTTGGCGCTTTTACGGATAACTTATAAGGACGACATATTGTCCCAGAAATAAACAAAATTATATATATATATATATATATATATATATATATATATATATATATATATATATATATATATATATATATATAGTCTATTTAATTGGAAAATAGGAAGCGATGTCGCTCTATTTGAGGATATAGGGACGGCAAGTCGTCCCCATAGGTATTAGAAGCCCTTTCCCCTTTGTTCCGGTCTTCTCTCTCGCTCTTTCTGGAGGGTGATTCGTTTCTCCTTGGCACCACATCGACGACCAGGTAACAACCTCCCCTCTTCTTCTTCTTCTTCTTCTACTACTACATCTAAACCACTACCATCACTCTCACTTCCACACCTGTCTCCCCCCTTCACCACCCTTAAACTTTCCTCAAATCACATCTACACCTCCTCCAAACCAGGGCCTCCGATTCCAATTGATTTCTTTTGGATTTTTATTATTTGCTTTCACGACTTCTTGTGGCCGGAAAATGCGATCACAACTCCACTTCACCTTACTTGCTCTTTCAATTTCAGGTGTGTTTGTGTTTTTTCTTGCCAGCTACCTCAGAGAAAGAACAACTTCAGCACTGGTCCCTACTCCTTCTCTTCCGGTGACCTCTGGTTTAGTTCACTGTTTCCGGTGGTCATTCCACTGAGATTGCAGCTTCTCTTCAACAAGTCTCATCTTCTTCAACAAGTATGTCTCCTAATTTTATGATGTATAGTTGTCTGATTTCTTTATGTTTTTGTTGCTGGTTTGATCGTTCAAGTGTTTTTATCACTGGAACTACTAATAAAGTAATTAACTTTGACAATAGTGGTGGATTTCATGAAGTAATAACTACTAAGCCTTGCACTGTTGTTTTGGATACATTAGTGTGCTATCTTAGTTTGTTTGAGTTCACGTATCTATCGCATAAGTTTATATTAAAAATGTGGCTAAGAACATGTTAATGTAATTGAAATTGGTAGATATCAGAAGAAAATTTGGAATATGAACTTATACACGACTGAAAAAAGTGCAGATCTATGCTTGATAGGTTTGACATTGAATGATTCTCTTTCAAATAGATAAGTAGTAGTCTTTCTGTTATCTATTTATCAGTTTGAATGATAGGAATGAGTTAGGGTTTAGTGTTCTATTTAAATTTTATATTTTGTAATTTAGCCAATCTCATATTAGTATAGCTTGAAAACAAACAATGATGGATTCAAGTAAAAACTCTTAATTTCTCTAGAACAAAAATAAAATAATACAATATCATAATTTATCTTTGGGTTAATTGAAATATCCCAAAAATACGGTCCAAAATTTTCGTTTTACTTTATAAATAAAACCATAGTAACCCCAACCATCTCATAAAATCATAAGTGAAAATATCTCAAAACATCATATCAATCACTGTATCAAAATCATATATCCAAATATCAGAGTAAATCATCCCAGGCTAAACGTTTTGGTGTGTACGATGCATTCATCCCAAGATCTTCCCCTTACTAGCAGAAGTACCTGAAACCAAAAATGAAAACTATAAGCACGAAGCTTAGTGAGTCTCCCCAAACTACCACATAACATACACATAATCACATAATAACATACATTGGGTATTTCCCACTACATCGGGCCCCGCCTGACATCAGACGAATCCGACATTAGGCCCCGCCCGACATCTTATCGAAGTCCGACATTGGGCCGAAGTTCGGTATACATATAACATATCAACAAATCATATAACATAAATATATAAACATTCCTCGGGCTTGCCCAGGCATCGGACCGAAGCCCGAAACATATAACACATAACATATAAGCTAAACATTCCTCGGGTTGCCCCGACATCGAACCGACGCCCGGAACATATAAACATACACATGTAAGAATCATGAAGACATCAAGCATACAAACATTCCTCGGGCTTTCCCCAGCATCAGACCGCAATCCGGAAACATATAAACTACATCGGGCTAACCCCAGCATCGGACCTAAGTTCGGCATACGCTATGATACATAAGCGGGCCAACATTGATGCCTTCGACCCGTTCCTACTGGAGGAAAACTCACTGTGACATCCCCAAAATCACGGCCAGAAAAGAACGGTTTGTTTATGCTTTGTTTAAAAAATCAGAGTAACATTTTAAATGAAAGTGTTGCGGAATTTGTCCCAAAACAAAATATGATAAAGATTTATCAAAAGCATTTCCATAGAAATGTATTTCATTAAAAGACTTGGGATGTCATGTTCGTACAGATCAAAAGCATAAACAGTACAATATAAGCCTTACTACATTATTTCATATCTACAGTCCTATATCCGTAATCCCTCGTCCAACATCATATCTATGCTCAAGCGCCACTACCTGTAATACATAAAACTGAGTGGGTCAGGCTTGGGAGCCTGGTGAGCACATAGGGTTTTCAACCCACAATAAATAAGTTTATTAACTTCATTAAATTAAACAAACCCGATTACCCGTTCCCGTTATCCTCACATTACGTCCCTAAGCATCTATCATAAGGGACCTATCCTAAGGATTATCATCGGGACGGACACTACTGCTAAGGGGATTCCTCAACAATAAATGTCCTTAAGGCAACCATGTGGGGGATGGAGTACATCTGGTGAGCACACAGTTCAAATAAACACACAGTTCGAATAAACACCTACAGGTTGCGAGCCTGCTAGTGTTCCACTGGACTGTCTAGAATAGTCCGTGGTCGTCATCTATACTCCGCTAGATGACTAGATCATCAATAACATCTATAACGAGGCCTCTCATTATTTCATTTTATCACACAGCAACTAATACATCTACCCATGTTTTACCCCAACATTTTCGTAGATATAAAATAAATATACAGTTTAAATCTTTGAAAACATGTATAAAAATGTTCATCTAGCATAGATAGCAAGTATTCAGGTAATATGCACACATAGCACGTAATTTATATAAAATACTTCATATCTATGTGTAAGCTGAAAGTAACTATGCACTCACAACACGTAATATATATAAATACTTCATATCTATGTGTAAGCTGAAAGTAATTATGCACTCACCTGGTAAGGTGGTGACTCGGCACTCGGACAGCTCTTCGTTACTTCTTAAAACAATTTTTCCTTGACCAAAACCTTGTATTAATACCACTAGAGTTTAGTTTTAACGTCAATCGCGACTAATTAATAGTCTAGCTATTATTACTATTATATAAGCGTTAAATAACACTTAATATAACTCATAATAATAGCCTAAATAATTATTTTAAGGTCCTAATAATGTTACTATAATTAAATAAAAGCTATATTAAATATAGTATAGGCGTAACTCACTTACAATGGGTTTTTATTAAAAACCGGGCTTCGCTGGAGCAGCGTTTCCGAGTCGAAAGATTTTCTTCTCGGAGCCGTCGGGCGCTCCGGGGCTTTCTTCTCGTGATAGGGAGGTTCCCTAGACTTGGGAGGGGTTTAGGGAGGCTATAGAGAAGTTAGAGAGAGAAAGAGAGGCTTATGGTGTGAAGAAAATATGAGGAGTTCACCCTTGTATTTATAGGAGTTTTATAGTAAAGTAGTCTCTAAGCTTCGTCCGTAACTTTTGCATACGAGCTCCGTTTTTGTCTGTATTTTTACCATTGAGTTCCTATTAATGATATCTTCAACTTTCATTTAGACCTCGTTAGCTAATTCTCATTCTATTTCGGATTTACAAAACTGTATCGAATTCGCCGTGCTCGAAAAGTAGGGACTAAGCTTCGTCCATAACTTTCGCATACGAGTTCCGTTTTTGTCTGTCTTTTTACCGTTGAGTTCCTATTAATGAGATCTTCAACTCTCATTTAGACCTCGTTGGCTAATTCTCATTCTATCTCGGATTTACAAAACTGTATCGAATTCGCCGCGCTCGAAAAGTAGGGACTAAGCTTCGTCCATATCTTTCGCATACGAGCTCTATTATCGACGTTCTTTATATCCACGCGTTGGTATTTACGAGTACTACAACTTTCATTTAGATCCCGTCGGCTAAAAATCGACCGATCTAAAATTCAGATTTCGGGCTGTGCACTGCTATGCTAAATCTTAGAAAAATCATAACTTCCTCATACGAAGTCAGATTTGGGCGTTCTTTTTATCGATGTTCTTAGTTTAACATATTCTACGACTTTTGTTTAGAGCGCTAAGGCTAAATCTCGCTCTATCGTAAATTCACTATTTACGCTTCCCGGTATCGTGTCGGTTCTGTCGCGAAACTTCGACGGGTCATAACTTCTTCGTTATAACTCGGATTTCGGCGTTCCTTATATGCACGGAAACCTTGAGACATATTCTACAACTTTATGTAGAGATATCGGGATTATCTCACACTTTAATTTTGACGTTCATTTTTATTTTTTATTAATTATACATTTATAATTAAATAATAAACACATAAACACACATAATTCACATAATACTCAAATATTTCATCTTTATTACTTCAAAAAGAGTTACAAGAGTTGACCTAGATTATTACATTGACAAAAATGCTTAACCCTGAAACCCGGGCGTTACACTCACCTCACACTGCTAAAGTCCAGCGGACAAAACTCTAGCTGCTAAATGACAGATTCCTGAACTGTCAACATCAAAATAACACCCAATTAATAATTGGGTTCTAACACATAACCATAAGTCCATGCTTGGGGTAAAAGAATACTTTACCCCCAACTTAGCTTGATTCAAGCCCAAGGCCCAATCCAAAGGCCCAAAATTCAAACAATGAACCAAAGCCCAATATATGGCCCAATTTTCCAAATTGGGCCCAAACCTCTACATGGTCTTACCCTAAGGCCTAACTATTTATTCTAGTCCAAACATTTGGCATTCAAATGGTCCAACATCTCATAATCATCAAGGCCCAGATGGCCTATCTATGGCCCAATTTTCCAAATTGGGCCCAAGCCTTTCTAATGGGCCTTATACTAAGCCCAAGTCAATATTCTAGTCCATATACTTGTTCTTGGATGGCCCATTAATAGATTAATCACCAAAGCCCAACAAAAGGCCCATCTTGAAGCCAAAACATAATTAGGGTTTCTCACATAAAAAATGACGATTAGGGTTAAGTGTTATTGCTTAACCCATTAGGGACCTAATCCATTAAGTCCATCACTCCACTAGGCCAAACATATAATATAATTGGGCATAAGTCATATTTGAATCCATTGGTCCAAACATTGGTCTAAACATAATTGGGTCTCGGCAATCCAAAACTGATATCTTCCAAAATTAGGGTTTTCCTAAACCCTAATTAGGGTTTCTAACCCAAAAACATGCCAATTAATCCAATGATTAGATTTTTAGGTTAATTATGGTTTCATTAGATCAAGCACCACCCACTGCCACCTCGGGCGGTGGTGGTCGACGGCGGCACCCGACGGCAGCCACCACCTCACGGTGGTGGTTATGGTTCTAGTCCAATCATGTCCAAATCATCTCAAAAGCAATCCAATCACAAGAAAATGCACACCGCCATCCAACACGGCGGCAGCCACCACCTCATGGTGGTGGTGGTGGTGGGTTTTCTTCGAGTTTTCCGTACAAATAATGTATATACGACATTTTATCAAAAGAAATACACATATAATATAACACATACACACACTGCCACCCTTGTGGTGGCAGGCGGTGGTCGGAGGTGTTAGCCACCACCTCACGGTGGCGATGGTGGCTCTCTTGTGATGTTCAACCAAGCAACACACGCCCTAGCACACACAAACACGACTCGGTCATCCCCTGCAACGACGACGTACCACCAACGAGTTTCCTCTGGTCATCCACTGTCATGGCGTCCCATGGCAGCCTTGGCCTTCAGCAGTAGCATTACAGCAACAGTAGGGCTCGACGACTTTGTCCTCGACTGGAATGGCGGTTGATGGTGTCGATAAAGCGGTGGCTATCGGCAGCAGAAACGAAAGGAAGAAGAAGAAAGGATGGCAGAAGTCCGGTGGTCGCTTGTGGCCGTTCGCTGATCGGAAACAAGCATGGTGGCGGTGCCGATGGGGTGGACATAAGGTTGGCGGCGGGTGCTTAATAATGTAGGGTTAGGGTTACCAAGGGTGACGGGTTATATACCCCAACCCCCATAAAACTTCACTCCATAATGACAACATTAGTCCCTCCCTTCTGAAATAATTTCGAAATAGCTCCAATATTTACCCATTATACCCCTGCTCCCATAATTCCTTTCATAGTAAGTGCAACAGTTACCAAACAACCCCTCCTCTACAAATTATTTTCAACTGAAGTCCATATATTACCATTCAACCCCTTAGCCCCCAAAATCTCTTCAAATTAAGTCCCAATAATTTACCAAGCAGTCCCTGCCTTCATAAATATTTACAAAACCAAACCTGAACTTACACTTTTAACCCCCAACTTCTAAAATTATGACATTTAACTCCTCGAAACCAACACCTTGCCAAATTATATTGATTTTAGGGCAACTATTCATTCATTAATTTGTCGGGTGTTACATTAATACAAATTAACTGATGTCTCTATGAAATCCTAACAATATGTTTTCTACATTATCATACGTGATTTACCTAACAACTTGAGTTAACTAACTAAAAGGACTAACTCATGCACTAACTATGACTGTGTTGTGAGACATTTAAATAGTACTCTTGTTTTCATGTCAATTATTTGTTTTGTTTTTTTAGGGTAAAGTATCATTTTGTGTTTATGAAAGGTGATACTGGTATGGATTATTTGGATTTTTACTGTAATGGAAAGCTAATGCTGGAAAGGCTCAAAGAGACTCAAACTAGAAGACACAAATAGATACATTATTCAAGTGAGTCGTATTATTATTGCATAAATAATACTTGGTTTGAACTTTAAACGAATATGAATCAAGTTAGTGATAATGCTAAAGACATGATTTTGATGTGTCATTTTTTCCATGTATAGATTATGTGATTATGCTGAGCGTTTTGCTATTTTTCTAGAAATGGAGACAACCCTATGCTATATATCTTGACACCTTGCATTTAAAATTTTATGGTCTTTTTGGGTTGGTGTTTTCTTGTTTTATTATGAATATCTTGTACATTTTGTTACTAAATAACCATGAATTTGCAATTTTTGTTTTTAATATTGACATGGAAATCCAAATTAATTTGGTAATTCAAACTCTAGAAGAATTAAGACAAACTCTGTGCAGAAATGAGCAACAGGTTTTTGCTTGAAATACTTTAGTATAAGTTTATGTATCGCCAAACGTTACCAAATTTCTAATACTTAAATTAAAAAAAAAATTATTATATGTAATTAATAAAGTAATAAACTAAAAAGACTAAAAGACAGAAAAATATTGAAAAATCTCCCTTTATTGTTTCTCTTTGTAGGAAGTTTATGGAGAAGATATGTTAAAGAGAGAAATTGATGACCTCCAAAAACGATATCAGGTATATGTTCACAATTTTGTTTCTATAAATAAGGCACTACGTACACATTTTGTTCCTTCTTTTTTTTAGATAACTAGTCATGTATGATTTTTTTTGTTATCAGGCAAGTGAGCATAGATGCGAAGATCTGGTTATGCGAGTTCCTGAATCAACAAGACCTCTTTTGGGGCAGATTGAATCTATGCAAGTTTCTTTTGGTTTGCTACATTGTGCCTTGAGCTTCATTTTTGTTTCACCGACCTTCTTTTGGTAATAGGAAACAACTACTAGAAAAGTAGAAGCCTAGGTTGCTGTGGAGAGATCACTAAACATTCGGCTTCAGGTCCCATAAATACCATATATCATTTTGATTTTTAGCGTATTAATAATTTTATTCCATAGAATTCCCTAATATCTAATGTTTCAGGATGCAGAGGCCAGAGCTATAGCCTTAATGAACGATTATCCCAAACATTATCTAGAATAAATGTTCTTGAAGCTTAGTGCTTTGGTTGATTTGATTGAGCCATGAAAGAGTTGGTAGCATATTATCCCAAACATAATGTATTTTTTTCAGCTGCATCTATAGAGACGACATGTCGTCTCTATAGGTGGATTTATAGAGACGACATGTCGTCTCTACAGGTGCATCTACCACCACGACATATTGTCTTTATAGTTGCATCTATGGAGGCGACACGCTGTCTTTATAGATGAACCTATAGAGTCGAAATGTCGTCTCTATAGCTTTATCTATGGAGACAACAACTTATAGCGACGAACCATAATAGGAGGACATGTCGTTTGTAAAAGCTACCAATTGCGATGATATTTTTAGCGACGACAAAAAAGATCTATTGCGACAGGCCTATGGTAACGAGAGCTATAGGGACGACATGTCATCTTCGACACCTATAGGGACGACTTTTGAACCTATAGAGACGACATTGGTCGTCCCTATAGGTCCCGTTTCTTGTAGTGTCAAAGGGATGAAATAAAGATGACATATTTGATTAAATGACCTTTTCAACCAAAGGGGCATAATTTTGAATCAAAGTTAGTTGGTAAGAATCTATGATGTTTTGTTGTGGAATAGTTTGATGAATTTTCAGGGATGGAGTATAGCATAAAAAAGAAGAAGGCATATTGTTTGTATTGCTACTTGTTTGGAGACATGGTAGGGAAACAAGGTAGAAGATATGCATTTGTAATTTTGAGACATGGTAGGGCAACAAGGTGGAATGATGCATTTGTAACTGAAGGCTTTAACACTTGGAGTAAAAAAAACATTACGGAAACATTTGGGTAATATCCAAAGTTATCACCAAAAGGCACAACAAAAGTGTGATTTGCTATTGAGAAAAAAACCAATATATTAGTGAAGTCCATCGTAAGAAAATGTAACTTGAGAAAAGTAATTATGAAACTTGATTACATGCTACAATTCGTAGTTGTATATTTTTATTGAAAAGTACATTACCGTTTCGTGGTCATGACGAGTCAGAAAATGAGTGGTGCATTCACCGGTTTGAAACCTTTTATATTAAGAGAAATAGTTCCACACATTATGTAACGTCCCAATTTTTAAACCATTTTTTTCATTTTTAACAGATATTGTTTCATTCATTCAATCACAAAGAAAACCATTTTCTGATAATCAAAACCCAACCATTTAAATCATACTATAAAATATAACACACGAAAATCTCAAAACTTGTAGCTTATGTGCATGTATAGTCAAGACTTACCCCTTCTTAGAATCTGATGAAGTGCCTGAAAAAACAGTTAATCCACACTATAATCCAAATCTTAGTGATTTTCTCAAAATTCCACATACCACAATACACATCCAATGCATACAAAAATGGCCCACAACATATCATCATTCTGCCATACATTATTAACTCGCAGCCTTTAGCCGTTTCGTCAACCCCTTGGGTATCTTTGATCACAGCCTTTGCTATTCTGTCATCAACCCTCAAAATATAATAACCATTGAGTCGCAACCTTTCATCGTTCCATCAATGCCTTGGGTGTCTTTGACTCACAACCTTTTTCTGTTTCGTCATCAACCTACCCAAACATGATACCATCTAAACAAACAAACAACAAACTTATAGAAAACTAACCAATTCTACCGGTATAAGCATATACTACTAGGTCCTATACCCTATCGTGCAAGGATATCCACTGTCATACGAGGTATTGTGAGGAAACTCACCTGAACAATGCTCGAACAAATATTAGCAGCCCAACTGGAGGTTCCACTAGAAAACAAATGCACTAAACAAGAATCAACCTATAATACCATAAATGATCAAATATTATGGGAATTTGGTAACTAAATAACTAGATCCTTCACTAACCCCAATAGCATTGAAATGACTATTAAATAAGGATTAGCCAATCAAGACAGTCGGGAGGCAGGATCATTTCAACATATATCCTTTCTAAAATCAAACAACTAGACCAATGTGTCTATCATAGACGTCACTCCCACAAGTAGATCAATTGGTATAATAACTGGGATAAATGATTAATCAATATAACAACGGGTATACTCTATATCAATTTATACTTAAGCGAAAATGTAACATACCCGATTGATGAATTCAAATAGCCGCGATTAGAACTTTGACGCTTATTTTCTTATATCCTTCCGAAAGCTCCAGAGCTTCGCTAACTGAACTATAGAACGATATGTCAAATCGTTAGGGAACGCAATGATCAAGGGAGAGAAATATATATATATATATATATATATATATATATATATATATATATATATATATATATATATATATATATATATATATATATATATATATATATATATATATATATATATATATATGGACTCTTTGAAAGAAAATGGGGAAAATAAATGAGGGGGGCTGACCCTCCATTTATAAGCTAAACTTCTGAAAGACATAACTTAGAAGGATGTGCCACACCCTATGATCAGGCGTGAAATGTTTCTTTCTTGCACGCAACCTCGACTCCAGATGCCAGACACATTTAATGTGGCACCTCGTGCCTCTGATAGGCACCCTACGCCTCCAATAATTCGTCAAATCTTTGAAAAATCATATCTTTCTCATGCGAACTTTGTTTTCGATGTTCTTTATATCTACGTGTTCGTAATGACATCTACTACAACTTTCATGCTAAAAATTTTGGATAAAAAGAAATGTATTTTAACTTTTATTTTTAGGAACAACGATTTATATCTTTTTACTATGAAAAGTGAAAACATAGTGTTACAACTCTCCCCCACTTACAAAGATTTTGTCCATCTAATGTGTATAGGCCTTACAATAATACATCCATCTAATGTGTACAGGCCCTCTAAGAATGGCTTCTTCAGGTAAACGAAGAACTAGATGAATCATTATGTCAAAAAAATGATGGAGGATATATCAACTCAAGATTACATAATATCTTCACCAGTTCTTATTGGGAATTTATCATGTTGTTAACTTCCAAAGACCATGCACAATTTTTTTGAAAAAATGTACACAAGCCAATGATTTTTTTTGAAACATTTGTCAGGAGACCTACTCGAACCCGTACACATAGCAATCATTGCATGAGGATGTGATGATCATGAGACTTTTGCCCAACCATATGTGATTTAGTATAAAAAATCGTCTTATTAAAGTTCGATCCAAAACCGTTAGGTAGTGTCACTCCTTTAATGAATTAACAGAAACGTTTTCGATTAATTAGTTTGAAAGAGTAAGAAGCATTGGCTAGTATTTCTTTCTTCTTGTTGTTTTCTTTCTTCTTGTTGTTTTCTTTCTTCTTCTCGTTGACTTTCTCTTTTGGCCATTGATCTGGTTGAGTGCTCATTTTTTCAAGTCATCTATTTCTCCTTTTGTTTCTTTGGTTTTTTCCTTCATCAGTGTAGTATTCAACACACTCTCACTCACATTTTTTCCACATGCATAACATCTATATTGTGTTTTGGGTCGACGGAAGACCAATAATCAAACTCGAAGACAATACTATTTTTCATCCACTTCAACTCTTTTTTTCTTTCATCATCGTACCTTTTTTTCTTTCATGGAGACGAGCTAGTTTCTTTAATATAGTTGCATTATATAATCATCTAGGACATGCTCTTGTCTTAGTTTGACCAATAAACAATAGACTATGCCTCCAACTATGGTTTATATGCAAGAATCATATGTGACCAACATAGGACATCTTGACGGTCACATGAATAGAAGATGTGTCTTCGTTACTAGTAGGCATGCTAAATAACCTTGACCACTTCATACATACAAAATGCTACATGTTGGGAAATCGTTAATAGTCCAAAAAAATCGCACCCATATTGAATAAAATGATGGTTGATGCATCTTGTATTTGGACTCCTTCGGCCCACAACATTTTCAACTCATCCACCAAAGGCCTCAAGAAGCATCAATGTCCTTTGATGGTGATGTAGGTCCAGGAATCAGCAAAGTTAGCATAAAAGAAGACTATTTAATATATATATCCATGGTGGTGTATTAAAGGTAGTCATTATAACTGGCAGAGTACTATAAGTACTATTAAAGTTGTCGAATGGATTAAAGCCATCAACAGACAAACCTAGACGAACATTTCTAGGTTCTTTGGCAAACTATGGATATATCTGATCAAAATCTTTCCATGACTTTTTATCAACCGGATAACACATGATATCATCCACTAAGCATCCAATATTATGCCAACACATATATGTAGTTGTGATACTAGAGCTATACATTTTTTGAAGCCTTGGAGTCAAAGGAAAGTACAACTGAGCATCCAATATTATGCCAACACATATCTAATCTCCTTAGAAATCGAGCAACATGGAATCATTCTCCTTCCAAAACAAAGCACAATAATTTTTTCAAGCATGGGTGGATTGATATCCTAACCCTATCTTGCTCAACTTCTTCTTAGCTTCATAGTGTGAGACTGGATCTTGCTCTTCGGGAAAGCAACTCTTAGTAACTCTACAAGTTAGTTAAACAAACAATTTGTCTCTGACATCCCTGTTTTCACGGCCAATTAAAAAAATTATTTATGATTATTTAATTTAGAGTATTCTTTAATTTGTGCGGAATTTGTCCCAAAATGTTATTTTAATCAAAGCATCTCCGTCGGCAAAATTCTCAATTTATTTTTAAAAGTATATTTTTAGAGGTCTTAGACTGTTGAAACCCAAATAAAAATCATAATTGTTTCATAAAAATTATGTTCTCGACTAACTTTATGTCGATGGAATTATATATACGACATCTTTAACTCTCGTTTAGATTGTTTTACCTAACAATCAACCGATTTTAATTTTGGTTTCTGTGTTGACATTGTTGCGCTGAAACTTTAAAAAATCATAACTTCCTCATACAAAGTCATATTTGGACGTTTTGTATATGCATGAATTCTCTTTTATGATTAGTACAAATGTCGTTTAGATTACTTAGGCTAATAAGCAACCTATCTGTGATTCCCTATTTATGACACACTTTGTCGTATAAGTTTGAACGGGAAACTTCAATGGATCGTAACTTCTTCATACGAAGTCCGATTTATGCGTTCCTTATATCCTTGAAATCATCGTTATCACTAAAACATCTTTACCTAAGATTATTTACTATATCTTGAATGAATAGCCCGAATTCATGGGCATTACGATTATCTCCCCTAGGATGATTACCTCCCGAAATCATCAGTAAAATAGGGTTGGATGATGATACCGCGAGTCACTTTTCCATCCTAAGTTATAACTGTAACTCATATGTCTTCCTCATCAAGTTCTTTAGACTTATTAGCTGTTGGTGGTGCTCAAACTTGCACCCACTCTTCATTCTTTGTTGGAACTTCAGTCCTAACCTTCGAATTACAAACTCGAGCTTGATCGGAGACTCATGCTCCTTTCTCTAACAAACTCAACCTATGATAAGGTATTTTATTTGACTACCATATATAATAGATCGAATAGTCACACTTTAATGACCTTCCATTGCATGATTCAAACTCTAGAATAGAAGACACCTGCCTTCCTGTTCTAATGTGGTGCATCTACATCATAGCATGTAGCATTTATAGCTACTAGTTGCTCAGCCTTAATGAAGGCTGCAATACTTCTATCGATCGATTTTATCATCCTTTTCCTTTAATCTTTTGACTAAATTTGGATACTACATCGAACATGGTTATCTGAACTGAGTAACTTACTTCGCAAAATTATCTTAATTAGAATTGATTCGTTATGACCACTAGGGTTCGAATAACATTCGTTTTCTCAATCATTATCGAAACGATGTCAATGACGGGAACAGGCAAAACAAACTCAACTAATAGTGCCTTAATAACCTTGTGACTCTTACTAATCCAAGTGCAAGTCTTGTGCTTCAGGTAGTATAGGCCTCTACTACCTTTCACATGTCCTCATACTCATCCCAAGAATTGCCTCGCATTTTTCCAAGTCACTACACATAAAAACCACAAACCAATTTAACACACATGAAGGTGCTCAAGCAAGCACATAAAATGATTTTCCTAGACTCCACTGGGATTTCTTTTACGTATATGCTTGCTCTAGCATATTTTATTTTTTTGCTCCTTTATTTCAACATCAATAATCCATAACATCATCAAAGAGGTCTTTTAGGAATGCCTCTACTATAATGTTGTCTTCATAATAACAAGTTTTTCTCCTCCACTTTTGATAATTTTAGACAATGTAACTTTGAATGTGATTTTACTTCCAAACTCTAAGTATAAATTCCTCTAAGTGTGCAATTAACTTGGAACACAACACCAAAATCTATGTTGGTGGTCATGGATAGTAATGATATCCATCTATTTGTACCATCTATTAATTCCATCTCCTTTTTGTAACGTCTTTATTCCTTTATAGTAATTGATTATCTGAATTACATCTCTACTTCATAGGGGTCACTCCTAAGAATTTTGTTTCATTCTCAGCATGCTCTACTATCTTCAACTTGGTCCTTTGTCATCCTTGACTCCAATAATCTACTTCGTGCAATACTATAGATGTATTATTACTCCAGGTAAGCACTGTAACTTACTAAATTAGTAAGTTACTTTGCATTTCACCAAACCATGACTATTTTCACCATCCTAGTCATGTATGTTATAATCGGTTTAACATATTGATGAACTCTCATAAGGATGTCATAGAAGTTAATCATAACTTAGTATTATTGACTACTAAGTTAGAGCAACATGTATAGGGTACATATAAGCTCTTAACACATTAATCAACTATATACTGCCTCGTATAAATAGACAAGTCTCGATCTATTGAGTCTGAAAACTTTGTTAGCCTTAATCTCTTTTCTTTCTTGAATTCTTCTGAATTCTAACAAATGACCTCAGCTTCCATACCATTGGAGTATCTATCACCATCTTCATTTCCTCTAAATTCACAAGCAATCATTGCTTCAATCTGGTCGGTGATGGAAACACCGAGAAAAGGGGCAACTTCATGGATTACACCAAAAGTCATTCATCCCAACAAATGTACTTCGAACGTACAACATCTCTCTAAAGGTACTATTATATTATCAAATGTATTCGATAGGTATTATTCACTATCGTAAGTCTCTTTATCTCGATGAAAAGTTATATGTCAATTCTAATACAGTAAGTAAACATTTAGAATCTGCACAGATAAAATTTATTTTCTTTCTTTCCAGGTTGGCAATAGACATTTAAAATTTATTATAATAATAGCAATATAGGTAAGCAACCTAAGGCATTCTATATTTCATAACAACTAGCACATATTATCACATAAGGTATTTATCCTAAAGGATGCTAGCACGCATCATAGCAAGTAAGGTATTTAACCTAAGACATGTTATAAGATAAATTTCATTAGCACATAATAGTTATTAAGGCATATATCCTAAAGTAACCTAGTGCTTGTGTCTATTTAGGTTTTCAACCTGAAATATATTAGACACACATCTCACAATCATCACTTAATCTCTAAGTTTAAGTCTAGAAATCCTCATAATTCCTAGATCGATTAAACTAATGCTCTGATACCAACTATGATATCCCCATTTTCATAGCTAATTAAAAACTTTTCTTCATGCTTATTTAATTCACAGTATTCTTTCGTTTGTGTAGAGTTTGTCCCAAAATGTTATTTTAATCAAAGAATTTCTGAATAAAGGATTTTTATTAATATATAAAAACTTGGGATGTCATAACTGATACAAAACATAAGCATAAGCTTTTCTTAACATGCATTACAACATCTTATTATATTAATGGCCCACATCTCCTCGAATCTTTTATCAAATCCAAAAATCACTATCCATTTACCTTTGTACCACTACCTATGATACAAAGAAACTTAGTAGGTCGGGCTGGGAGGCCTCGTGAGTACATAGGGTTTTCAACCCACAATAATATAATTAATTTGTTTAATTACACATTTCACATCAAACAATTAACTCGATTACCCATCCCCTTTTTCTTATATATTTATCTCTAAGGAATCATCCTAAGGATCATCGCAAGCATTAGGTTAACAATACTGCTTTGGGGATTCCGTAGCAATAAGGAAACCATGAGAGAAAAGGAGTACATCACATGGACACATAGTTCATCACCTACAAGTTGCGAACTTGTCAGTGTTCTACTGGACTGTCTAGAATAGTTTGTGGTTGTCATATATACTTTGTTAGATAACTACATCACATATCACATAGTAAAGTTATGGCCTCTTCTCGTCATTTTTCATCTCTCATCACCAATCGCTACCCAATATTATAAGTATAAAAATACATATTCGACTAAATAAAAATCATCTCACATTGTTTCATCTAATACAGGACATCTTAATCACAGATAATAAGAACATATATCATTTAACTATATAAATACTTCATATCTATGTGAAAGATGAAAGTAACTATGCACTCACTTTTTAAAAGTGGATAACTTGTGATTTGGGTAGAGCTTCTCCTAACACCTTAGCTTTTCCTTTGATATGACCTAGGTATACACATCACTAAGTCTTAGTTTTATATGTCTGACGACTAATGATAGTCTAGATTCCTCACTAATCCCAATGTCTACATCAAGTAAGGAATAACCAAATAAGATCATATTGGAGGTAGGGCCCGTTTGGTACACAAAGTATATTGTTTGGAAATCCCACATAAACACCTCACTAGATCTAGCCTAGACATCACTCTCATAAGTAGATCAAGCAATATTATGAATTGGAATAATTGATAAATCTTATTTATAAATTCATAAAAACGACTATGAATATAAATATAAGTTACACTTAAAGCATAGTAAGTGCAGCTTAACTTACATAAATTTTAGCGAAAACCAAAAAATTATGCAGGCAGAACTCCAACCCGGGAGCTTCTATTTGTCAGAATCTCATATGCCCAGGGCTTTCTAAGCTAAGATACTTTGAAACCTAGAAGAAAAGACCTCAAAACCAACCTAAGGATTTAAGATAGAATTCAAAGAAAGTGTGAAGAGGAATGGGGGGATGAGTTGTTATTTATAGTTGATTTTTGACCAGGCATGCCGTTTTTTACGTAACTTTCTCATACGAGCTCCATTTTTTATGCTCTTTATTTCCACATGTATCTATAGAAGAATACTACAACTTTCATTTATACTCTGTCGGCTAATTATCAGTTTATTTTTAAAGTTATATTTTTAGAGGGCTTATCTGCTAGAACCCAAATAAAAATCATAACTCTTTTATACAAATTCTGTTCTTGACTGTATTTATACCGAAGAAATTGTATAGTGACTTCAACTTTCATTTAGGGTGTCTAGCGTAATAATAAACTGATTTTAATTCCAGTTTATGTGTTGACACAGATGAACTGAAACTTTAAAAAATCATAACTTCCTTATACGAAGTCAGATTTAGATGTTATTTATATATACGAGTTCACTTTTACGATTACTATGACTTTATTTTAGATTAATTAGACTAATAAGTAACCAATCTCTGATTCACTATTTACAACGCACTTTGCCATATAGGTTTAACACAAAACTTCAAGGGACCGTAACTTCGTCAAACGAAGTTAGATTTATGTGTTCCTTATATCCTCGAGATCATAATTATGACTACAACATATTTAGCTAATATTATTTATTATATCTTAAATGTATGTACCAAATGAGTAAGCGTTACACTGTCCATCTATTGATCATTTTAATATGCAACAACTTTTCCAAAATGCTTAGGGAAGACATGTCACTAAAATCAGGGTATAAATCGGTATTGAGATCCTAAAAAAACATCAAATTCTGGATCTATACCTCATTCCTCCTCATCTATATTTTCTTTATTTATATTTTGTTTTGCCATAACATCATTAACTACATAAAACATCTCATTAGTTACTCGAGTATTTATTCTTGGAGTCGAATTGTAGCCTAAATCTAAAGCAACATGTTTTCTCACCGCGATGATCCCACGTAGTATACGATTCTAGAAACCCACAATCATGTATGTGGGCATAAACCATATGAAACAACAGTTGATACATATTCACACACATTTTGCACAGACAACGCACTTTGCCTTCACAGTTGACATGTTTCTCAAAAATCTTCATAAAGTTATTAAGACCTTCCAAAAAATTTGAAGACATTTGGTTCTTCTCTCTAATCCAACTCTTATTGGTCGTCATTATTGTTTCATTATTAAAAATTACATTATATACATAGTTATTGAAAGTTAAATTATATTTGGGCTACAAAACATAAGTTAGAGTTTAAAGTTTACTCTACAAGAAGTAAAAGTTGGATGGAATGGATAGAGTATTCACAAGTATATAAAGAAATATATACTTGAGAAGTGAAAGTTGGATGGAATTGAGAGAGTATTTACAAGGGTAGGCTTCTAACCCTTGTTTTTGAATACCTTTTCTCATATGTGAATGTATATTACTTGATTATTTGTTTGAGAAAAATTCGGTAACATTTACCCTTAGCTCCCAAGTATATACATAAATATATACCTGATCAGCAAAGAAAAAATGACAACCAAATTTTTCTTAAACAAACAATCATGCAATACACATTCACATCCTAAATGAGATAAAATAGTCAAAAAAAAAAAAAAAAAAAAAAAAAAAAACAGTCCAGAAATGGGGACATCCCAAAATTAATCTCTAAATCAATTTTGGACGGATATTTCTAGGCTCTTGATGATTATACATAAGAGACTTAAACTTAAAATCAATGATTCAACGTCTTTTCATATTTCTGTTAATTATAGCATCAAACTTTTGCTTATTTTCTGTTATAGCATCGTACTTTTACTATTATAATACATAATATTATGGTTTAAATAATGTACCATTTAATTTTAATTTCTTATTAATTTCATCTTTTTGTTAATTATAGTCATACTTTTGCAGTTAGGTTTCTTTAATAGAAATGTACTTTTATTAGATTACACATAATAACATTGTATTTTAAATATATATATATATATATATATATATATATATATATATATATATATATATATATATTGTTTTTCTCTATTATAAATATGAAAAATAAGTGAAAAATGAAAGATTTAATAAGCAAACTAATAAAAGTATGTTGCAATTAATAACCTTTGCAGTAAGGCTCATTAGTTAGTTTGATAAAGCATTATATTTTCACTTCTTTTTCATATTTATATTATTTTTGTTTTTTCCTATTATAGCATTGTACTTTAAATATATATATTTTTTTCTATTATAACAATTTACTTTTGTTTTGTTTCAATTGCAACATTGTACTTTAATTAATCATATTACCTAATTAAGCTAAATTCATAATGATTACAATTAAGTCGTTAAAAATATTAAGCACTTTCAAACCATATTATCATGAAAATAAAAACATATTAAACACTTACCTATTAAGCATTTTATAATACAAACCAATAACAACTATTCATTAAGCATTCACTTACAAAACAAATTAAGCACTTATCATGAAAATAGAAACACGTTAAACACTTATCAATTAAGCACTTAATCAATTTAACACTTTATCAATTAATCACTAAGCACTTATCATGAAATTAAATAGAAACATTTTAAACACTAATCAATTAAGTACTTTTCCACTTCATCTTATATGTACTCAAACTAGTAAACCTAAACAACTAACACAATCTTACATATTATATATTTTATACATCCAAAACAACTGGTCAATATCAACAATTACATAATCAAAGATTCTAAATACATAAAACATCACCTAATCAAAGACAAAACTAAAATAAAAAGTTATAAACCTTACCTATTCTTCCTGTTATGGTGCCCGAAATTCGGTGGCGGGTTGTAGACGGTGGTCCTCCGGTGCTGGCCGGTGGTCACTGAAGAAACCTCAAATAAAAAATTAAATAAAAAAACTTGAAAAATCACAAAAAAAATACTTGTGGCCGACGATGAAGGAGAGTGGCTGGAACTCGATGTTGTCGTCGATGGTCCTCCGATGACTGCTTATCGGGAAATAAAGCAAAAAAACATGAAAATCTCAAAGTCGAACTGGAAAAAGAAAAGTGAAATTAGAAAATAGAAGTGAAAGAGGAGTTACTTGTAGTTGGCAGTGAAGGAGAGTGTTCGGAGGGTCGTCGGTGTAGAATCCATGGTGGAGAGATCGAGAGAGAATGAGTGTGGATTTGCAGCTGCAAATGAGGTGTCAACTGGCATGTTCCTTGAGATTAAACCCTATGTTGACAACATATCGTCGGTATTAGGTTAAAGTAAACAGCGCCATATCCTACTTGCAAATAAATAAAAAAATATTTGTTCCGACAACAAGTCGTCAGAATTGACAACATGCTGTTGGGATACTTTTCAACAAACGTCTTTTTTTTCTGCAAACATGAATTATAGATAAATATAAATTATATTTTCCGTAAACTAGGCATAGATTTTGAGAAAACTGTGTAACCCTTTTCATTTTCGCCTAAGCTATGACGGCGACATGGCATCGGCACAGATACCCAGGTCAAACAAATTTGGTCAAGCCTATACCGACAACATGTCGTCGGTATATCATACGTTGTCATGAGCGGAGCCAATAGGGGGGTTGTCGGATGCTTGGCCCCCCCTAATCTCTCAAATAAAGCATTAATTATAGCATAGTGAATAAATCCCCCGAATAGTTAGATGGCCTGCATCGACTATTACAAATTTTGTACTTTAGTAGTGTTCAACCCCTCTCATTCTTTCTTAAATTCTAGGGGTGAGCAAACACAAACCAAGAAACCGAGAAACTGATTAAAACCGACGAAACCGAAACCGAAAAAACCGAAACCGAAGCAAAACCGACGGTTAGGGTTTGAATTTTTTAAAAACCGAAAAATCGGGTTCGGTTTCGGATTTTACCCAGAAACCGACCCATCCAACCCAAGAAACCGACCCATACTTGATTGTTTTTTGGTTGTAATAGAATATTTCGGGTTTTGGTTGTAACTTGTAATAGATTATTTGTTGTAAGACTCATGTTTTTTGAAGTATTTAACTTAAATTTGGTGTTTTTTGAAGTATTTAACTTGTTGCTTCATTTATGGAAAATGGGTTAAAACCCAAAACCCATGGGTTTAAACCCAGAACCCGTGAATGTATGGGTTGAACCCGAGACACCGAAAAACCGCCCAAACCGACCTTAGAACCTGAGAAACCGAACCGACCAGAAACCGATCCTATTGAGTTCTAAAAACCAGAAACTGACCACTTATGGGTTGGGGTCCAAAACCGACCCAAACAGACCCATGCACAGCCCTATTAAATTCAATTACTATACAAAAAAAAAAAAAAGGTATGTCAATTATGTCTAAAATTAAGTCTCACATTTATTAACTAACCAACTAGGTTATACACGCATTTATTTTAATTGCTGAATTGCTTTGGTTTATTTATTTTAATTCATGTTTATAAATTGGTATCTTAATTGTAAATCCATATAGCTAGTAGTTTTTTTTTCCACACATAAAAGTTATATGAGATTTCTATTTTATGAAACAAAGACAAACACAATTAAGATAACTAATGGATGAAAATCGGTGTTTATAATCATTTGAAAACATTTTTTTTGACCGAAAATTGTTTAAAAAATTTAAAGATTGATTATCGCAAAAATCAATGTAGCCCATATCTAAATGATTTTTTTCTTTATCAGTTTTACAGACTAAATTATGTTATTTGGATATAAAAAGATTTTAATATCATATTACGATGTAAGCTCTCCTTATCCTAAAATCTCAACTCCGCCCCTGTACGTAGTAGCGACGATATGTGTCATAGGCATAGATGTCGTGAGTATAGGGGTCTTTTCTTGTAGTATTGGTACCACTAATGCCGAAGCTACATGGTAACAATCCTTTTCTTAGTATTGCTAGCTACCTTAGGACAAGGTCATAGTCGAAGGGTAATACAATGTTGTGGACATCGACACTCAAGCATGCCAAGTTGTTGAGAGCCGGCCCAAAAGGAACCAGATATTGCCAGCCCGCTACCAGAATTAGCCCAACGATAGTTGGATAAATCAAAGGGGCGTTGCTGTCTAGTAGTCTTCATCCCTCATGAATTCTTGTTTCATGGCCATCATCTTCCTTTTTCTTAGGATAGTTGCTTAAAATTAGGATGTATAGTTTTTTACTTTTTTTCGTTTTCTTTTAAACCCTTGTTTCATGACCATCATCTTTGATATATCAGATAATTTGTTCCAAGTGTTCTCGTCTTCTTCCTTCTGTGGATCCGACAAAGCAACTCAAAAGAGAAAAAAGGATTGGTAGTTACTTCACATTCGTTACAAGTTCAAAGTACTACTGTACAAATTATAATTCACTTCATTACATAATTTATTTTTAATATAAATTGATACATAGCACTTACTTAAAACTACATAAAAAGGAAAGTTTATGTTAAATGGATTATATGGAACATTTTTTGCCAGAGTCCCACTCCTGTGCACATCAAAATGCGATTAAAGACTATCATAATTCGTGTACGAAGAAGTATTATAAGGTTGTTTATTACATTAATTCGAATTAATAAAACATATACTATCAACTAGAATCAAGAAGATAATGCTGTTAATGTATACTTATTTTGTTCATTACAAAATAAAGAAGACAAAAAGTTTGAACTTCAATATTTGGTAGGGGCTGCGCGAACGCAAGCCCCCTCTGTCACAAATTATGATGTAGGTTCGACCACTTGGGCCGACCTTAAAGCAGCACCCCTTCAAAGTGCAATGAAAGTCACTACTCTAGGCCATGATCCATCTTGACCAACCATTGACCCCATCCAGGTAAGTATCTAATCCAATTGTCTAGCTTCCGTTTTATACAGCTCCCTCTCCCTTTCAATTTATTCTTTTTGCCGATGTGGGAGCACACCAAAGTACAAGCCAAAACGCATTAATACTTTTCAAACCATGATACATTATACTTTTCATTTAGTAAAAAAATAATAAGCTTTGATAAACACGACAAGCTTTTCTTTTATAAAGCCTAGTATAAGCCAAGATAATGATAGGTGTGTATATCCTAGGACCTAGGGACTATAATTTTAAGTTTTTTTCGTAAATGAGAATCTTTTTTCTATTTTTTCATTTGGAGAGGTCATTAATGTGTGATTTCAACACATCATTGGAAGCATACAAAAGAAAACATTGAACTAGTATATGAGATGGGTATGGAATGAGCCATTGAACTTGGAGCATAGACTCTTTGACGTTTGATGAGTGTGTACTTAGTTGAGTCCATGCAATAAGAAATTTTAAGATATTAACCAAATTTTCAAATATATAAGTCGATACTTTTTGTAATTTGAACATCAAAGAAATGAAGAAGAAACAAAAATTCTCATCATTACTGAATAGAAAATACATCAGGAAATATATACAACAGTTAAGATGCACCATGACTACTAACATGCACCTTGACCAACTTAACTAACTATCTAAACACGACACAATTTTATTTCAACAACTAACTGACTTATATCCCAAGATCCCCCCTCAAGATGGAGGCTTAAAAATGTTTTTAAGCGACATCTTGGATAATAAAGGTGCCATTTTTTAGTATGGTAGAGGCTTGGTAAATAAATCTGCTATCTGATGTGTTGTATGAATGGGCATGAGTTTAATGGTTTTGTCAATGATCTTGTCCCTGATGAAGTGGCAATCTATTTCGATATGCTTAGTCCTTTCATGAAATATAGGATTAACAGCCAATTGCATTGCAGAATAGTTATCACAGAAAACCAAAGTTGGCTTATCAGATTGCACACCAAAATCCTTAAGCAATTGTCTTAACCAAATTATTTCACTAGTAACTGATCCAATTGCTCTATATTCTGCTTCATTTGAGCTTCTGGAAACTGTAGTTTGTTTCTTTGACTTCCAAGAGATTAAGGAATCTCCAAGGAAAACACAAAATCATGTAACTGATCTTCGAGTATCAATACATCCAGCCCAGTCTGAATCACTAAAGGCTTTAAGTTGTAAAGATGATTTTGATGAAAGAAATAATCCTTGACCAGGATTTCCTTTTAAAAATCGTAACAAATGTTGAGCAGCCTGCCAATGTGGAACTTTTGGTGCAGAAATGAATTGACTTAACCGATGCACAACATAAATAATATATGGGCGTGTAATGGTTAAATATAGAAGACGTCCAATGAGTCTCCTATATTGAGAAGGATCCGATAATAATTCTCCATCAAAAGAAGACATCTTGTGTCTGGGATCCATTGGATGAGATACGGGTTTGGATGCTAACATTCCGGCATCTTGAAGAAGATCTAGAACATATTGTCTTTGAGACACAACAATACCTTCAGGAGATCTTGCAATCTCTAAGCCCAAAAAGTGTTTAAGTGTTCCCAAGTCTTTAAGACGAAATTGAGTACTTAAACTTTCTTTAAGTTTATTGATAACATCTAAAGAGGAACCAGTAATCACAATATCGTCCACATAAACTAATAAAGCCACAAAATTGTCATTGTTTCCTTTTGTAAATAAGGAAAATTTAGATTGAGACCGTTTAAAGCCCAAGGATTTGAGAAAAATGGAGAATTTTGCATACCATTGCCTTGAAGCTTGACGTAAACCATATAATGACTTTTCCAATTTACATGCATATTTGACTGTAGAATTTCCTGTAAAAGGGTGAGAATAATCTTGGGGTATTTGCATGTAAACTTCTTCTTCTAATTCTCCATTTAAAAACGCATTATTGACATCCAATTGTATTAAAGGCCACGATTTTTGAGCTGCAATTGTCAATAAAAGTTTAACTGTAACGAGTTTTGCTACAGGGGAATATGTATCCAAAAAATCAACTCCTTCTTGCTGATTATACCCTTTTGCTACCAAGCGTGCCTTATATCTCTCTATAGAACCATTTGCTTTCCTTTTGATTTTGAAAACCCACTTACAACCCAAAGGCTTTCTGTCATCTGGTAGAGGTACAATAGTCCATGTATTGTTGAGTTCTAAAGCTTGTAATTCCTCATCCATTGCTAATTTCCATTATGGGGATTCAATGGCTTCTTTGAAAGATGTTGGCTCAACTTGAGTTGATATTGCATAAACATATGCTTGATAAGAAGGTGAAAGCTGTGAATAAGACAACACATCGGATAAAGGGTATTTTGGTAATTTCTGGAACCAAATTTACCAGATTGCAATGGTAATCTCTAAGGTATGTGGGTTAAATTCGTTGTCTTTGAGGTCTTTGGGTGACATTTTCTTGAAAAACAACTTCATCTTGATCATAATCATCATGAGGATTTGTTTGTTGAAGAATTATTTGAGAAGGTTCAATGTGAATTGGTTCAGGAATAGATTCAACCACAATTGGTTCAGGTAGAGTATGGGAAATAAATGGATTAATATGAGGATTGGATTATGAATTCTTGAAAGGAAAAATTTCTTCATGAAAAATGACATCTTTGGAAACAAAAATTTGTTTTGTTTCTATGTCAAGTAATCTGTAAGCCTTCATTCCTTGTGGATACCCAACAAACACACAAGCTCTTGCTCTAGGATCAAACTTTTGTCTTTTGGAAGGTAAAGTAGATGCAAAAGCCAAACAACCAAAAGTTCTAAGATGAAAATATGAAGGTTCTTCTTTGTATAATTTTGCATAAGGAGAGATGTTGTTCAAAGATCTGGATGGTGTTCTATTTATTAGAAAAGTTGTTGTTGATACACATTCAGACCAATATATTGAAGGTATATGAGCTTGGTAAAATAAGGCGCTTGCAACATTCAATAAATGTCGATGTTTCCTCTCCACAACAGAGTTTTGTTGTGGTCTTTCAACACAAGAAAATTGGTGTAACACTCCATGTTATTGAAAAAATTCTGTAAACTGAAGTTCTTTTGCATTATCCGATCTAAAAGCTTTAACATGAACATCAAATTGCTTGAATCTCATTTTAAAGAACTGATGAACAACAATCTGAGCTTCAGATTTGTTTCTAATCAAATATATCCATGTGAAACGAGTATAATCATCTACAATAGTAATGAAGTACCTATAAACTTGATGAGAATTGATATGATAAGGCCCCCAAATATCACAATGAATCAATTGGAAAGGCTTGTCACACATATTGTTCTCAGAAACAAAGGGTAAACGTTTTTGTTTAGCTAATGGACATATACAACAATTGTTTGTATTACGATCCTTATTCAAAAGTAAAACACTATCAAGAGACTTGATTTTATGAGCTGATGGATGACCCAATCTGTCGTGCCATCTTTGAAAAGTAACAGCAGCATTTACTCTAATTGAAGTAGTTTGTTCCTGTAGTATGTATAATCCAGCTTCAACATTACCCTTGCCAATCACATTCTTGCTCTTGATCTGTCGAATCATAGCATGGTTATAGTATAATTCTACCATTAAATCATTATCATGTTCTATTAACATAGTAACATAAATTAGATTTAATTCGAATTGGGGAACAAATAACACCTCCTTTAAGAATAACTTCTCATTCACCTTTATATCTCCGATTTGATGAACTTGTATAAAAGACTGATTTGGTAACCGTATTCTAGTGTTGGATATTTCTTTAATGTTTGTAAACAATTCAAGATTGTTACAAACATGTTTGGTAGCTCCAGAATCCAAAACCCAAACATTTGATTGGAAAAATCCAGAACTAAGAGATAAGACATAAAGATTACCTGAATAGAATGAGAAGTAGTAATAGCATTCACTGAATCAAGTTGACCAGAAAGAAGAGCTATGAGTTGTTGACATTGATCATTTGTTAATCCTGTAACGACTTCATTTACAGGAGAAGAAGCCACTTGAACATTTTGAGTTTCCGTTATTACATTAACACAATTCTCACTGTTGTAAGAGGCTCTGTGATTTTGTGTTTTGTATCCAGGAGGAAATCCATGTAAACGATAGCATTTATCTTGAGTGTGTCCAGTTCGTTTACAATATGTGCAATAAGGAGAATCTTTCTTGACATTCTTGAAATTGGAGAATTGATTTGGAGCAGTCTGATTGTTTTGATTTGCTCGAATATTGAATGCCAAAACTGGTTCAGTAGAAGAATTTGCACCAATGTCTCTTTGTCTTTCTTCTTGAATTAACAGTGAAAAAATACGATTCACTGATGGAATTGGATCCATCAACAAGATCTGACTTATATCCCAAGAATACTTGATTGAAAACAAAATTGTGTGAATAGTGAGTTCTTTTCTTACAACCAAATTTTCACTTATTTGTAAATATTAAAACTGTAAAATAAAAATTGAAATTATTTACAATTTATGGAAGGTATTGACGTCTTTTGGCTTTGCTATTGAATTGATATGCTCGTCTTAGGTTATCATATTGTGTTGAATGGTCATATATTCCCTCTTTTCTTGTAGACATTTATGAAAGTAAGCAAACTTCCATGTACACCTCTCGTCCTCTCCTCTCCAGTTCTATAACTAGGCTTCCTAGAAGGAAGAAAAGAGTAAAAAAAAGTAATTAAAGGACCACTTTAGGCTTATGTCTATCATGTACAAGTGAAGCTCGATAACAGTAAATTATCATTTTATCTTTCTCTTTACAGGTGATGTTGAATAAAAAATATGACTTTATTTTTTGACGGAATGAGGGTAAGGGTTTGTTTCTTTTGGAATTAATGAGCGTAATGGGTTAAATTATTAATATGGACATCTATATATAGTTGTTTTCTTCTTTACTTAATCCTAAGATAATGACTTGATGGGTTAAGTGGAAAAAACATGGCTTAATGTATTTAGACATTAACCTTTTCCCTAGTTTTCCTTTATTTTTTTCTTCCATAATGGTTTTTGATCCTTTTGACCTTGTTCTTGATCCAATGTGGAGACTGTGTATGTTCGTTATACCCTTCATGAATCGTTTAGGAATAACCAATTCAAGGGTTGGTTGGAGTATCCACAGGGGGGTTGACTATTACCAATCCAGGTATGGAGTTATGAAGGTGTGGCCAGAGCGCATATTGTGTTTTTTGGGTTGTACTTTTTGACAGCTATCTGGCATTGGATGTATTAGGATCTAGAAATATTTTCTGATAAATGTATAGGAAAACCTTCTTTGGATTTCCCAAGATCTTTGGAATACATTTATTTATTGCAGGTGTGGCTTGCTTTTGTTTTGGTGCATATGTAACAGGTTTGTATGGTCCTGGCATATGGGTGTCCGATGGACTAACAGGAAAAATACAAGCTGTAAATCCATTGTGGGGCGTGGAGCGTTTTGATCCTTTTGTTCCGGGAGGAATAGTCTCTCATCATATTGCGGCAACATGTTGTCGTCATAATTGATGAATATTATGCAATTTGTGTTTTTATTTATTGCTAAATGCTCATTTGGGTTTATTTAGACGATTAATTCAGTTAAAAAATCAATAAACTTTATGCATACAACACTTTATATGGACAAAAGAAACAAATCTTATGTATATCACACACTTTATCTAGACAAAATAAACAAAAATTATGTATACAACATTTTATGTATATCATTACCCATTTAGCTACTTTATCCATGCATAACTTAGTACGAAAAAAACGAACAACCCCAAAATTGACCAAATTGATTTGGAATTAAAATAACACTTTTGGAGTAGATGTGAGTAAATGATTGTTTTACCTTTCTATATATAAATGATGTTAAATAAAAAAAAAAACCTTTTGTATGGAAACCGTTATAAAATAACATTGTGAATGCCAAGGTGTTGAAAACTCTCAAGACACTTACCTAGTAGTGTAAGCCTCGCGTAGCGTGGTGACTGAATTAAGTGTGATGAAAAAAGCATCATATCGGGCTAGATTTATCGTGTCTGGGTTTGAATCTACATACCATATCATTCATGTATCTACCATATATGCTAACTAAATAATATATCTAGAGTTATTTCAATGATGAGGATGATGGCACGTCTTTTGCATAGACATAAAAAAATCCATCCCATCTCACATTTTTTTGCTGGAAAATTACACATTTTGTCGTGCTAACATCGGTCTCGGTCGTAATATTATATAATATTTTAGGGGTATTTGAGTATGATTTGTGTGTCGATGGATAAAAACGTTTAGGGCATCAAGGTTATTTAAGTAGATGATATAATCATTATATTTTGTTTATTTAGATCTTCGTTTGTGTTTGTATGCAGGAGCGGTCCTACAGTGGGGGCAATGGGGGCAATTGCCCCCACAACAAAAAAAAAATTCATTAAAAAATAGTTATTTTTTTTAAATTATATTTTAACCCTTCAAAATTATATAGTTTTACTCATCAAAAAAATTTGCCCCCCTTAAAAAGTTATAAATTTTTTTTGCTCCCTCTTTGAAAAATTCTTGGGTCCGCCCCTGTTTGTATGTATAAAAATGTTTATCGAGATCTTAAAATTTCTAGCCCTAGAAGATAATTAGGGAGGAGGAGGGGATTGTAAGAGACAATTGGGGAAATGGTTGTTGATTGATACTTAAAAATGGTTAGGAACTAAGAAAACGACAAATAAGACAAATAAGTAGAAAATGGTAATTTTACACTTATTTGATGAGTGATATGTAATGAAATTAGATCAAAGAACCACATTGCAAGACAAAGAAACTATTTGTATCAAAATTTTTAAAGACAAAACTTCATAAATGGTCCATATGGTTTTATAATATATGGGATATAGTCCTTAACTTTATAAAACCACATAGAAGGTCTACGTGGTTTTCAATTTCTATCGTGGTTGGTCCCTCATCCATCTAAAAAGACTTATTTACCCTTTTTAATTTATTTTATCTTTTTCTTTTTGATTAATTAGAATTTATATTAATTATTATATAGTTATTTAAAAAGAAAATGCCTATAACTTATTACCACAATTGTAAACCACCACTACAACCAAAGTCCAGCACCATTACCACCCCAATCCACCACCAGCAGCACCACCGCCAACCACTACCACTCGTCCCCAACACCAGTTAAGATGGAAAGATATCATACCTAGGGCTCCCATAATAACAAAAATAATTTTCAGATGTAAATCGTTCAAGAAACACAACATAAATGAAAATACATAAATGTTGGGAGGGAATTAGGATTAGAACAAGCTCCGTTTTGAGAAATCACAACTCCCTTGACTTGAGAAATCACAAAATAAATGAGATTATATAAATGTTATGCCTAAGAAATCACAATTTCCTGAAACTTACCTTTCTTTTGATAATAATTATTAAGAGCAAAACAACAATGATCCTTGACTGTAGTAGGACTAGAACCACAACATCGTGATTTTCACCCAATTTTTTATTTAAAACATTTATTTAACCAAAATACGTTAGCGAAAGTCTTATTTTGAATTTTATGAAAACATCACCAATTTTACTTTACTACCAAACCTAATCCTTCATCAAAATCAAAGTTCATAAAACCAACTAAAAACAAGTTCTCAAAAACCAAGTGTAATGAAAACTCAACGACGTGACCAAATTGATATCATTACTAAAAATAAACTAAATATAACTACACAAGATTCCTCATCGTCACAAGGCCATCACTTTATTCTACATGTACCAATTTAAGGGAAAGAACAAACAAATAAACAAGTGTCAGCATACGCTAAGTGAGTCAATCATAAGTACATTGTTATGGAATGTACATATCCCAAATGGGTCAAACAAAACATCATATAAACATGCATCCAATCAATCACATAGCATGGAATCAAATATATCCTATAATTAACACAATAATGCTCAAATAATATTATTATTCTTTAGAGATTTTACATTTAGTTACTCTTCACTAATCATCTTTGTAAATAGTTATTACTTCATCGGTAACAATTACTTTCTTCTTAATCACCTTTGTAATTGTTGTTATAACACATCATATTTATGGGTTTATATACTCATTAGTGACCCCAAGGTAAGCATCTCATTCGCTACTAACATGACCGACACAACCCAACACACTAAGTGAGGCGCGACTCTCACCCGTAACATTGCCCCCGGTTGTTGTTGCATTCACTACTCCAACATTACGTATACAAGTACACATGTTGTTGTTAAGGATCTATACAAGTGGTGCCACTTACATCATGTTACACATCCTAAATCCCATGTGGTGTTTTCGCAAATGTTCCATCAATCGTCAACACTACTCCAGTCCTAGAAACCATGGACCATGCCCCGAGTGGTTCTAGAAGAACCACTCGCTAACAGTGTTGGTTTAAGCTCTTGTCCTATAGATATCTTTCAACCTACTAGGTCATAATATAATCCTAATAGGGTACACACCTACGTCTAGGTTGCTACCCTCGTCCCTTTAAGTGTATTCCCCATTTTAATTAATAAGTTATTAATCCGTTAGATAAGGTAATCACACATCTAACGTCCCTAAGTAATCATGCATAATTATTATCATCTTTTGAGAGCATATTACTTCTCAAGTTGTTCATTATGTAGATATATGAATTGGTTATTACAAGTTATCCATTTTAAATCAACATACAATATCATCCACATATAATCATTGCATCATTATGACATATCACATCACTAGCATGCTTGTTCTAAACATAGACAAATATTTCCAATAGATTATATCATGCATACATCACATACAAATAACACAAAACCGTCTTTTTATCATGGACCTAACACACATCTCACGTTAAAAACAAGAATGTCGCATATAATGCATCCTAAATTCTCATATACAGAAAAAGAACCATCATTACCAGTAGCATATTATACAAAATAGGGATACATGCAACATATATAATGTAGGATTATTCCAATCCATCTAAGATATGGAATTCCCTAACGAAGTACTTAAATTCCACTAATATTAACTCACATTTGTCAAAAACCTCCATTTCCACACTTCAAATCTTGAAAGTACTTGCGGTATCACAATCCACCTAATACAACACAAAAAGTATATTAATAGATGCTTTCAAGGTTAAAAATGGTTATTCTGTATCCTAAACATATAGACGAATTACTAGACTAAAGTTCCAGATTTTGACCTAAAAAAGCAACATGTTCAAGGCCATCTTAACACAACCAAATCCTACAAAAGTTACAATCTTTTTCCATTTTCCAGTAGCTTAGACTTTTAGCTTTCCATTAACTAATTGTTCAGATTTTCCATTTTGTTGAGTCGTATCTAGAGATGAGAATCATAAATGAATACCATTTGAATCATATAGAGTTCAAAATTGAGCATTGTTAAACTCTCCACCACTATCACATTGAAATGTTTGAATGTCACAAACTCACAATGAAATTGATTTGTGAAATACTTGTAAAATTGAACGATTTTAGAGAAAAGGTCAAATTTATGACTAATAGGATACATCCAAATAGGTGTGAGTGTGGTGCAGTTCGGTGCGGTTATTGGCCAAAACCTCACCACTAACCACAAATGCAGTTAATCCATTTTCAAAACTCTTGATGCGGTTATTTTTGCGGTGCGGTTTTGTTTTTTTTTTCGGTTATTAACCACATGGATTTGGTGCGGTTATTTTGTGTGGTTTTTAACCGTAGTTTAGAGTTCAAAAGGTTTTAAGAGTTCAAACATATTACTTGGAATAATAAAAAAACCATAAGATATAAGACAATTAACTTAAAACACAAACAACTAATATATTAAAAACATCAAATCACTAGTAATTAACAATAAATATCTTAAAATTATCAAATTTCACCATTTTGCAAAGTTCTACACAATAAAAGATCTAAACTTTTGTCTAAATCAACATCTTTGTCTTCTAGAATTTTATCGTTCTTTCATCCATGAAACTTGTCTTATTTTTAATTTTTAATATATTAATAATTAACAAAAAAATTGTATATAATATATGCGGTGCGGTGCCGTTTTTAAAAACTTATAACCGCACCTAACCACAAATTTGCGGTTTTTGAAAAACAGAAAACCACACCATCGGTTTTTATTGTGATTGCGGTTTATCGGTTGCGGTTTTTGCGGTTAATTTTAATTGTGATGCGGTTTTTGCTCACCCCTACATCCATAAAAAATAAGAGGACTGGTCAAGGAACAAAACATAGTATTTAAAACTAGTAACACTTAATAACAATGAATTCCGTATATCCAAGTGAATTATTTGAAACAGAAAAGATGCAATAGTATTAGATAAAGTAACATGCACGCTAACATGTTTTCCTTACTTACACACTTGACGAAAACTAGAGACTTTTGAGTTGTTACATGGAATCAAAATATCATTAAGTGGAGTTTTTAAAAAACTTGATGATCAGGATGTCTGAATCATTGATGCCAAAGAGACAAGAGTAATATTACATGAGGTAGTAACATAAATTTTAGATCTATCACTAACGAATACCTAAGGATTAATATAATGATTATTAATAATATAATTGAGTATACATGCACCAAAATGAAGATGAGAAATGACATATGAATCTTGTACCACATGTAGTTGTTTAGATCATCAAACGGCATGGAGTTGCACATTTTTGGAAGACAAGTAGCCAAATATTGAGACTCTTGTTGCAATGTACTATTGAGCTAGGTCCAAAAGGAGAAGGAGTAGATTGGGATGAGTAGTTCTATCATATCCCGTGTTGGTTGGGCTGAAAACCAAGAGGAAAAGGTGTGTCTGATGGTTGACACATATGTCGAGCCACTGGTTTGTGGGTAGGACTAACAACGTGGGAGGCAACAAGTCTATTGAGGATGGAAACAAGACCATACGAGGTGCGATAGAGATGGGTTAATGACCCATGTCTTGTGGCGAAGACTCAACAGTTTGAGAAAAAATGGGTTATCCCCATCCAATGAGGGTCGTAGGCCAACAGCCAGGGCAAGAGAGAAGGAAAGTATAAATTTGAAGCAGGCAGAGATTTACTTCTATTATACTTTGTTATATATATATATATATATATATATATATATATATATATATATATATATATATATATATATATATATTAAATTCATGGGATAAGTATGACTATTGAATAATATATGTAGATATTACATTCATGGGATAAGTATGACATGGGTCTACATACATAAATAGAAATTAGGCTCAATACACTTTACATAGTAAATAATACACTAACATCCCCACATGCCACTTCAGTTAGCTTCACGAATTCTTAGGCCTCACATGCTACTATTTCTGTTGGTGCAAGAATATTCTCGCATCACTGACTCACTGTCCCAGTTACTGACCTCCTACAATTTCTAAAATTCTAGTGGATACCAAATGTTGCGACAACCTTCACTCACCTCAAGGATTCCATGACTAACGTTCTGATGCTCTATCTTCCTGACTTTACCAAATGGGTTGACATCACGGCTAATGCCTCAGGCTCGACCATTGGAGTCGTGCTATTCAAAGGGAACCATCTAATTTCTTATTTAAACAAGAAAACAACCCTCATATTATCGTTTTTTTCCTATGCCCGAGAGCTCTATATTATCATTGATTCCATTCGTAAATGGTGTCAGTACCTACTTAATCATTGCTTCTGAGTGTACGATAAAACTATAGTCTTTTTCATTCGCTTACAAATGGCAGACAAGCACATGACCACTATAAATGGATCTTAAAACTAATCAGTTAAGACTTTGATATCCTCTACATGTAGGGTTGACCCTGAGATTTAGGAGACCTCTGCGATTTAACAAAAAATAGTCCCAAAATTTTGAAAGATCTTAAATTTAAGCAAAAAAATTATAAATTTTAATTTTCTATTGCAAATACATAAAATTAAAATTCCATTCAAAATAATACAAAAAAGTTGGATTCTACTTGACAACAACCATCCTCCTAATATTTGTTGAAATAAACTTTTCAATAACATCTTCATAAGTAACTTTATCCAACATGTTATGCTCAATCGTCATCAAAGCCAATCCATTAAGTCGTTCTTGAGTCATTGTAGATCTTAAGTAGGAGTTCAAAATCTTCAATTTTGAAAAACTCCGTTCTATATATGCAACATTAATAGGAATATTTAACATTATTCTATACGCATTAGATGTAATAGGAAAACAACCAACACGTTTAAAAAAAATTAGAATATCAATTATTGTCATTTTTTCCTCAGGCAAGAGATTTTAAAGTAATTTTAATTCAACATATAAGTCATTTCCATCAATATCTGATTGTTCATCATTTCTGAGTGAAGTTTCAAGAGACTTACAACAAGACTTAAAGGTTATATCCAGTGGCGAGTCTAGACAACAACCTACATGGGTCACTATTTAAGTGAACTCGATAGAAATGACATAGCTAAAAAAATACTAATAATGGGTCGATTCATATAAGCAGTTTTTTTTAAGATATTAATTGTACGCGGAGAGTTCTAATATCTTGATACATATCCACAATCGTATCATTACTAATATTATCTAAAACACTTTTTCAATTTATGTCACTAAAATATCCACTAAGTTGGGAAATGAAAACAATCAAATAAAACTATATTAATTTCACGATTGATTGAATCAAAGACAATCCATATTAAAACATACCATATAAAGTGATGAAACCTACCACACAAAACCTATTGTTCATAAGTCAAAATAGATGTTCTTATCATTGGCGCCAACATTAGAGATTACATAATAAATTGATTATGTCTTGAACTTTTGATTTTATTATATTTCTTCGTAACTATGAAGAAGATTAGAAGAAGTGTAAAACCGTAGAAGGCAATCATTATCAATCACAAGTTCACAGTTGAGAATCTTCAAAGTTAAAATTTGATGTGAAGAAGAAAGCAATGTGGATTGCGGTCAATAGGAGTGACTTCTGTCTTCGGCCGTTCCTTACGATTTGTGTGATTGCGTCATGTGTATTTGTTAGAAACGAACGGACAATTCACATTCAGTTTGTATTTTTTTTTTCTTTATTTAATTTTAAAAGGTATTGGGTTAATTTTTGGTGGACATTATTTGAAATAAACTAAAATTAGACCATTGAAATATAAAAGATGGTCTAAAAGTCCATGACAAATAAATTAAGGTGAGTCATCTACAAATTTCAAGATAGGTCCTAAATTTTTTTATTAATTACTTGTAACACAATTTTTTTTGTTTAGGTGGGTCAAGTGACCCACCTTCAATTGCAATAGCCTCACCACTGGTTATATCATCTAATGAAACTATTTTTTCTGGATTAAACAAAAAATTAAATATTTATCATATTGTTGATATTGTTCAAGCCTTGTAGTTAAAGAAGTAATTGTTTGATCAACAATATAATTAAAATATTTAACCCTGAATTTCTCTTGGGCGGATTGTGAAAAACTACAAGTCGTATCGTTTAGAATCTTATCAAAATGTTTTTTTATTTTAGGTTCATGTTTTTTTAGAAAATATTGGATCAAATCCCATTTCTAAGGCATTTTTTTGCAGTTTGTAAAACATTTAAAAAACATTTTTCTCTATATTTCTTAAAAAACGAATCATCCCTTTTATTTTTCCATAGCAACATCAATAAGCATATCTTTTGATTGTAGTTGTTTGCTAATTAAATTATCAATATTTAACATTTCATACCAAATTACTAATTCCAATATAAACTCAAAGTTGCCAAGTTCATTTTTGCTAAGGATTTAGATTCGCTTGTTATTTTTGGATCATTATCATTTTTGGCTACTTGAAGTAAAGTTTTTTGTATATCAAAAATTTGAAATCTTGTACTTTAACACTATCAACACGACTCTCCCAACGAGTGGCTACCCTTTTCACATTATCTTTTAAAAAATTTCATCTCTTAGCGGAATATGCGAAATTGAATAGATAATGTTGTATTGTTCCAAAAAAAAAACTTTAGCTTTATCACAGGTATTAGTCATATCACACATTGTTAAGTTCAAACTATGACAACCACAAGGAGTATATATCTAAAAAAAATTTTGCACTCCTTGATGTTTTTCTTTAATATATGATCCATTATTATAATGTTGTCCACGTACACTATTAATCATGATCAAGCAAATTCAATTTATTTGTAAAACATCAAAAAGTCATTGGCCAGTTGTATCATTTACATTTAAAAACCCTAAAAAAGGATTCTTCCATGCAAACAACATTTGACAAGACATCCACATATCTTAAAATAATAGTCTTGTTCTTGGTGACTTATATCGAGAGTACAATAAAGTATTATAGAAAAATATTTTGTATTATTTTTGTCTTTTTAATGATCATAGACTTTATTTCTGAAGAAATCAAACGTATTAATTCATTTTGTATCCTATGCCCAAGATAATGTTTATGAAAACCAATTTCATTTGTAATACATTGTATATGGTCATAAGAAACAATATCAAATTCAACCAACATTTCAAATAAGCCTAAGAAATTTCCATTGTTATCTTCATAAAATTTCTCATTAGTACGACGAAAAGCTAGACTATGTTTAGCAAGAAATTTCAGAATAAAGATAATTCTCAACAAAACTTGTCTCCAATGAACCTTTTCTTTTTCTAATTGTTTTTTGTCGCATTATCAATAGTTTGATTTTTTTGTAATCTTAAATGCAAATCATACCAAGTATTTATATTTTTAACATGTTACATACTAGTTTCATGCTCTTTAATTCTAGTGTTAAGATGTATCCAATCCCTAAAACCTTCATTTGCTAATTGGTCATTTTCACACCCTTTCTGACATATTTTACAACAAATACAAAAAAATTATCAATTTCTTTAGAATAAATAAGTCAGTCTCTATCACATTTTCTCCCCATTTGGTAAACTTTTAGTATAATATGTTGCAGAAAGTCTTCTTAAATATTTATCTTTATGACCTTTTATAATGGATAAATCTATTTTAGGACCTTTCAATGCTAAAATATTTATCAAGTTAGAATCAAGAGCATCCTAATTTCTTGGATCGAATATATCAAAAGTGTGAAAATCAACATTAGGATTATCATTAACATCAACATTATCATTGACATCAACATCAACATTATCATTATGATTAACATCAACACCAACATTATCATTATCATCAAGATTAGCTTCATTAACCTTTTGTGTTTCATTTTCCAAAAAGTTTTGTGTTTTTTTTGTTATAAAATTATCCATAGATTCCGCTTGAGTTTTATTATCTTCTTATATTTTTTGTTTCTTCTTATGTTTTTCAAATCCAGATGCATATTTTTTTTATTCTAGTAGACATCGTAAATTATAGAAATGAAAGATATGACCTCATTTGCAACATGCAATTTGTAGATTTCTTCTTGGTTCAAAATTTCCACACTTCAAATCACCAAGAGAAGGAATTAAAACTACAAAAAAAATCAGAATCCAAATCAGAAATCCAATATCACATAAAAAAATAATAATAATAAAGAAATCACATCAGATAAGAAAAGAACAAGTGTATCATTATCAGGGAAAAAAAGAACAATGATATCATATCGTACATCTATAAATTACCTTATGATTTTTGACACTTCAAATCAGAAAACAATGTTATGCTTCTAAAAAAATCAGAAAATCTGCAATTTGAGATCAAAATTGTAGCATCCCAAAATAAGGTATGTGATGTATTCTTGAATCTTTCCATAAAGGGTCAAAATTAGTCCTTAAAAATGAAAAGTTGGCAAGCGTAGTACGTGGGGCGTACACATGGGTACGCACAGTGTACTCATGTGTCATGCATTATTGAAAAGGACCACCTAGTATGTTGGGCGTACTCATGGGTACGTTGGGCTTACTAGGCTCAAATGTAAAACCCTAATTTTGAGTTATTCCCTATATAAAGAACATTATGGTCTCATTCTATCCATCCTTATCAGCCTCCAACCCTCTCTAAAACCTAATCTCGTGTGTGTGCCTTGTGTGGGTCTATTTGCAAGTTTTAAGTATTTCTTGGCCCTTGCAGTTGAAGAAGGAGGTTGGAGAAGAAAGAGATCTATAAACTTCCCACCTTTGTGCATCATTTTCAGGTATAAAGCTTATACCTTGACTATTGTTCTTCTAAATCTCCTTAGTTTAAGATCTATGAGCTTAAGTCCCCTAAATTTGCACCTTTTTGAGTTCGAGACACTCCAGAGAGTTTAAGTTGTCCTTTCATGCATCTTAAGGCACCTATATTGGTAAAAATGCTTGCTTGATCTTTTCTTTAAACTCAAGCATAAGTAATGTGGTTTGGAATGAATGAAATGATGTTTTAGCCTCTCATAGCCATGCAAAGGATTAAAGACCACGACTTTTTGGATTAAGGGATTCTAAAATAAGTTAGATTTGTAGTTGGGAAGATTGTCTTAACGGACTAAGACATAAAAATGGTGGATTTGATGGTTCATGGAGTACGTCGTGCGTACTCCTAGCTACGCGCAACGTAGCCTGGCTCCACCCCGTTGCACACTAATCTTGTTGTACGCCTAGCGTTAGGAGTGGTATGTCCATCGTACTCATTGAGTGTTGACTTTCTGTTGACTTTCATTGACATTGACCTTTGGTCAAATTTTAGGGTATTTGGGCCGAGGGAAGAGCAAAATAGTCATTATTAACCTTAGTGGATTTAACCTTAGATTTCAGACTTGTGAGTAGTTGTAGACCTTAATTATTAATTAGGGTTAATTATTTTGTTCGCGTGGCGGAGTCTAGATCCGGCAGTTCAGGTGATAGGTTTTTCGTGTCATCAGTATCAGGTGAGTCTCCTCACTCATTCTCACTGGTGTGGCAGAATAGTTGTATCTGAGATGACTAGTTGGGTCTTGTTGCTTTTACTATGTATTGCTGATTATATGTGATTGAGACAACTGATAGTCTCTAGGGTGGCTGACAACCCATCGAGCATGCTGTTAGCTCATTGGGACTGCTGATAGTTCCTTGAATTGTTGATAATCCATAGTTGTTTATTTTATTCTGTGTTGTTGGTGGTATTTTGGGGAACTCGGTAAGCTTTATGCTTATAGTTGTTGATTATATGTGGCACGTACTTCTAAGGACCGCGGGAAACCAAAGGTCTGATTATACACACTCGCTGAGATGTTTGTTGCTGGGACGGATTTGAAGTCTGATATCGTGGAAATGAATTTTTTGAATAATTATGTATTGTAAAGTTGTTTTGTGAAATCCTGGTTTGAGGGATTTAGATGAACCTATGGGTGATTCCAAACTCTAAATAAGGATCTTAACATTTTAAGAACTTAATAAAGAAATGAAGACTTTTATAGGAGAAAAGCCCAAAGAAGCAGTGTGTAGAATCAATCGGTGCTCGAGTAGCAGTTTTCCAAAATTCCTCAATTTATATTTTTAGTAATGTAGAGCAGATATGTTTATATTATGAGCTGATGGAATTGCATGCTAGCTAAAGGTAGGATAAGGGATCTTATAGAATTAGGATGAAATGTTGCCCGATTGTAATGCCTTAGCCTAGGAGTTCATTCTTGTGAGATTGAACCTATCCTTACTATTTTCTTGTGTATGCTACATAGTTATGTATGGTTAGGATTTTATAGCCTTAGAATGCCTAATTTAGCCTTTCTTCTTGTTCCTTGTTTGGTTGTGGATTTGAGGAAGAATCATTTATTCAAATGTCCATTTAGTCTCGTACTATATACAATTGGCATGCACAAAGCAAATGGCGAGGACAATGGAGGTCTCAGGAGGCGGAACAGTGTTGGGAAGCATTCTAGAGATAGTGTCTAGATGCTTAGTAATGGTCCCACAGAACCTACATGACAAGTTCTTAGTTGATGTGAGGAAGTGGAGTCATTGTGACTTAGGGTCTTGAGGGTGCGGCTCGAGAAAAATACGGGTTAGTGTGGAAGGTAGTATTTGGCCTGCACTACTGGAAACACTGGGTCTTTACGTGCAACAACCACCAGGTTTCGTTAATGAAAAATATCCAAATCATTGCAATATATTGGATAAAGTTGTGTATGGTTTGAAACAAGCACCTCGTGCATGGTATGAAACCCTTACTCGTTTTTTAAAGCAGTCAAAATTTAAACAAGGTTCGGTTGACCCAACCTTCTTTCGCAAGGAAGATGGTGACCACTTAATGATCGTTCAAATTTATGTTGAGACTTCATTTTCGGACCCACTAATTCTAAATTAATAGCTAAATTCCGAAAACTGATGGAAACTAAATTTGAAATGAGCTCAATGGGTCCAATTAACTTTTTCCTTGGTTTAAACATTAGACAGAGTTCTGAGGGCATATTGATCAACCAAGAAGCCTACACAAAGACCTTGCTATCGAAATTTGGCATGGTGGGTGATTCAATAGTCAAGTTTCCAATGGGATTCAGAAACAAACTCACTCAATCCTTGGGCAAGCCAACAACTTATATAACTCTATATCGACAGATGATTGGGTCTTTAATGTATCTAACATCGAGTCGTCCAGATATTATGTTTTCTATTTGTTATTGTGCTAGGTTTCAGGAGAATGCATGTGAACGTCATATGATTGATGTGAAGAATATATTCTGATACCTCAAAAGAATAACCTCTCTCGGAATTTGGTATCCTTTTGGATTCTTTGTGCAAGCATATTCTGATGCTGATCTTGGTGGATGTGGTCTCGATCGCAAAAGCACTTTTGGGGGATGTCGGTTTCTGGATGGCAAACTTGTGAGTTGGCAATCCAAGAAGTAGATGTGTGTATCTCTATCTACTTTAGAAGCTAAATACATCGCAGCTGCATCGTGCACTTTCCAAGTTGTATGGATTCATAATTAGCTTTGGGATTATGGAATCAACATGAAGAGGATTCCATTATACTATGATTCAGAAAGCACAATCAGAATCTGCCATAATCCGGTGCAACACTCAAAGACGAAACATATTGCATTGAGATATCATTTTATAAAGGATCGTGTAGAGGATGGAAACATTGAAGTACACATTGTTAGATACTCTGATCAACTAGCTGATATCTTCACTAAGGCCCTACCTGAAATGACGTTCGATATAATTTTACAAGGGTTAGGAATGATTGAAGCGGACTCAGTTCCGAAATCCCCTTCGTAATCGGACATCACTATTCATGTTCCGAGCTTCAAAATGGTTCGAAATTCATTTTTCAAATTCCGATTGATTCTGAGATTCGGAATCTACTGTTCATCAAGAGTTTCAGAATGAGTTATATCCTATGTATATTAAGTTACTTTCGATTGATTTCGAGCTTCGGAAGTTACTATTCATTTATGTTTCTGAACTTATTTATCTTTAATATTTATATTTATTTTATTTTTTGTTTTTCTTTTCTTTTTCAGAAAATCCAAAAATCACAAAAATATTTTTTAATTTCTGTTTTATCTTTTTCAAAAAACCAAAAAAATTCCAAAAACAGTTTACTTTTGAGATATAATACATATTCTTCATTATCTCAATTCAGAACAATGGGGCATGTATAATTCTTAATCTATGTACTAGTTAAGTGTCCCTAGAAGCATGCTGATTCATGTTGTCTCAAGCCTCGCAGCCTCTATGTTTTAAGCCTTAATGAAACTTTCATTCCGATTGTTTCATCTCAATCAGGCTGATAAATCACATAAGTCATCGAGCTACCTTACTCTTCTCATATTGAGTTAAGAGTTGACTGCTTATTCAATTATAGTAGAGGTACACTTTCTTCTTCGGAACCAATCTCAAATTTCTCCATCAATTTCGTGTTCACAAACGTAACCCTTGAGACTCTCAGCAATTACCACTGAGGTTTATGGTTACACAACATCTGTGTTTATGATCATGAATTCGTTATCACCACGATTTGAGTGAAACCCAAAATCTGAAACCTATTTCTGAATTGACGGTGAACAATTAATATGTTCTAGATATTTTCACCAAAGAATTGACGAATACAACCTTTATGGTTTGTACCTTCGCAAGTTTAAGATCTCATTTTTTATTTTTTTAGTGATCTTAATGAAAAGCTCTCGACCTAAGACTTTTCTTCCCAAATGATCCAGTTTTTATTTTTCTTGAGATTTCCATAATATTCAGTCACTTAAATTATATTCAAAGAATACTTGTTCTTATGGCTACACTGGTCAAACAAGTACTTCTCTCAGATTTTCGGACTTATGTCGAGTTTCAGAATTTGATTGAAGCTTAAGCCACCCTTATAGCCTACTTAAAAGAAGTCTTTCACTATTTCTTAATAAATAGTTTATCGCAATTCAATGAGATACCACACAAGCACTTCAGAGTCTCTCTTGACTCAGAAGGAAGAGATCGTTGCCCAGGATCCATCTGAATTTCATGTCATTTTTATTTGACATCACAAAATCTTAGAAATTAAATTTGATTTATTTCTTTTTCTTTGGCACACTCTTGCACAAAAATCTTTATGATTTTTTCAAGTCTGGTTCTAATTCCGATTGATTATTGTTATTCAGAGAACAAGTTATGGTGGATTGGCATTTAATTATGAATGAGTCGAAACTGAAATGGTGGTTCCTTGGAGATAAGGATTCAATTCAGGCATGTCTTTTTTCAAATGCCTGACATCATGCGTGTCAGTTACAATGACGCCTGACACATACACCTGTCTTGATTTTCAAGGCTACTTTTATGAGATATGGGAATGTCAAACAGTGATTTTCTCTCACCACTCATGACGTATAAAAGGGTTTTTCGATGATTGATTTTCTCTCGTCCCTCACAAAGTATTCAAAACCTCTCAAGGCAAAAACCCCTTTCTTTCTCTACTGTTCATCATCTTCTTAGAATCTTACAATGGCCGGATCATTTGAAACTACATCTTTTGCTGATAAATCCACCTCTTTCATCATTCTGAACGTGAAGCCAAGTTAAAATCTCATTCTCGATCTTGACTCATTTCGATATAATGAAACCCTAAGGCCGATGATTGAATGTTTAAGGTTTTCGCCACTGGCTCAAGCTTTGACCATGATAGAATCTATTCATGTGGTCCATCTTTCCAAGGCATATTCTTCTGCTTCTTATGTTCATGTTGATGGGGTTATTAAATTTGAGGTAGCCTCTCACAAGACCTCGATCACCAAAGCTCATTTCTGCAGAATGTTAGGGGTTGATTCATCTGAAGGCCTTGTGGATTCCGACTCGATTTCCATCACCAATCTCATCGACATGGTTTACCAGATGGGTTACATTGGGGATATCTCATTGTTGTCTAAGTTTAGGAAGCTCAATCTTCCTCCAATGTGGAACGGACTATTCACTCTACTGTTTAAGAGATTTTCTGAACGAGTTACAGGCTCTGACAACGCAAGTAAGCTATTCTATGCTATTATCTATGGCCTCTACCATGGAATCAATTTGGATTATGGTTCTATCCTACGGACACAGCTCATTCAGAGCACAACCTCTACTACTCACAACACCGAGATCTCCTGCACTCATTTTTGGTCGATTGTTGTCAAACGAGCCCTAGTTCACTTCAAGGTTCTTATGACGAATGATTCCATTATTGCTGCAATTCCGATTCTTCAGACGTCAATGTTTATGATGTCTGGACCAAGCAAGTTCAGTTTTGTTGGTTCAATTTCGGAGGAGATGCTAGCAAAGGTGCCTCAAGACAATGTTATAGTGAATGAATGTCGAAAATTACCTCCTTTTGGTGCTCTCCCTATGTCAGATGACTTGAGAAAAGAGATTGAGGCAAACAAACCGAAGAGGGGAGCAAAGCGAAAGGGAAAATCTAGTCCTTTTGAAGTTGTCAAAACTCCAAAGAAGAAGACCAGGAATCAAGCTTGTAAACTGAGATCTCCGTTTCCCATTGCTTAGGAGGATTCGGAATCAAGGACCATTTCTGAACTCAGAGGTGATGATACAATCCAACATGAAGTTAAGGATACTACTGCAACTTCGGAACCAACTCCAAACGAACCCATTCTGAAGGTATCCACTCCACCTACTTCTTCTACTCACTTTTCTGATTTCTTTCAGATGAACACTCCACCATCCTTTCCTATTAGTTCTATAATTCTGATCTCTATTCCTCAACTAACACCAAGGATTTATGTTGGAACTTCACTTCCTCAGATCTCTATTCCATTCTCACACTCCCATCTTTACATAATCAACCACCACCACAACAACCACAATCACAAGTAAACCTGAAGTCACTGTTACCAAATCTGTTTCGGAGGAGGTACATACTTTCAGAATTTATGTCAACGTATCTGATATGAGGGATGATGTCAACATAGGTGTAACTATGGGTCAAGGCAGTTCTACCACTTCTCCATTCTGTGATGATGATCTAGATATTCTGTTTGGGGATGATCAAGAGAACATTCAAGATTTTGTTTCCAGCCTCTTCCTCATCAATCAAACAAGTGATGATGATGAAGCACCGATGACTAAAGGGAAATTTAAACAACTCAATGAAAAGTTGGATTCTATTTTGGAGTCATCCAAATCAATATCTAATTATGAGTACATGTTGAAGTCCCACCAAGCAAGTGTTGAGATGTTCATGAAGGCAAATGCGAAAGTCCTTGAAGATTTGACCAAGGCAATTCAAGCATCAGAGAAAACCATTGCAGAAATGACCGAAAAAGTCGAAAAACTACATACTGAAGTAACAAAATTCATGGATGAATTCAGAGGCTCATCTGATCAAAATACTGAAAATGTCAATAAAGTCATTACAGGTATTGGAACAACTCTACATGCTGAGAAGGAAGCTCTTTCACGTGTTCATTCTGAGATCAAGATTGATAATACCGAGTTCAATGCATATGTTGTTTCAAAGATTGATAAACTTCAGAAAGACCTTGCTGCAGAGAATGATCTTATGGATAAATTGGCTGCAAAGATTGAGAAAGCCAAGGTTCTTCCGGTCAAACTGAATTATGCAAAAAAGCGTCTGGATGATTTGGAGTCTGAGAAAACAGTTATCAAAAGTTGTGTTTATAAAATAAATCAATAATTGCACCGGATTGTGGAGACTCGTGACTCCTTACTTATAGTCTCGGTCGACAACACCTTACAGACTAACTCATGTCTGTCTTTGTGATGCTAAACAAAATTGAGGGTGTTTCAGATAGCGATGATCTTTCGAAACAAGGGGAGGCATCAAAGAAAACAAATAAGAACCTCAAGGAAAGCAAAAGACTGATGAAAATCATGAAAAAAACCGAAGACTAATGCTCAGAAGGGTAATGAAGTTTCTGCATCAAGTAAAGGCAAATAGAAAGTGATTGATGATGATGATGAAGAGCTTTCAGAAGGCAAAAAGCTAGTCATAAAGACACGTGATAGGGAACTTGATAATCGTTTGCATCTTCGAAAGGAGTTATAAGCTAAAGAAATGGAAACCCACATTGCCAAAGTTACCCTTGAAACTCAAAAGTCGCTTTTTCCGCGTTTGACTATGGAAAGAATTTAGAGCGAAGCTGTTAATGATCTGAATATTCATTGGTTGGAGCCTTCGGTATCCTTCGAGCTGAAAAATACTGCTGACTCTCAACTAGATTTCCCAATCACTCCACGACTTTTCTAGTCCGATGTTTCAAGAAGATTGAGAGAGCTCCACTTTCAGACTACGATGTTAATCATATGCTCTTCTCTTTCTATCTTAAGTATGGAAAGCCTCAATACAAAACATGGAGTTTAAAGAATATTGCTGCTTTGAAAGTGTATGCACATGTTTCGACTGAAAACTTCATAAACATTAAGTTTAAAGGATTCCGAGGAGCTAGCCGTACCGAGGATGAATTTACTATTGCAGACTTACCATGCATGATTCCTTACGATTGGATTTCAGTGTTCTTGATTATGTTAAAAGATGAAAATACTTATGAGCCAGTCGTTGCTCATCTAAAGAGGATGTTTATTTGTTGTATTCATGAAGTTGCAAAAAATGGATATAGAAATAGCATCCGTTCTAAAGAAAATCGGGTTCTGAAGGCTGAAGAGGAACCGAAGGATCTACACAAGCTCAAGCTGGGTAAAATCAGAAAGGAAGATTGGTGTGTGGTGTATCAACGAAAGGAGGGTGAAAAGTTCAGAAGAGCAGGTTTTTCTTAAAAGACAAACACTTATACTCAACAGTTGCTTTGAACTCTATCATGGGACTGACTGAAGCCTACAAAGTTAACATTGTTGCCGATCATAAGTGCTTCTCTGATATGATAAAGTGGTACCTTATGGTCAAAAATACCCTTCTGAATTTGATGCCATGATTGTTCAAAGTGTGGAAGAGACAACAGTGAATGCTCTCCTTCCTAATTTGACATAAAGGGGGAGATTGGTGGGTTATTAGTATTGTGTCAAATATGTTTTGTACCGGTTTATTTATCTCGAGATGGGCCTGTTCGTTCTCGTGTTTTTTCTTATCGTCTAGCCTATATATATATATATATATATATATATATATATATATATATATATTGAATACATGTATTATTAAGGTTAACTTTTTGGTCGCCCTACCTAGCTCTTATAGAGAATTTCTCTCATTGAACTCTTCTAGAGCTATTATAATCAAAGCATTTGACACTATTTTGATCTATGTTCTTGTCATTTAATTCACGTTATTTACTATAGAATCTAGCGATCTTTGTTTTTATTCTTACAATTGGGTTTTGTGTTGATGCAAAGAGGGCATGTGATAGCCTACGCTTCGAGGCGGCTGAAGCCTCACGAGGTGAGGTACCCTACTCATGATATGGAGTTAGGGGCGGAAGTTTTCACCCTCAAGATTTAGTGCCACTATCTCTATGGTGTTCGGTGTACCATCTACATGGACAATAAGCGTCTGAGATACCTTATGGATCAGCCTAATTGGAATACGAGGCAGAGGAGGTGGTTAGACGTAGTAAAGGGCTATGATTGTGAGATCTTGTATCATCCAGGCAAGGCCAATATGGTGGTCGATGCCTTGAGCCAGAGGGCAGTGAGTACCCCAATACGGGATGTATGCATGAGGATGACCATGATGACTCCAGTTTTAGAGATCATAAAAGGGGCAAGACGGAGGCCATAAAGGAGGAAAACCGGAAGCATGATCAGGTGATCATTCAGATTTTGACATATGATTTGGACAATAGAGGCCCAGAAATCGATATTTTCTATTCACCCGGGGGCTTCAAAGATGTATCTTGATTTGAAGCATAATTATTGGTGGCTATGTGTGAAAAGGGATGTGGCATGGTTTGTGGAGCGATGTTTGATATGTCGGATGGTCAAGGTGGAGCACCAGTGCCCTCATGGCAAGTTGCAACATCTAGAGGTTCCCCTATAGAAGTGGGAGCAGATCACGATGGATTTCGTCACCAAGTTACTGAGGACTGGGAGGGGTGCTCACACTATCTTGGTGATAGTGGATCGTTTGACAAAGAGTGCTCACTTATTAGTTGTTAGTGAGAACTCTTCCGCAAAGAAGTTGGACGAGATTTATATCCGTGAGGTGGTGGCTCGACATGGGGTGTTGACGTCCATTGTGTCTAACCGAGATTTGCATTTTACTTCCAGATTCTGGAAGAGATTTCATAAGGAGTTGGGTACCCGACTACATTTTAGTACTGCGTATCACCCGCAGACGGACATGCAGAGCGAGCAGATGATTCATACGCTTGAGGATATGATGCGCGCCTGAACTATTTATTTTTGTGGGAGTTGGGACTCCTATCTTTCATTGGATGATTTCTTGTATAACAACAATCATCATGCCGGTATCGGTATGCCCCCGCTCGAGCTCCTTTATGGTCGGAGATGTCGGACTCCTATTTGTTGGGGCGAGGTGAGATAGAGGGTCATGGGGAGCTCAGAATTCGTACTCAAGATGACTGAGCTCATACAACAGGTTCGGTAGAGGCTTTTGACAGTGCATCATCGTTAGAAAATTTATGCGAATAAACGACGCTCAGATTTGGAGTTTTAGGTGGGGGATTTTGTGCTCCTGAAGGTGTCACCCTGGAAGGGTGTTATCCGATTTAGGAAATGAGGCAAGCTGGGCCCTAGGTTCATTGGCTCTTTTGAAGTATTGGCTCGTGTAGACAAGGTAGCTTACCATTTAGAACTACCGGAGGAGCTGAATCGAATCCATGACATTTTCCATGTATCCCAACTAAGGAAGTGTATAGCCGATGAGGCGTTGTGGTTCCCATAGAGGATATTAAGTTCGATGATTGTCTAAATTATGTGGAAAATCTTGTAGCCATTTTGGATTAGAAGGTGAAAGCCTCAAGGAATAAGGTCGTGAACTTGGTCAAAGTGCAGTGGCAACACCATAGAGGTTCGGAGTGGACTTGGGAACCGGATTCCGAGATGCGTGAGCAGTATCTTGAGCAGTTTCCGGAGGATGACTTTGGGGGAGATGTCTGATTTTAGTGGGGGGGGGGGGGAATTGTAACATCCCAAAATATGGTATGTGATTTATTCTTGAATCTTTTCCTACAATGTCAAAATTAGTCCTTAAAAGTGAAAAGTTGGTAAGCGTAGTACGCGGGTGTATGCATGCGCCATGCATAATCATGGAGGACCACCTAGTATGATGGCCGTACTCATGGGTACGCTGGGCGTACTAGGCTCAGATGGAAAACCCTAATTTCGAGTTAGTCCCTATATAAAGAACATTATGGTCTAATTTCTAGCCATGCTTATCAGCCTCAAAACCTCTCTAAAACCCTAATCTCGTGTTTGTGCCTTGTGTGGGTGTTTTTGCAAGTTTTGAGTATTTCTTGGCCCTTGTAGTTGAAGAAGGAGGTTATAGAAGAAGAGGAAGTTGCTAGCAAGCTTGGAGATCCAGAAACTTCCCACCTTTGTGCATCATTTTTAGGTGCAAAGCTTATACCTTGACTAGTGTTCCTCTAAATCTCCTTAGTTTAAGATCTATGAGCTTAAGTCCTAAAAGTTTGGACCTTTTTGAGTTTGGGACACTCCAAAGAGTTTAAGATGTCCTTTCATGCATCTTAAGGCACCTAGACTGATAAAAATCCTTCCTTGATCTTTCCTTTTGATTCATGCATAAGTAATGTGGCTTGGAATGAATGAAATGATATTTTAGCCTCTTATAGCCATGAAAAGGCTTAAAGCCCAAGACTTTATGGATTAAGGGATTCCAAATAAGTTAGATCTGTAGTTGGAAAGATTGTCTTAATGGATTAAGACGTCCAAATGGTGGGCCTTTGGTCAAAGTTTGGGGTTTTGGGGCTGAGGGAAGGGCAAAATAGTCCTCTTTGCCCTTAGTGGGTTTAACCGTGGATTTTGGACTCGTGAGTAGTTGTGGAACTTAATTATTAATTAGGGTTAATTATTTTGCAGGTTAGGCGGAGTCTAGATCTGGCAGTTCGGGTGCTAGGTTTTTCATGTCATCAGTATTAGGTGAATCTCCTCACTCAATCTCACTTGTGTGGTAGAATAGTTGTATCTAAGATGACCAGTTGGGTCTTGCTGCTTTTACTATGTATTGTTGATTATATGTGATTAAGATTGTTGATAGTCTCCAGGTTGGCTGATAACCTATCGGGCATGCTGTTAGCTCATTGGGACTGCTGATAGTTCCCTGAATTGCTGATAATCCATAGTTGTTTATTTTATGTTGGTTGTTCATGATATTTTGGGGAACTCAGTAAGCTTTGTGCTTATAGTTATTGATTATATATGGCTGGTACTTCTGAGGACCACATGAAAACGAAGGTCTGATTGTAAACACTCGTTGAGATGTTTGTTGGTGGGACGGATGTGAACTCTGATATTATGGAAATGAATGTTTTGAATAATTATGTATTGAAAACTTGTTTTGTGAAACCTTGATTTTGGTAACTTAAAAATGAAAATTTTGGTTTGAAATTTGAAGTGTTACAATTTAGGATCAGAGCCCTGGTTTGAGGGATTTGGATGAATCTATGGGTGATTGCAAACTCTAAATAAGGATCTTAACATTTTAAGAACTTAATAAAGAAATGAAGACTTTTATAGGAGAAAAGCCCAAAGAAGCAGTGTGTACAATCAACCGGCGCTCGAGCAACAGTTTTCGAAAATACCTCAATTTACATTTTTAGTAATGTAGAGCAGATATGTTTATATCATGAGCTGATAAAATCGCATGCTAGCTAAAGGTAGGCTAAGGGATCTTGTAGAATTAGTATGAAATATTGCCTGATTTTAATGCCTTATCCTAGGAGTTCATTCTTGTGAGATTGAACCTATCCTTACTATTTTCTTGTGTATGCTACATAGTTGTGTATGGTTAGGATTTTATAGCCTTATAATGTGTGATTTAGCCTTTCTTCCTATTCCTTGTTTGGTTGTGGATTTGAGGAAGAGTCATTTATTCGAATGTCTATTCAGTCTCATACTATATATAATTGGCATGGACAAAGAAAATGGCGAGGACAGTGGAGGTCTCAGGAGGCAGAGAAATGTTGGGGAGCAGTCTAGAGTTAGTGTCTAAATGCTTAGTAGTGGTCCCAAGGAACCTACAGGACAAGTTCTTAGCTGATGTGAAGAAGTGGAGTCATTGTGACTTAGGGTCTTTAAGGTGCGACTCGAAACAAAAGAAAAAGAAAAAAAATAAAAACTTAAAAGAATTTACCTCAATTCCTTGTTCCTTTTGAGTTGTGATTTACAAAAACCGATATCATTGTTCCTCCGATTTACTGATTACTAACTTGGAAACAAAAGAAAAAGAAAAAAGAAAAGTTTATAAGAAATTATCAAATTACTTAATTAGAAATAACAAACCCATGAAAAACAAAAATATAGTTTAATGTTACCTTTGATTTCGAAACCTGAAGTTGTCAAGTAAGTAAGATTTTGAAGCTTCTTATTTCAAAATTTGATGGTTATGAATTTTGATTTTGAAGCTTCTGATTTCAAATTTTGATGGTTCTGAATTCTGATTTTGAAGCTTCTAATTTCAAATTTTGATGGTTCTAAATTCTTATTTTGAAGCTTATAAAATCGTTGGTATGCTTTATAAAAATTGAAATCATTGGTTACTGGTAGGCTTTAGAGTTTGGTAGGAAAGAAAAAGAATTAAGATTGCTATCTCTTATCAGTGAAGAAGAAGAAAAAGAAGTAAGAAGTGAATGTAAATCTAAGGAATAGAATCGATTGATAAGTGAACGTAAATCGATGTTACCATTCCTGTAATGATGGTTACTGTTACCCATGCACGCGTTATCAGTGAAGAAGAAACCGAAGAGTTTTTTTGTTTTCCAGAAAATTCAGTTCCTGCTCCCTCCTTTCTTACTTGCTGGCGTCACCAGCTGATGTATGACAGAGGTAACCTAATTTTTTTGGGCCAATGCATGAACATAGTCTATTATATATGCTAAAAAAAATTGGGCCCTCTAATTTTTTGGGCCCTGTTCTTGCTGAACCTACATTGGGTCGAACCTATCTACAAGCTTGGTGGTGATAACTGCTTCATTGACAGCCTTAGTAGATCAACCAATATCAAAACCTGCACATAAGGCGTATGGAATAACCAACATCAAAACATACGTACTTGTGATTCTAGATCTCCCAACATGAAATTATGAGCCATGGCGCGCTCTTTTCAAATCCCATTGTATAGCTTATGGCGTTTTGGATCACATCGACGATACGTATGGCCCACCTAATCAACCCCCAACGAATATTGAATGGTTAGAGCTTGACTCCATGGTAACACTGTGGCTCTTTGGTTCTATCTCCCAAAACCTCATCACATATGCCCACTCCAAACAAACCAACGCCAAACAAATATGGCTTGATATTCACTCCATTTTTCATGAAGATCAAGAAGCCACTGCTATGCAATATGAGACAGAGCTCAGAAACATTCAAATGGGTGAACTTAATGTTCACGCCTACTGTGATAAAGTGAAGAAACTTGCTGACCTGCTGGAAGGTATCAGTGAAAAAGTCAAACACAGGAACCTAATCTCGTATGCCCTTAAAGGGCTTTACCCAAAATTCAAGAGTGTGGCCAACATCCTTCGTCACCGCAAGCCTATTCCCTCGTTCTCGGAGATGCGCACCACTCTCTCTGTTGAAGAAACCTATCTCACCTCCTCCACTGTTAGCCCTTCCTGCCACACAAGTCACTCCTCTTCTCCTTCTCTTCTTCACGTCGACTCTTGTTCATCAAATCGAGGAAGAGGCTCGAACTCTAACCGTGGAAGAAATCAGTCTCGCAGGGGAGGGAATCACGCCTCCACTTATCGTCGCCCACCTACAAGAAATCCAAATAGCTTTGGGAACCGTCAATATGGGTGGTTCTTTGTTCCGCCACCGACGATTTTTGCCCAGCCATGGGGCTTCTCCTCTCCTGGTTCACACACATCAAATGTAGTCCAGTGGACTTCCACTGGTCCGAATTCCTCACAGCCAGCCCAAGGGTGGAACCGGCCTTATTTCAGCCAAAATGGGCTACTTGGCAGCAGGCCCACTTCGCCTTCTCCATCCAGCAGATTCTCTCCTGAGGCCCATCAGACTTCAAGCCAATCCCCTTCAGTCCAGCAACCTCCTTGGACTTGGCTTGGTGACATGGATCAACCTACCTCTCTCCCGACCATGTTCAGTACGATGACTCTCTCGGACCCGACACAAGGCGGATGGGTTATGCACATCGGGGCCACCGACCATGTCAACAACAACAACGCAGGTATACTCGATTCTCTTTGTAATTATAATAATAGGCCTCGTTCTATGTACGTCGGTAATGGATCTACAATTCATGTCATGAACTCGGGACATACGACTTTCCCTATCCAAAACCCATACTGCCCCTTACACTTTCACAATGTGCTCATAACACCCAACATCATTAAAAACCTCATCTCTGTCTGAAAATTTACTACACATAATAATTGCTCTATTGATTTTGATCCTTACGGTTTTACTGTTCTTGATTACCAGACACGCTGCCCTCTTATCCGCTGTGACAGCTCCGGACCGCTTTATCATGTTACAAGATCCAGTAGTCACGCTTTTGTTTCCACTTCCTCATCCATTTGGCACCAAAGACCCGGTCACCCCGGCAATCAAATCTTGAAGCAATTAGCATCTAATAGCTCGATTTCTTGTTCTTTATCAAAAAATAATGTTATTTGTCAAGCTTGTCAACTTGGCAAACACACTAGATTACCTTTTTATTTATCAGATTCTACTGTGTCTAAACCTTTTGAAATAATTCATTCTGATTTGTGGACATCTCCTATATCTAGTAATGGTGGTTTACATTATTATGCTTTATTTCTAGATCATTACACTCATCACGTTTGGGTGTACCCTCTCAAACACAAATCTCGAGTATTTGACAAATTTCTTCATCTCTTTAATATAATCAAAACCCAATTTGGAGGCACCATAAAACAATTTCAATGCAACAACCGCCGGGGGGGGGGGGGGGATACAATAATAAATCCTTCCATGATCATTTCGCCTCTCATGGCATTACCTTCTGTTTCTCATGTCGTCATACCTCTTAGCAAAATGGTCGGTCTGAACGTATGATTCGTACCACAAATAACATGATGTGTACGCTATTGTTTCATTCCTATCTACCCCCACTTTCTGGCCCGAAGCCCTTCACATGGTTGCTCACTTACTCAACATCCTTCTATCCACCTCCATATCCAATGACACTCCCCACTATCGGCTTTTTCAACGCCATCCCACCTATGATCACCTTCGTGTATTTGGTTGTCTCTTTTTTCCTCACCTAAACACTACACATAAACGCCATCCACGCTCCACACCCTGTATCTTCCTTGGCTACCCCACCTACCATCGTGGCATTCGCTGTTACGACCTTTCCACTAAACGAATCATTAATTCTCGTCATGTCACCTTTGACGAGACCATATTCCCTTTTGGTTCAGTTACTCCCTCAAATCCCCCATCCTATGATTTCCTTAATGACTCTGAATTATCTCCCAACCTTCACCAAATTTTATCTCCTACCACTACCCCCTCCCCCATTGTCTCTCCTTCCACTCAGAACTCCCCATCCCCTCCTTCACCACCTCCCACTTCACCTCCATCTCCACCTCTCCTTACCCCTCCACTACCACCACCACCTCCACCTCCAACTCATCATATGCACATAAGATTAAAAAAGTGGCATCTACAAACCTATCACTCGCCTCAACCTCCAAACTTTCTCCATTCCTTCTATCCCGAGGTCTTACTTATAGGATTTGAAAGACCCAAATTGGCATAAAGCCATGAATAAGGAATACAATGCTCTTATTACAAATGTCACTTGGGTCGTTGTTCCGCGACCCCCGGGGGCTGATGTAGTTCGATCTATGTGGCTTTTCAAACACAAATTTCATGTCGATGGCTCTCTATCATGTTATAAAGTGCGTCTGGTCACCAACGGACGTAGTCAGCAACAAGGCATTGATTGTGATGAGACGTGTAGTCCAGTTGTAAAACCAGCCACCATACGGACCGTTCTCAGTCTGGCTATCTCCAAACACTGGCCGATTCATCATCTCGATGTGAAGAACGCCTTTCTTCACGGCCATCTTTAGGAGACTGTTTTTATGCACCAACCTCCTGGTTTTCGAGACCCACAACATCCATATTATGTGTGTCACCTTCAACAGTCCCTCTATGGTCTCAAACAGGCCCCTCGGGCATGGTATCAGCGCTTTGCTCAACATGCTCTTCGCTTGGGGTTTCAGCATAGTCTCACTGACTCATCTCGCTTTATATATCGTCACGGAGCTGACACTGCATACCTCCTACTTTATGTTGATGATATCATTCTGACAGCTTCATCTTCCGTTTTTCTACATTCTATTATTGATCAACTCAGCAGAGAGTTCGCCATGACTGACCTTGGAGCTCTTAACTATTTTTTGGGGATCTCTGCTACTCGCTCCTCTCATGGTCTCTTCCTTTATCAGAGAAAGTACGCCTCTGAGATTCTAGAGCGGGCGAATATGACTCAGTGCAATCCAGCTCGTACGCCGGATGAGACAAATCATAAGCTAGATGCTACAGGGTCCCCATTCCAGATCCATCACTTTATCGCAGTCTTGCTGGTGCACTTCAGTATCTCACCTTCACTAGACTAGACATTGCCTATGTTGATCAATAGATCTTCTTATTCATGCATGATCCCCGCGAGCCTCATCTTCATGCTCTCAAGTGTATCTTACGCTACATTTGTGGTACTTTGGATCATGGTCTGCAACTACATGTATCCCCTTCATCGGATCTACGTGCTACTCTGATGCAGACTGGGGCGGGTGCCCAGTCTCTCGTCGATCCACATCTGGCTACTGTGTTTTTCTTAGAGATAATATGATCTCTTAGTCTTTTAAACACCAAGGGGTTATTTCTCGGTCAAGTGCTGAGGCTGAGTATCGCGGAGTTGCCGACGTCGTTGGCGGACTTGCTGGGTTCGCAATTTACTTCGTGAACTTCGATGTCCTTCCTCCAAAGCTACCATTGTCTATTGTGACAACATCAGCTCTGTGTATATGACACATAACCCAGTGCAGCACCAGCGTACGAAACACATAGAGATTGACATTCATTTTGTCTGTGACCTGGTTGCCAGGGGCGTTGTTCGCGTCTTTGACATACCCTCATCCACTCAGTATGCTGACATATTTACAAAGGTCCTTCCTTCGCAACTCTTCAACGACTTCAAGACCAGTTTGAACGTTTGGAATTCTCTTCCCAATCCAACTGCGGGGGGGGGGGGGGGGGGGGGGGGGGGTTATCGGATCAGCTCTGTGTATATGACACATAACCCAGTGCAGCACCAGCGTACGAAACACATAGATATGTACATTCATTTTGTCTGTGACCTGGTTGCCAGGGGCGTTGTTCGCGTCTTTCACGTACCCTCATCCACTCAGTATGCTGACATATTTACAAAGGTCCTTCCTTCGCAACTCTTCAACGACTTCAAGACTAGTTTGAACGTTTGGAATTCTCTTCCCGATCCAATTGCGGGGGGGGGGGGGGGGGGGGTTATCGGATATCTTGTTGTATTCTTAGCCCATTATATTGTGTATTTGGACCAAAGGGCTTGTATTGTATTTTGTATATAAGCGCTTTCTCAATGAATGATTTTTCACGGGAGAATAACCATTTGCACTTAGTTGGCTCCACGACCACTATCAGATAATCAATTATCCCACTTTCCCATAGCTAGATGATATATGTTATTATTATACCAAAAATAGATTCATCTTTCCATTCTTTTTCGATCATTTTACGAATAACAATCCAAATAATTGGGTATACGACCACATGCTTTACTATTAAAACCACCTTGTCGTTTCACCCCTGAACCACTTATGCCACTGCCTCATCATTGAACAACACACTACCCTAACCGAGGCCATTCGGGAGTCCATGCTACTATATGACACTTAAGTACATAATTTTATTGGTTGAACATACGAGCCAATTTTTCAAATCTTATTCAAGTATGTCCCACCTGATAACAATTTTATAGCATCGACACTCTCTCAACTATTTCCACTCCCTTTGGCAGCTATCGACTTGATAGGTTGCCCTATTGAATTGTTCAAAATCACCCATTATTTGTGAGATGTTTCAATACTAAGCTTTTTAAACAACTCAATATGAATATCTCCCACTCCAACACCTATCACCCACAATCTAATGGTTAAATGGGGTGGTTAACCATTCCTTAGAGTCCTTTGTTTTTTTGCTTTCCAAGTGACAAACCAAAAACTTGAAGTTGTTATTTCCACCTCACAAAGTTTTGGTACATTTTGTCAATATAATACCACCATTAGAATGACACCATTTCATACCATTTATGTCCGACCTCCTCGGATTCTACCCTCCCACATGCTAGAGTTATCATCAGTTTCATCTATCAAAGACACCTTTCACACCCACTCCTAAATCCTTGCAACCTTAATGGAGAATTTACTTCTAACACACCAACGAATGTCAACTCAACGATGAGGTCTATGTCTGCCTCAAGGTCAGTTGTCAAAAATCTATCCAACATAAGCCACATCCCAAGCTTGATAAACATTTTCCATCCCTATAAGATCCGAGCTCGTATCGGCAGGGTCGTCTACTAATTAAATTTAACGGAGGAAATCCGTTTCTACCCGGTCTTCTATGTCTCTTTCCTACAAGCATGTTATGGAAAGCAACTGAGCCAGTGAACTCCTATCATATGCGATACTTACAATGATGCCCCCCTCATGAAGTCACAAGTCATTTTAGATCACCGATCCATCATGCATAAAAATAAACCCACATATCAAGCATTTGTTAAATGGGTTGGACTACAAGAATTTACCCTTATACTAATGACTTTTATACACTCTATGCCAACGACAAGTTGTCGGTAAAAAGTTGTCGGCATAGCCTCGTCGGTGGAAGTGTAAATAGTCATCGGGATAGGTACCCCCTACGCCGACGCGAATTTGTCGGCGTAGGGTCCGTTGGAACTGATTTTCAAAAATAAATAAATTATTATCATTTACTTTTACTGACGACATATTATCAGGATAGGTCTAACTATACCAACAACATATCGCCGGGACATGTCAACTTATAGAGACGACACGTCATCGGTTAAAGTGAGTAACTATTTTTATCGTTTGAGCTATAGAGAAGACGTGTCGTCTGTATACGTCAAAACCATTATTATAGTTGAGACCTACACCAATGACATGTCGTCTGTATTCCTTTTTTTTTAAATATTTTCACAGATTCTATAAAATACCAAACCTATTTATTAAAACAAATCCAGAAAGTGTGTAGCATAATGTCATAACTAAATAAACATAACAAACCCATATAGTTCAAGTTCAATACATAAAGTCTACTACATACCAGAATGAGATAAAGCAAAAAAAACAATAACAAGACTTCAACAAATGTTGTTCAAAATAACAAAAAAGAGCAATCATCATCACCTGCTTTTGTCTCAATTTCATTGGTTTGTTGGCTTGTTTGGGGTATTTCTTTGAAAGATAATGAGATTGAATTAAAAATGTGGTATTGGTGTTGGTTGGTAGTGAGGAATTACAGTCGCCAATGAGCTACGCATTTGTTGCATGCATTCTTACATTTGCTACCTTAATGCAATAAATTGGGATTCATTCATATTTTAGGGTTGGGATTGGGAAGAAGTGGAAGCGGGTTGATTCAGAAATATATTATTGTTTCTTAGTTTCCTTCCAATTTTGTGAGTATGTCCGCATATCTCCCCGAGTGCACGAGTGATACATTGAGACTTATTTACATCTTCTCCCTTCACGACCTCATCTTGAATTTTTCTATATTACTCTTAGATTTTTCCTAAAATAAAAAGAACAATAAACATTCATTAATTATAACAAACAACTAAATTCAAACACTTAAATAATAATACACCTTAAACACAAAAACTATAACAACAATAATAATAACATATTTAAACAACATATTAACTACATTTATTACTTGCCAAATTTTCTTCTGCTCAATGTGTACACCAACCCAAGCCTTCCTTGAAGTGCATTTGTCTCCAACCCTGAATATAGTGTGGCTTCAGTCGTTGTTCAACCTATAATAATCCAAAGACAATTAATATATTTAGATAAGTGTTAATAAAAAATTTATATGATACAAATAAACTTTATACCTCCATATGGTGTCTTTTTGCATATGACCTGCAACCGTGAGCACTTGTATGCGGAAGTTTCGCCCTACGCTCTTTACCTTTTGTTGACATATTCACATAACCTGGGGTCAAAACAAATGATCAATCAATTCATTCCAGGCATTGGCGTCCATTTCATCAGGTGGATTTCTTCTTGTAGTTTCCACATCCGCATATCTGCTGACTCTATCAAAATGACGTTTCGACTCATGCTTCTGTTCTTTATATCCTATTTGGCAGTCGGCTTGGATACCCGCTCGAGCGGTTTCCCACAAATTTGTAACCTAACGGTTATAAAGATCAAAACAGGTTTGAAAAATAAAATATATGATTAGTATAACAAATATTTAAAAAGTATAAAACTTAATACACATAAAAAGTATTATATACTTTCTTCTAACTCCTGATATATAGATTCTTTGTACTCGACATGAACACATTCCCAATACCTATAATGGAGTGGTACATTTGATCAACCTCACTAACATTTTTCTATTTTTCCCTATCAACCGAACGGTCTCCCCAATGGTATCAATGCACATAGGTAAAGGCTTCTCACAATTATCCCTGTACGCTTCATGCATATTCAAATTTCTTCCGTTGCCACACACTTTCTTCTAGATTGCTACAATGACACATAAAATTGGAAATTTAGAAATTAAAATTTTCAAAAATATATCCATTACTAATGTAACTTATAAGATGCACAACTCGATGCTATCCTGTTAACGACCCCATGTAGATGTCTTTCCCCGCTATCTCCTCCATATCTCCTCACGACATGTGCTGCCATTTGTTTAAAAGATATTATAAACATGAAAAATACTAGTATATTATAAACATACTTTAAACAAAACTAATAAACACTATTTGAAATCTAACAAATATTATAAGCAATCTAAATATATAATGACCGTAACACACCATGAATCAGAATCATTACTAGAACAATATACATGTACAACATCATCATTATCTGAAGATTACATATCACCATCTTCATTGTCATCATTAATGAAATCGTCATCATTTATATTAGGAGCAACATTCTTCCTAGCACCCACACTTGATTCACCAACTTCACTTAAAGTCGCATGCGTAGGCCTGCGTAAGCAAGGTGCCTAAGTCAACAACCAAGGTAAAGTTAGTTGACCGTGTGTCATTCATGACATTTATCTTATTTACAACACCGATAATTGGATGATCCCAAAGTTTTAGATGGTGAACATCTTCCGCAAATCTTCTGTTATTGTTTTGAGTAGGATCTTGGAGATAGAACACTTGTTTAGCTAATGTGGTTCAAATGTATTGTTGATCATCATACCATGTTTTACAACACACCATTCATGACTGGTATTGATAACAACCTTTTTTTAGTAATTAGTCCATTACTTAGTGTCGCATTGAACTATTTACCAAGAAAGATTACAACTGATTGACCATTTAAATAGTGCAACTTTATGATTTCCTACAGTTAACCATATAATGGTGTCCTTTTTTATCCTAATGTATCAACACCACTATTCTAAGTAGTATGTCAGAGATCACGGTTATGCATGAAAAATTGAACACCATTTACTATGCATAAAGTGTAAGAATATGCATTCAACGGACCACAAGCCAATGCCTTTAATTCGTCAGTAAAGTTCGAAGGCATATCTTTTTGGAGATGATAAATTTGTAAGGAAATATAAGATTGTATGCTTAAGTAATAATATAAATTAGTTTTACATTATAAATATATAAGATATTTACATTTTTTCGATTCATGAAGGAATTTCGTTTTGAAATCAGTTTCAGGCGATTCTAGTTTGAATTTGCTGGATGTGGGACAAAACAATTAGAACATTTTAAAGGTATCATAAAACTATAAAAAATGAATTTACTTGATCACAAAACTTATGATTTTTAGCCTTTCATTAAATCCTCATCGCAGTTGTTTAGTATAAACCAATGCAATTATTTTTTCGCTTCTTAAAAAAGTCACGTGACTTTCTTAGTTGTCATTGCTTGACATTGTGATGAGAACACAAAAAAATAACATTTTGGAAGGTCGGGATTGTTAGAGTTTGGAAATAGATTGTGTCTAGTTGTATGCATTTGTAATGTTTAGTGTCTTTTCTTAGATTTCAAATTGAGTAGTTGTAATTCCGATTCCAGAATCTTATTTAATCTTAGGTTTGCAGTTCTGAACTGTCGACTTAGGATTCCTTTCTAGTTCTCCTTCGATGCCTATATATAGGACTACTAGTTAGTAGAAAGGATAGAGTTTTTGACATAGACTAGTTCTGCACAAATATTGTAACAAACTGTTTTATCGATCCTCTAATGCAAACATAGATTATTTACATATTTGTGTTCTTCCAAATCTTTTACATCTTCATATGAAGTTTTCATATTAGAATCTATTGTTCGTACAATTCTTCTCAGGGATCCTCATTTCTATCAACACAGTTGAATTTATTTTGCATGCCCTCAAGATACATAGAGCGGAATGTCAAAGCTTCATCTGCAACATAACCCTCTGCTATTGAACCTTCTGGTGTGTCCAGGCTCTCCAAGAATGGCTTCTTTAGGTAAATGAAGAACTAGATGAATCATTATGACAAAAAAAATTGATAGTGGATATATCAACTCAAGATTGCATAATATCTTTACCAGTTCTAATTGGGCATTTCTCATGTCGTTAATATCCAATGACCATGCACAAATTTTTTGAAAGAATGTACACATGTCAATGGTTGTAGTTGAAACATTTGCTACAAGACCTGCTCGAACCCCTATAGTTAGAAATTATTGCATGAGGATGTGATGATTTTGAGACTTTAGCCCAACCATATTTGATTTAATATCAGAAACTGTCTTGTTAATGTTCGATCCAAAACCATTAGGTAGTCTCTCTCCTTTAATGAATTGATAGAAACGTTGTCGATCAATTGGTTTGAAAGAGTAAGAACCATGTGTTAGTATTTCTTACTTCTTGTTGTCAACTTTCATTTTTGGCCATTGATCTGGCTGAATGCTCATTTTTTCAAGTCATATCTTGATCCTTTTGTGTCGTTTTTTTTTTGTTAATCAGTGCAATATTCAACACACTCTCACTCACATTTTTCTCTACATGCATAATATCTATATTGTGTTTTAGGTTGAGGGAAAACCAATATGGAAGCTTGAAGAAGATACTCTTTTTCGTCTAATTCAACTTATTTTTTAAATTTTATCATCGCGCCTTTTTTCCTTTCATGGAGATGAGTTAGTTTATTTAATATAGTTGCATTACTAAATCATATTGGATGTGCACTTGTCTCTGGTTGACCATTAAACAATAGACTCTACCTCCAACAATGGTTTATATGTAAGAATCATCTTTAACCAACATAAGAAATCTTTTCGATCACATGAATGGAAGATGTGTCTTCGTTTCAAGTAGGGCTTGCTAAATAACCTTGACCACTTCATCCAGACAAAATGCTACGTGTTGGGAAATCATTGATTATCCATGACAACATTGCACGCATATTGAATATAGTGTTGATTGATGCATCTCTCATTTGGACTTCTTTGGCCCACAAAATTTTCAACTCATCCACCAAAGGCCTCAAGAAAACATCAATGTCATTTGAGGGTGATGTAGGGACAGGAATCAACAAAGTTAGCATGAAAGAAGACTCTTTCATACATATCCATTGTAACATCCATAAAATTTAGAAAAAAAAATTAAACTTTTTGAACAATTCCACAAAACACCATGGTTTACAAAAATGTTTTCAATAATATTTATTATCAGAGTTTTTCGCAAAGATCATAAAATAAACATGAGGAGACGCACGATCATGCCTTCACCTTCCCATGATCATCTGAGGTACCTGAAACACAACCCGAAATTGTAAGCTCAAAGCTTAATGAGTGTAACAACCCAATTTTTCAAAGGAAAATTTTCATTTTTGATTATCCAAACACATCTCCATAAATTACAAAATCCAAATATAATTGTTTTCAACCTCATATCAATTGAAACTTTTATTTAAAAACATCAAAGTGTCCCATAAAACGCCTAAGAGAGTACACGCCTCGACATCAAGCCTTGCCCTTGCCTTGGGCTCGGATGAACCTGAAATAAATCCACAAACTGTAAGTTAATGCTTAGTGAGACCCCCAGAGCATACCCCACACACAATCCACATGACACATATCATATTAGCTATAAAATCTACATATACCACCTAAGCCATGCATACTAACATATGAGGATGTTGTGGGCTCCCCCAAGGTCTTATACCATCATGCCATGGACTACCCTACATGGTCTTTACCTAGGAATGCCATGGGCTCCCCCCAGGGTCTTCCATGCAGTAACATAGATAATCAACTAGCATATCATATATCAAAGAAGTATATGTTGGATAAGCTGTCTTAGTCCATAACTATTTCTGGTATGTACTTGACCTGACCCGTCATGGTCCATTTGGGTTGCATGGCACCATGCAATTGGATAGACTAAATGAGAGAAATAACACTTGTGGATTATTAATATATTATAAGTTCTAATATATTAATAATATTATTTAATTAGTTTGATCAACAATTAATTTAGAATTAATTAAGTGATCAAAAGATAACTAATTAAATATATGGGTTGATTATGCAAATCATCCATAACTTGTATAGTGGGCTAAGAGGCTCCATGGATTATCAAGTTGGGTTCCACCCATAGGATGCTCCATGGATGCTCCATGGGAGTTACAAACTCATGGGTCATTGAAATGAAGAGTCATGACGCATTAGGGTTTACATGGTGTAACCCTAGATGTGTCAACACTATATAAGGAACCCATTCTCCACCAAAATCGGACATACACACATGAACAAGTGAGGGCTAGGCCGATTTTTGCCAGTGTAAGATTCTTTCAAAGTCTACTCTTTTGCATTTGGTGTTGTGTGAAGCATTTGAGGCATCACACTTGGGGTGCTAGGCTCACAAGGTTTCAAGGATCATAAGCAACAACAAGGTAAGTTATTCTATCTTCCATTCAAGTTAAAAATTGTTCCCCATGTATGCTAGATAGGAGTATAACCTTGGAATTCAAATTTTCATGATAATTAGACAAACATAGATCCAAGGTTATTAGGGTTGCATGTACACTTAGGAAGTGTTAGAATGCTCAAAACCCATCAGTGGTATCAGAGCCTAGGCTTGTTTGTTGATTTTTTTGTGCAAACTGTTGAAAAAAATTGTTTTTATGTTTTCTGCTCGTATGAACTCGCCGAGTCCATGGGGGGACTTGACGAGTCCATGAACAAATGCAAGCTACCTGTCGAGTATGTTCTTGCACTCGACGAGTAGAGGCTGTAGTTTTCAGAAATTCGACTTTTGTTGCTGGAAATGGACTAGAAACATTACCCTAAACTGTTTTGGTACTTGAAAACTTGTGTTAGATGGTGTAATGTTTATGCTAATCCTTTTTCAATGGCATTTATCAAAATTACAAGTTTTTTAAGTGTAATTTTTGATTCTTGAAAGTGTTCATGCTCATGTTCTTGAACTTATGAAGATTAGATGATCATAGGAATTGCTTGTAACCTTCATGGTAGTTTAATTCATGATCATAATGTATTTTAATGCGGTCCATAACTTGTCCTCAAGTTATGGAAAATCAAAAGTCACACTTTTATTAAAGCCATTAAAAGAACACTAGAGTTATAAAAATGAAGAGTCTTCATTTTTATTACTCAATTAACTCATAAGTTATAAGAAATGAATAGTTTTGAAAGTTTATAAAACGTGCCCTCAAGTTTTGGAACAAGTCAAGTCTTGATTAAAACTTTAGTTCCGTCCCTTAGAATTTTGAAAGTTAAAATTCAACCCTTATACTTTATAATATTATAAGTTAATATATATATATATATATATATATATATATATATATATATATGTATATATATATGTATGTATGTATGTATGTATGTATGTATGTATAAGATCAAGTCATTTTACCGCTAGTACGCCTCATTCATGAAGCCGTTCTATAAGGGGGGTATAAGGTTGTTGCCTATAAAATGGCAACTTAATGGGTGTCCACTCTCACCCACCGCTTCCTTGATCGGTGGAGGGTCGTTAGCCGAACGGGTAAGACAAGGACTTATAAATTCTCATTAAAAGTATGATGAATATTATAAAGTAACTAAATGCTTTTATTAAATTCCCAATCTTAGCTACTTTAGGAAAAATGTGAATAAGGTATTAATCCATGAAATACACTTTACACTTTGTTTAAGTCGTTGGTGGAGCGTGTGTGGTTAACCGGCACACTAACTTGGACTTAGCAAGGTAGGTAAAGGGTGACTTAAGGTTTATCATAGTATCAGTGGAGCGTGTGTGGTTTACCGGCACATCGGTTGAGTGATAAACTTTAAGGGTACCAAGTGATTTGCATGGTTACTTCACACCTCGTTTTGTGATCCTCGGTATCCCATCCACAAAACTTGGAGGGCACACTCGAGATTGAAACATGCCTTTGAAAAGTTCATTGAATCTCAAAAGAATCTAGGAATTTCTAAGAACCAATCAAAAACCTAATTAATATTTAATATTTCGTTTTTCATGGTGGAAATTGGTGAATCATCATTCACCTACCTTTCAAATATGTTATAGCTTGGATTACGGCATACCTCTTCTAAGTTATAATATATTGTGATTGGATCCTAGACTTAATATTACATTTGGGTGTTTTAATAAGGACTCTCTTAATATCTAAACTAATCTTGTCCTCTTCTTTCAGATGTCTTCAAACAACGCTGCTTCTGGCTCTAATCCTAATGGCTCCTTACCCTTATGAACTTGTGTGGGAAAGTCACTTTTGATGGATCCAACTTCTATGAATGGATGACAAACATCAAGATGATTACCTGCTACGAGGACAAAGAATATGTCCTTGATAAGGTGCTTAAGGAGATTTATGAGACCACTACAACTCCCCAGGAGATCGTTGACTTCCAGGCACATGAAAGGGATGCTTCCAAAGTGGCATGCATCATCTTGGCCACCATGATAATGGAACTCCAAAAGTCCTATGAGGACTTCTACCCTTTTGAAATGCACCAAGATGTGATTGAAAGATACCATCAAAGTGCACGACAAGAGAGGTATGAAATCATCTGCTCCATGATAACAAACATGATGAAGGACAGAGAGTCTATCACGAGCCACATGCAGAAAATGCAAAGGTATGTGGATCGGTTGCTGAAGCTTAATGTGAACTTCCCCGAGGAGCTTGCAATAGATATCATTTTGCACTCCTTACCATCGTGTTATGATCAATTCCGCTTGACATATCACATGAATAAGGAAGAGGTCACACTCAGCAAACTTCATGGACTTCTCAAGACTGCAAAAACAGGTCTTAAGGGGAAGTCGGTTGTTAACACTCCTACTCCAAACTCTGCCCCGGTTTTGGCAATCGGGAAAAGTCAAGGGAAGAAGAGAAAGAGCTCTTCGAAGGGTACCAAGGCTAGGACCCTTGATGGATCTTCTTCAAGTGGAACCAAGAAAGGTTTTGTCACTCCTTCTTCTGACCCAAAAGAGGCTGAATGCTTCTATTGCCATGAAAAGTCACATTGGAAGCGGAACTGCCCAAAGTACCAGCAAGATGTGAAGGATGGGAAAGTTAAACCCAACCATGCAGGTATTTACACTATCTTATCTAATAACTCACCCCATTCTAACTCTTGGGTCCTTGATACCGGTTGTGGTATTCATATTTGTTCTAATTTGCAGGGACTAAGAAGAAGTGAGAATGTGGAGCAAGGAAGAATAAACTTAATCATGGGGAATAGGAAAGCTCTACCTGTCACCAAGATTGGAGTTTATACTTTATCGCTAAGTAGTGGGTTTAGTTTAGATTTGAATAAATGTTGTTATTCTCCATAAATGGCAAGAAACATTATTTCCTTTCATGCATTGTATAAACAAGGTTTTACCTTTTTATTTGATAATGAAGTTGGTTTGACTAATGCTTTCTTTAATAGTGTTCTTTATTTTAAAGCGTTACCTTGTGATGGTGTGTATGAAACTGTATCTGTGGTTGATAACTTAGGAAATCATGTTTTGTGTATTGATTCTGTTAATGGTAATAACTTGGATAAAGCATCATTATAGCATTGTCGTCTTGGACATATAAGCAAGAAACGCATAGTCCAACTCCAAAAGGATGGAGTCTTGGAGTCATTTGACCTAAAGTTAGATGATAGTTGTGAATCATGCTTACTTGGAAAAATGACAAAGTCACCCTTCACAGGTTCTTGTGAGAGGGGTGAAGGTTTGTTGGATCTAGTACACACGGATGTGTGTGGGCCCTTCAAACATGCCACAAGGGATGCTAATCGTTATTATTTGACTTTTACTGATGATTACAGTAGATATGGATATGTCTACTTAATCAAGCATAATTCAGAGGCTTTCGAAAGGTTTAAAGAGTTTAAACAGGAAGTCAAGAATCAATTGGGCAGCAACATTAAGATGCTTCGATCCGATCGAGGTGGTGAGTATCTTAGTTCAGAGTTCCTCGACTATCTTAGGGAATGTGGGATTGTCTCACAATTGACACCTCCCAGGACACCGCAGTTGAATGGTGTGTCTTAGAGGCATAATCGAACCTTGTTGGACATGGTTCGTTCCATGATGAGTCGAGCTTCGCTACCAATCTCATTTTGGGGGTATTCCTTAGAGACTGCCGCCCATATCCTTAATCTGGTCCCTACAAAGAAAGTTGCCAAAACTCTTCATGAGATGTGGGCTGGTAAAGTACCCAAACTAGACCACATCAAGATTTGGGGTTGCGAGGCTTTCGTGAGATGCAAGACTCATGATAAGCTCGAACCTCGAAGCGAGAGGTGTATTTTCATCGGCTACCCACACCAATCATTTGGTTACCTCTTCTACAGACCTACTGAAAATGTGGTCTTTGTAGCTAGGAGGGCATTCTTGAGAGAGAGAGAGAGAGAGAGAGAGAGAGAGAGAGTTCATAAGCCAAGGAAACAGTGGGAGGCAAGTTGACCTTGAGGAAATTCAAGAGTCAAGCGGTGAAGGAACTTCAAACCCTAGCACTCAACTTGAGGAGGAAACTCCTGTTGAGCCAATTGGCAAGTCTGTACCTCTGACGCGTTCCACAAGGGTTAGGAATGCACCTGAGCATTACTATGGATTCCATATTACTGCGGAAGGTGATACACTTATCAGTGATGAGACACTAATAGGTCTGGATGAACCTAACAATTACGCGGAAGCCATGGCAGGCCCTGAGTTAGCCAAGTGGAAAGAGGCAATGGACAACGAGATACAGTTCATGTATGACAATCAAGTTTGGAACTTGGTTGAGAATGTACCAGGTCGTAAGACTGTAGGGTGCAAATGGATCTTCAAGAAGAAGACCGACATGGATGGTAATGTACACACTTATAAGGCATGAGTGGTTGTAAAGGGTTTCTCACAAACTCCGGGAGTTGATTATGATGAGACTTTTGCTCCAGTGGCCAAGATTAAGTCTATTAGGGTTCTGTTAGCCATAGCCACATTTCATGACTATGAAATATGGCAAATGGATGTCAAAACCACTTTCCTTAATGGAAATTTGGCTGAGGATGTTTACATGAGTCAACCATAGGGTTTTTTCAATACAGAGTACCCTAATAGAGTGTGTAAGCTTGAGAAATCCATTTATGGGTTAAAGAAAGAACCTCGCAGATGGCATCTTTGCTTTGATGAGAAAGTCAAGGAATTTGGCTTTTCTAGGAGTGAAGATGAATCTTGTGTATATGTCAAGGCTAGTGGGAGTATAGTTAGCTTTTTGGTATTGTATGTGGATGACGTACTACTCATAGGAAATGACATCCCAACTCTGCAGGAAGTTAAGTCCTGGCTTGGGAAGTGTTTCTCTATGAAGGACCTAGGAGAAGCTGCCAATATTCTAGGGATAAGAATCTTGAGAGACCGGAGTAAAAGACTAATTGGACTTAGTCAGAGTACCTACTTGGATAAGGTGCTGAAGAGATTCAGCATGCAGGACTCCAAGAAAGGAGAGTTACCCATCCAGAGTAATGCCAGATTGAGTAAGACACAAAGCCCTAGTACTGAGGCTGAGATAACAGAAATGAGTCGAATACCTTATGCTTCGACTGTAGGATCGATCGTGTATGATATGATGTGTACTCGAATTGTTGTAGCCTTTGCCTTGAGCATGGTTAGCAGGTATCAGGGGAACCCTGGCATGGCACACTAGACTGCGGTAAAGAATATCCTCAAGTACCTACGGAGGACTAAGGACTGGGTTCTTACCCTCGGTGGGAGTGATGACTTGAGAGTTGTAGGGTATAGTGATGTTAGCTTTCAAACTGATAGGGATAATTTCCACTCTCAGTCAGGCTGGGTCTTTACCCTAAACGGAGGAGCAATTTCTTGGAAAAGTTCCAAGCAAGAGACAGTGGTTGATTCAACTTGTGAATCAAAGTATATAGCAGCTAGCGAGGCAGCAAAGGAGGCGATATGGCTGAAGAACTTCATTGGAGATCTTGGAGTTGTACGAGCTATTAAGGAGCCAATGGAAATTTTCTGTGATAGTGAAAGTGTTGTTGCCTTATCCAAGGAACCCAGGATCACGGGAGATCCAGACACATCGACAGACAATACCATTTCATCAGACATCGAATAGAAGAAGGACTCCTCGTGGCAAAGAGGGTATCATCGGATGAGAATCCAACAGATCCCCTCACGAAGGGACTGACTCGGGTTAAGCATCTCCAGCATGCTTGGAGCATAGGGTTGAAGGATGATATTAGATTTAGTAGTTAGATAACCTTGAAATTTGTAAAGTGTAATTGACATTAGATGATGAATAATAGGTGTTTTATTTATGAGTAAAGTTTTGCTATCTCTTGTCGATCGTTTACTTTATTTCTTTTGCATGTTTTGACTTCCAAAATAATTATGTTTGGTATATCATATTATTCGAACCTCCACAGTCGGTCATATGTCGGAAGTAGGTATGAATCAAGACTGACATGATTGGTTGCAAAGGTCTAATGTGTTGGACATGGCTACAACAATCATGAGTGCTCATAAGTTCTAAGCATTGGACTCAACCCACGCTCACTGGAATCACTTCATGGAATTTATCTCAAGTGATCGTGAGACGGTAATATCATATAAGTCTTCAAACCTAGAGATATGATTTGTTACTTATGAGTTGGTTATGCATTGATTTGACGAAAACGCATTGGTAACTCGATGTTATAAAACGTGCTCCTGTGTATAATTCAATGAGTGGTAGAGCAAACATATGAGTCGAAGTTTATCTGTTCCTTCTTGGATTAGAAGCTGATATCTGGGCCCCTCGATGATTTTGTTTTGACCTATGTACTGGGCCCAGTCACAACTAAGTTGATGTGTTCAATTAAGTTCTTTGTCAAACAAATTGGAAATCGGGAAACAAACTGTTGGACAATAAGTAAGACATTGTTCCATGTATTTGCCTGGCTGATATCTATAACAGAGGATTATATGATCACTTATCTTAAATGGCGTATCATCATCTTCTCAGTTCCGAGAAACCTTGAAAGAGCTATGATTGCCGATCGGTTCCTGAAGTCATACTTGCAGTTATAGTTATCAGACTTATCCAAGTGGGAGACTGTTGCATAAGGTGTCTAAGTCCATAACTATTTCTGGTATGTACTTGACCCGACCTGGCATGGTCCATTTGGGTTGCATGGCACCATGCAATTGGATAGACTAAATGAGAGAAATAACACTTGTGGATTATTAATATATTATAAGTTCTAATATATTAATAATATTATTTAATTAGTTTTATCAAGAATTAATTTAGAACACTTTAACATTCCACACATAGATGGTGGTAACTTTCCATACATTCCATCATGGGAAGAAGTGATAAGTGCAAGAAGAAGTGGTGTTGGAGGAAGTGGAGTAGGGCTTGATGATGATGATGAGGAGGATTGATTTTTTTATGCATTTTTATTGAACAATTTTTAATTTTGTGTTTGTTTTTTTTATTTGGTTTGTTTGATGTTTTTTTTAACTTGCTTTTGATGTTTAATTGATGTTTGATGCTTTGACAATTTTTCAGAATTGAATTAGGAGTGCTAGCTTCAAAAAGGGTTTAGAGTTATAGAATCAAAGTGAAAAAAAGAGTCAAGAAAGGAGGAGCGTTAGAGTTAAAGTATTGAGTCCGGTCCTTAGAGATGTTGGCAAGGGAGTCTAGAAGTGAATAGAAAGTATAGAGAGTTTATTGGAAGCTGGATCAGATGCAGAATTATATTATTTTCATTCAGTGACCAACTCGTCGAGTGCACTAAACTGACTCGACGAGTCACCCTTAATTCTCAACAATTCGAAGATTTCCCGAAGTAACTCGACGAGTCTGGTATATACTCGACGATTCGTTTGGTTTCATGTCAAAGGGGCTGCTGATTGGATGCTGATTAGAGTATCACTTGACTATATATTCTTTCCATATTTGTTCTTGAAGATCTTACACTGTTATCCGCGTATTTAGAGTGACCCACACGAGACGAGACACCCAAGGCATGGATACCATGTCTAAAGTCAATTGAAGTTGGAGCTGAAAAGGAAGTGATCAACCTATCCACTGCTATCCCAGGGGAGTTTGTTCCAATTCCCTCTTTAGTTTTTTTATGTTTTTGTCATACATAATATGCAATGAGGGCATTGCATCAAATAAGTGTGGGGTAGGGGGTTGGTTACATATTAGAAAATTTAGAGTCTTAATTTAGGCTAATTTTAAAATTTTGCATACCAAAAGTATTACTTAGGATCTAAATTAGAAAATTTTGGTAAAAGTAAAATTAGGACTCCATGTTAGAGTTGTGTTGATGATTGCATGAAAACCCAAATGTTTAGTTGAGCCTATATACGTTCTAGTGCATTTGTGGCTTCCTTATTCTAGTGAAATCATGGGACAAAAACACGACCCTGCTCGGCCCGAGGGATGCAATATATTTAGCAGCCTAAACTTGAAATGTATCCAGGAAGATTGTTATCATTAGCCAATAAAGGTTGAGGTTGAGCGCCCCTGCTTAAGCATGTAGGGATTTGAGTGAAAAAAAAGAGAGAGAATTACAAGAGAAATTGTATGAATTTTGGAGCAATTAAAGTGAAGATCAAAAGATCAAAATTCCAAGAAATCCAAAAAATCGAAGATACCCGAAAATCAAACAATAAAGGTGGTGAATTCAAAGAGATCAAAGCAAATATCAAAGAAGAGATGAATTCAAAAGAGCTCCATAGAGGTATCAAAAACTTGTAATTTTAGATTATGTATGCTCGGGTTGCTCAATTAAAAACACCTTGAGGGTAAGAGGTTTTCTGCGGATGGATTCGGAGGGTTGCATAAAATGAGCATAGTTCGGGATGAGTGGGCAAATGTTTATGAGGATTGTGAGTATTTAGAGTATGGGAGGTCTTTAGGAAAAATTTTAGACACAAATGCATGCGTTGCGGTCTTGGCATAATGGTTGGGTTAGATTGGAGTTGTTATATATGATTCTAATATGTTTAAAATTCAGTTTTGCTTGGGGGCAAGCAAAAGACAAGTGTGGGGTATTTTGATATGTACATAATTAGTTCATATTAAGTATACATTTTTACTCATTTATTAGCTAAATTATTGCATATTATGGACAAAAGGTACTTAAAAGTGTTAAATTATGTTTTTCAGTCCAAAGATGAAGCTCGGAAGCGAAAGGAAGTGGGAGAAACAGTTAGAAGATCGAGAATGAAATCAAGAAGAAAAACACTAAAAATGGCATCTACTCGGCGAGTCATATCGGCTACTCGGCGAGTCCAATCGAAGAATCGAGAAGATAATGACTCGGGATCCCAGAGAGTTATCGCAAGCCGGGGAATGTGAGAGGGACTCAACGAGTCACCACATGACTCGATGAGTCGATTCGTATATTTAAAGATAATTCCACAGATCGATAGAGAGGAGTTCTGGGACGATTCAGAAGTACTTTGCTACGATTGAGAAGCCAGATAAACCCTAGAAGACGACGAAAGGAGCTAGAATTCAATTCCGGAGAGTAATTGAGGCAAAATTTCATCATTCCATTTATTCTTTTGTTTTATCATTATGATTAAGCAATTCGACTTTGTTTGTTTGCTGTTACTTACTTCAATTATGAGCTAAAACCTTTAGACTTCTGTTTGGGGATACAAAGTTGACAATATGGTTTGATTGATTGGTAGGATTAATTCCAAGTTGGTGAATCTTTGTTATTTTAGCTTGCTAAAGAACCTTGTGTGTGAATAATAATTAATTTTCTGTTAATAGGAAGATAATTGATTAGCATGAACATCTATTGATTATTGACCTCATATGCTATGTGATCACTATGCTATATGTCTAGGATTAATGAATATGAAACTAGAATTAATAAGAAAATTGAGTAAATTCATGTGCAAGCTTGTAAGATGACCATCAAGCAAGGAGTTAATTAAAAGAATAAATTAGTTAACTATTGCAAGTCTAACTTAACCCGAATAATTAATCTAGTGAATATAATTAAATTAGACAATTGGCCACTGTTTAAGTTAGTTTATTTGCTAAGGATTAGGGTAGTGAACACGAATCTAATCACTTGAATCGGTAACCAACGAAAGAATTAATCCATTGCACCATTACCTTGAAATCAACCATAGAATTAACCAAGTTGAACTAAACAGAATTTCCTTTCCAATTATTGAATCTAGTTAAGTCGTTATTTTCTAGTCTTAAATTAGTAATAGTTAGTAAGTTTCTAGTCTTGTAAAACTAGAGAAAACCCCTACTTCTTAATTAACTTAGATAAAATTAGCTTTTAATTTAATTTTTCGTTCCCTGTGATCGATACCCTTCTTATTTAGCTATACCACAATTGATAGGTTCACTGCCTTTTGTGCGTTTATTGATAATTAAAAGTAGGTTTAAAACTAAGTGAGTCTACACACATCAGTAGCGTACTGAGTCCTTGAGCAGTACATGCGGCGTACACTAACTTACGCCCAACATACAAGCAGATTAAGCACTTCCTTCCACTAAGTGCTTAATACTCGATGTTCTAATGACCAAAACCATATCTAAGCTCATCAAGACGTCCTAGGGCATAAAGTTGGCAACTTTATGCCCTTGTATGCTCTATAGGACTTAAAAACTTCATTCTTCACATTAGGACTTCATATATGGTTCCAAACTCTTGCATGGAGTCTAGATACTCTCTAAGCTAGCACCTTTATGCATCTAGCATGCTCACGAGGCTCAGATCTAACCATTTCAACCTCTGGAGTTGCTTAACTCTCAAGAGAAGGTCCAAAACCAACAAAAGGGACCATAAAGAAAACCCTAACCATATCTAAAGAATAAGAAGGCAAGATCAAAGCTTTATACCTCCAGAAGCTCCTCAAGGTGAACTAGATACAGATTCTTGAAGCCCATTGCCACTCCAAGCTAGCTCGACAACTTCTTCTTCTTGAATGGACACTAAAATGGCCACAAATGCACTCCTTAAGCTTAAAACACACACTCAAATGGTATTAGGGTTTTTAGAGACGTTTGAAGGTGAAAGAGGTTGATTAGGGTGAGGCTCAAATGAGATAAGGATGCTTATATAGGTCTCAAGTCCAGAAATTAGGGTTTGGACATCCGTCACGTACGCCCAGCGTACGTGCTGTCCCTCCGCGATCATTCTTGCAAAGTATGCTAAGCGTATCCATGAGTACGCCTAGCGTACTTAAGGGACTGATTATGCAACATTTAAATTTTTCAAGGGCTTCCAAGGTAATACCTGATTTGGAGTGTTATAGTGAGTTTCCCCCAAAATACCAACCCAATACAAAACTAGAGTAGTAATCATAAACAGCATGCATAAGAGCCTTCAGTCTGACTGGAACGCCCAACTGGCCTGCAGTCTATCTGGTATGCTCACAGAACCTGCAAAATGACTGGTACGCCACACTGGGCCTTCAACCTATCTGGAACGTACTCCGGGCCTTCGACCTGACTGGTATGCCCCACTGGCCTTCAGCCTATCCTGGATGCCATGGGTCTGTTGGCCTTCAGCACAAAGCAGGACCGCCTCAACCCACCCACTAACACACATCATATATAACATATCAAATACTAGCTAGCATGCACAGACAGCACATAGATCTAATAGATCACTACTATAGCATCATCCTATAAACTAGGATACATATTTAGCATATCATTGCACATAGCATCATACAATAAACCAGGATTCAATCCAAAGGGTCGGCCTTGGTGCATTAGATCCTGTTATTATACTGAGGATAACTCACCTCACACTTCTGAAATCACACAGAAAGTCTTTGGTTGCTAGCTCATAAAAATCCTCACACTAACACAACATAAAATCATCCAATCAAGACTGGGATTACAATCCAAGCTGATAGTCCAAAATTAGGGTAAACGGCTACTTTACCCTTTTTCCTTAGTTAGGCTAAGAACCAGGCCTAAATCTTGATCCAAAAGGCCCAACCATTAATTAACCATCCACGACCTATTATAGGCCAAATTTTCCAAATTGGACCCAACTCCATCTTGGGCTTTTCCCCAAGGCCTAATCCTTCACTTGACCCAAAACATCAACACTCAAATGGCCCAAGGAGTACCCAAGCATCTAAGCCTAAAAAGGTGGCCCAAACTCGAAGCCCAAAACCGTAAAGCCCACAGACTGAGTATGCGTGGCGTACTCAACTGTACGCTGGGCATACATGCATAGGGGCTTGTATGTTGCGTGTATTGGCTTGTACGCCCACCGTACTCCTCTGTTAAGCCAAAAGTCCCCTTAAGCACTTAATACCTTAAGATAAGGTACCAAAATGTAGATCTGACTTCCCATCAGCTAAAATAACACGTAAATTTGCTTACTTTACATTCATGCATGGCTACATGAAGCTATTTAGCTTAGCAATGACTTAACGAATGGATTAATGCATGAAAGGTGACCAAAACCCCATAAAGTTGGCACCTTTGTGCCAAGGAAACCTCTAACAAGGTTAGATCTAGAGAAATGATCCATCAAGTCGACCCAAACCATAAATCCATGAAAGAAAGGGACCAAAGTGAACCAAATCAACCCATAAAGGAAACTAGTCATTAAAAAGTCAAGGTTTGATCTTTATACATTGAGAAACTTGCAATTTGATGAAGATTTATGGATCTCAAATCTCATACCAAGCTATGAACTTTACTCTCTTATTGATTCTTCAACGATGGACCCAAAACACACAAATTTCACTTTAAAAGCTCGAAGATGCTAAATGGAGGCTAAGGGGACGATTAGGGTTTTATGGAGGTTGAGGGACACATGATGAGGCCAACCCTAAAATGTTAAGGATGAATGTATAGAGTGCAATACCCTACATTAAGGTTTCAGGAAGATCCACGTACGCCCAACGTACCATAGCAGACACCCAGCGTACTGTAATGCCCGTAGATCAGGGCTAGTCAATTTAGAGACGATAAGCGTCAAAAATGACTTTTTGATATAAGATTATTTAGAATGAATAATCTTAACTAAGTTGTTGTATATGTTACAAGGATTTCGTACATATAAAGAACGTTGAAATCCGAGTTATAATAAAGAAGTTATGACCTGTCGAAGTTTCGCGACAGAACCGGCACAACGTTGTGTGAAGTAAAAAGTGAAATTTACGATAAAGTGCTTTTTAGCCTTAGTGATCTATACGAAAGTTGTAGAGTTCGTTAAACTAAGAGCATGCATAAAAAGAACGCCCAAATCTGACTTCGTATGAAGAAGTTATGATTTTCTGAAGTTTCACCTTAGCGGTATACAGCCTGAATACTTGATTTGAGATCGAGCGGTTTTTAGCCGAAAAAATCTAAACGAGAATCAAAGATCTCGTCGATAGTATTACGACAGTGAATAAATAGACGAAAACAGACTTCGGATGAATAAGTTATAAATTTATAACGGAGTTTTCCTGTCCCGGCCTACTAAAAATAATATAATAAAAATAAATTCGAAATCAGCCGACGGAGTCTAAATGAAAGTTGTAGAGTATATTCTCACCTATGCGTGGATATAAAGAACGTAAAAATGGAGCTCGTATGCGAAAGTTACGCAAGTTTAAAGTCTGCTTAATCGAGTACGCCTAGCGTAATTTTGGAGTATGCCCAGCGTACCCGGAACCGCCTCAGCTACGCATGCAATGACGTCACTCGAGTACATACGCATGCACTGATGTTGCGTACACCCAGCGTACCTAGATTTAGAGTATAGTCTCACCTACGCGTGGATATAAAGAACGTAAAAAACGGAGCTCGTATGCGAAAGTTACGCAAGTTTAAAGTCTGCTTAATCGAGTATGCCTAGCGTAATTTTGGAGTACGCCCAGGGTACTTGGAACCGCCTCAACTATGCATGCAATGATGTCACTCGACTACATACGCATGCAATTACGTTGCGTACGCCCAACGTAAGGCTTAGTACGCCCAGCGTACCTAGATTTACGCCCAGCGTAATCGAGGTTTCAACACCCTATAAATAGATGTCGATGGCTATCGATTTCTTTTGTTCAAACTCTTCTCTCTCACTCGTTTTTACCCCGTTTTACGTGCAAGAAATATCCCGAAGCCTTGGTATCATTCCCGAGCCCCGAAGCAAGTTCCGAAGCCCCGAAGATCCCGGGAAGTGAAATTCCCGAGCCGAAGCTCTGCCCGCGAGAAGCACGATTTTTGTGAAGATCTTCCAGATCTACCGAAGAATACTACTTTTACAAGCTGTAGTGTTGTCCGATCATCTTCTGATCAATTGAGTGTATAGTTACTTTCTTCTAACACATAAAAATAAAGTATTAGCTAAGAAATATGTGCTATGTGTTATATATTATTTGTCTATTTGAGATGGTCTTGGAATTGATGTTTTTATACGGGTGTTAAATGATTTAAACTATGTTTGTATTTATATGTACAAAATTGTTGGGTAGAACATGGGTATATGGAATAGTTGGTGACGATGTGACTTCGTGCCTCTTGAGTAAAACCTTGGTGACGATGTGACTTTGTGCCTATTGAGTAAGCCTTGGTGACGATGCGACTTCGTGCCTATCGAGTAAACCTTGGCGACGATGTGACTTCGTGCCTATCGAGTAAACCTTGGTGACGATGTGACTTCGTACCTATTGAGTAAGCATTGGTGACGATGCGACTTCGTGTCTATTTGATAAACCTTGGTGACGATGTGACTACATGTCTGTTGTGTAAACCTAGGTGACTATGAGACGTAGTGCCTATCGTGTAAACCTTGGTGACTATGAGACGTAGTGCCAATTGTATGAACCCTGGTGACTATGTGAAGTAGTGCATGTTGTATAAACCTTGGTAGCAAATGGACTTTGTGCCAGTTCCTTAGGTAAATCCTTAGGAATGAATGAATGAAGGATAGTTGGTCCTTAGGGTAAACCCTTAAGAAATAAAGGAGTTATTGGGATGGGTATTTGGGTTGATTGTTTGATGATTGAATAATAAATGTATTATTGTGGGTTGAAAACCCTATATGATCACCAGGCTCCCAAGCCTGACCCACTCAGTTTTCTTTGCATTACAGGTAATGGCAGAAGAGTATAAATTGGTGGACTTGACGAGAGATTTTGGATTATAGATCAGTAGTTACAAATAACTGTTGTAAGGTCGGTATTGTACTGTTTATGCTTTTGGTCTGTATCGGAACATGACATCCCGAGGTTTTATTATTTAATGAAAACACATTCTCTTGAGAAACGTTTTGATAAATTTTATCATATTTTGTTTTGGGAACAAATTCCGCAACTCTTTTAATCAAAGGATTACTCTGATTTTATAAAAACAAAGCATAAACAAATCGGTCTTTTCTGGCCGTGAAATTCGAGATGTCACACGTACGCACCCGCTTGCCCCGATCCATCACTAGCCAGTACGCTGACCATACTAAGTGGTACGCCCGATGTACCAGCTTAAGGGCCAAAAGCGCAAAACTCGATAGATGAAGGGGTAAAAGCGTACTTACCAAAAATCAGGGTGTTACATCCATGGTGGTGTATTATAGGCAATCAATATAACCGACCAAGTATTATAAGTACTATTAAAGTTTTCAAATGGATTAAAGCCATCAACATGCAAACCTGGATGAACTTTTCTAGGTTTTTTGGAAAACTCTAAATATCTCTAATAAAAATCTTCCCATGACTTCCGATCAACTGGATGACACATCATACAATCCGTTGACCATCCAATGTTATGCCAACTCATATCTTTAGTTGTGATATTGGAGTTATACATTTTTTGAAGCCTTGGAGTCAAAGGAAAACCGTAACACTTTTTGTGGTACTTTTTTCCCCTTTGTGGATGCGTCCACCCATCTAATATCCTTACAAATCGAGAAATTTTGCATGGAATCATTATCCTTCCAAAACATAGCACAATCATTTTTACAAGCGTGGATGGATTGATATCCTTGGCCCTATCTTTTTCAACTTCTTCATATTGTGAGGTTGGAATCTTTCTCTTCGGGAAAGCAACTCTTAGTAACTCTACAAGTTAGTCAAAAATAACTATTTGTCCATCTATTGATCACTTTAATATACAACAACTTTTCCTTAAAGTTCAAGGAAGACATTTCACTACAATCATGGCATAACTCGGTATTGAGCTCCTCAAACAAAACATCAAATTTTGGGTCTATACCTCATCCCTCCTCATCTATATTTTCTTTATTTGTATTTTGTTTCTCCATAACATCATCAATTACATCAAACATGTCATTAGGTACCGGAGTGCTTATTCTTGGAGTGAAGCCTAAATCCGAAGTAACATGTTTCTCACCATGATGATCCCACATAATATATTATTCTAGAAACCCATGGTCATGTATGTGGGCATAAAATGTAGGCAAAACAGTCGTTACATATTTACACACTTTTTGCACTGGTAGTGTACTTTGCCTTCATAGTTGACGTGTTTCTCAGCAATCTTCATAAAGTTGTTAAGACCTTTCAAGAATTTTGAAGACATTTGGTTCTTCTCTCTAATCCAATTATTATCGATCGTCATTACTGTTTCATAATTAAAAAATTACCTTGTATACATGTTATTGAAAGTTATATTGTATTTGGGCTATAAACATACGTTAGAGTTTAAAGTTTACTCTACGAGAAGTAAAAATCAGACAAAATGGATAAAGTATTCACAAGGGTAGGCTTCTAAACCTATTTTTTTATATCATATCTCATATGTGGATGTGTATTGCATGATTATTTGTTTGAGAAAAATCCGGCAACATTTACCCTTTGCTCCCAACTATTTAAAGAAATATATACCCGATGAGCAAAAAGAAAATGACAAGAATTCTTTCTTAAATAAACAATCATACAGTAAACATTCATATCCTAAATGAGATAAAGTATTCAAAAAACAGTCATAAAACGGGGTTAACCCGAAATTAATTTGTAAATCAATTTTGGGTGAGTATTTGTAGGCTTTTGATTATTATAAAGAAGAGACTTAAACTAAAAATCAATGATTCAACATGTTTTCATACTTTTATTAATATAGCATCATACTTTTGTTTATTTTCTAATAAAAGTATGTTTCTATTAATAACTTTATCTAATTAGGTTTTCTTTAATAACAATATACTTTTATCAGTTTTTTTTTTTTTTTTTTTTTTTGCTAAAGCTTTCTATTTTAATTTTTATATTATTTATAACATCTTATTTTAGTTTTTTTTTTTCTATTAAAGCATTATAATTTAAATATTTTTTTTATATTTTCTATTATAACAATTTACTTTTGTTTTATTATTATTATTATTATAACATTATACTTTAAACACTCATATTACATATTTAAGTTAAAGTCATAATGGTTATAATTAAGTCATTAAAATATTAAGCACTTTCAAACCATATTATCATGAAAATAAAAAGATATTAAACACTTACCTATTAAGCACTTTACAATATAATCCAATAAGTGTTCACGTACAAAACAAATTAAACACTTATCATGAAAATAGAAACACATTAAGCACTTTATCAACTAATCATTAAGCACTTATCATGAAATTAAATAAAAACACTTTAAACACTTACCAATTAAACACTTTATCACTTCATTTTATATGTACTCAAACTAGTAAATCTAAACAACTAACATAATCATACATATTATACATTTTATACATCCAAAACAACCATTCAACATCAACAATTACTTAATCAAAGATTCTAAATACATAAAAACATCACCAAATCGAGGACAAAACTAAAATAAAAATATAGAAATCTTACATTCTTCCTGCTGTGGTGCCCGGATTCCGGTGGCTGGTTGTAGACGGTGGTCCTCCGGTGGTGGCTGGTGGTCACTGACTCACTGGAAAAAAACCCCAAAGAGAAAAGACTTGAAAATCACAAAACCTTACTTGTGGTCGGCGGTGAAGGAGAATGGTTGGAACTCGATGTTGTCGTCAGTGGTCCTCTTCTAGTGAGTGGCTTACCGGAAAACAAAGCAAAAAAAAAAAAAACAGCAAAATCTCAAAATCGAACCGAAAAAAATCAAATTGGAAAATAGAAGTGACCTAGAAGTTACCTTCGGTTGGCGGTGAAGGAAAGTGATCAGAAGGGTCATTTGTGTAGAGTTCCCCGGTAGAGAGATCAAGAGAGAATGAGTGCGGGTGTGCAACTACTAATGAGGGTCGACTGACTTGTTCCTTGAGATTAAACCCTATGTCGACAACATGTCGTCGGCATAGGGTTAATGTAAACGGCGTCATATCCTACTTCTCGTAAATAAATAAAAAATATTGTTTTCTTTTTTCTGCAACATGAATTATAAATAAATAGAAATTATATTTTCTGTAACCTATGTTGATGACATGTCGTTGGCATAAGTTTTGAGAAAACCACGTAACCCATTTCGTTCCCGCCTAAGCTATGATGACGACATATCGGCGACATAGAGACCCAGGTCAAACAAATTTGGTCAACCCTATACCAACGACATGTCGTCGGTATAGCATACGTTGTAGCGACAACATGTTTCGTTGGCATAGATGTCTTCGAAACATGGGTCTTTTTTGTAGCCACTGATGATGAAGCTACATGGATGAACTTGCAACAATGCATTGCAACTATCCTTTCCTTAGTATTCCTAGTTACCTGAAGACACTAATGCATGCCAAGTTGTTGATAGCCGGCCCAAAAGGAACCAGATATTGCCAGTCCGCTACCAGAATTAGCTCAAGCGATAGTTGGATAAATCAAAGGGGTGTTGGCGTGTTGCTGTCTAGTCTTCATCCCTCCTGAATTCGTGTTTCATGGTCATCATCTTTGCTATTTCCTAGGATAGTTGCTTAAAATTAGGGTGTACGATTTGTTTAGTTTTCTTTTAAAACCTTGTTTCATGACCATCATCTTGATATATCAGATAATTTGTTACACGCGTTCTCGTCTTCTTCCCTTCCTTCTGTGGATCCTACATAAGAACTCAAAAGGGAAAGAAGGATCGGTAGTTACTTCATATTTGTTCCAAGTCCAAAGTGGTTCGAAGTACCACTGTACAAATTACAATTTACTTCATTACATAATTTATTTTTCATATAGATTGATACAAAACACTTGCTTAAAACTACATATTAGCCCACAAGTCTCAACCCTCCTAAATCCTATCTAACGAAAAAATTATGTTGATTGATTATGTGGAACATTTTTTGCCTCGAGTCCCACTTCTGCACATCAAAATGCGATTAAAGACTATCAAAATTCGTGTACAAAGAAGTATTAAAGGGCCGTTGAGTACATCAATTTAAATTAATAAACATATATTATCAACAAGAATCAAGAAGATAATGCGATTAGCAATGTTGATTTATTCTGTTCATTACAAAATAAAGAAGACAAAAAATTTGAACTTAAACATTTGGTAGGGGCTGCGCGAACGCAAGCCCCCTCTGTCACAAATTATGATGTAGGCTCGACCACTTGGGCCGACCTTAAAGCAGCACCCTTTCAAAGTGCAATGAAAGTCACTGCTCTAGGCCATGATCCATTTTGACCAAGCATTGACCCCATCCAGGTAAGTATCTAATCCATTAGCCTCATTCCCTTTTTATACAGCTATTTCTCTTTTCCCATTTATTCTTTCTGCCGATGTGGGAAATCTGAAAATCTCATTGGCTTCTACACCATGATACATTATACTTTTCATTTAATAAAAAATGTATAAGCTTTGATAAACACGACAAGTTTTTCTTTTATAAAGCCTAATATAAGCCCAAATAATGATATGTTGTGTATATCCTAGGGACTATAATTTTAAGCTCTTCTGTAAATGAGAATCTTTTTCCATTTTCTCATTTGGAGAGGTCAGTAATTTGTGACACGTCATTGAAAGCATACAAATGAAAACATTGAACTAATATGAGATGAGTATGGAATGAGCCATTGAACTTGGAGCATAGACTTTTTGACGTTTGATGAGTTTGTACTTAGTTGAGTCCATGCAATAAGAAAATTTAATATATTGACCAAATTTTCAAATACATAAGTCAATACTTTGAGAAGAAAGGCATTTCTCATGATAAAATACTCGTTAAACAAGTATCAAATGGCGATTCTTGGAGATGTGATCTAACCGCAAATGGGGAATATCAAGTAAAAGCTCTTCGGATTTTGTTGGAGAATCAAGAACAGGTTGATAATGGCAGATTCATGTGGATTAAGGAGGTTCCAATTAAGGTCACAAGCTTTATTTGGAGGGCAAAAATGGGACGAATGCCTGTTGTTGTTGCCTTGTCTACAAGAGGTATAACTCTTCCATCAAAAGTTTGTTGTCAATGCAGCGAAGATGACGAAATAGGAGATCACATTTTGGTGATTTGCCCTTTTGCTAAAACTTTTTTAGAATGGATCTTCAAATGGTGTAACATTCCCATGGCTATTTTTCAGTCGGTTCATGACATTATCGACTACGCATCTACCTGGGGAAATTGCCCTAAGAAGAGGAAAAGAGTGTTGGGCATTTGCTACGGCACCCTTTGGAGCATCTGGAAGGCACGGGATGAGAGAATTTTTAACAATAAATTGGTTTGTGCAACCAAAGTGGCTAATATCACTAAATCAATAATGTTTCTTTGGTTCAAATATAGGAGTGGTAACGGAGATCTTAGTTGGTTAGATTGGATTAACTACCCTATGTGTAATTTGTAATGGTTTTACTTCTTATTACCCTTCTATGTACTCTTGTATCTTTTTCCCCTGTCTATCATCTTGTTAGGTTGGGTTTTTTATTTTATTATATCTTTGCCGGTTCAAACAAATAAATAAATAAATAAAATAAAACAAAATAAGGTAAGTTATATTTAATATGGACAACTATATATATATATATATATATATATATATATATATATATATATATATATATATATATATATATATATATATATATATATATAGTTGTTTTCTTTTTTACTTAATCCTAAAATAATGATTTAAGATAAAGATTTGATGGGTTAAGTGGAAAAAAAACATGGCTTATTTAACCTTTTACCTGGTTTTCTTTTATTTTTTTTCTTTCATGTTCTCATGTCATAATTGATGAATATTATTCAATTTGTTTTTTTTAATATATTTGTAAATGCTCATTTAGGTTTATTTAGAGGGTTAATTCTGTTAGAAAAGAAACAAATATTATGTATATGACAATTTATCTAGAAAAGATAAACAAATCTTATGTATACAAGGTTTTATCTAGACATGCATCATTAAACATTAAACTATTTTATCTATGAAGAACTTAATATGGAAAAAAATAAACAACCCCAAATTGACCAAATTGATTTGGAATGAAAATAGTAGATGTGAGTAAACGACTATTTTACCATTCTATATATAAATGACGTTAAATAAAAAAAATAATAAAAAAAAACTTTTTTTATGGAAACCGTTATAAAATGACATTGTGAATGCCAATGTGTTGAAAACGCTCTCAAGACACTTACCCAATTGTGTAAGCCTCTCGTAGCATGGTGACTAAATTGAGTGTGATGAAAAAAGCATCATCTCAGGCTAGATGTCTCGTCTGTGGGTTTGGATATACATATCATATCGTTCATGTATCTACCAACTTTGTTAACTAGATAATATTTCTAGAGTTATTTTAATGATGAGGATGATGACATTCTTTTGCACAGACATAGAAAATTCATTCCTCATTTTGGCTTGTCATGGCGTGACCACCCTATGGTCACGTCGTGACACTCAATTTTCCCCAAAAGCGAAACTTTTTACTCCTTAATGCCCTAAACCGAGCTATTTTAGAAAACGGGTGTTACGGCTCTCCCCTACATAAATTATATTTTGTCATCAAAATCATTCCTTATAACTTACTCTGTCACACCATACGACCCTGCCAAAACTTCCTAAATTCCGATTAGGATTGAGAAGTTATCTCATACAGACGACCGCCTTCTAACACTGCTATCAATGTCCAATCTTAGCATAGATCACATACCCTAGAAAAGAACAAACCTTAACACTCCGCCCTCAACCAACAAAATAAGATACAACTTCTCTACTCGAAAACTAAAAACCATATACTATGTCTGACTTCTAGACAGACAGAACCATCATATACCACGTCCATAATAACTCCACTCTGCAACCTGAACAAAATGAGTCTCTCTGACCCTAAATTATCACGTTGATAACTAGAAAACAAATACCCTAACCATTCACTGATGTCGATAACCTTTAACCTTAAAACAAAGGCGACTCCCACCACAAGTCTCAACCATTGGTGTTGTAACACCCCGTTTATTTAATAAATAAATAAATTAATTAATAAATGAATAGTATCCCTAAAATCAATAATTATATAGCAAGGTGTTGGTCTCAAGGAGCTAATTTTCACAATTTTAGAATTTGGGGGTTAAAAGTGTATAATCCGGAATCATGTTATAAATATTTATGAAGACAGGGGCTTTGTGGTAATCATTGGAACTTAAGTTGAAAAGAATGAAAGGAGGAGGGACTAGAAACTTTAACATGGCTGAATTTTGATCATTGGACTTAAATTGTAATGGATTTTGATGCTGAGGGTTTAAATGGTAAATATTGGCCATGCTTTAAAAGAAAATGTCATTGGGAGGGACCATTTTTGCCAAAGCAAACCATAACCCTACGGACCATGTGCAACCGTCACCCCTCACCCTTATGCCTCCCACCACCGGCCGCCGCCACCATCCATCCAGTCGTTCTCTGACCAACCATCGAACGACGTTGAAGACCGGCTGAGAAGGAAACGAAGTTGCATCAAGGAAGATCGAAGGAGTGGCATCGTGGTGGTGGTCGTTCTTGAGTCTCTAACTGCATTCGTTATCTCCGACCGACGACACAAATGTTGCTGATGCTCCATTGCCATCGACGACGAGCAGTGGATGTTCATTCCGGTGCTTTATTGTTGCGGTTCCGACGTCAACTCCAACAACTACCTCTTCGTTCGACTGCCACCTTGTTCTGATGTACATCGCCACCGCCGTTAGCCACTGTTGTGGCCGCTAGGATTTGCTACTGCCATCATTACACACCACCAAGTTGTGGTTGCGTCCAGATTTCCAATCAAGGGCTTATCGGGGTAGTTGTTGCTTGACTGGTAAACAAAAGATACCACCGCCACCACCGTGAGGTGGTGGCTGTCATCGTAAAATCATCACTTCCGTTGCCATACGCACCAAGTGGGTGGTTGACTTCTCTTTCCGAGAAAAAGACGTGAAGGTGTGCGTATTTCTGTTTGTGGGCGTGTGTGTTTGGCTGGATCTCTCGGAAAGGCATCAGCACCATCGTGAGGTGGTGGCTACCACCATGTGCCAATGTCGAACACCATAAGGGTGGTTGTGTGTGTGTGTGTTTGTATTAGTGTGAGTGTGTGTTATTTTGAGATTTTGCATTGTAAACTGTAATAGTGTCAGGATAATGAAATGAAAGCTCAATTAGGGTGGTGGTTGCCGCCATCGGCCGCCGTGTCGGGTGGCGGTGTGCCTCGTTTGTATTGTGACTAATTTGGGATGTTTGGACAAAGGGACTAAAACCCTAATGGGCCTAATAAACCTTAGTGGACCCAAGGAAACCCTAATGGGCTCAATGAAGCCCTAATTGACATAAAAGCCCAAACATGTGACTAATAGGCCTGATGAACCCTAATTGATCAAAAGACCTAGCTATTGGGCCAATTGGGCTAAGATGAGGTTGGAAAACCTAATTAGGGTTTAGAAAACCCTAATATTGGATTTATGGGCTTGGACTTATCGGGACCTACATTTGGGCCATTGGAATGGAATTGTGTATTAAGCCCAATCACACCATATGATTTATTTAGAAGAGTGATGGACTTAATGGATTAAGTCCTTAATGGGTTAAGTGTGAAACACTTAACCCTAATTGTCATTTTATGTGAAACCCTAATTTCACTTGGGCTTTATGTTGTACCTTTCCATTGGGCTTTGGTAATTGGGTTATTAATGGACCATCCAAGAATAATCATATGGACTACAATATGTTGATGGGCTTTGGAGTAAGGTCCATATGAGGGCCAAATTGGTCCATAAATGGTTCGTAGTTTGGGCCTTTATGATTATGAGAAATTGGGCCATTAAAAATGTCGAATGTTTGGACTGGACTAGAAGGTTGGGCCTTATGGTAAGACCTTGTAAAGGTTTGGGCCCAATTTGGAAAATTGGGCCATATGTTGGGCTTTGACTCATAGTTGACTATTGGGCCTTTGGATTGGGCCTTGGGCTTGAATCAAGCTAAGATAGGGGTAAATCAGTCTTTTACCCCAATCATGGATTTATGATTTTTGTGTTGGAACCCAATTATTAATTGGGTGTTATTTTGATAATTGACAGTTCGAGAACCTGTCATCCGGCAGCTAGAGTTTCGTATGCGGGACTTCAGTAGTGTGAGGTGAGTTACCTTCCACTATCGGTGAGTCTAAGGCACCAATGTTGGGCCACCAGTAGGCGATTATGTTTAAGATGATTGTCTTTGTGATAATTATCTGGTTGCCACTATTTGATATGCTTTATGTGTTGGAATGCTATGAGATATGTGTTAGTAGTAGGGGTGAAATAGTCCCCAGTTACCGGTTGAAAGATACCGAAGACAGCTACCGGTTGAAAGATACCGAAGGGGTAGACATAACCCATGCATGCCTAGCAGTATGTTTATGATATGTTATTATATGACCAGTATGGTTATGATATGCCATTATGTGATGAGTATGTTTATGTTATGTTATCATGGAATCGATATGTTTATGACATGTTATTATGTGATAGTGGTAGGGGTGAAATAGTACCCGGATACCGATTGAAAGATACCGAAGGAGAGGTTAGCTCCCAGTTACCGGTTGAAAGATACCGAAGGGGAGGTTAGTTCCCGGTTACCGGTTGAAAGATACCGCAGGGGAGCCCAGCTCCCAGTTATGCCAGACAGATATCGGTTGAAAGATACTGAGGGATAGGCATTATGCGGTATGTGGTAAAATGGGGCGACTCACTAAGCTTCGTGCTTATGGTTTCAGTTTTGGTTTTAGGCACTTCGTTTTCAAAGGAAAGGAGCCGGTGATCGCAGCGCAACACACCATGTTTTCCGCATAAGAGATATTTGGGATTACACTGTGATATTATTTATTGATAACATGTTCGACTATTGACACTTTGGTTTTGACATGAGAGGTTATTATGGATGTTTTTATAGATATGGTTTTATAATAACTTATTTAAAAATAAAAATTTTGGCCTTTTGGGATGTTACAGGTGCCAAACCAATACATAACTCATATCCTAATAACCAAAAATCAACATATTCGATCTATCCAAGATCCCCTGATTCAACACTGACCTTCTAAGAAACTAGGATGCAAAATCCTTACTTCTTTGTTGAGACTGAAAATCTCATGCATAGTCGCACAATAAGACTTCGCCCAAGAGTCTAACTGATAAAGGCTAGGCTAGCCTATTGCCACACGGATCCAACATGCTAATTACAGAGCTTCCCTACTCCAAACTTGCTCTAGCGCCCCAACCATGCCAAACACTATCGGGTCCCACTCTCATGAGTCACACACTTATTTATTCACGAACATTATGACACCATTTAATCTACTTGAACGCTAAGATCACAAAACAACATGATCTTGTCAACATTCAATCACTGGCCTAGAGACTTACCACCAATACCACATGCCTTGAGTATAACCTCAAATGTATAAATGCTCCGGTTACCCAAGATAACATAACCAATCGAGCCTCGCCCATAGGTCTCACCCCATCTAGCATAATCGAACGGGCCTCGCCCATGGGTCTCACCCAAGCTAGCATAGCCAAACATGCCTTGCTCTCAATCGGGATCTATACTTGTATAACTATTGATATGGTCCTAACGATCGTCTTACCTGAATAAGGATCGACTAAATAACAACAACGAGCTCAACTCAAACCAAATGAAGGTTGTGATCCTCTAACAGTCATATAACCATTCCTACACCGACCGAACTCATCCTAACGGATACTACATGCTAGTCCATAATCCTGCCATACATCCACTATATCTATGGGCTGAGCCCATGGTCTTGGCCACTATTCGCAAAACCGAGCCAAAATCAATATTAGCCGAAACCCCAACCTACTGAACCCCAAACAGTCGTTTAGGTCGTGTTTCGAAATACAAAGCCTTTATCAGACAAGAAAAGGTAGAGAAGTTCTAACACAACCCTTAACCTGAACCTAGCCATAAACCATAGAGCACCACTATTGATGCTTCACGTCCACAGACAAGATATATTGAATCATCGGCATATGTCTCCCTGATTATCTAACATCCCAAGTCAGAAACAAGAGTTCAGGGGGTAAAGTGTAAGTTTGGAAAAGAGGAACTCGGCGAGTGGGAACTGCAACTCGTCGAGTCTAAGCGTGTGCCGGGCACATCTTAAGTGACCGAACTCGCCGAGTCGGAGGCTGGACTCGACGAGTCCGTGCTGGAATGAGAAACCCTAATTTCTAGGGTTTGCACCCTAATTTCTAGGGATCTTTATCTGTTGCTCCGACGACTCTCTAGACACAAATTCCATAACAACACTTAATCATAAACTAATAATCCTTCTTCGGGTAAAATGACCATTTTACCCTTGGTCAGAGTCAATGTCCTGGTCAAAGTCAAGTTAAAGTTAACCCCGGTCAACCCAACTTGTGGTCCTGTGAGTCAACTCGTCGAGTCCTTCTTCTGACTCGTCGAGTTCTTTCTAAAATAATAATAATCGGGACATCTCGACTCAACTCGCTGAGTCCCTCCTTGGAATCGTCGAGTCCTTTAGCTTCCAAGTCCTAATCTTGTCCAACTCACTGAGTCACCCCCTCACTCCATGGTTTCACTCACAACCAGAAAAGGTTTGGGAAACTCGGACCGACTCGCCGAGTCATAAGAACAACTCGGCGAGTTCCTTGCATGCTAAAACCATACAATCGTTTCTAAATGATTCCAATGCTTCTAACTCATAGATCATGGCTCCTAAGGCTAACATAACACGTAAAGTTGCTAACTTTACGTGTATACATGAAGATATAAGACCAAAACACTCATTACAAACTAGAAATAGAGACCTAAGTCATTAAATGGACTATGGTTGCATAAAGGTGGAAAATTTGAGCCTCTGGAACTCAATAGAGCCCAGATCTGAAGTTTCTACATCCCCAGGATTACAAATCTCGGAATAGCCTTGAAAATGGCCCCAAAACTTATAATATTCAAGCTAGAAAAGAGATCCAATTGAATAATAGCCAAAGTATAAGCTTTATACCTTTATGAAGACAAAAAATGAGTCCTAAGCTCTGGATCTCCAACCTTCCTTCTACAACTCCAAGCTTTTTCTTCCTTCTATAAGCTTAAGATCACAAAATGGCAAGAACTAGCTCAATATTTCACCAAAACTAAGTAGGGTTTCGAGGATGGACTGAGAAGGTGATGGAGGTTGGGATGAAGACCCATAATATTGCTTAAATAGGGTGCAAACCCTAAGGATTAGGGTTTCCTCTTGATGGACCTACTCGCTGAGTCTATTACCGACTCGTCGAGTAGTCCACTTAAACCTCGCGATTAAACTGGCATCTACTTGATAAGTTAGGGCTACCAACTCGTCGAGTAGCTCTTATAAAATGAGCATTATATGAACTAAATACGTACCAGGAACGGGGAGTTACAGTTGGTGCTTGTCAAGTGAAAACACCATAGAGGCCCAAATTATACTTGGGAAAATAAGAATGAGATAAGAGCGAAATATCCCCATTTGTTTTAATAGCTGTAATTTCAGGAACGAAATCCTCGAAAAGAGGAGGTATTTATAGTATACACGTTCAATTATCGTGTTTTGTAGTTTAAAAAATAAATAATATTATGAAATATTATATGATATTGAGCGTTGAGTTCTAACATATAGTTTTTACTAGAAATGAAGTAAAAATATGTTAAGAATCACTCGGAAAATATTGGAAGTCTTATGAGATTCCAATCAAATGTCAAATATTGAAATTTAATGAAAATATAAAATTTGAAATAAGTAAAATTTTATTATTGAAAGTTGTAGATAACTTTGTTAGAAACATTTAGGCGAAAACCTCATCGAAATCCAAGTTATAACGAACAAGTTATGACCAATCGAAGATCCGTGACAAAACCGGCAAACACTATTTAGCGTAAAAAGTAAGTTTTCGATAAACTACTTTTTAGCTTTAGTGATCTAAACAAAAGTCGTAGTATTTGTGAAATCGAGAATTTTCATAAAAAGAACATCCAAATCTGACTTTGTATGAGGAAATTATGATTTTTCTAAGTTTCGGAATAGTAGTAAACAACTAAAAACTCGAAATAAAGATCAAGTGATTTTTAGCCGACGCACCCTAAACGAGAATCAAAGGACTCGTCAATAGCAGTACAACGGTAAAAAGACAGATGGAAACGGACGTTGGATGAAGAAGTTATTAATTTTTAACAGACTTTTCCTGTCCCGGCCTGTTAAACATATATCTTTAAAAATGAAGTCAAAATTAGCCGATGGAGTCTAAACGAAAGTTGTAGAGTATCATCTCACCTACACGTGGATATTAAGAACGTCAAAAACGGAGCTCGTATGCAAAAGATATGGATTTTAGAAGTTTAGAAAATCAGTGTACGCCCAGCATACTCATGTGTGTGAACCAGAATTGGCCACATCAACACCTTCTTCGCATACGACACGTGTTACACAGGTTTGACACATCTGATGCCACGCATCACGCTACGCGCAGCGTACTCAGTGTACGCTCAGCTTACTGAGCCGCAATACATTACGCCCCGCGTAATAGAGTGTACGCCCAACGAAGAGGTTATCAGGGCAGTACGCCCCGCGTACATAAGTATTTACGCCCAACGTAATTTGTACTTCAGCCACTATAAATAGGAAGCAAAGACTTCGGGTTTTTGTTTAGAAAATCTATTCCCTCTCACTCACAACTCTCTTTTAAGCTAGTTTTAACCCCACGAAGTCCCGATATCATCCCCTGCAACCGATGCAAAGTCCCGACGCTCCGAAGTTCCCGAGAAAATCATATTTCAAGTCGAAACTCTGCCCGCGTAAGGCCATTTTTCAACTAAAATCCCCGGTTTCGTCATAGAAAATCATTTTTAGAGTCGAAGTGCTGCCCAAATTATCATTTATTCCTTCGGTTATTTCACGGTGAGTTCAATATATAGGAACAATTGTATGTTATGTGTTATATGTGTTATGTTCTTTTCCATGTTATTTTCCCGTGTTATTATTTCATGCTATTTTGATAGCAAACCTGTACCTTTGGCCATGTGATCAGCGAAAGGACTTAGATTCACGGTGGTATTGGTATGTAGCCTCTGGTCGTGTATAGCATGTATCGTAAGAGAATGACTTCTACCACTATGGCAATGGTAGAAGGTTGGATAGGGCTAAAAGCCTGCAAAATCTACCAAAATGTTAATCAGAAATTGTATGTCTTTTGTGCCATTTGGGTCGAAGCTTTATTGATGTATATCAAGTTGAAATTGTTGTATCTCATTGACTGTATATCTTTGAATTAAATCATTTATTGATTTGGAAAGTTTGTCACATGATTCACATATGTCTTTGTTGTTCCTTGTTCATCTTTGCTTCTGCCATATTGATGTATATATATGGCATAACATTATATTGTATCTATTATTGAACTCACTAAGTGTCATTATCCCTCTCAGTGTTTAACTATTGTAGGTAATAAGGATCCAATATAGACATATACTGTTGGAAGATTTAGAATAGTCAATAATATTACTTTTGTTTTTAGTAGTTGTGTATGTATAAAATTATAATTTCATGGGTAGTTATGTAATATACTAAAACTTAGTCGGTTTGTATCCAGGCTTTTGTAATTAAATTATCAATGTAAAATATTGTTTATAAATATGCATGTAGCATGTTTTGGAGTAACAATGTGTCAAGTATGAAAGGGGTTCTTTCAATCATGGTATCAGAGCAGTAGTTTAAGTGAACTAAATACCACGGATTGGTATTTAGACTTCAACCGTCAGAAGTTCAATATATGAACGGGTTCATCGTAAGTACATGGATACAAACCATATGAAAGATTTAAGTAAAGTATTAGGTAGTGATAAATCCTAATATTCTAAATTATTATATTACTTCAAATTGCAGAACAATGGCTGAACAAGTGGGTAGCCATACACCAGAAGTGGGTGGAGATCCTCATCTTGATGAAGTAAATACTCCAACATCCCCTCGTGAGGAGTGACTCATGGGTAAACTTACTGGTGTTATTCGGCAGACTCTCGAAGAACACAAAAAGAATGGTGATAAAGGAAAAGAGAAAGTCACCGGAGAATCTTCAAAAGGAGAGACGAGACGTCCTTCATTCAAAACTTCAAGAGTAATGGTGCTACAAAGTTTTCAGATGTTCTTAATCCCATTGTGGTTCTTACATGGATCCAAAACTCAGAAAAGTATTACATATCTCTCATGTTGTTAACGAAGACAAGGCTAGTTATACTTCTACAATGCTCATCGGAGAAGCCTTAGTCTGGTGGGAAGCAACATTCGAAGCTCTCAGTGAGTGTGACCAAGAGAAATTATCTTGTGAAATGTTCAGAACTCACTTGCTAGGAAAGTATTGTCCTCTAGACATGAGGAGAAGTTTGGAGAAAGAATTCCTCGAGCTTAAACAGGGAGGAATGACAGTGATTGATTATGAAACGCAATTCAATCAAAAATCACGGTTTGCTACAAAGTATATTCCAACTGAAGACAATAAAATTCAGTTATTCCTGGATGGACTACGGTATGAAATCTGCGATTTCATGGCTAATCGGGATGTTCTGTCATTTGATAAAGTTGTTGAGTATGCTCGAAAGTGTGAGCATGACTTAGAAATACGTGGTGCCACTCTTTTTGTTCCAAAGCATCCACGTATTGATCGAACCATTCCTGTTTCCTGTATTCCACTAGCTCAATCTATTCAGACTGGTCCTGGAAAACAAGTGCAAACTAATAATACCCCTCGTCGGCGCGGTAGGGCACAATCTTTTTCTCTTCAATCGCCATCGTGTCGAAATTGTGGAAAGAATCATCCGGGCGAATGTAGATTAGAAAAAGGATCAATGGTCTGTTATGGATGTGGAGAAGTATGCCACATGAAGTCTGTTTGTCCAATGAAGAATGTTACATGCTTTGCTTGTGGTGTTGTTGGCCACAGGAAGCGTCTTTGCCCTACTCTTACTAGTCAAATGACGGGAAGTCAAGCTTCTGTTCTACAACCGGCGAGAAGTCAAGCTCCTGTTCAATAACTAAAGGGTACTCCAACTAAAAAGGAGGAGGTGCCAAAAGCTAAAGGTCGTGCATTTCAGATTACCATAGAGGAGGCACGTGAAGACCTGAATCTTGTGACTGGTACATTTCTAGTCAACTCTAGACGTGCTCATATCTTATTTGATTCTGGTGCCTCAGATTCTTTTGTGTCTCATGAAATTGCGCATTCCTTTCAAATTGCTTGCTATGCACTCGCGCAACCATTTCATGTAGATACTGCGGGAAGTATATCATTACTTGCTGATAAAGTCCATAGGGACTGTGTGATAAAAATTGAAGGCTATAATTTTCTTGCTGACATGATTCCTATCTCCTTTCCCGACTTTAATATTACTCTCGGAATGGATTGGTTGTCAAAGAAGCGTGCAAAACTCTTGTGCTATGAAAAGATTGTACGTATTCTCATTAAAGGGGAGAATCCTATTTATGTCTACGGTGAACAAAGACTCAAAATTTTAAAAATAATCTCTTTCCTAAAAGCTCGTAAATTCATATCGAAGGGGTGTTCTATCTATCTGGCCGATACAATTGATATCTCAAAAGAGGAGATGAAAACGGTAAATGATGTTCCTGTTGTTAATGAATATCCTGATGTTTTTCCTGAGGAATTGCCTGGACTTCCTCTGGATAGGCAAGTAGAATTCCTAATTGACCTGGTGCCTGGTGCCGATCCGATTGCAAAGACTCCTTATCGCCTTGCGCCAACTGAAATGAAAGAAATGATGATCCAACTTTAGGAATTAATTGACAAAGGCTTTATTCAACCGAGTACCTCTCCTTGGGCTGATCCAGTGTTATTTGTTAAGAATAAAGACGGTTCTATGCGAATGTTTATGGATTACCGTGAGCTAAATAAGGTAACTATCAAGAACAACTACCCACTACCTCACACTAACAATTTGTTTGATCAACTTCAGGTTGTTAGCTATTTCTCGAAGATTAATTTGAGATCTGGCTATCATCGGTTGATAGTACACGAGCAGGATATACCGAAGACTGCTTTTCGTACTCGATATGGGTATTATGAATTCCTTGTTATATCGTTCAGTCTGACAAATGCTCCTGTTGTATTCATGGATATGATGAATCGCGTATGTCGTCCAATGCTCAATAAATTTGTCATCGTATTCATTGATGATATTCCAATCTATTCCATGTCTGAATTTGATCATGTTAGTCATATTCATGAGCTATTAGAACATATTCGAAAGGAGATACTATATGCTAAATTCTCGAAATGTGAATTTTGGCTTCGCCAAGTTCAATTTCTCGGCCATGTGATTTCTGGAGACGGTATATCCATAGATCCTACCAAAATCGAAGCCATTCAGAATTAGGAAGCGCCTCGTAATGCTTCTGAAATTCGTAGTTTCTTGGGTCTCGTGGGATATTACCAGATATTCATTAAATATTTCTCATGTATAGTTGTACCTCTCACGAGTCTTACACGAAAGGAAGTGAAGTTCGAATGGAGTGAAGCCCAAGAAAAAGCTTTCTCAACTTTAAAAGATATTTTGACCCATGCTCCAATCTTATCACTTCCAGAAGGTGATAATGATTTCTCTGTATATAGCGATGCTTCAAGGTTGGGACTCGGTTGTATGTTGATGCAACGTGGTAAAGTGATAGCTTATGCCTCAAGACAACTGAAAGAATATGAAAAGAATTATCCCACCCATGAACTCGAACTCACTGCAGTGGTAGTTGCCCTAAAACTTTGGAGACATTATCTTTTTGGTACAAAATGTCAATTGTTTACCGACCACAAAAGTCTCATGTACATATTCAGTCAGCAAACTTTGAATATGAGACAACAACGAGCCATGGAGCTAATCAAAGATTATGACCATGAAATCTTGTATCATCCTGGAAAGGCCAATGTAGTTGTCGATGCACTTATCAGAAAAGTTTATCATAATAGTGTGTGTTATGCTATTACTCACACTACAGTAAAGTTCACTATTCTAGATGAACTAGAGAAATGGCAAGTAGAGGCCCTAAAGTCAGAAAATGTGAAGAAAGAAGGGATGGTACATTATATTGATGTTTTACTTGATGATCCACGAGGATTGAAGGTATTCAAGAATCGACTATGGATTCCAAATATTGGTGGATTAAGACAGAAGATTTTAGATAATCTCATAACTCTAAGCTATCAATACATCCTGGTACAAGTAAAATATACTATGATGTAAAAGCTGATTATTGGTGAGTTGGACTAAAGAAAGACATTGGACGATACATACATGAATGTTTAGTATGCTTACAAGTCAAAGCAAAACACCAAAAGCCTTGGTGTTCCTTTGTGGAAGTGGGAAGAGCTATCCATGGATTTTATTACCAATTTGCCAAAGACTACTAGACAGAATGATAATTTGGGTAGTTGTCGACCGATTGACTAAAAGCGCATATTTTCTTGCCATGCGTGAAACGTACCCAATGGAGAAATATGCACAAGTGTACTTGGATGAAATTTTCACAGGACATGGTGTGCCACAAAAGATTATTTCCAATAGTGATACTCGCTTCACTTCTCATTTTTGGGCTAGTATGCAACGTGAATTGGGATCTCGAGTTGCGCTCAGTACAACTTATCATCCCAGACAGACGGTCAGACGAAGAGAACGATCCAAACATTAGAAGATATGCTTCGTGAATGTTTGTTGGAGTTCGGTGGTAACTAGGACAAATACTTAGCTCTTGTCGAATTTTTATATAATAACAGTTACCACGCTTCAATCAAAATGCCACCATATGAAGCACTATATGGACGTAGATGTCGTACTCCGTTATGTTGGCGTGAAGTAGGACAAAAAATCCTTGGAGGCCCTGAAATGATTCAAGATACCACTTACAAGATTCAAATTATACGAGAAAGAATGAAAGTGGCCCAGGATTGACAAAAGTCCTATGCAGAAAGAAGGAGACGACCCATAGAATTCCAAGTGGGTGATTTCGTAATGCTGAAGGTATCCTCGTGGAAAGGCATTATGTGATTTGGGAAGACAGGAAAACTAATTCCTAGATTCGTTGGTCCTTTGAAAATCATCCAGTGTATTGGTAAACAAGCATACCGCTTAGAATAACCAGAAGATTTGGCAGCTATTCATGATGTGTTTCATGTGAGTTATCTGCATAAATGTTTAAGCATATATGATGAAGCGGTTCCATTATCCGAGGTGAAACTAGATAATAAGTTAAGATATGTAGAAGAGTCTGAAGAAATTGTAAACGAAAGAACAACTAATCTACATAATAAAGAAGTGGAGTTGGTGCTTGTCAAGTGGAAACACCATAGAGGCCCAAATTATACTTGGGAAAATTAGAATGAGATAAGAGCGAAATATCCCCATTTGTTTTAATCGCTGTAATTTCGGGGATGAAATCCTCAAAAGGAGGAGCTATTTGTAACATACGCGTTCAGTTATCGTGTTTTGGAGTTTAAAAAACAAATAATATTATGAAATATTATATGATATTGAGCGTTGAGTTCTAACAGATAGTTTTTACTAGAAATGAAGTAAAACTATGTTTAGAATCACTCGGAAAATATTGGAAGTCTTATGAGATTCCAATCAAATGTCAAATATTGAAATTTAACGAAAATATAAAATTTGAAATAACTAAAATTTTATTATTGAAAGTTGTACATAATTTCGTTAGAAAAATTTAGGCGAAAACCTCATCGAAATCCGAGTTATAACGAAGAAGTTATGACCAATCAAAGATCCACGATAAAACCGACTAACACTATTTAGCATAAAAAGTGAGTTTTTGATAAAATAGTTTTTAGCTTTAGTGATCTAAACGAATGTCGTAGTATTAGTTAAACCGAGAATTTTCATAAAAAGAACGTCCAAATCTGACTTCGTATGAGGAAATTATGATTTTTCTAAGTTTCAGAATAGTAGTAGACAACTAAAAACTTGAAATAAAAATTGAGTGATTTTTAGCCGACGCAACCTAAACGAGAATAGAAGGTCTCGTAAATAGTAGTACAACGATAAGAAGATAGACGAAAACGGACGTTGGATGAAGAAGTTATGAATTTTTAACGGACTTTTCCTGTCCCGACCTGTTAAAAATATATCTTTAAAAATGAAATCAAAATTAGCCGGTGGAGTCTAAACGAAAGTTGTAGAGTATCATCTCACCTACGTGTGGATATCAAGATTGTCAAAAATGGAGCTCGTATGCAAAAGATATTGATTTTAGAAGTTTAGAAAATCAGTGTACACCTCGTGTACAATAAGTACGCCCAACGTACTCGTGTGTGTGACCCAGAATTGGCCACGTTAACACCTTTTTCGCATACGACCCGTGTCACGCAGGTTAGACACATCTGATGTCACGCATCACGCTACGCGCAACGTACTCGGTGTGCCTAGCGTACTGAGCCGCAATGCATTATGCCCCGCGTAATAGAGTGTACGCCCAACGAAGAGCTTATCACGCCCCGCGTACATAAGGATTTACGCCCAACATAATTCGTACTTCAACCACTGTAAATAGAAAGCAAAGCCTTCGGGTTTTTGCTTAGAAAATTTATTCCCTCTCACTCTCTACTCTCTTTTAATCTACTTTTAACCCCCCTCCCCCTTGAAGTCCCGATATCATCCCCGACACCCGAAGCAAGTCCCGACGCTCCGAAGTTCCTGAGAAAATCATATTTCAAGTCGAAACTCTGCCCGCGTAATGCCAGTTTTCAACTAAAATCCCCGATTTCGTCACAGAAAGTCATTTTTAGTGTCGAAGTGCTGCCCAAATTATCATTTATTCCTTCGGTTATTTCACGGTGAGTTCAATATATAGGAACAATTGTATGTTATGTGTTATGTGCTATGTGCTTTCCATGTTATTTTCATGTGTTATTATTTCGTGTTATTTTGATAGCAAAGTTGTACCCTTGGCCATGTGATCCTTGAAAGGACTTAGATTCACAGTGGTATTGGTATCTAGCCTCTGGCCATGTAGAGCATGTCTCGTAAGAGAATGACTTCTAACACTATGGCAATGGCCGAAGGTTAGATAGGGCTAAAAGCCTGCAAAATCTACCAAAATGTTAATCAGAAATTGTATGTCTTCTGTGCCATTTGGGCTGAAGCTTTATTGATGTTTATCAAGTTAAAATTGTTTTATCTCATTGATTATATATCTTTGAATCAAATCATTGATTGATATGGAAAGTTTTTCACATGATTCACATATGCCTTTGTTGTTTCTTGTTCCTCTTTGTTTCTACCATATTGATGTATATATGGCATAACGTTATATTGTATCTATTATTGAACTCAGTAAGCGTCATATCCTTCTCAGTGTTTAACTATTGCATGTAATAAGGATCCAGTATAGACATATACTGTTGGAAGATTTAGAATAGTCAATAATATTACTTTTGTTTTTAGTAGTCGTGTATGTATAAAATTATAATTTACTAGTTAGTTATGTAATATACTAAAACTTAGTCGGTTTGTATCCAGTCTTTTGTAATTAAACTATCAATGTAAAATATTGTTTATGAATATGCATGTAGCATGTTTTGGAGTAACAATGTGTCAAGTATGAAAGGGGTTCTTTCAGTTGCTGATCCTCTAAGCAAAATGCTTAGTTCACTCCCACATTGGGATCATGTCATCACTGACCATCGCCTCCTGAACTGAAGCCTACAACCGGATCAACCAGATACTCTTCAAACATGATTCTTGGCATACAAAATGGCATTGGAAATTCATTGATTAATACAAACTACACAATCATAAGGATCTACGATCCTTGGGTGGAGACTTAACTAACCGAACATAACGTCTTGCACACACAATCACATAAGCCTAAGCATAAATAATAAGAACATGAAGGAATCGAATACGATACATACCTACAATAGCATCTGGTGGAACTCAGGTCTCCTCGGCTTGCAATTGAAATTCTCGACTCCTCACCACTGGAGCCTCTGCCCTACCTTACGACCCTTAATAATCCTCAACATAGCTGAAGTTGGTGCCCTCACTGCTCCACTCATCATCCTCAGACAATCGACCTTCTTATGGACCACCTGATTGCAGTGAAAACAAATTAGAATTGATCCTCGAGGAAAATCCCTTCTAAAATGACCAGTCTGCCTGCAACTGAAACAACCCCTTCCTTTCTCACGACAACTCCCCTCATGAATCCCCCATACTTGGCACAACGAACTCGGCCCCAATGTGCTCCTAATAAAAAATATCGAGTCTTGGACATCTTCGCGTCGCCTACTACGGTCTGAACCTGCTCCATCCCGCGCTTCGTCTGAAGTTGCATCTTAATCACTTGCTCACGGGCTCTAGCAATTATATTATCCAAAGTCTTACAGGTTGGCAGGCTCACAAACTCATAAATATCATCTTGTAGCATATCATGGTAGCTCATCTTCTTCATATCCTTATCTGTATTATGAAACCAACAAAGCCCTCTCTCAGAACTTGGCGGTGATCTCTATCATGGTCTATATAATCTGGCAAATGTCCTGAAACTCCCTCGCCAACTATTTCACCTTGATAGTCAGTGTAAATGCTACCTTAACGAAGGATGTCCAAGATATGGCCGCCACGTACTCAACTCCCAAGGAGTGACCAACCTCATCCCACCAGTCATGGCCTTCATCCCTCACAATGTAAGATGAAAATCCCACATTCGATTCCTTAGGGAAGAAACTAGTCTACTGAGCATTCTCTGTGTCAGCAATCCACCGCCTACTAGCAATAGGTTCCTTCTTCCCAAAGAACTCTGAGGCTCTGCGAACCTTGAACTCACAAAAAGTGAGAGTTCGAGCCCCCAACTGACTCACCACAATCTCAACACGAAAATCCCCAAGTCGTTCATCCAACATGTTTATGATCCCTTCCTTGATGGTACCAAACATCAAAAGAGTCGCAACCAAAATATCACAAGTGATCTCAGACGGAACGAACTCGTGAATCCTCTCATTAATCGATAAGGACCAGAGCTTAAACTTGAACTAGAATTAGAACCTCCTCTACAAGTTCTCATTAGCATACTATGAAACAACCACACAATGATTAGAAAATACCCAAAGAATCCTCATTATACGGGCTTCTTAGCATCTTTTCAACTTTCCTAGATTCGAGTACGAATTCTATGCTTTCAGTAGTGGCCCAATATTGCCTTCCCCACCTATCCATAATTTCCTTAAGAATCATCATGAATCCACTAAGTCATCTTCTCAAAATGATACTCCTCATACCCGCTAAATAGTGCATCACTCGCACTAAAGCACTTCTTAGGCTCTCCTAGGATCCCCCACCTCATCCTGCCTTCAGGTGCTGAAAAACTCTAACCAATGTCGACTAACTACTTCATGAATACGATTACATGCAACAAAACTTAAATAATCTTTCGACTAAAAGGCTCAACCCTAAAATGGTTAGACTCAAATGAGAGTTGCGCAATAGGGCCAAATCAATCACACTGAGATTATTTAACATTTGCAACATGTAATTTAACATATTCATGTAATAAATAACTCACATCAACATGAGTCCTACGAAGCACAAAGCATCAATAGGCATCCTTCCTAATAGACAAATCTCTTTATAGACATTCTATCAAGCAACCTTAAACATATTCTTATGCTAACTTCTAGCATGTAAAACAAATAACATAACAACATGCATGGTATTATGGGAATCACTTACTTGAGATCGACTTATTACACGCATTGCACTACTTTCTTTGTAAAATAATTTTTAGAAAATTTTATTTTCTTTTAACAAGATTACCAATTCCTTAGTTTGAGTTCATATATACCCGAGAGTGTGTTCGAATCCCTCAAACTAAGGCTATGATATGAACTTGTAACATCCAAGAAATGAGAATTAAATTTTCATTTTTAAATCATTAAATCCATAAAAACGTTTTTTTTTTCCAAAACCATTTAGAGTAAAATGTATCTTTCAAACATCAGAGTAAAAACATAATAATCAGTGTGGAAAAAGTCGTCAGAGGATGTTGTAACACTAGTCAAAATAGGTCAACATAATCACATGTGATTATGTCAAACAAATAATATAATAAACTTACTTTGTAGTTTATGGAAAAAGTTCTAATACAAATATGAACTTTCATACATACTTTATGGTATAAATCAAAGTATATCTCCATACGATTCCAAAAATATATATAACGTCTGAATCTAAATCCGTGTGAAGAAGTAATGATAAAATCTAACACTATAAATCTCTATAACAACAGGAATTTAAAATAGACTTAGAAATAGCTATTAGAGTTTGAAATAAAGTTGTAGTACATAGAAATACCTACGCGTGGATATAAAGAACGCCGAAAACAGAGATCGTTTGCAAAAGTTATGATATTTCGTAGATATAGCTATCTAAGAGCATGACACATGTCAGAAACCCTAATCTGACTGGACTCACGATGTGAGCATCTTTTCTCACGACATGAGGAGTCAAAACGCCACTTTTCAAGGCTAGAATGCAGATGGCAAGTCTACGTTTAAGGCTCATGACGTGAGCATGATTTCTCATGACGCGAGGAGTCAAACGGACACTAATCGAGGCTAGAAAACACTTGGAAAGACTACAAGATGACTCATGGAAGCTCACGACATGAGCATGTGAGGCTCACGGCGTGAGAGAGCTAAAATCAGCCTATAAATAGCGATCAAAGCTCATTTAATCCTTACACCTTCTACTTTCTTTCTCTCTCTCATTTTCTGAAGGTCGTTTCCCTTCCCGAGCCTGACAACGACGAGCCTCTGACTGTTTTTCAGTTAGATTCTATAGATCACGCTACTAGGGTGAGTTTCACGACCCCACTTTCTAATGTTTTCGAGGGAAATGCATGCTAAATATTCAAGTTAATACTATGTTTTATATAATAGTATGTTCGTATCAAGATAGGTAGTTATATTAACCGAATACAATTATTTTGTATGATATATACCTAGACTATATCTGAAGTCATAAAACTATCTTAAACTTGTTAGCATGTTGTTAGTATAGATGTTATTAATATAGCCCTGAAGTTATATTCGAGAGTTATATATATATATATAATGTACGACGTAGTTTCGGAGTTATGCTCAGAAGTCCTATATACTAATTGTTAAGTATGTTGTTATTATTAGTTTTATGTCAAGATAAAACTTGGTTTCACTTAAAGTTATAGTTGTTGTACTACCTAAGTATTATAAAATTATGAGTAATGGTTAAAAGCATAGTCTAGTAACTTAGGGTATTAGACACGAATATGCTTTCGCTATTAGAACTATACGAGGTCGACAAAGTCTACATGAGTTATTTTTATTGATCAACTAAGATTGGAAATCTTAAGGGAAATCATCTGATTGTAACTGCTAATCCCGTGTGAGCGAGTAAGCTATGTGTATAGATCTATGTGGGTTAACGCCCCATCCGTGGTTGCTAGCTACAACTCAAACGGTTTTATAGTGGACTATAGATCTATACGGGTTGACACCCCCACTCGTGGTTGCTAGCTTACAACCCAACGCTTTTTCGGGTGACAAACTTGCCAATTTTATTCTATTCCGACGTCGATGAAGCGTGCTGAAATCTATTATTAAGGTGCAACACTTATAGCACAATTCAGAGGTAGTGGCGTCGTATTAGCAGCGGTTACGGACTCATGGTAGCACAATTTTAGAAGCATTATACTTTGTCGATATACAAGTATAAATGTTAAGTATTCCACATAAGTTGGGACCAGGGAGGTCTCGGTGGATTTTGGAAGCAACCAGAAGGCAACTTACTGTTTCAGACAATTTCCATGTTTAGGTCAGTATTATCGATTTGGGTTTTCATGTGTATGAGAAGTATCTTGGGATTAATATGTGTGGAGTAGCTTGTGGGGCAAAAGTGCTAAGTCACTTGCAGTTTTGGATTATATAATCTCAGAGTAATGGATTTGACCCTGTTGCGCAAGTCTCGTCTGAGTCTAACCGTTGCAGGGATGAATCTGCTACTCTAAGGATTATCTGAGCCTCCTGTCGAGTTAAGTGTTCTTTAGCGGTATATGGTCAGTTACTTTGTCTCCATCAAGATAAAAATGTGATCAGGGATAGGAAGCATTTTGAGTGGTGTGAGACTCTATGAGGATGGCTTAGTGGTATTTCAGTATGAAGGGCCTGACCGGGAGTCAGACCATTGAGACTGAGGTTTTGGACTCCAGATAAGTGGGGTCGGTTTCTATTTGAGAGTCTAAGGAATTCGTTCTTCTTCGGGATTTAGAACCCTATGAGGTATGGTTTTGGTTTCCTTGGGAAGGTTGGGGTACGCTTGGGTTTGTGGTCATGTCGCTCAAGTTGCTTGACATGACAGGAATGGTAAGAAATGATTTCGAGGAAAAAATCTAATTTATGTGGGGGAGAATTGAAACATTCCATTTTAAATTAAATAAAACAAGTAAATAAATAATAATCCCTAAACCTCGAGATGCAAATTATATTATTTTTTGATGTTATCGTAGCCCTAATTTCAGAATAACTTAGAAAGGCGTTGGTTTTGGGGGTTAAATGTCATAATTTTTTAATATTGTGGGTTAAGTGTAATTTCCGGATTAGTTTTGTAAATAATTTTGAAGAATGAGGGCTTTTGGGTAAATTATGGATTTAATTTAAAAAGGATTTCAGAAATCAGAGTATAAATGGTAAATATTGGTGTTAAGTTGAAAATAATTCGGAAAGGATGGACTGATTGTGTCAACATGTGATGAAGTTTTGGAGTCGGGGCATATAAACCCGTCACCCATGTCGTGTAACACTAACCCTAATGAGTCGTCCAACCACCACCTTAATCCTTCACTCCCTCCAACCGCCAAACTCCCTGTCGTCGCTAGAAAACCACCACGTAGCCGCCGCGCCAATCCCGCTGAAGACGAAGCCGCCGTCGAACAAGTCCCCGCTCTGTTGATGTCGCTGTTGGCCTTGTTCTGGCGAGATCAAAGGCGACTCGAGACTAGTTTGGAAACCAGACAACATGACTGCTTCTTTAGCCAATGTTCGTTGCCACCCATGCGGCCGTCAACGACATCGATTCCTCCGGCTGCTACTCGGTTCACTTCTCCGGCTGTCCCACTGCTACCATAAGCGCCGCTGTTTCCGGCCATTCCGTGCCGATGTTGTCACCGTGCACCACCAGGTGGGTGGTTGCATTTAGATTCCGAGAAAAGACGTGTGTGTGTGATTATGCTGCTAATGCGCATGTTGTGTGTGTTTTGCTTGGCCGAACAACATCAAGAGAAGCCACCACCACCACCACCGTGAGGTGGTGGCTAGCACCTCCGACCACCGCCTGCCACCACAAGGGTGGTTGTGTGTGTTATATTATGCGTGTATTTCTTTTTAATAATATGTTTTATGTACATTATTTGGCCGAAAAACTCGAAGAAAACCCACCACCACCACCGTGTGGTGGTGGCTGCCGCCTTCTGCCGCCACCAACCGTCGTGTTGGGTGGCGGTGGACATTTGTGTGTGGTTAATTTTTTTTTTGAGATGCTTGGACAGGTTTTGGGTTAAAATCATAACCACCACTACCACGAGGTGGTGCCCACCGCCGTGAGCCGCCGTTGACGACCACTACCCGAGGTGGTAGTAGGTGGTGCCCAGCCTAATGAAACCCTAGTTGACCTAATGAAACCATAATTGACCTAAAAATCTAGTCATTTGAATAATTTACTTGTGTTTGGGTGGAAACCCTAATTAGGGTTTAGAAAACCCTAATTTTGGATTTGTTGGTTTGGACTTATCGGGATCCACGTTTTGGGCCAATGGAATTGAATTATGAATTACACCCGATCACATTGTATGATTTACCTAGTAGAATGATGGACTTAATGGATTAAGTCCTTAATGGATTAAGTAAGAACACTTAACCCTAATCGTCATTTTATGTGAAACCCTAATTTACTTTGGGCCTTGAGTTGGGCCTTTATGTTGGGCTTTGGTGATTGGGCTATTGATGGGCTATCCAAGAACAAGTATATGAACTAGAATATTTGGATGGCCTTTAGGATAAGGCCCAATGGAAAGGTTTGGTCCCAATTTGGAAAATTGGGCCATAGGTGGAGCATAATTGGGCCTTGATGATTATGAGATATTGGGCCATCAGAATGCCAATTGTTTGGACTGGAATAAATGGTTGGGCCTTAAGGTAAGACCATGTGAGGGGTTTTTGCCAAATTTGGAAAATTAGGCCATATGTTGGGCTTTAGTTCATTGGTTGACTTTTAGGCCTTTGGAGTGTAAGTTTGGGCCTTGGGCTTGAGTCAAACAAAGTTGCTGGTAAAGTAGTCTTTTACCCCAAGCATGGACTTATGGTTATGTAGTGGAACCCAATTATTAATTGGGTGTTGTTTTGATGTTGACAGTTCGAGAATCTGTCATCCAACAACTAGGGTTTTGTCCGCGGGACTTCAGTAGTGTGAGGTGAGTTTTCCTCACTATACTCAAGGGTCTAAGCCACCAAGGCCCTTTGGATTGTTATCCTGATTATGTTGTTATGATATATTAGATTTATATCCTAGTAAATAGGATGGTTCCGTGTTATTATGATTTGTTAGATCTATATCCTGGTAGATAGGATGTTTTATGCCTAGTGATCTGTAGATCGGTTTGACTATCTATAGACTGTGTGTGTTTATCTGATACATGTACATATGTGACTGGTGGTTGAGGCTTTACTGTTTTGTGCGTAAGCCAACAAACCGGTGCATTCCAACCCGATGGTTGTGGGCCGAGAGTATTCCATCCCGAGGATGATTGGACTCATTGTATGTGGGTATTCCAACCCGATGGTTGATTGGACTCATAGTATGTTGGCATTCCAACCTGATGGTTGCGGGCTTTGGGTATTCCAACCCGATGGTTGATTGGACTCATAGTATGTTGGCATTCCAACCTGATGGTTGCGGGCTTTGGGTATTCCATCTCGATGGTTGATTGGACCCATAATATGTTGGCATTCAAACCCGATGGTTGAGGGCCTGGGGTATTCCAACCCGATGGTTGATTGGACCTATAGTATGTTGGCATTCCAACCCGATAGTTGATTGGAGCCATAGTATGTTGTATGTTATTATATGTGTATGAGTATTTTGGGGGAACTCACTAAGCTTCATGCTTATAGTTGTGGATTTTGTTTCAGGTACTTCGGATGATCACGAGAAGGCGAAGGTTTGATCGTGCACCTCCTCACATTTTGCTATGTTTTTCTGGGATACTCTCATGTTTGGAACTGTTTTGAAAACAATTTGTAATAAGCTATGGTTTTGGAATATCTTAAAAAAAATTTAAATTTTTGTGAATTTTTATGGATGTTACAGAAAGTGGCAGAGGTGGTGGTAATGATGGTGGAGGGTTTTAATATGTAGTGTTAAACATAAAAAGGGTAATATGGTGATTTTGATATTTCCTTCTTGAATTGCACTGTAATACCATCTTTATTGATGGGATGAAATCCATCAATGAAAAGTTTACCTCATTAAGGAATTCAAATCTTTATCAATTATTGAAAACATCAAGCATAATGCATTGCCATTTTCTTTTTAAATATTTCACATATCGGTTCCTTAAAATGTTCTTCGTCTCTAATAAACAGATACAATATTCTTTTATAAATATAGTTATAACCCATAGAACACAACAAATCAAACTCAAACCAAAGAAATATACTTAGGGAGAATTTTGTTTATATCCTTATAAACTTTCATAATTACGTCTATATCCTTGTAAAACTTCAAATTACATGTATATTCGTATAAAACCTATAAACTCTCTCTCTCTCTCTCTCACACACACACACACACACACACATATATATATATATATATATATATATATATATATATATACACACACACACACACACCCAAATACTTAATTTAATAATATTTAATATATTTAAAAATTAAAAACAATATCTTAAATTAGATTCGAACTAAATTACTAACATACTTTTTTGTAATCCCTCTCATATTCGATATCCTTATTAATATATTTAAAAATTAAAAACAATATCTTAAATTAGATTCGAACTAAATTACTAACATACTTATTTGGAATCCTTCTCATATTCGATATCCTTATTCACGACATGATTTTTTGTCACTTTATATTATGCATAATCGATTAGCAAAACCCGATGATTGTGTATATTAATCGCTTGGTAAACAATATATTTTATCTTCTATTTAGGAGACCTGCGATTATTCTCTTCTAAACAATTTTGTTCTTTCTTTAGTTTTTCATTTACATGTAAATCATGGAAAAACTAATTTCAATGTGGGAACAAAATAGGTGGATAATAGGAATGTGGGAGAAGGGTAATATTGTAATGTTACAACTTAATTATTATCTTAATAACAAAATATCAATATAAAAAAAGTTGTTTTTTTTAATACTTCACCCGTTCCAAAATATTGTCTACGTTTGACTTTTTAAACATCTTTTGTTCAACTTTGAACTTAAATAATTTACTTATTGTTATATGATCTTTTATGCAAGATATATGAATACCTTGTTTTTAAATGTATTTTCATTGTTATAAGTTTCATTAAAAATTATATAACACGAATAAAGTTATTTATGGTCAAAGTTGACATTGAAAGACTTCAAAAGTCAAACGTGGACAATAATTTTAGAGCAGAAGGAGTATATTAAATATGATTAAATTAAATAATTGGGTATATATGTGACTTTATAAGTTTTATAAGAATATATGTAATTTAAAATTTGACAATGATATTGAATGTATATTATATTCTTTTTTTTTCGTTTGACAAGAAACAATTCAACATGTTATTTAGCTGAGTCATGATTAACGAACTTTCATAAGAAAAACATACCAATGAGTTGATTATCCTTGGAGTAAACGAAAAACGAAGAGTGAGAAAAAAAAATAAAACGATTGGTTACTCATTTTACGGGAATTCCCAATTGTCATAAAATAAAGTAATTATGCATTTACAGTTATCGCTACTAAGGTTATGTTTGGCACGACTCAGCTAGCTGGTAAGGTAGCTTATTTTTTGAGCTTTTTTATATTGTCGTATTTGGTAAGCCAAAAAGTAGCTTATTAACTAGCTTATAAGCTAGATTTTTTAAAAACTACTTAGACTAGCTTTTTAGGAGCTTTTTTAAAATTTTCCAAATATACCCCGTAATTAATTATAAAAACACATATTCTTACATGCCCTTTTATGTAATTTTATATATTTCAGCTAACTTTTCAACTAGTTTTATCAAACGTTATTTTTTATCAGCTAACTTTTCAGCTATCAACTAGCTTTTTATTTAACAACTAGCTTTTCAGCTATCACCTAGTTTTTCAGCTAACAACCATCTTTTCAGCTAGTACGCCAAACATAGCCTAAGATGCTTTGGTGATGATCGTTTGAGAATTAAGCACTCCAAAAGAAATTGGGTGGATTCGAATCCTACAACTCCATTTATTGTTTATTTTGTTTTTCGTTTTGATAAAAATCAGTAATCATATTGTTATAAAGATAAGAAAAACTTGATTACACATTTGACTTTTGATGAATCTATATTCAGTTCAGTTAGAGAGTCAAGAAAGTTAATAAAATAACTAAACTTGCTAATTCATAAACGTGTCAATACCTAATTGAAAACAAAGTAGTGTGAATGATAAAGATCAAAGAGTTGTTCTCCAACAATCTTTTATCATCATGAATTTGATATTACAACTAAAAAAATCAAGATGGGGCATAAACTATTACTTCATGGATTGGGTGTTGGGATCAATGCCTTAAAACCATAATTAGAGGTTGTTTGGTAAATCACGTTAAATGTTGAATTGAATGGTTTCAGAGATGATAATTCTTTTTAACCATTTAGAGGCAGTTCCAAAGCTTCTAATTCGTTTAAAGGTCGTTCCAAAGTCTAAGGTATTATTTTGGCATGTATTCATATTAGGTTCGTTAGAAGTAATGGAGTAGAAAGCTTGGAAATTAAGAAGAATTTTATTTTGGGAATTACTTTAATTGTTGTTGTGATGATTGTAAAGTTAATCTTTAAATTGGTTGGCCTAGATATCCAATTCCCACTTAGTGTATATAAACTTAATCAAAATCCTTTGAAGGACATAGTTAATGTAACCTTGAAAAAGCTTTGTACTTTCGACCCATTAACTGTCCACTTTATCTTAGCTTTTTGACGAAGGTCCTTGGAACCTTTGTTATCTAATTCTTCTAAGTTCTTTTTTTTGTCATTTTTAGAATAGAATATAATGTCAAACCTCGTTCCCAAGAGTAATATAAAAACCCTTTTTGTTTAATCAGTGTAAAACATACTCTCTAAAATAGAGTAGTATCATAGAATCAGTGGAAGTCTAATTCATAAATCAACAACGATGCACATGTTGTACAATCAAGTTGGCTCCTTCTTCTAACAATAAAATTGCATTCTTGGAAAACATTTAATCCACAAATGTAAGCATAAAGTTTAGTAAGTTCCTCAATATACCACATATACGTTACATATATAATGAATACGTACAAGGCTCATAGTCAACACCTCAGTGGGCCTATGCTCGCAACCATCATCTCAAAGATATGTTAGACTTCCAGACGACTCATAGTCAACACTTATGTAGGCCTACAAGCACAAGATCATCATCCCAAAGACATTTTAAACTTCCAACCAACATCAGATCACAGTCAACACCTCAGTAGGCCTATAGGCACATGACCGTTATCACAAACACTTGACATATTTCTAACTACCATCCTAGTGGTCATGAAGGTTTTCAGCCAACTTCTCATAGGATCAACACATACCAAGGAAATAGATTAACCAACCTAAAGCCTAAACACACAGTTGTTCCCTAATAGCACCCATACAACCTATCACACTAGACATACAATGTCATATACAATATAGTGAAAAAACGCACCTAGACCTAGCAACAAAATCTCAACAAAATTCTCTGCAAACGAAACAGCTAACACAAACCACCTAACATCAATCCGAGACCAATCCTTAGATAAATACTTAAATCCATCAAAGTTTAACCAAAAGTCAAGCCAACCAAAAGGTCAACGATAACGGTCAATGGCCAGGTGCGTCGTAATAATAACTTGACGCGTTGTGCTTCACAAAATGACAAAATAGTCGTGTTTGGTTCAAAAAGTATGTTGTTGCACCTTTTATATAGTATCAAAATACTGGTTAATGGTCTTTTTTTTATTGTTTCTTAATTTGATTAATTCCAAAAAAACATGAGTAAAAACCTAAATTCCAACATATTTCTAATTTTTACCATGTGAATATATTCTTGTGCAACGCGTGATAGTACCTTAATTAGTTCTTAATGACCAATGATAGTTGAGTATTTGACTATTTGAGCATATGTTGTAAATAGGGAAATATGTGACTTCCTTCCCGTTAACCGTGATTTTAAACTATAAGTCTCTTTATAAATCAATCATAGTGGAATAATTAGAAAGTTATAACTTACAAATTGCTCTAATGGGAGTTGTAAAGTTATTATTACCATTACAAATTTGTAGTAATTCTCATGAAATTACTATCTAGTTATTATATGTTTTAATCGAAACAAAACCCCTAATTACTAATTATAATCTTTTAGAGCAATTGCAACCTTTATTTTTGATGTGTTATAAGGTGTATCTAACACATTTTTCTGAATTTGATAGGCTGGCTATGGTTTAAGAGGAATGCTTACTGTTTTTTGTGGTCTATATAATATTTATACTAGTTGTGAGATTCATGTATTACATAAGTTAATGTTTTTAGAAAAAAAAAGTTAAATATAAAGTTCAAAATATTTGAAAACTTTTAATTTATAAGAAAATAAGAAAAATAACGAGTTATTATAATTGAAATATTATTTATCTTTTAAATTTAAACAAATAGTTTAAATAAATATATAAAAAAATAAACTAATGAGCTTTAATTTGTGAGTTTTGAAATTAAAATATATGTTTATTAATGATATTAATATCTATTTATTACTACATTTATTGTAATTATTAGTGGAAGACAAAATTGCAAAAATTGACTGGTTGACAAAATTCTTTGGTTTTGGTCCAAAAAGTTTTAGTGCACCAATGGTTCAAAATTGAATATTTTTAGTGATTTTGGTCATTATCAACTTAAAAAGACTATTATACCCTTTATATTTGTTTTTTTTTTTATATTTTTTATATTTATGTTAATATTTTTAATTAATTAAAACCCTATATATATCTCTCTCTCCCCATCTGGGTTTGTCTTTGAGGAGCTCAAGAATATCATATGAACATACATACTAGGGATGAGCATAAGTGGATATCCGCCTTATTTTGCGATAACCGAAATCGGCGGTTCCTAGAAAGTTAGAACCGGAACCGGTGTAGGCGGTTCATAAATTTTTGGAACCAGTCCCGAAACCGACAGTTCCGGTTCCAGGTTCAGGTAACCCAACTATATCAATATTTGTTTACTTTTTTCAATAAAAACCGCAATTTAGTTCGGTTTAAATCGAATCAATTTGAGCCAACGACAGATAAAATCAGACAAATATATTCTAAACCGGTCTAAATAATACTACACACATTTTTTTTAATATCAAACTACAACAAGATGCTTTAGTGATGTTAAGGCTTTAAAGTAGATATTTTAGTAATTAAAGCATATTAAATTCTGAAGATTTAATTAATACTCATTATATCTTCAATATGTAATATTCATTAATTACTTTTTTAAAATGACTAAGATGATTGGTCCACAATCAATCCTATATGCACACAATAGATAGTTAGAACACAATAACCTAACACTATATAAAATGATTGGTCCACAATCAATCCTACATGCACACAATAGATACTTTTATTTGGAAATTTTGAAATTAAAAGCTAAGTTCATTATTGAAATTGATATCTATTTATTATTACATTTATTGCAATTATTATAATAAAATATTATGTGAATTTAATAAAATAGAAAAACTCATAAAATGATATGTAGAAAAAATATTAGTTCAAAATAACCAGAAAATGATATTTAACAAATTAAATGAGAGTGACATGTGACAAAAAAAATCTTCATTTATTAAAGTAGAAGCGTTTTGATGAACTTTTATAATATTCAATATTTTATTTTTGTAAATAAAAGTTGCATTAATCATAATTAAATAATGCATTTGACTATTGTATTTACATTAATCTTAATTAAACTGCACATTCCATTTACATAAAATACATAAAATCCATATGATTATGGAATGTAATCACCCATTCCATTACCTTGTCCTTGTCATGCCATTCCATTCCATCATTCCATCCAACCAAGTTGGCTAATCTATTTAATTTTACAGGATATGGGCTTCCAAATTTCACACAACTGAGTGCGACGTCATATTATGCTGCATCAAGTGCTTCTCATTATGGGATTTCATTAATTACTAGATACATTGAAGACACTTATATGACACGTTCACAAAAACAACACCACCTTCGGTGATTCCAGCCTTTCTGTCGTAAAACAGCCCTACGTACTTAATTTACCACTCATATAATGAGTTTATATGTGTTGGCCTGTTCGGTGTTGGTGTTTGGATTGCCAGTTTGGGACTTGGAAGTTGAAAAAAAAAAGTCCATATGATGATATTTACACTAAGTTCAAGCCCAAGTCCGTTATGGCCCTTAAAAGCCCAAGTAGGTTATGGCCCAAAACAATGTTGTATATTTTTGTCATATGAAAATCTTGATATTTGTCGGTGATTGCTTCATTAATCACAAGTATTTTCCGCTTCTTGTATTTTAGGGTGTTTTACTACCATAAATGCTTGTTTTATTGATATATCTTTTTGTGACTTGTTGAACATGTTAATCGATGACATATAAAAAAAGGCAGGCATGTGTGTATTGAATAGTAAGTGGTAGTATGAAGCTTTTTATAGGAGGTGTAGGACCAATGTCAGGGGTGTTTTTGAGTCATAAATAAGGGTAGTGGTCCTCTTCATAATGTATGTACTCTTCATTCGCCTTTATTGTTCCCTCTTTTTTTTGTATATTTATCAGTCTCATTATGGCATTCTACTTGTGGACCTATTCCTTAAATTCTATTTTATGGATAATTAAATGACATTCAAAATTACCATCTTTAGAAATACACCCACTTGGACCCAAGGTTACTTCAACCATAATAATTGACATGTCTATAATGCTATATCAAAAGAAATGTTCACTATTCCTTAATTTATTGATTTAAATGATTAATTAATGACAAAATAATAAAACGATGGAACCATTTAATATATATTTTTTAGAATAAAATGATTGTATTAAAAAAACTAGCAAGAAGCTAATATAAACAGTTACGAAGTAGAGATAGATACATAGGGTTGAAGAACTAACCAACTCTGTACATTATATATTTTTCATGTATTATAAATAAGGACAATGATTGAGAAACAATGTTGTAAAAAAGTTCTTTTCACTTGTTATTTGTTGCAAACAATAGGTGGTTTCGAAAATTCCAAATAATAAAAAAAACATAGTAAAAATAATTGCATCAAATGTTTCTTTTTAACACATGTAATTATTGAGTTGTGCGTCTAAAGAATCCAATCTAAAAAGGAGTTGGAAAAAAATCCCACCATCTAGTTCCATATGTAAAACATATTTTTTCATAAAAATTTAATGATTTGTATTTCTATTAACATTTTGCTAGTTTTTATTAATAATTATGTGTGCCACATCATCAGTGACATGTATGCAGAGTTCGTTAAGTTAGTTAGTTAGTTAGAAGTTAGTTGCTTCTTTTTGTTAGATTAGTTATCATTAGATCCTCTTGTATATAAAGCTTTTGTAATTTGTTTTGTTAATCAGTCAGTAAAGATCATTTTTTTCTTCAATTGAAGATGGTATCAAATCTCTTTCTTCATTGATTTCTTTGTCGATTCTTCTATTCTTGATCATTTGATTTTCATCTTTTCCTTCATTCCATTTGTTTGATCATTGTTTCCAAATGCTTGAATCATCTAACAACAATCAATTCAATCAAAATTAGATCAATTATTCATATTTGTTTTATCTTCGTCTATCTTATCATCCTTGCATGCTTCTCGTGTCAAAATCCTTCGATGGATCAAATTACAACTCCTGGAGCAACTCTATGCTTATTGTACTTTCAACTAAGAACAAATTAGGTTTTGTTAATGGAAATATCAAGCGACCAGATGAGGATCAACCAATTTTCGATTTATGGAAAAGGTGCAACGATATGGTGACATCAAGGCTTCTTAATGTCGTATCCAGTTGTAACAACGTGAAAATTTAAAACAAAATTTTCATTTTTAAAATGCATACTCTTCATAACAAATCGTATAAAAATCTCTTTTATTTAATTACAAAGCACAACTCAATTAATATTCGAGGATCCTCATAACTCTTTCTCTGGTGTGTACAATCAAGCCGGTGTTGTCCTACGATTCCGAGAAGAAAACCTAAAACACATAACACATAACACGGTAAGCACGGAGCTTAGCGAGTTCCCCAAGATACCACATATAACACATATTAGCCACTCGAGGCTATAAATCTGTGGACCCTCCGGTCCTAACTCTGTGGACCCTCTGGTCCTAACTCTGTGAACCTTCCGGTTCTAACTCTGTGAACCTTCCGGTTCTAACTCTGTAAACTATGGAACATACACGACATGAATCACATAGAAATAATGCAGTGTATCACAATCACATAAATAGCATACAAGATACTCTGTCATATAACTCTAATTACCACTCTAGGTAAAGTATAGTGAGAAGACTCACCTGGCAAGCCGAAAGCAACTATCCTCACACTTGAATCTCGAACTCGCCACCGCCTAACACATAGGAAGAATATCTCTTATCATAACTTTTTTCCACGACTCAGATAGTCGAAGGCGGTTCCTTCTCTTTCTAACTCTCTAAGGTGGGTAAAAGACCATTTTACCCTTCCAAGGCCTCTATTACTTATGTTGACCAAAACCCTAAAGTCAACAGAAGTCAAGCTCAAGTCAACAGTCCACATTTGACCCTACTCGTCGAGTGCACCCATGCGACTCGTTGAGTCCCCTCGCATCAATTGAAATCTACCTAGGACTCACTCAGCTAGTCGAGTTGACTCCCAACTCAGCGAGCCAACACTAGGTCAAGAATACTCGGTCAAACCCGCTACGACTCGTCGAGTCACCCATGGACTCGGTGAGTTGGCTCCCACAGATTTCTCATTCAGCCATTTGGGGTCAAATCTGCAACCCAAACTCATAGATCTAACCTCCTACTACCCAACAATCATGCAAAGGTCTGAACTTGAGGCTCATGCATGGTGTATTTTGCTCTATACACCATTTTGACTCCATTGAAGCTCCATAGCTTCAAAGCTCCAAGGTTACTCACTCAAGGTTGCCTACGTTCTGGATCTCTGGACCTCGCAAGGTCCAGATCTACAATTGACTCAAGAAGAGGGTTTGGATGCACCCAAAACCCCATCAATATGGATGCAAGCCCAACTTTACAACTAAGGAAATCTACTCAGACACAATGGAGGCAAGAGTTGTACCAGATCTAAAGCTTGAAATGAAGATGAGACTGATCCACCAACTCTCCTCTGATATCCTTGCAACTCCCTTGATCTTCTTCTCAAAGAAATGACCTCCAAGAAGCCTCTTTCCTCTCTAGCTCATAAATAACTCTAGGTTTTCTCTCAAGGGACGAAGACATTGTTGGGAGAGGGCCAAGGAGGCTATAAGTGCCTTTAAATAGGTCCCAAACCCCGGAGATTAGGATTTCTCTGCCCAACACCTACTCGGAGAGTCCCTCTCCTTGGACTCGTCGAGTCCACTCATTAAATTCACGAGAGAACCTGACTCGACTCGGCGAGTTGGACCCTCAACTCGTCGAGTCTCTCCTTTAATCACAAGATTAACCCACACCAATATACTTCTAAAAATCCGGATCTTACAATTCTCCCCCACTTGAATTAGATTTCGCCCTCAAAATCACTCCGTAACCACACAAAGTTCATCAACACGAAAGACACCACCGGAAGGATCTCATACTACACTGATAACTTTCTCATTGGACACCTGAAAACACATAGAAACTCCCAAGTCCCAAAACTAAACCAACTCTTCGGCCACTAATATACTCTTTCCTAATATCTGGAAACTCTAGTGGCCTAACTCGCCACCAGACCACCTACTCAAGCGATCACCATGATATTCGCTCCTCGAATGTCAACCTTGATAACCCACTGATCCTCTGATTCTCACAAGACCAAATCCAACGATTGAATACCGCTCACTCATACCAACATGCTAAAAGATCCGAATCACGCCCCAAGAAACGAAAGGGTCCACACCTCACTAGGGCTCATCCATTAAACTGTTATCAGCACCCATCCGACATAGAATCCTTAACACTCTGCCTTCAGACACAAGGGAAAAACCATACTTGCTCAGAAGTTTCCTCAGACATCACATTCGAAATCCCCAACTTCGTTTCTCATATCCCTTTTCAATACTGGCACTAAGTCAACTCCTAACTCCATAGTTGAACCTCCAAACGTCACCCATAACATGCCCCGAAATGTCTCACCGACTTCCTTCTCACAGCAACAATCTCGGCCCGGTGACACACAAGTCATGAATCTCTCTTTACCCCAACGAATACCACAAACCTACTAACTCGTTTCACCCTCGACTTCTGTCGAAAACCACTCCCTAGATACATGCGCCTCGTGGTACCTCCCGTACCCGAGTGTTGACCTACATAGGTCTAAGACATCAGCTGAATAACAATACCCCTCACATGGAACCCACCTTCGATTCCAGAATCTCATCTCGTCTATCCAACCCACCACCAGGACTCAACTCAACTCGAGAGTTTGATCCAACCCGAAGTTGGAACTACTCGTCCCAATGACCCACTAAACTCATGACTCGTGACCCGCAACCCATGCGTACTTCACTTATTCAATTCCTTCGGATTGCGATGTCTACACCTTACTCAGAATATAATGATTCCCGATCATTGAAAAGACCACAGTCTCGTTCTGGTCCAACCACCAGGTCCCCAAGAACTCAAAAATAAGGCTACCCAAGCCTAACACTCCTCTGTGTCATGCTCTAACTTGCGAATAATACGGATTCATGTAGTACCACGATACCCTCTTGCTGACTAGTGAATATTACGGCTCCCCGCAGTATCACAACACCCTCTCGATAACTAGTGAGTACTACGGCTCCCCGCAGCATCACAACACCCTCTTGCTGACTAGTGAGTACTACAGCTCCCTGCAGTATCACAACACCCCCCCTCACTGACTAGTGAGCACTATGGCTCTCCGCAGTATCACAACACCCCCCTCACTGACTAGTGAGTACTACAACTCTCCGCAATATCACAAGACCCCCCTCACTGACTAGTGAGTACTACGGCTCTCCGCAGTATCACAACACCCTCTCGCTGACTAGCAACACTCTCTTTTGTCATCCCACAGTCTCATACTCACGTTAACACCACACTGCGTCCTCTAACTCATGCTCTGCGGACTAACATAGATAGGTACCCATACTCATCCAAATTACTCATCATAATATATGACGACGACCGCCACAACAAAACACCTTTCCCTGATGTATTCCACCTTCTTAAATGATCCCTCTTGATGTCAGTACCCGAAGGGCTCCCACTGGAACCGTAGATACTTGATTCACCACTTGCCGCCTCAAACTCACGACTCTAAAAATAATTCGGAATTCAGGGCATCATACTCGGAAACCCCGGAACACCATCACAGAAAATCATGATGTCCTGCCTAAATCACCGGTCCCATACTTACGGCATCATACAAGGATGCCTCAAAGCATTCCCTCAGGATGTCATAACTATCCCTCATTTCACACAACGCGCAACTTTGGAGTATCCCAACTCTCAAATGAAACACTGATGAATCGACCATGACTTGGAACATGATGACAACCATCCAAAACTCCCTCCTTTATTGATCAAAACTCATGCAGGAATACGCAGACCAACCTTGAGGTTGGTTGTCTAATTTCACATCTGCTCTTCCCAAACTACATATAACAGCCCATACATCGGACCGGAATTTCCCGACCGCCGAACTAACCTTACAAGCCAAACCACCTCGAAGAATTTCTAACCACTACAAGTTCCCTGAACAACGGCCACCGGCCGTGGAGACACTCATCCTTTCATGAACACGAGCCTCCTGCATAAACTTACTCCGCACTCCACCTTAACCACCAATAACGTTGGTATTTTGAATCTGTACCACATGTCTCTATATCCAGTTCTCTAACCGCTCCTTGAACCAACCTCTGATTCTCTCATTAGGATACCCAGCTCTCCCCCACTCAGGGTTTGAACCATCATTATTTAACGCACCAATAATCTATCCCATAGACTGTTACCACCTACAACATCGCACCTACTCCTAGAAGGTGCTACGCACGCTCGATGATCTCCCGACAGAGATCAAGCAACCCCAAATAACCCCACGCTCAGATGAAATCCTCATAACTTCCCATCATGACTGCCTCTAGTCATTCAGAATCTCACACCCTCCCATCACCGGACCTCCCCAACTGTCCAATATTACTCTAACTCTTAGACTGGAAACAATGAACTATCATTATCTTCATCCTCGACTCCTCAACCAATGCTCTATCACATCACTCATCATAAGAGCAGAGACTTCACTTCCACCCTTGATACCCATCATAGACAAAGAGCCATCATCCGTTGCTACAACTAACACGTGCCTTACTATACTCGAGTAGGGTGTGTCCTGGTCCTTGACCATCTTAGTTCCCACCGACAGCCTGCTCATGCTATATCATTACCTCGCGGCACACATAATGCCAAATACTACGGTGGAAGATCGCCATCACTTCTACCCCGCAGGACTTACCCCCAAGCTCAAAACCGAAGATCTCGACACTTATCATGTTTCCTACAGGAAACGGGAATAGAAACACTCAAATCACAAAAGGTGACGTCTCCACTATCGGCTGATTTCTCAACTCAGGCTGCAATCCTTCATATAATACCATCTCCACTCATCTTTGAGTCTTGCGACTCTAACTGACATGTCACTAAAAACCCCTCGGAAATCAACTCAAATCTCTTCTCAAGGTATGCTCTGTTGAAACTCATTCTACATTGCCCTCTGACCCCATATTCTATCGCATCCGATCATAGAATAACTCAAACACGATAAGATAACTGGAAAAAGCACAAACACTATTCGCTACGAAGCATGGTACTCGAACCATGGAATCACCTCTCAGTCTGCTACCGATCATGGTACCCAAACCATGACATCACCTCTCGATCTGCTACCGATCATGGTACTCGAACCATGACATCACCTCTCGATCTGCTACCGATCATGGTACCCGAACCATGACATCACCTCTCGATATGCTACTGAGAATTTCTGGAATACTCCCTGTACCAAGTATGGGTCCTCTGCTTTTAGTAGTAGGGGCCCATACTACCTGCCATATCTACCCATACTCTTTACACTGACCATTCCAGATTCCCTGAGTAGCTGCTCAACCCTCTAAATCACCAATCCCCATACGTGTACTCGCTTCCCAGCGAAAAGCTCTACTATGCCAGCGTACTCTTCTGACTAAGGTCACTTCCTAGGCTCTTCCTAGGTTCTCACACTTCTCCACCATCAGTTGCTGAGAAACTCCTTATGATGCCAGTCATCTACCTCCTGAATATCGTCACATTCATTTGGTAGCTGACTCCCATTATCGGGAGTTCCACAAAGCGCGAAGCAAGTAACATTCGGGCGTCGAATAAACACATATATCCCGCTCTAGGTGATAACTGTTGGATTAATGTCTAAGTCCATAACTATAATTGGTAAGACTTGACCCGACCCGACATGGTCCATTTGGGTTGCATACCATCATGCACTTGGATAGACTATAATGAGAGAAATAAGACACTTATGGTTATTAATATATTATAAGTTCTAGTATATTAATAATAAGAATAATAAGATTATTTAATTAGTATTGATCAAGAATTAATCTAGGATTAATTAAGTGATCAAAAGAAGACTAATTAAATATATGGGTTGATTGTGTAAATCATCCATACTTGTATAGTGGGCTAATGCTCCATGGATAATCAAGTTGGGCTAAAACCCATAGGATGGTCCATGGATGCTCCATGGTGTATTTGTACCCATGGATCATGGAAATGAAAGGCCATGTCAATTAGGGCTTACATGGTGTAACCCTAACTATATAAGCATCTTATTCTTGACCAAAATCGGCCACTAGTGTGTGAGTAATAAAGGGCTAGCCGATTTCATAAGTTGTAGAATTCTCTCAAGTTATTCCAAGTGTTTTGGTGATTGTGATTCCATTTGAGGCTTCCACACTATTGGGGCTAGGCACTCAAGCTTCATGAAGACTTTCTACATCAAAGAGGTATGTATTCTAGCTTGTTACACTCATTGTTTTGTATGCTAGATTAGGATTATACCTTGGATGTTCTTATTTGTATGTATAATAGAGAAAACATAGATCCAAGGTATTTAGGGTTGCATGTACACTTAGGAGTGTTAGAATGCTCATAACCCAACAGTGGTATCAGAGCCTAGGCTTGTTTTCTTGTTATACTTGCAATAGAAGCTGAAAAAAACGAATTTGTTGTTGTCTGATCATCAGACTCGGCGAGTCCATGCCTAAAAGGTGTTGAAATCGATCCAACTCGCCGAGTTGGTTCATGCACTCGACGAGTTGGACCCCCAGACAGCATAAACTCGACTTTTTTGGCTGGAATTGGACTAGGAACATTACCCAAAGATGTTTTGGACTTATAAACATGTTTTTGATGTGGTAATGTTCATGCTAATCCAATTTTAAAGATAATTGTCAATAGATTCATGTTTTGTATTAGTTTAAAGTGTTACTCTAATTACATGGAAAAGTTTGATTTGAATTATCTTGTTCTTATGAGTTGCTTAGATTAATAGAAAAGTTGAGTGAAATAGTTGTTTTTAATCCAAATTAATCTAAGAGTTGATTCTAAAATGTGTTTTTGTAACTTGTCCTCAAGTTATATGAAAAGTCACATTTAAGTTTCATAAAACTCATAAAAGTTGGCAATGGTTACAAAAGATGAAGAGTCTTGTCCTTAAGTTATGGAGGTTCAAGAGTCACTTCATTAATAAATAAATAAATAAAGTGTAACCTTAATTAATCCATAAGTTATAAAATAAAGAAAAGTTAATTCTTTTATTAGTTTAAAGTCTTCCATAACTTGTCCTCAAGTTATGGAACTTGAAGAGTTTTTGGATTAAAACTACTTTAAACACATAAGTTATGAAATTAATTAGTTTTGAATAGTTTCAAAACTTGCCCTCAAGTTTTGGAATTTGTAAAGTTTTCACTTATGAATACTTTAATTCCAAGTTAGCCCTTAGAATTTTAAAAAGTTAAAATTCAACCCTTATACTTTATAATATTATAAGTTAATAATATATATATGTATAAGAGTAAAGTCAGTCTTACCGCTAGTACGCCTCATTTACGAAGCCGGTCTATAAGGTGGGTATAAGGTTGTTGCCTATAAAATGGAAACTTAATGGGTGTCCACTCTCACCCACCGCTTGCTTGACCGGTGGAGGGTCGTTAGCCGAACGGGTTTGACAGGACTATAATTCTCCCTTCATTAAAAGTATTAATGATAAATACTAAGTAACTAAACTCTTAATAATAACCAATCTTAGTTACTTAGGAAAAATGTGAATAAGGTGCTAATCCATGAAATTACACTTTGCACTTTGTTTAAGTCGGTTAGTGGAGCGTGTGTGGTTAACTGGCACACTAACTCGTATTTAACAAGGTAGGCAAAGGGTAACTTAATGTTTATCATAGTATCGATGGAGCATGTGTGGTTAACCGACACATCGATTAAGGGGTAAATACTTAAGGGTACCAAGTAATTTGCATGGTTACTTCACACCATGTTTTGTGATCCTCGGCATCCCAGTCACAAAACCTGAAGGGCACACTCGAGATTGAAACATGCCATTGAACAGTTCAATGAATCTCAAAGATCTAGGAGTTTCAAAACCAATTAAAACCTAATAATACATTTCGTTTATCTTGGTGGAAATTGGTGAATCTTCATTCACCTACCTTTAAATATTTTATAGCTTGGATTACGACATACCTCTTCTAAGTTATAAAATAGTTTGTTGGGTCCTAGCCTTAATATTTCATATTGGGTGTCATATTAAGGACTTTAAATTCAACTATCTTGAATATCTCCCACAACATGTCTGGTTTATATATTTATGATCTTCCCAAATCTCTTGAAACAAGCTTTCCTAAATGAAGATGATGTCCCTTGGAAATCATACTTCTTTCACCTCCTCCAATTATTCTCCCTATCCCACAAGTTCTTGAAAAGTTTAAGGTCACTCAAGCCCTATTGGAAAGGCAAGGTCTAGGTGTGATCACATCTTGGAGATGTAGTCACATATTGACAAGCCGGGAGAGTTGGGTGTTAAAGTCTTGAGAAAGTTGGTGGTTCAATCACTTTCTAAGTCACATAGTGAGTTCCTTTGGGACACCTATGAAACAGACTATGGCAAGACCCTTAATGATCTTATCTATTTGTTAAGATCAACTTCCTTGAAACTTGATGGACATTGACAATAGTGACACAGGAAATCCAGAAAAATATTCTCTTCCCAATGGAAAGGGATCGGCCATAGTCAACTCGGTTGACCAAATGGTAAAGAGAAAAGCTAAGTCTGTGATAGTCCCGTGTACCATTATCAAAGGGTCCATATGTTTATATTGCCAAAGGAAGGGACATTGGTTACGAATCTGCCAAATGTACCTAAGGATGTTAAAGTCAATAAGTTTGACTCTACTTCAGGTAAAGTCCACTATCTAACTCTGTTAAGTTTCTATTATGAGATTCTTAATACATGATGTGACTGGGTCGCATGGTGGTGTTTTAAGAATCATAGAAAAGTGAAGAAACTTAAAGAAAGAATATGCTGAATCTGATCGCGTAGATGGATTTCTATCGCATAGTTTGGAGATCGGATTCTTGAGCTACTTCTTAGGAGTTATGAGATATTGCTTAGGAATAGGTAACAACAAGTTTTCATATGGATTGTAAGGATAAGTTTTCCGCATAGTTTTAAAATAAAAGAAAATTTTTGATTTTATTTATTTTAAAATATCCTTACAATGGCATTTGAGGAAAAATTGTTGCTTATATGATTCCATTAATAGCAAAAGTGGAAATATGAAATTGATTCTTTCATTTGTGGTAATGTCTAAATTTACCAAATAAGGAAAGATTCTCATCACCCAAGTTTCAATTGGACCGGAACTTGGAATCATGCAAGTTGTATAGCATGATGAATGAGAACTTTCAAGTATTGGAAAAATTAAGACTAATTACTCGTTCACATGGATGTGTGAGTCGAGTAAGGGACTAAGGGATCGAGTACACATTCTTGTGCACTGATTAAGTCCATCACCAAAAGACTGATAAGACTATTATTCATAGTTTACTAAAGCTCAGTAAATATGATTATAAGTATAACTCTGAGACATTGGAAAAAGGTTCCAATGTAAGGCAGAGCGAATAAGAAGAATCAAATTAGGCAGAAAGATAAAAGTTTCTCAAATCTGAAAAGATGGGAGAGTACTTTAGTATCAGTTTTGTGATCATCTTAATGATTAAGAAACCAAAGCACAATTAGTTCTCTAAGGAAATCTTAGTGCATTCTTATAGCTAAGAAGAGGAACTTGAATTGTTGAAGTGGTTAAATCAAGAAGATGAGTCATACTTCATTCCAATACAAGTCTTAGAGTCATACTCCAAGATTGTAACTTGAGTGACATGTCTTAAAGAAGGTTTAAAACACTTGTCAAATGTAAGAGTAAAAGTTTTCTACTCTTGTACATTTGAAATTGGTAAGTTGTGATGTTTTGGATAAAACAAAGACCAACTTAGGCCAATTGTGTGAAGTGTTTGTCTTGATTAGAATCCACACTATCTCTTGAATAACTGACAAGAAAGTCTTATATGTAAAGAGGACAGTGGGAGTCTTAAAGGTCTTGAAAGTCTCAAGAACTAATCAAGAATAAAACCTGAAGTTCTTCACTAGCACACGACTTGAGGTTTATAACCTATCGTGTTGACATAATCTGTGCCCATTCCAGTTAAAGTTGCCTTTGCATATGAGTTCTTAGAGTTCTCAATTGGTTGCATAACAACTTGGAAGCAATGGCAGGCCCTTGAGCTGCCAGGTGGCAAGAAGTTAAGATTGCGTTCAGTCCATATGAGTTTGGATTTGTCATTATCCTTTTCCTGTGACTATGGTTTTGACAATTCACGTGGATAAGAACACATACACCATTAAATCTAAGTGTCATAAGGTTTCTCTCTGATTCATGGAAATGATGGTGAGGAAACACTTTCACTAAGTAGATTTTAGCTAGATAGCAATTGTGATGTTTGCATTCTCAAAGTCGTTAGTGGAGCGTGTGTGGTTAACCGGCACACTAACCTGGACTTGTGAGAAGTGGCATAAAGGTCTAACCATTATGAGTACGACATCTCTCTTCATAATTGTTTAGATACACAAATGTGCTATCTAAGGGAAGGTGTATGATTTTGATAAAGTTTTATCAAAACAATCTAGTATCAGAAATCTGAACTTTGGTAAGAAAGTCAATGAAGTATTGATTTCTAGAAGTCCAGCTGATTTTTTGAGTACATGTCAAAGCTAGTGGGAGCATAAGTGTTATGCTAATAATCATCATGTGAGTGGGAGCATGATAATTATTGCAAGTTAGCAATGTTAATTATAAAAAAAAACAAAAGTTTCAATTGGGAAAAAGTTGTTTTGCTATAATTAAGGGAGAGGAAATTATACTTCATCTCAAATCTATAAGCTTAGATCGTGAGGTTTTAATCATTTAGTCAAAGATATATATATATATATATATATATATATATATATATAATATATATATATATATATGAATTTCATGTTGGAATGGCTCAACATAAGGAAATTCTGTATATGGGTCCATTATTTGCGTTCTAAAATTTGATTATGATTACGGCATCCCTTTTCATAATCTGAATTATGAGAACTTGGCAAATTGAAATGGAATTGTTATAGCAAAAGACTGGTTTAGTCTTTATGTGAGACATCATGAATCGTGTCCCATATGTTTCGGATATAGGATCGATTACATGTGCTATATTCATCCTTTCTAAAATTTTCCAAATGCCTAGGGCATTAAGAAGTGAAAAGGTTTAGAACTGGATATGGCTAAAAGGATTAAACAATTGTCGAGGACAATCTAAGGTTTACCAAAGATTGGGTGCTCAAGGACAGTTGGAAGTATAGAGATAATTTTGAAAGGACCATATTGACATAATCTGTAAGGAGGCAACTCCTGTTCAGAAGTGAAAGTCAAAATGGAATATGGAAATAGTTAGAAATTATTCAATCTGTGTAAGATTAGGAAACTTAATGCAAGAAGGATGTTTCCAAGGAGCTGACCTCCTTTGGAATACTCTGTAATGATTGTTGTCAAGTCTTTCTGACTTTGGGCATAATCATTACAAGAGGTTCAATGCATATAAGTTTAGAATCTAACAGATTTTAGTAAATGGCATGAATTTGGAATTCTTGCATTTGCAGTGAGGATTTGGGAGTGTGAAAAGAGAATCATTGAAGTTATGTTCAATGGATCTAGTTCACAAAGTAAAGATCATAGACAAACATAGTATGCATACTTGGTGTATGGCATGACTAGTGTTTAGAAAACATAGTGTGCATGCTTGGAGCATGGGACAACTATTGTTTTAAATTCAAGAATAAAGTTGATAGCTGAAACAGTATACAATGAATAATGTGTAATCATATGGTGATAAATAAAAGGTGTTTTATTTATGTTCAAAGGGTTGATACCATATTGGATTCAATTATTATTGTGTTTCATTTTGCATGTTTTGACTTCCCGAATAAACTAGGTTATTCTTCCGGAATGACTAAGTTATTCAAACCATCCACAGTCGGTCATATGTTGGAAGTAGATATGAATTAAAGACTGTCATGGGTTGGCTTGTAGAGGTCTAAGGTGTTGGACAAAGGGCTACAACACTCATGAGTGCTCATAAGTTCTGAGTATTGGATTCAACCCGCACTTATTGGAATCACTTCATGGATTTTATCACGAGTGATCATGAGACGATAATATCTTATATTCTTCAAACCTAGAGATATGAGTTGTTACTATGAGTTGATAGTACATTGATTGCACGAAAACGCATTTGGTAACTCGCTGCTATAAAACGTGCCTTTGTGTATGATTCAACAAGTAGTAGAACAAGCCATATGAGTCGAAGTTTATCCATTCCTTTTACCTTCGGGATAAAAGCGATATCTATGGGCCCCTCGATGATTTGATGATGACAAATGGAAGTGCTCGGCCGGGCCAGGACTGATTTGATTTGTTCAATTAGTCAGTCGTCATAAATCGGAAATCGGGAAACAACAAATGGACAGAGAGAATGATTATAATCCATGTCTCAGTCCATACGATATCTAGAATGGAGGAATATATGATCCCTTATCTAATGGACAAGTCATTGACAAAGGTCAGAGTTCATCTACAAGGCCAGAGTTCGACAGAAGCTTTTGAGAGCTACGATTGCCAGTTGGTTCCTGAAGTCATACGCAATAATAGTTTTAGACTTATCCAAGTGGGAGACTGTTGGATTAATGTCTAAGTCCATAACTATAATTGGTAAGACTTGACCCGACCCGGCATGGTCCATTTGGGTTGCATACCATCATGCACTTGGATAGACTATAATGAGAGAAATAAGACACTTATGGTTATTAATATATTATAAGTTCTAGTATATTAATAATAAGAATAATAAGATTATTTAATTAGTATTGATCAAGAATTAATCTAGGATTAATTAAGTGATCAAAAGAAGACTAATTAAATATATGGGTTGATTGTGTAAATCATCCATACTTGTATAGTGGGCTAATGCTCCATGGATAATCAAGTTGGGCTAAAACCCATAGGATGGTCCATGGATGCTCCATGGTGTATTTGTACCCATGGATCATGGAAATGAAAGGCCATGTCAATTAGGGCTTACATGGTGTAACCCTAACTATATAAGCATCTTATTCTTGACCAAAATCGGCCACTAGTGTGTGAGTAATAAAGGGCTAGCCGATTTCATAAGTTGTAGAATTCTCTCAAGTTATTCCAAGTGTTTTGGTGATTGTGATTCCATTTGAGGCTTCCACACTATTGGGGCTAGGCACTCAAGCTTCATGAAGACTTTCTACATCAAAGAGGTATGTATTCTAGCTTGTTACACTCATTGTTTTGTATGCTAGATTAGGATTATACCTTGGATGTTCTTATTTGTATGTATAATAGAGAAAACATAGATCCAAAGTATTTAGGGTTGCATGTACACTTAGGAGTGTTAGAATGCTCATAACCCAACAATAACTCCACTAGCTCTACTCATACTCAAAAGATATCACCGAACTCTGCAACTCTACCCCCGCGGGTATCTAGCTACTCTCTCGGTAGGCTTCACAAATGTTCATCTAGGTATCTCTCCTAGATTACTCCTCTACCCAAATCCCTCTCTACATAGGATTCCTGCTGGATACTCTTACTCAACACATACTCAAAAGTGCAACACAGATAACAACAACTCCTAGGCTAAGGTATCACAAATTAGGCCACTCAAGTCCAAAAATATGTAATACCTAACCTATCTCTAGCATGCATAATATCTCATAACATATTTCATAACACAAAAGTAATGGTATTTTGGGAAATCACCGTTCGGGCTTTGGCTGATTGTACACACTGCTCCTTCCCGCTTTCTCTTAGAAATTCTTGCTCGTTATAGAAAAATCATTTATTTTGAAAATTTTCCTCATTTCCTCAGTTTGAGTCCAGATATACGCGAAGGTACATCCAAATCCCTCAAACCAAGGCTCTGGTGCCAACTTGTAACAATGTGAAAATTTAAAACAAATTTTTCATTTTTAAAATGCATACTCTTCATAACAAATCGTATAAAAATCTCTTTTATTCAATTACAAAGCACAACTCCATTAATATTCCAGGATCCTCATAACTCTTTCTACGGTGTGTACAATCAAGCCGGTGCTGTCCCGCGATTCCGATAGGAAAACCTAAAACACATAACACATAACACGGTAAGCACGAAGCTTAGCGAGTTCCCCAAGATACCACATATAACACATATTAGCCACTCGAGGCTATAACTCTCTGGACCCTCCGGTCCTAACTCTGTGGACCCTCTGGTCCTAACTCTGTGAACCTTCCGGTTCTAACTCTGTAAACTCTGGAACATACACGACATGAATCACATAGAAATAATGTAGTGTATCACAATGACATAAATAACATACAAGATACTCTGTCATATAACTCTAATTACCACTCTAGGTAAAGTATAGTGAGAAGACTCACCTGGCAAGCCGAAAGCAGCTATCCTCACACTTGAATCTCGAACTCGCCACCACCTAACACATAAGAAGAATATCTCTTATAATAACTTTTTTCCACGACTCAGATAGTTGAAGGCGGTTCCTTCTCTTTTTAACTCTCTAAGGTGGGTAAAAGACCACTTTACCCTTCCAAGGCCTCTATTACTTATGTTGACCAAAACCCTAAAGTCAACAGAAGTCAAGCTTAAGTCAACAGTCCACATTTGACCCTACTCGTCGAGTGCACCCATGCGACTCGTTGAGTCCCCTCGCATCAGTTGAAATCTACCTAGGACTCACTCAACTAGTCGAGTTGACTCCCAACTCGGCGAGCCAACATTGGGTCAAGACTACTCAGTCAAACCCGCTACGACTCGTCGAGTCACCCATGGACTCGGTGAGTTGGCTCCCACAGATTTCTCATTCAGCCATTTGTGGTCAAGTCTGCAACACAAAATCATAGATCTAACCTCCTACTAACCAATAGTCATGCAAAGGTCTGAACTTGAGGCTCATGCATGGTGTATTTTGCTCTATACACCATTTTGACTCCATTGAAGCTCCATAGCTTCAAAGCTCCAAGGTTACTCACTCAAGGTTGCCTACGTTCTGGATCTCTGGACCTCGCAAGGTGCAGATCTACAATTGACTCAAGAAGAGGGTTTGGATGCACCCAAAACCCCATCAATATGGATGCAAGCCCAACTTTACAACTAAGGAAATCTACTCAGACACAATGGAGGCAAGAGTTGTACCAGATCTGTAGCTTAAAATGAAGATGAGACTGATCCACCAACTCTCCTCTGATATCCTTGCAACTCCCTTGATCTTCTTCTCAAAGAAATGACCTCCAAGAAGCCTCTTTCCTCTCTAGCTCATAAATAACTATAGGGTTTCTCTCAAGGGACGAAGACACTGTTGGGAGAGGGCCAAGGAGGCTATAAGTCCCTTTAAATAGGTCCCAAACCCTGGAGATTAGGGTTTCTCTGCCCAACACCTACTCGGCGAGTCCCTCTCCTCGGACTCGTCGAGTCCACTCATTAAATCCATTGGAGAACCCGACTCGACTCGGCGAGTTGGACCCTCAACTCGTCGAGTCTCTCCTTTAATCACAAGATTAACCCACACCAATATACCTCTAAAAATCCAGATGTTACACAAGTGATGTCGTTGAATCTATCATCTATTCTTCCACATCTCATGAAATTTGGAATGATCTTAATGATCATTTTGGGAAATCCTTCGATGGATCAAATTACAACTCCTGGAGCAACTCTATGCTTATTGTACTTTCAACTAAGAACTAATTAGGTTTTGTTAATGGAAATATCAAGCGACGAGATGAGGATCAACCAATTTTCTATTTATGGCAAAGGTGCAACGATATGGTGACATCAAGGCTTCTTAATGTCTTATCCAGTGATGTCGTTGAATCTATCATCTATTCTTCCACATCTCATGAAATTTGGAATGATCTTAATGATCATCTTGGGAAATCAAATGGAGCCAATATGTATCAGTTACAAAAGAAATTTCAGATGTTTTACAAGGAACAAGTGATCTTGCATCATATTACACCAAAATGATGCGATTATGGGATAAGTTAACTTCGTTAACTTTATTTCCTTCATGTTCGTATGGAGCTGCTCACAAGATTCAAGAATTTGAACAAAATCAAAGGTTGATCAAATTTCTAGTGGGGCTGAACAATGATATACAAACATAAGGGGCAATATTCTCATGATGAAACCCTCACCTACATTGGCTCAAACATATGCTCTCTTGATTCAAGACGAGAAGTAGCATGAGTTACAATCTACTTTAGTGGTTTTATCTGAATCTTCTTTTATGAATGCTAAAAATGGAAATTGAGGAAATTATTCTAAGAAAAATTATGAAAACAATAAGAATTTGGTGTGCACTCATTGTAAAAAGACAAGATATATTGTCTATAAATGCTATCGAATTGTTGGATTTCCAAAAGATTTCAAGCTTACAAGTGGAAGAACTATTGCTGAAAATGCTAATGAAGCAAACACTGAATTCAACAATGAAAATTCTCATTTGAATCTGATGAAAAAAAATATCCACAACTTAATGGACAATTTTAACAATTAATGTTCATGATGAATTTTGTTAAAATGGTGGAAGCAATTCAAGTGGTGGAAACAATTTAAGTGATACAAATGATTATCTAGATATTGACAATTCCTCTAATACTAATGTTGTTGTTAATTCATTTTCCTCATATATGGCTCCTAATAATTGTCATATTCTAACCACTTTCAATGCTACATGGATTATTGATTCGGGTGCTAGAAATCATATATGTCATGATAAATCTTTATTGATTCACATTCGTAAGCTTGGTAAACCTTATTTAATCACTCTTCCAAATGGTCATTAAACACATGCTTTTGAAATTAGAAACGCATCCATTATTGATTATGTGATTTATAATGATGTCTTGCATGTTCGTATGTTTCATTATAATCTTCTATCTATTGGAAGATTATGCAAACAATTCAATTCGTTTGTTGTATTCTCAAATTAATATTGTTTCTTGATACATGGACCTTCTCCGGAGAGGTCTCTGATTCTTGGTAAACATCAAGCTGGACTTTATCTAATCAAGAATTATAAGGTTCATATTGCATGCATGGCTTAGATCTAATTAAGTGTGGATGTTTTTCAAACCTAGAACCTTTAATTGCTAGCTTGGTGTTGGAGGCAAGGCTAGAACGCGGGGCGTTCATATCTTGAACACTCAGCGTTAAGTGCATGAAGTTGGACGCGGAGGCCAAGTCAAACGCGGGGTGTTCTAGGGAGCAACGCAGGGCGTTCACCATCTGCACTCAAAAACCCTAAGTGTGCACTATTTAACCAACTTAAGACCCAAGGCTCTTCATTATTTTCAGCCTCCATTGTTCCTTAAGCCTCATTTCGAAACCCTAACCCTAATTGTGAGTGTGTGAGCTTGGAAGACCGTCTTTGAGTGTATTTTGGTGTTCTTGAAGGAGAGCGATCACCTTGGAGTCTCATTGATCAAGGAAGAGCTTTCGGATCCAAGTTCTCCAGCTCATTTTCAAGTCTCAAAAGGTATAAAGTTTCTATCTTGCTATCTTATAGCTTAAGATCTAGATCAGGGCTTGTTTTATGATTCTTATGATCATGTGGAAGCTCTTTAGGAGTTTGAGCCACTCCAAAAGCCTAGGATTGCAAATCCACACATTTCTGAGTTGTTAGAGTCATAAAAATGGCAACTTGATGGTTGAGGACTAGCCATGCAAAGGTTTTAGGTCTTGATTTATGGATTAGAAGCTTTAATGGATATTTGGGTCCTTTTTGGGCCATGCAAAGGTGCCAAGTTGATGAGTTTATGACTTAAGACACTGATAGGAAGCTATTTTGATGATTTGAACTTCGGACTTATTAAGACATAATTGTAAATTTTGGTCCCTGGTCGGGAATGCAGCGCGTTCATCTTTGGAACTCCGTGCGTTCTGGCGTAGAGTCACGATCAACGGTCAGGCATTGAACGCCCAACGTTCCACAGGGGAACGCCCAACGTTCGGATGTGACACCCAATTTTTTTTGCAAAAATTTTAAACTTTTAAAACCCATCTTAAATTAAATTAAAACAACTGAAATAATCATAACATAATCCATCAACTTAATAATCATATAAAATAAGTGCGGAAGTAATAATAATAATAAGGTCCCAACAAAATAACTAGTAGCTATGTCCCGATGCTCCATGTCAAGCCTTAGCCTCTTTAATCTTAACACCTGAAAAGTTATAAGGGAAAAACGTAAGCACGAAGCTTAGTGAATTCAAACACAGACATTGTACTAACATTCATATTTACTAGCCCTAATCCATTTTCCAGTTATAATGATAAAGGCAAAGAACGAATCAATGTCTATATTACGAGAAGGACTTGTAGGTTTGAACCGCACCGGGAAGATCCCGTATCATTTGGCCCTAATCACCGCACCTCACGAAGAGTATTACGTTGGTGATCTTACCTACCCACCGCACCGGTAAATCCGTATCCTTTGGTGGTGTCCCTATATCCATAATTAGTTACATACAGTGCACATGTACGAATTAAAACAATACTTATATAGCATGCTTTTATAATAAATTCAAATAATCACACACGAGCTAACTAGCAAACACAATCATCAATACAACGGTGTGAGAGAACTCACCTTGAGTGAGTATTAAGGATGGCTAACAATCAAATAATGCTACCAAGCTTGAGCAAACTTCAAAACCTCACCTAAGAAGGACTAAAGGTTAGAAAGGAGAAGTAATGAAGCTATGAGTTGAGAAAAGAGTAATCACAGCAAGGTCTCTGAAACAGACCTGCTGTTCAAAACGGATTTACTCCAAAATCTAAAACAGAAACATAGCTTTAACTAAATTTTATAGGAAACTATGATTGCTATGTATTCCACAACTATAAAGAACTCATTCTAACTCCAAAAGATGAATTAAATATGAATTTTACAAAATGGTGTATCACTTCTGTCTACAACAATACAGTCAAGTGATGTTGGCCAATTCTACCCAACTTGTGAGTAGAATTCGTCCAAAAGAAAATTAAGAGAAGTAAAGGACATAAAAGTGAAAGTCTCAGAGCTGGAATTGAATAAAAAGCATCTCTCAAACTCCAGATATAAAATTCACATTGTGGACAATCACAGCACTAGCAAAAGCTGGTGACTGCCCACTGACCTGGAGTGTGGATCAATTCTAACCAATTTATAATTGGAAATAACACCCCATATTCTCCAGATCTTAAATTCATAGTATAAGGAACATATAGAAACTTGGAATCACTCTGGATCCTTTTCCAAGCCTTAGAAATGATGAAAACAAAATGACATATCAGAACAGACCCGGATCAGACCTAACAGCAAAGATGACATTATTTCACATAGATAAAGCCCTTATCAGTGAGGTTGGCCTTCTTAAGAAAGTTAGCCAACTCAATTTGTGAACTTTTGGAACTGGTTTGGGGTCCGTTTGAGTTCTAGAGCTCCAGATATGATTTTTACAAAATGACTACAGATCTGATGGAAAACAGAATAGTAGCCACCCGTGATTCCTTTTTGGCTTATCCATCCTTCTCCTTTTGAAACACATTTTAAGATGTGTTAATCATCCCAATTCAGTCCCCATGATAATGGTGGTACTAAAAAGGGTTAGGGATCATTAGGATTTCATTTAGCCACAAGGATGTAATAATAATCAACATGAAAATAAACATAAGCACATAAAATCATCATTCTCCCTTTTAGGGTTTCCATGATCTTTTGCCACATGTAATCCCCTAGATCCATCATCCACCATATATGGGGTGAAGATAGGATCTTGAGATGATGTATAACATACAATTACAAATAAAATAAGAAGGAGAAGTGGTGAAGATGAAATCATAAAACTAGAACAAGGTTATGAATCAAGTTGTAAGAAAGGATAAGGAGGTTCATACCAATACGAATCAAGGCTGGAAATGAACAAGAATTAAGCTCCAAACAGCCCCTTGGCTGCTCTTGATCCCAAAGAGAGAGAGAGGGAAGATTTTTGAGAGAGAGAGGGAGGGTTTAGAGTGTTTTCCTTGTGTGTGTTCCAAATGATTCAATTTACACATTAAGTACTATTAACTAGATGGACTTTGCAAATAGGCCCATAGCCCATGGACTTCAATAAAAGGAGTTTACAAGATGATCAAAAGAGTCCAATAACATAAGAAATCAGACATTGGTTAAATAAATTAACCCAAGGTTACAAGGATAATTAAATTAAAATAACCAAACGTACCGAGAAAACCCGGGGCGTTACATCGGACCAACAGTGGGCTTCTTGGGCTTGTTCATTTTGGGCTTCGGACTTGGATTGGAGTTTTCGCGTGTTGGGCTTTTTGGTCAATGGGTTCTTAGAGTTTGGGCTTTTGTTTGGTCGTGTCTAATTGGGCTAAGATTTTATATTGGGCCTTGGTGGGCCCAATGGTTTTGGACTTTAGGGGGGCCCAATGGGCTTGGACCTTTGGGCCTCTGGAGAATTATTATTAGACCAAGAGTTGTTGGGCTTTTGGGTAAGGCCTATATGGGGTTGGGCCCAATTTGGAAAATTGTTTCATTAACGGGCTTTTATGGATCTTACATTTTTGGACCTGGTTGGTTTGGGCTTGGGCCCTGGTTATGAGTCTTGATGGGATAGGGGTAAAATGGTCATTTTACCCCAAGTTTGGTTTAAGGATCATGGTTTGGGATTCTGTTACTAATTGAATGTTGTTTTGGTAATTTTTAGTCTGGGAAATTGTCAGGGCATAGGGATTTTGTGCAGTGAGCTTTAACAATCGAGGCAAGTTTCCTCAATGTTATATGGGTCGAAGGCACCAATACTGACCCATTTGGCTTATGTACTGTAGAAAGACCCAATGGTTAGCCCTTGGCATTATGTATGAAAGACCAAGAGGCGGCTCCTGGCACATTGTATGCAAGACCGGAGTCTGAACTCTAGCAAGTAATTAGTTAAGTAGTATTGTTTGTATGCTACTTGTCTTTGTGATGCTTGCATGGAAGACCAGGAGGTGGCTCTTGGCACTTGTCTATAAGACCCAGGGTTGTGGCCCCTAGCCTGGCAAGAAAGACCACGAGGTGGCTCGTGGCATAATGGCAAGACTATGTGCGGCACATAGCACCTTTATTGTTTATGATATATGATTGATACGTATGGATCGCGGTTATGTATGACATGTATGGATCATTTGATATGTATGGTTTGTGGTATTTGGGGAACATACTAAGCTTTATGCTTACGATTTTTAGTTTTATTTTCAGGTACTCCAGTTTTCAAATGAGAGGGGCTTGGGACGATCGCAACACAGACACCCGTGATTTCCACAAAATGTGATCCAGGGAATTAGACTATGATAATCATTTATTTGAAATGTTTTTAAATGTCTAGGAGAAAGTTATTAAAGTGTTTTTACTATATTAAAAATGAAATTTTTACCTTTGATTTTTGGGTCGTTACAAGTTGGTATCAGAGCCTTGGTTTGAGAGATTCGAGCTTACTCTCGGGTGTGTGAACTCAATATGAGGGTTTGGTGAAAAATTTGATAAATAAAAATTTAACTAAAAGGAAATTTCCAAATGAAGAAAGGGGTGTGATGCGTGTAATCGGTCGAGCTCAAGTGAGTGGTTCCCAAAATACCAATGCATGTTATTTATGATATAAAGATTATGAGAATTTCATGCTAGATTAGGGCTAAGGATCTGCTCAGTATTCATGATAAGAGAGATGCCTTTATATGCCTGATTGTATGAGATTTAGTATTGCATGCTAGTATAGATTCCCGATAAAAGGATAGAATGGTTTGATTGGTTAGTTTTTCCGTTGTCTGAATGTTGCTTGCTTTGTGCTTTGTGGGACTCTTAGCAATGTGAGTTAGCTACTAAGTGAATATGATAAGTCGCATGTGGCAAAAGCTGGATAATATCAGAGTGATAGACTTGGCCCTATTACGCAACTCTCGTTTGAGTCCAAACGTTCTGGGATTAAGTCTTTTACTTGAAGGATTATCGGATCACTGTTGCATGTGACTACATTCATGAGGTACCTAGTTGACATTAATGTGAATACTTCAGTAGCTGAGGACTAGGTGGGGTCGGGAACCTAGGAAAGCCTAGTTTATGTTTTAGTGGGTTAATGATGTGGTTTAATGAGTTTGGGGTGCTTTGGCTTGATGAAGTGACTTAGAGGATTTAGGAGGATCGCTGAGGAAAAGTATGTATAGGTGTGGAAGGTAGTATTGGGCCGGTACTACTGAAAGCATAGGATCCATACTCGAATTGGTGAGAGTCTTGGAGAATCTAAGAAACTTAGAGGGGGAGATTCTTGAGTATGTTTTGATTGTTGGTTTGTGGTATTTCAGTTTGGAGATGAGCTCTTAGGGAAGCAATTCTAGTTCTGGTTTTGGTCCTGGTTCGGGTTCTGGCTCAGGTGCGGATGCTGAGCCGATTAGCGAGCAGTTACGGGAGTTCATCTCATCGGATATTTCTCAGTGTGTTTCGGAGATAGTGGATGAACGCTTGGATGCGTTCCGTGCGGAGGTTATGGCTATAGTTGGTGCTCGCACTCTGTCCTTATGGGAGTTCCGTGCTTGTGGAGCTCCTGTGTTCCATGGGGAGAGGGAACACATTGTTAGTAAGAGGTGGTTAGCGGATATGGCTAACACATACAGGACGAGTTTCTGTCCCGAGGAGGCGAAGGTCATATATGCTTCCTGACTGTTGAAGGACCGGACATGTGATTGGTGGGAAGTGGTTGGTAGTCAGTTGGGCGATGATGTTGTTGATGCTATGTCATGGGATGACTTCTCAACCAGGTTCCGAGTTGAGTTTGCACCGACGATTGAGGTGCAACAGTTAGTGTGAGAGTTTCTGGATCTCCGCCAGATGACTAAGACTATGGCAGAGACAACTGCCAAGTTCCAGGAAAGGGCGTTGTTGGTACCGCAATATGCAGTAGATGTGGAGATGAAGAAAGTGAGGTATCATGATATGCTACGGGATGATACCAAGGAGTTTGTGAGTATTTTAGGGTGCGAGACCTTGAATGATATGATTTCTAGATCCTGAGAGCGGGAGATTGATTTGAAGCATATTGGGAAGAGGGGGTCTGATCAGTTGCACGCATTGGAGGGTCCTGGGAAGAGACCCAAGACTTATTATTAGATTTCGAGAGGCCAACAGGGCCGGGTTCAGTGCATCATGTGCGGGAAACTGTACAATGGAGTTTGTCATTCCATGGTTTGGGCTGCTACAAGTGTGGCAGGGTTGCACACGTCAACAGGGATTGTCCTCAGGGAGCAAGCCTGTTATGTTTTCACTGCAATCAGGTGGGCCACAAGAACTCCGACTGTCAGAGGTTGAGGGGAGGAGCAGTGAGTGCGCCCACTCTGACTACTTTGAGGATCACCAATGGACGAGAAGGTAGGGCAGGAGCCCCAACGGAGAGGTTTCAGACTTTGTAGTGACATACAAGGAGATCAGAATTCCAGCAGGCGATGTGGGGGGTATGTATCTTTTTCTCTTTTCAGTTCTATCTGTATTTTGTGGTTGCTATCTTGCATTGGTTTGGGTAATTGTATCTCTGGTTTAATTCTTTAATTATGTCTGGGTTATATCTTCAAGTAATGTCATATCCCATTTTGCCTGCCGTGAATTATTAGTGGTTAGTAAAAGGTTGTTTTCCTTTTTGTGGGTTTGGAGTGCTCAATGTTATCTTGGGTTGCGTTCTAGGAATGGTTCAGGGGTATTATGTGGAAGGTCTGCGGTCAGGGTCCAGTGGGGTGGTTATCCAACATTATCGGGGTTCGGTGAGTTTAGTCATTGTGCATGGGTTGGCTTTTGGAAGCACCAAGGGAAGTCGTCTATTGTTGAGGTTTTGGTCGGAGTGTTGGTTATTTGGAATTCAAGATTTGAGTATGGTATCATTTCAAGGCATCTGGGGTTATCAGTTCCGTTAGGATTCAAGAAGTTTTCATCTAGTCTTTAAAGGTTGCATGGTCTTTTGGGGTTTGGCTAGTGATGGAGCATTAGCATTGGTAAGCGCCGATTTTTAGCAGATCGGTCCTTTGAAAGTAATAAGGATTGGGATCCTTCAATTCTCGTACGTTGCGAGGACTTACTCGAACCAAAGTGGGGGAGAATTGTTCAGGTATTCAGGATCAAAATCAGGTTGGAAACTAGGATGAGTTTTGCATCCCCATCAGGGAGGAGGGCTGTTGTGGTTCGTGTATAAGGCGAGAAACGAAAAGAAATTTAACAACATCATCATCCATCCTCCCAAAATTGTGGACGGTATTATCTCTTCGGTGTATTACTGGGTCAAATTTATGGGTCATTTTGTCAATTGTGTTTGGGCTAATTGGTTGTGTTGACCTTTCAAATCTATGTAATTTTGTTGTTGTTCTGCCGTGCCTTTTCTCTTAGGCGGGTTTCTGTTTTCGTTTTGTTAGTTTAATCGGCGTTTCCAAAAAAAGAGTTTTTAAGTAAAATATTGGTATGATTATGAAAGAGATAAATGTATAAATTTAAGAATAAATTTAAATGATATACTAAGATATATAATTGAAATGTAATTAATTATATTTAATTATTTATTTCTTATTTAGTTATGTTACATATAAATTCAGCTGTTAAAAAACATATATCATTTCTTTCTTTTGTTCTTTTTTCTATTTTTGGAATTTTGAATACTTGAAATAGTAGTGGGTTACAAAAACATTACCATTTGCTGTGTTCGGTACTTTTACATGCATAAACCAAATTCAAATAAGAAAATTTGCAATTTTCTTATGTTAATATTGCTCATGTCTCTAACTACCCTAATAAATGAAAATCGTTTTGACACATGTCATTCTCTCCTTCAATTTGTCAAATATTAATTTGTAGTAATTTAGAATTAATTAATTTCCACTTATCATTATGATATGCTTTTCAAATTTATTTATTTTCCACCTAAGACAATGCCACCTAGTACCACTTATTAATAATGAAGATATATTAATATCTAACTTAATTTAATCGAATATTAATAATAACATATGGCTGATCTTCGTTTGACATATGTATGGGTGATCTTCGTTTCTAGAAATTTAAGCTCCTTGAATTTTCTCACTGAAGCAAAGATAACAATTTGCGAGATAACTGCTTTGACATATGGATGGCTCATCTTGGTTATAATATGTGTTTGACATATGTATGGATCATTGAAGCAAAGATAACAATTTGTGAGATAACTGCTTTGACATATGTATGGGTCATCTTGGTTAGAATATGTGTTTATTCCTATCCAAGCTTGCTTCTTTTTGAAGAACCACTTATGCCTAACAGTTAAGACTAAGTGATTGAGCAACCACGTTTCAACATACATGGATTGAATCTTTCTCTCCATATCCTCCTTGCATCTTGCATCCATTAGGGCCCGTCGAAGCTTTTGATAGCTAGTATACTCTAATTGCTACCTACCAGTGACCCATTTACCTCAGTAATATAGTATTGATATAACTAGGTTTATGATGTCATCTATAATTTTTATAAGGAAGAGGTGGAGATATATCAATTTCCTCAATACCTCTTTCAATATAGAATTGAATGATAGGACCAAATTTAGGTTTTTAGATGGTTGATTCCTTAATCTTATCAAGATCAATATGGCTCATACTAGCTCTTTTGGATATCATCTTGCTCTATTGGAAGACTTCCCTTCGAGCAAAAAACATTTTCTTCTCAGAATGTTTATATAACAAATACCCAAAATCTTGGTGCGATATCTAATGAGATAACGCATCTTTATGCTAGGTTATAGATTTTTTGAGAGCCTCACAAAGAGTCTAAGCCTCATAATTGTAGACTTCTATATTTTGCAATAGGGGGTCAACCCTACTCCACATCTCATTGAGTGTCCCAAAAACCTTCTTAGTTATTAAAGAGTAAGGAATCTTGAAACACTATTCATGGTACAATCCAAGAACTATTTATAATCATAGTACGTCTCATCAAGTACCAAATCAAAGAATGATTTTTCCTCTATCCAAGTAACACTATTTGTGGAAGTGTTTTGGGTAGAGATAGCTCATGAAACTCTTTCACAAATGTTGGGTTTATATTCAAAATACTCCAATTATAGACACAAAATTAGACATGACTAGCAACATAAGCATTTTTGTTTGAATAAACTAAAACTATTTTATGTCACAAATGATCATTTTGCAAGAACTTAGATGTGACAACCCGAAAATTTTTATCATGGAATGTCTAGCCAATCAACCAAAACTCAGACTTAATTCCATTGCTTTCTAGCCTTGTCAAGGACATTCTAATGGGTTCTAAGCCTAGTACACATAAGGATTGAGTGTCATGAAGTGTTAGCTTAGTATTGGAGGAATGAAAACGAGCCAGAAAACCCAACACATGGGGTTTACGACCGTAAACTCTATGTATGGTCGTAAACACCCTCCTGGCTGTAAACTACCTTTCTCACTCAAGTATCATAAATTCAAGAACACCATTTCCACTCTTTGCACCCTCTTTCCTTTGTATCTCCTTATAATACAACTTAGGATCTTCAAACACTAGCCAAAACACAGAGATCTTCAAGTGTTCTTCAAGGAGGCCGTGAACCACTCATACATTTGGGCCGTAAACTCCTCAAAGACCTTCAAAGGGTGAGTACCTCTTCTATCATTCAGTTAAGCATGTGTAACACTTGATTTCCATTCCTTTAAACAACATCTAACTACATAAACTCCATGAGTTTATGGCCGTAAACTCTTTGTTATGGCCGTAAACCCTTGTCTTGATTATATCTTGAGCCTCAAACACTTATAGATGCTTGTTAGCCATTAGAACTCTTGAACCCTTGAATCCCTATGAAACAAGAACCAAAAATGCATCCATCTTGTAGATTTTACGGCCGTACACACTTGGTGTGGCTGTAAACTCAAGTGTGGTCGTGAACACACTTCCCTTGGCCGTACACTCCCCTTTGATCAATCACATGTGATTTCAACACTTCATTTCAAGTGTTTCTAGTCCCTAAGGGTGTTTCCTTGCATATTAATTGCTTTAAACACTAAATTCATGCCATTATATGCCATTATATGTCATTAGGACTCGTTTGTTTCTCGAGACTTCATTCGTGGAACTTCTCATCCTTATGCGCATATTCGATTGAATCACCCACATAAGGTGAGTTCATACCCCTATAATTAATCTTTTAAAATGTTTTAAATGCTTGGGGGGGGGGGAATACAAGTTGGACACAATAATAATTGTGTAAATGTTTTGTTATAAACATCTTTTAAAGGATTGCTTATGTACTTATAAGTGATCAAAACATTTCAAAAACTCTTTTAAAGTTATGTTACTTTATTGTTTATAAAACTCCATTTTTAAAGTACAAACATAGCTAAGTAGATAAATGAGTCTTTTCATCAAGTCATTAACAGTTCAAGAAAACATACTAGTAAACTATAATAGGTATAGTTTAGGAGTTCAAACATACTACAATGAGAAACAGGGAGGAACATATAATACATTAGAACAGAGTGAACATATAATACTAATACAAGAATACTATAACATTAATGTGAGCCACTACTTCTTGACTTAGCAATATACTTGCTTGGTTGCGTTTTGTAACCAGAGTATCCTAGAGGGGAGCATGAGTTTGTGTGTAGATCTATACAGGATTGACACCCCACACCTTGCTGCTAGCTACAATGGGACTTGCAAGTCTACGGGTGACAAATGTCACATCAGTTTCGGCGCCATTAGGCCGTCGTGGTAAATCATGTGTCATATCAGTATGGTTATAATCACATCACATTTCAATGTTAATTAACAAACTAGTTTTAAGGTAGTTAGTGATTCGGTAGTCACTTTTACAAACGTTACTGAAAACTTACATCATTACAAAAGACAAACAGAATAGTCGAGTCTTAGTACATTCAGTAGAAAGGGGCCTATAATGCTAGCTTTATGATTCCTTAGTTTATACATCAGGGATAGGTATTAATCGGGTCCGACAGATAGTAGGATGTGTGCTTTCTGCTTCATTTCTTGTTCCTTGTTTGGTTGTGGGCTTAGAGCAGATGCACCCAATCTACTATTTATTCGATCTTAGCTATATATATATATATATATATATATATATATATATATATATATATATATATATATATATATATATATATTTATATATATTCCATATACACCAAGTAATCACAAGGAGTACCAGGTATAGGTCAGGTTATAAGATACAAATTTAATACATCGTTTTCTAGTACAAACCATACTTTTTAGATAGACCATGAGTGAACTAAACTAGAAACTTACCAGTAAAATGTTTAATCCATTTTATTAAACCAGTATAACTTAAAGGACCTTAAGTGGTTAATTCTATAATACCTTAGTTTATACATCAAGGTTATATATAATTAATATCTGATAGGTAGTTGGATGTGTGCTTTCCGCTTTATTTCCTGTTCCTTGTTTGGTTGTCGGCTTAGGGCAGATTCACACAATTAACTATCCGTTCGATATTGGATTATATATAACTAGTATAAACTAAGTGATTATAGAAGGAACTATTGTGGTTACTATTTTTACTAAAGGAAATAAGGGTTTTTCTTAAAGAATGTTTTCACCAAATATACAGGAACTAATGCAGTTAACTCCGTGAGTACCAAGTGAATACGCCAGGGTTATATACAATGATGATCTAAACAACCAATGGGATGTGTGACTTCCGCCTCATTTCCCGTTCCTTGTTTGGTTGTGGGCTTAGGGCAGATTCACAAAACCGATTGTTTGCTTACTCTGGGTTTTATATAACTTGTATCCATTTAGTACTCATAGAAAGGATTGTAGAGTCATTGTTACTTATCTTTCATCAAATCAGGAAATATAGGATTTTCTGGAGGAACATGCGAACTTTTCTAAAAAGAACTTACATGTTACTTACAACACTAAAATCTTGTATTCTCAGGAGACCAGTAGACAGGTACGTGCACTGGGATTCAGAAGATGGAGCATAATAGGTTCATGTCTTGTTTTGTTATTTACATATGTAGTTTGTTTTTTGTGAACCACATACTTTGTAAACACTTTCTTTCTAATGAAATGATTGTTTATTACTTTGATTACTATAATGCATGTCTTGTGATACTAAACATGACGTCCTCCACCCCCGAACATTTCCGTCGTTCCGGTTTTGGGGTGTGACATTAGAAAGATTAAAAAAAACCAAAGAAGAAGAAAGTATAACAACTTTAACGACTTTGGTTCCTTTTGGCAATTAGGAAGTTGATAAAAATGGCTTTCAGCTCTCTATAATGTATCCACCAAGCAAGATTTGCACCACCAAAATATTCTAGTAAACATTTGTTATAAAGTTGTTCTTAAGCTTTAAGCCATATGCCAAATAAGTGCCTAAAGAGAATCAATTTTATGGACCAATAAGATGCAACAAAATTTACAAGACATGAGAGGGAGGAAGCCCTCTCAATATTGGATTTGTAGAGAGAAAGGAAAAGTATTTTGTGCTAAAAAAACTAGCTCTAAATCTTGCTAAGATTCCTTTCTTTTATACATGTAAGTGTATGAAAAATCCAAGACACAAAAGCAAAAGCATAAAGTAAGGTATAATATTCTTACAAGCATGCAGACATCTATTAAACAATAATAAGATAAATCCCATGCTTTTCCCTCCATGATGAGTGAAAGAGACAAAACTCAATTACACATCACTTTATCTTTAACTATTTAGTTACATTGCATGTATATGATTACTCAAAGTGACCAATATTTGTACATAACTTAAATAATCATATCATATGATATATATTAATAGTTTTGTTCTCTTTATTACTATTTCCTAGAAGTAATAATTCCCAATATTTTGGTAAAACATTATTTCATAAAATATTAAATTTCTAATTACATACAAGTGTTGATATTTATTAATAATCAATTTATACTAATAAATAATTAATTAGTTGTAACTTTCTATAAGGTGTGACCCTATAGGATCTTATGTTATTAGAAATATCATTCTATAATAAATCTTAGGCATACAAGGTCTTTCAATCTCCAACTTGCACAAGACTCGTCATAGATTGATATTGACAGTAGTGAACCTATCGCAACATTTCACCGCCCCTTATAACATAAGAAGAAGAATTCCATTCATCAACATCCAATTCCTAAAAGCTTAAAGCTTCAAATGATGTATATGGTAAGTTTAATCCCGCAGGTAATGAAACCATTAAAAGAACACCCAATAATTTATTGGGTACTGTATGAAGTATTTGAAATACGGGAAAGAAATACCATTCGGGCACTTTGAAGCGACTGTTCCCTAGATACATACGTCGTGATATTTTATTTCACAATTGAATCAATTTAAAAAAGACCTAAAGTTAGGGATTTATCAATAGGTAATGTTGCACCAATACCCAACCAAAGGGACACTGCGGTACCAATCCTCTTTTGGAATAAGTTCGGCAGCGGATCACGAAATCTTGGTCATCTTCTCTATCTAATGAATGGGGAGTCCGCTTTAAAATCGTCCGCCCTGCACCCACCCCCGAGTATATTCTTCAACAGGAATCACACAAGGGTAGATTATAACTAGTAAAATGACCGCCCGTAACCCAGCAGATAAAGTACATTACATAGCATTACATAGTCGGTAGTTATCCCTTTGTTACAAACATCCTGGTGAACATGATACTTGTATCAGAATCACTCTCATTTGGTGTTCAACTTTCGGTATCACGATAAACACCTAACTCTCAACACACAAGAGGAAAAAAAATACCATCTTGACTATAGAAACCTCTTGAATAGTTCACACCATACCTGAAAATGGTTTTGATAACTGCCTGTTTAAGGATCAACATCTGACCATATCTAAGCACAACATTCCATACACTTAAGTCCCACTATGTATCCTAATATATCAATACAATATAATAGTTGTTGTCTTAATATTTCAATATCCAAAATCTAAATTCAAATCAAAATCTGATTTCTAGAAGAATGAAGTCCTATAGCTGAAGTGTGACCACTCATACTTAGCTTACAAGGAAGTTTTATATTTGTGGGTGTGACTAAATTTAATATATATGAATTCGGAAAAAATTATTATCTCCATATTTGACTTTATTCTAAATATAGTTAAGTATCTTGGATAATATGATTGGTGCTCTCATGTGACATAAAGTCTCTTAGCTTGATTAAGTATACTCTTGATGTCACAAAAGATCTATAGGTTATCCCAGAATGGAAGGACTCAACCTAATGTTTCAATGATCTATTTCATCTAATAATAATTGACTTCAACTTCTGATGTAGTAGTGTATTCTTATTTAGTAGATTGTACAATTAGATTTTGCTTGGACCCCATTCCTACAAAACTTACTCTTCATTCCATAATAAAGTCATAATCCAATTATAATATATATATATATATATATATATATATGTGTGTGTGTGTGTGTGTATATATATATATATATATATATATATATATGTGTGTGTGTGTGTGTGTGTGTTTTAAAGTTGGCGTCTTGTGTAGCTCTTTACATAAAGATATTCTTCTAAGCTGAATATCTCATAAATATTCTCTTAGTTCTTCTTAGGTACTCTTAGAATATTCTTATGGTCATCCGGTTACTTACCTATGTATCTAATTGGTATGTTATTATATGTTCACCATATAGTCATATACCTAGTCTTGTGCATAATATGGCATACATAATCAATTTATTTGCCAAGAAAAATGAATATAAATCATTTTATCAAGCTTAACCTTTGTGTTAGGTCCTTTTTAAGGCATGATCAAAATGGTGCCAAGTGAGAATGTCAAGAATCCCCGAAAGGAATCTTCTATCTTAATCTTTTTCAAGATATTGTCAAAATATACATAAAGACTTTAAAACTTAAACATTCATCTTTATATATCTTTATAGATTTTATATTCCATGAATGTATCTTGTCATTCATAAGCCTCTCATCCTAGAAAGACATTCTGAGCCAAGGTGAAAAAGCATGGCATGGTCAGAATGTAATTTCTCATGATTAAGTATGTCTCAATCATACAATATTAGGAATATCACTATAGCTCCCACTAGTTCTTAGTAAACACAAATGCCACTTTCATTTTGATATAAAATTACACATATTCATATATTAAAATGACGATTCCAACCTTTAGATGTTTTCTTTGTATCTACAAGTGGATCTTAAGCCTTACACATTTTGTTAGGATAACATGGATTAAGAAAACCTCAAGCATAATCTGTATAGATATCTTTAAGTAGATGTTTATTAACAAAAGTGGTCTTTCTTGAAATCTATTAGCTATATATCATATTAAGAACATGAAGTTATAGTAAATAATATTCTTGTTGAGCTAATCAAAACAACTTGTAAAAAGGTTTGGTCATAGTCAATTTCATGAGTATGATATGGACCATAGCCAATTATACAAGTATTAAAAATTCCTTTATGACAAGTTTTGCTAAATGTGTATAGATATTCATGTATTTATTAATTTTATAAGAATATCTTACTCCTTTTAGTCATGCTATAGGGAGGAAGATTAATCAAGCTCATACTTGATTATTATACATAGATTATGTATTAATGTTCATGACTCAAAGTCATTAACCAAATTTAAGATATGATATTGCATTTTGGTTGATGATGGACTTACTAGAAACCATCAAGAAAACTCATCAATGAGAGATTCCACATTTCTCAATTCATAGATGATTTATACCATTAATGCGAACATTTGTGTTTATGAATATATATTATTCATGTTTAGGGGGTGTTTGGATTAGCTTATTAGATTATTGCTTATTGCTTATTTATGGTGGGAATAAGCAATAAGCATGGGGAGAGATGCTTATTAAAATTAGCTTATTTAGCTTAATAAGTTGGATTTTATCCAAACACTCAAATTAGCTTATTGTGAGAATAAGCAATAAGCACCTCTCTTTTTCCTATCCAAACACCCCCTTAATAATTTCTTATTAAAACTAGTGCCAACTCTTATAATAATAGGCTACGTTTCTTGAGATACTTTAAGTTCCATGTGCCTCCAACTTGCTTTGTCATTAGAAGCTTGCTTTTTGCTAACTCAACATTTAGAGGAATAAGAGAACTTATTCTTGGTAAGTTTGTATACATAAAAATCTAAACAACCTTTTAGAGTATTTTAAAACTATATGTAGTAGATCTTAGGGTTATAAGTTTTAGTGTGACATAGGCTTTCAATCATAAAACATTAAATGAAATAAGGATGAAGTCTTTCCATGTTGCATCTTATTAAAAGTGTTTTATCTACTTATTAGTTGGTTATTGTATTCGCAATATAAGTAATACTGATTAAGGTATAATCCCAAAAGAATAAAGGAGGATAATTTCCACCGATTAGAATGTAAAATTTATCCAGTAACATTTTAATTCATCCAATATTGTCACTAAGGCTTTACCTGTTTCTATTGGTTCATATCTCAACTTTATTCATTTGAAAACATCTCACAATTATGTTTTAACATATAAAACATATTAATGACCAGTATAGTTGTTAATAAAGTTGATTGGTATCTTTCTTTAAGTCTTAGACATTCCTTAGAAAGGAAATCATACATCGCACTATATAGATCCTTAATAATTATTTTTTCTACAGACTGGTGAAAATATCGTTAGTAATCTTTTATATACAAACAAGATCCACATATGCCAAATAAACTACATTATTTTCCTTCAAAGGTCCCTTTCTTGAAATTGGAATATGTGTATTTCATTTATATAATAAATATAACAATGTTTTAGATAACTTTGATTCAAAACAATTTATAAGTCAAAAGTGTTTGCATATAGAACTTGTTATTTAGAAAACTTTGGTATTTACTTGATAATTCTGTTATGAGATCTAGTATCATAAATAAAAGTTAATCATTACAAAATATCGATACTATCATTTTGAAAAATGATTTAAGTAAAAAATGATGGGATTTATGCAAAACAAACAAACTTAAACTCTCAAGTGTGCATGCAACCCTAATAAAGATCTATGTTTTCACTATTGAATCTATAACTTTGAACTTCAAAAAGAAACCCTAAGAACATAGGCTATTTTCGAAAATATAAAATTAGTGTTAGGGATTACATACCTTGATTGGTAATGTAGCAAACAAAAATGAACACCTTCTTGTTGATCTCTTGGAAGCAAGAACCATAATTGTCGTGCCTCTAATGGAGTCACACCCAAGCTAGCAAGAGGATGAATATAGAGATAGGAAAGGAGAGCCAAGTTTTCAACCAAGGCTTCCTGAGGGAAGGAGTGCATGAAAACGTGAAGGGCTAGGGCCTTTATATAGCTGAGGTAGCTTGGTGCCAAAGTTAGGGTTTTAGGAGGAAACCCTAAATTCCCTTGCTTGGTGACCAAGCAACACATTCCCCTAATTCAAGGGGCTTGGACGAAAACTCTTGGGCTTGCCCATGTGATTTTCGTCCAGCTCATCTAATGAGCTCCTTGGGCCTTCAAATTTCAATAAATAAACAAATAGCCCTAAACTTTTAATTAATCCAATTAGTCCCAAAATTAATTCTAATTAATTTCTGGTTAACTATTAATTAAACAATATGATTTCTAATTAATATATTTGTTTCATAATTTATTAATAAATCTATTATTTCAATTTATTACTCAAATAATAAATCAACATCTCTTTCTCCACTATCATCATGTGCAATTGTTAGGTTTGAGGACAACCCAAAATGCTATGCTACTATCAATTCAAGTGTATACTATGGGCTTACACTCCTAATTCAACACTCTCCTGCTTGGATAAGTCTAATAAGGATAATTGCCAGTAATACTTCTAAACTGATCAGCAAATTGTAGCTTCCAAAAGCTATTGTCGAAGTCTGACCCAGTCAGTTATGTGTCCTAAGATAAGTAATCATATAATCCTCTGTTCTGCAAGATATCATTCAGACATGATACATGGAACAAAATCAATCTCATTTTCCAATACTTTGTTTCCTGATTTCTAAATTGTAATGACATAGAACTTCTAATCGAACACATCAATTTAGTCATGCCCGGGCCCGACAGTATAAGTCGACACCAAATCAACTAGGGACCCAAAGATATCGCTTTTCCCATAAAGGCAAAATGAACAAATAAATTTTGACTTATATGCTTGCACCATTTACTCATCAGATCATGTACAACAATATGTTTTATAACATCAAGTTACTAATGCGTTTATGTTTCATCAATGCACTACTGACTTGTAAACCACAACTCATATATCTATGTTTCAAGATTATAAGATATTATCGTCTCAGAATTACACGTGATAAATTCCATGAAGTAATTCTCTGAGCGTAGGTTAATCCAATACTTAAATCTCCATTTCTAAGTACTCATGAACATTGCAGCAACACTATTGCTATGTCTACAACGTGTTAGACAAATCTACAAATCAATTCATGACATTCTTAATTCACTACTTACTTCTGGAAGTATGATCGATTGTGGGATTTGAATAATCAAATTATTTAGGAAGTAAAACATGTAAAATGAAACATAATAATAAACAATTGACAAAAGGTAGTAAATAAATCATAAATAATTCTCTATTATTTAATTACCAAAAGTCAATTACATTTACTTTGTTACAAGTTTCAAACTAACTATCTAACTGATAAAACTAATATCATCCCTCAGGCCAATGTCGCTAGCATGCCGAACATGTTTGACCCTACTCAGACCCTTTGTGAGAGGACCTACAAAATTCTCTTATAATGGTACCCTCTTCACTACGAGGTGACCTTCTTTTACTCTATGTCTGATGAAATGGTATTTTCTGTCGATATGTCTTGATCCGCCATGATCTTTTGGTTCCTTTGTTAAGGCAACTGCTCCTTTTTTTATAACACAAAGCTTCCATTGGCTCCTAATGGTTTGAACAACTCCAAGGTCTCCGATGAAGTTCTTCAACCAATTTGTCTCCTTTGATGCTTTGCTCGTTGTTATGTACTCTGATTCACATGTAGAATCAACCATTGTTTATTGTTTGGAACTATTCCAACTTACCACTCCTCCCTTTAAGGTAAACAACCAACCAAATTGAGAATGGAAGTATTTTCTGTCTGTTTGAAAGCTTACGTCACTAGACCCAGTTACTCTCAATGTATCACTGCCACCAAGTAGCAGGACCTAGTCCTTAGTCCTTCACATGTACTTGAGGATATTTTTAACTGGTATCCAATGAGCTCTACCTGGATTTCCCTGATAATGACTGACCATACTCAAAGCAAAGGCCACATCATGGTGAGTACATGTCATAACATACATGATAGATCCAACGGCGGAAGCATATGGAACTCTAATCATTTATGTTATCTTTGCATTGGTACTTGGCCTCTGAGTCTTAGTGGTTGTTTGATAGATTCTTACTGAGTTAGATCTGATTGAGTCAGAGCCCTGGCTGGGCGTGAAAATCTGACTTAATATGCCTCTGGCTGAGACCATGTTGTTTGATTACGCCTCTAATCGAATGTGTTAAATATTAAATATGACCATTTTACCCTTTTGATATTTTTGTGCCGAATAAAATGTTTCGGTTGATAATTATACTACAATCTAGCAAACTAAAACAAAAATTAATAATAAACATAAGAAAAGATGAACAAATATGTAATCAGAAAACAATTAGCAATTCCAATAGAACTTACAATGTTTTATTACATATATAATTAACTACAATATAGCAAACTAATAATTCAATTACAAATATAATGCATCTTGGGTAGTAGAGGTAGTTCTATTGGCAACAACACTTCATTCTTCTATTAGTTAATTTAGAAACCTGAAAACAATAGCTAGCCATGATTTCATATGATTCCTACAAAAAGCATTACATAAAGTATTTAAGCCCTCAAAAGTAAAAACCAACATACATACAATAAATGAAAGGCTACTATCTAAAAAAACCATTAAGAACTTTTAATGAAAAAGAACCTATTGAGATCAAAACATAATAACACAACTTCACATGGAATGAAAAATTAGTACAAAATATATATTAAACGAATCAAAATGAGTATTTTTAATATCCGCTTCTAGTATTGGTAATTGGATTCTATTATGGTCTTTTTGTTTTGAATCGTGAATTTCTTAGGTGAAGTTAAAGGGGACAACCAAAAATTAGTACCAATAACATAGCTCTTCCTGTTTCAGAACTTCAAACCATTAAACGACTCTTACAAAGATTGGTCAAAATTAAGCACCTGATATTGGTGATGAACATGGCTTCATAAACTCTTAGGTACTTACAAGCTCCATAACCCTAGTTTGTTCATCCCTCACAAACTTAAGCCGCTCTTCATATTCTTCAAGAAATCCCTTTATTTCCTTTACAAATCTACCTCCCCCATAGTTTTTCACCGGCTCTCGAATTTCATTGACTTACCCCCACAAATTCGGACTCAGACTCGAGATATTTGTACTTAATCCTCCAAGAACATGTAAAAACGAACAAAATAATACATACATACATACATGGAAGGAAGGAGGCTCAGAGAGGCGGAGTTGGACGGAAGTGGAGAAGGCGTCGATCGAAGGAGGGAGGAGCAAAACAAATGGAGGTGGGAGTGCAACTGTCGTAAATGTAGGAGATGGGCAAGATAAAGAATGACGCCAATGGGAAGGAGAAGGGAAAGGGTGAATTTCAAATCAGTTTCTAGTCTCCATTCAGTGTTATTTTTGTGTGGACCGGATCAAATGTTAAGGACCGAATAAGAGGCAAAATATGGGGGAATCAAACGCTCTTACTAGGTCCGAGTAAGAGATGACCTCTTATTGAACCCAGTAAGAGGTATAACAAACATACCCTTACTCAGTTTGGTATTACTCTGTATAGGTGATTCTCCTTTCTTGGAATTTTCTGTACAAAAACATTTTAGTACCCTTTCCAAGTATATTTGTCACACCCCCGGACCAGAACGGCGGAAACGTCCGGAGGCGGGTGACGTCGTTGTGTAGGATCATAACTATTGAATATAAATGAAACATAGCAAATCCAAACATCATACATCAATATATCAAACTTACATTGTTTACATCTTTTTTATGTTCTTGAAATACACAAAAGAGACAACATTGAATAAATTCCAACCTAAATCAAAAATAATCTTGAATCCTCATGTCACTGACCTGCTTATTGATTTCCTGAGAATACAAGTCGTTTGAAAAGCGTCAACATAAAATATGTTGGTGAGTTCATAAGCATTATGTATAAAAATCTGTGTTAGTTGGAAAACCAAAAAATCCCATATTTTCATATCAAATGGTTATAAGTCTTGTTTCTAATAAAGTATAGTTGCAAGTGTGTTCTAGTTTATCGTTTTTTGTAATCATATAAAGTCGTTTTCCCCAGAAAATCCTATATTTTCTGATGTATAAAAATGGTAGTACTAACACCCTAGGACTTGTGCGGTAAAAGCTTCGTTTGATGTACCATACAATAGTTGTTTATAATCAAAAGGTGTAACTTGTGTAAAGTACTAATTATTAACTGTTATATTCTTAGTGAGTCGTCATAACCATACTAGTATGTCGGAGTGCCTATTCTGACATTCTTCAGGCGTCGATTTTGTTTAAGACATTTTTCACCGTAGACTGGCCGGTCTAGCTGTAGCGAACAACAAAGGTGTGGTGTGTCAACCCCGTATAGATCTATACATAAATTCCCGCTCCCCCTCGAGGAGACTCTAGTTATATCTCTTACAAGACTTAAAGCTTACACTATTATATACTAACATGTGTTTGTATCAAAAATTGTTGTAATCCGTTATTTATTACATAAATAATAATGGTGTACTCGTTGACAAGATATTTTGTTTTCGTTCGTACAAAAAATATTCCTTTTTAAATCAGGTTTGTCAAAATGACCCATTATTTTTGATGTTGGAAAAATGGTCATTCATGTTATAATTTGTCAAATAAGACTCATATTTGTCAAAAGGTGGCTCAAAGCTATGTGAATTATCGAAAGTGGTCCATTTCCTCCACAATACTTGTTTAAGCAATTTTTGACCTAAATACTTATGGTTTTTGTCATACAAACTTGTAAACTATATTTTGTAACATACTAGTTCTTGCTTCTTTGTATAATTTGTGAAATATGATTCAAACACTTGAGACTTGCCCAAGATTTCGAGTTCTTGGAATTTTCATAACTTTAGCACATATAATTTAGCATACAAGCATAACAAGAAAATAAATCAAGGTTTTGACTAGTTTTCTCCCCCAACAACAATAAAAAGTCGAAAAAGTAGGGGTATGGAGCTCACCTTGGTTTAGCTTGTTGGATGATTTGAAGAGGTGTTAAGGAGTTTCCAAGTTCTAACACTTGAAGGTTTTGATAACTCTTTGAACTTTAGGATATCCTAAGAATATGTACCCAAAATTTTATGTGTAAATATAATGAAATTTACAGAATAATGTGGAGAACCACTAGTCAAGAAGATGAGATACTTACAAAATTTTTCTAGGAATTGCTTTGAAGGAATATGACTTGAAACTTGAATAAGTTGAGAGCACACTTAGGAGTTAACAAATTATGGATATGAGAAGTGGGATATGAGGTAGAGTAGTTCATGTTTTCTAATAGGGAGGATAAGGAGGGACTTGACACTTGCTTGGAGTACTGGTGGACAAATCTTTGTTATCCATGGTTATTTTCTGTTTTACTAGGATTCGCATGGGACATGAGGGATCACATCAAATATTAAAGTCAAACCCCCTTATCACTTTATGATTTAATATAATACTTTTATAAATATTAATTATTATTTTATGTAAATATGTTTTAAAATTTAAAATTTGGCATAAAATAAGGGTTTAAGGGGTCTAAGTTATGAAAAATACGAGTTTTGTGGGATTCCCGACTTCAAAATGCCTTAAAATAAAGAAAAGTTCCGAAATGGTCTAAAATACGGAGCCAAATAGTGAGTTCCGGAGCCACATGGTGAGTTCCGAAGTTCACCTCATGTTTCGGACTAAGTTCACCAATTACGGAGTCAATTCTCAAATTCCAGAGTCAGCTCTTATCCGGAACCACTTCCTTCCGAGGCTGCGAGGGTTCCGAGGCTACAAGGCGTCCGTTCCGAAGCTGCGAAACCTTTCGGGGTACGCGAGGCATTCCAGAGCAAAGCAGGGGGTTCTGGATCAAGATAATGTTGAATTAGTGTCAAAGCCAATAACCATATTTGGTAAGTACTTGACCTGGTTGTGCATGGTCCTTTTGGGATGCCTTCACCAAAGCAACTTGACTGGAGAAATAATAGAGAAATAGGTTATTATGATTTACTAATATATTATAAGAATAATATATTAAATGAGAAATCATATTATTAAATTAATATTAGTCATAAATTAATTAAGAATTAATTTGGTGACTAAAAGAAATTAATTGAATAAAGGAACTTAAACTGTCAAATGTGTGATAGTTGGATTTTGGGCTGGGAAACCCAATGGGACAAAGGGATGAACGAAATTATGATGGGAGCCCATCATATTTTCGTCGATGGCCTTATTCCAGAAGGTTCCATGGGCTACTTAATGTCTAAGCTATCCATTAGGGTTTTGGAGGAAACCCTAGCTGCTCACAGTATAAATAAGGACCCTAGGCTACAAGATTTCGTCCACTTGCTTCTCTAAGAACCCTGAGGAGGAATTTTGTAGCCTCCTCCCTCTATCTCTTGCCTCTCCGTCTGCTCTTGGTGTTTGTGAGCCATTAGAGGTACTACACTTATGGTACTTGCTTTCAAAAGACAAGAAGGTTGAAGATTTGTGTTGTTATTACAATATAACAACAAGAGGTATGTAATTCCTCCTACTATCTAAATTTCAAAATTCATAGGAGCATGCTAGGGTTCTTCATGTGTTCATAATGTTGTGTATCTAATAGTGAAAACATAGATCCAAATTCTAGGGTTGCATGCACACATAGGATTGTTTGTATAAAACACATCAATGGTATCAGAGCTTATGGTTTTTGTTTGCAATTAGAATTATACAATTGTATGAATTTGACACTTTAGGGTTTATGGCCAATAAACCCTAGGAGGCAAAGATTTTGAAATTAGGGTTCTTGAACCCTGTTTTTCGAAAATTTGATAAGGGTTTTTTCAAACCCTTTTCTTAGCCCCCATAATTTTGAAATCTTGGGTTTGAAAACCCTAGGGTTTTTGAAATTTGTCTCCTCCCCAAGATAAGATCCTAAATTTTAGTGATTTGGATAATCCCATATCTTGTAATTATCTTTTAATGGTTTAAATATGGTAATTAAAGATTTTGAATTATCCAATCCCATAAATTCGAATTTTAGGGGATTTAAGGGATTAGGTTAAATTAATTGCTTAATTTAAAAGATAATCCTTCTAGATTTGATAATTTAAATTATTTGTTTAAATTTAAGGATAATTATTAAATCAAGAGTTTTAATATATAAAATTTTAAAATTTAAAAGTTTTAAATTTCGAAAATTTTAAAAATTGAAATTAAAACCCTAGTATTTTAAAATGTTTAAAATACAACCTATACTATTATATTATTATAAGATTAATATATATATATATATATATATATATATATATATATATATATATATATATATATATATATATATATAAGATTATTAAAATGTTTATAATGCTAGTCTTACCGTTAGTAGGCCTCATTCACGAAGCCAATCTATAAGGGGGTTATAAGGTTATGGCCTATAAAATGGCTTAATGGGTGTCCACTCTCACCCACCGCTTCCTTGATTGGTGGAGGGTCGTTAGCCGAACGAGTAGAATAGGGAAAACCCTTCCTCATTAAAAGTATAATGAATTATAAAAGTAACTAAATGTTTTTACAACAATTCCCAATCTTAGTTACTTTAGGAAAAGTGAATTGGTGCAATTCCATGAAATTACACTTTGCACCCTTGCTAAGATATTAGTGGAGCGCGTTTGGTTAACTGGCACATGAATTGGATTCTTAGCATAGGTGGCAAAGGGTGACTCAATCTTTGTCATAGTTTGATGGAGCGTGTGTGGCTAACCAACACATCGAATAGGTGACTGTAACAATGAGGGCACCATGTACATTAGCATGGTTATTCACGCCCGCTTTGTGATCCTCGGCATCCCAGTCACAAACTAGAGGGGCACATCGAGATTGAAACATGCCATTGAAAAAGTTCAATGAATATCAAAGGAATATAGGAGTTTTCAATACATTTAAAACATAATCTCTTGTTGTTTTTCATGGTGGAGAATTAATGAATCGTCATTCACTTACCTTCAAATTATTTGCATGTTAGATTACGGCATCCCTCTTCTATTTTGTAATGAATGTTTTTGGATCCTAGCCCTAATTTTTCATTTGGGTGTTTAATTGGGGATTCATTTCTAATCAAACTTTGTTCTTTTCTTCTTCAGATGTCGAACTCAAACAACAACAACGCTTCAGGCTCAACCTCATCCGACTCGTTCTCACTCATGAACTTGTGTGGCAGAGTGATCTTTAATGGGTCCAATTTCAATGATTGGATCCGTAACATCCGAATGGTTACTCGTTATAAGGACAAAGAGTATGTCCTTGATAAGGAGCTGAAGGAGGTGAACATCAGCACCGCTACTCCTGAAGAAATCGCTGCCTTTGAGGCCCATGAGCGTGATGCCATGAAAGTCCATTGCATCATGCTAGCGACTATGAATGTTGAACTTCAAAAGTCCTACGAGGACTACTATCCCTATGAGATGCATCAAGACTTGGTGGACCGGTACCACCAAAGTGCGAGGCAAGAAAGGTATGAGATCATCACTTCGATGATCATTGCCAAAATGGGTAATGGAGAGTTCCTTACTGCTCATTTGCAAAAGATGCAGAGATATGTTGATCGCCTGCTGAAGTTGAATGTAAACTTTGATGAAGAGCTGACAATTGACATTATCCTTCACTCCTTGCCTCCCTGCTACAACTAGTTCCGCATGACCTACCACATGAATAAGGAAGAGGTCACCTTGAGCAAGCTCCAAGGCTTGTTGAGGACTGCTGAGAGCAATCTCAAGGACAAGTCTGTTGCATCGACTCCCACTCCCATTGCTGTGCCTGTATTGGCAATAGGTCAAGGGAGGGGCAAGAAGAGGAAGGCTCCTTCAAAGAGCCACCACAAGGGAAAATCCCAAGATGGTACCTCTTCTAGTGGAACCAAAGTTGGTTCTGCTAAGCCCAACTATAACCCGAAGGAGGCAGAGTGCCACCACTGCCACAAGATAGGGCATTGGAAGAGAAGCTACCCAGAATATTTGCAAGCCATCAAGGATGGGAAGATCAAGCCATATTTCGCAGGTATTTACATAATTAAATCTAATGATTCATCACATGTTATTTCTTGGGATCTTGATACAGGATGTGGTTTTCACATATGTTCTGATTTGCAGGGACTAAGAAGAGATAGGGATGTGGAACGTGGAAGGATAAAGCTAATCATGGGGAACAGAAGATCGTCGCCTGTTACCAAGATTGGAGTGTATTCTCTAGCACTTAGTAATGGATTAGGATCAGATTTAAGTAATTGTTGCTATTCGCCAGATATGGCAAGAAACATCATTTCATTTCATGGTTTGTTTAGACAAGGATTTAGATATTCATTTGATAATGATAAAGGTTCTATTTATGCTTATCTAAATGGTGTTTTATTTTTTGAAGCATTGCCTTGTAATGGAATTTATGAAACTGTGATCGTTGTAGATAACCTAGGAAATGATGTGTTGTGTATCGATTCTTCCAATAGTATGGATAAAGCATGCTTGTGGCATTGTCGTCTTGGATATGTTAAGAAGAAACTGATAGCCCAACTCCAAAAGGATGGAGTGTTGGAGTCATTTGACCTTAGGGACGATGACGTGTGCGAGTCTTGTTTACTTGGAAAGATGACTAAGTCACCCTTCACTGGCACTTGTGAGAGGGGTGAGGGTCTATTGGATCTCATACACATCGATGTGTGTGCTCCCTTTAGATCCACCACAAGGGATGCAAACCGCTACTATGTGACTTTCATCGACGATTATAGCAGATATGGGTATATCTACTTAATTAAGCACAAGTCAGAAACCTTTGAAAAGTTCAAAGAGTTTAAACTAGAAGTAGAGAATCAATTGGGAAGGAAAATCAAGATGCTTCGATCCGATCGAGGAGGAGAGTACCTAAGTCTTGAATTCCACGACTACCTCAAGGAATGCGGAATAGTTTCACAATTGACGCTACCGAGGACACCACAATTGAATGGTGTAGATGAGAGGTGTAATCGAACCTTGCTAGACATGGTTCGTTCCATGATGAGTCGTGCTTCACTACCTATCTCATTCTGGGGGTATGCCTTATTGACTGCCGCCCATATCCTTAACTTAGTCCCTATGAAGAAGGTTGGCAAAACACCTCACGAGATGTGGACAGGGAAAGCTCCCTCGTTGGCACATATCAAGGTTTGGGGTTGCGAGGCTTTCGTAAGACGAGAGACTCACGACAAGCTCGAACCTCGTAGCGAGCGATGTATTTTCATCGGCTACCCGCAAAAGTCCTTTGGATATCTCTTCTATAGACCGTGTGACAATGTTGTCTTCGTTTCGAGGAGAGGGGTTTTCCGAGAGCGAGGACTCATAAGACAAGGGGACAGTGGGAGGCAAATCAATCTTGAAGGGATTCAAGAGTCGAGTGATGAAGGAACCTCTAACGCTGGCTCTCAACCCGAGGAGGAAACTCCGGTTGAGCCAATTGATGAGTCCTTACCTCTTAGACGTTCCGAAAGAGTTAGGGTTCAACCCTAGTTTATGGTTTTCATATTACTATGGAAGGGGATACGTTCATTACTGATAGTACACTAGTGAATTTGGACGAACCTAACAGCTATAAGGAAGCCATGGCAGGCCCAGAGTCTACAAAATGGAAAGAGGCGATGGATAGCGAGATTCAGTCCCTGTATGACAACCAAGTTTGGAATTTGGTTGACCATGTGCCCGGACGTAAGACGGTCAGGTGCAAGTGGATCTTCAAGAAGAAGACTGACATGGATGAGAATGTGCACATGTATAAGGCACAATTGGTTGCGAAGGGATTTACTGAAACTCCCGGAGTTGACTATGATGAGACCTTCTTACCATTTGTGAAGATAAAGTCTATTAGGGTGATGCTGGCCATTGCTGTATTTCATGATTATGAAATATGGCAAATGTATGTCAAAACTGCTTTCCTTAATGGAAGTTGGCTGAGGATGTTCACATGGCTCAGCCAGAGGGTATTGTCAATACAATGCATCCCAATAGAGTGTGCAAGCTTGAGACGTCCATTTATGGACTTAAGCAAGCATCTCGTAGATGGAATCTTTGTTTCGACGAGAAAGTCAAAGAGTTTGGTTTTCTGCGAAGAGAGGATGAATCATGTGTATATGTCAAAGCCAGTGGGAGTATAGTAAGCTTCCTTGTATTGTATGTCGATCGCATACTACTCATAGGAAACGACATCCCGAAACTGCAGGAAGTTAAATCCTGGCTCGGGAAGTGCTTTGCTATGAAGGATCTCGGAGAAGCTGCATATATTCTTGGAATAAGGATAGTGAGAAACAGGAGTAAAAGACTAATAGGAACTAGTCAGAATACTTACTTGGACAAGGTACTAAAACGTTTTAGTATGGAGAATTCCAAGAAAGGGGATTTACCAATCCAAAGTAATGCCAAGTTGAGTAAGACTCAAAGTCCGAGTACCGAACCCGAGATAGCACAAATGAGCCGAGTACCTTACGTTTCCGCAGTTGGCTCGATCATGTATGCTATGACTTGTACTCACTCTGATGTGGCCTTCGCCTTGAGCATGGTCAGTAGATATCAAGGGAACCCTGGCAAAGCACATTGGACCGTAGTCAAGAATATTCTTAAGTACCTTCAGAGGACCAAGGAATGGTTTCTAGTCCTCGGTGGGAGTGATGACTTAAAAGTGCGAGGGTATATTGACGCCAGTTTTCAGACCGACAGGGACAACTACCGTTCGCAGTTGGGCTGGGTCTTTACCCTTAATGGAGGAGCAGTGACTTGGAAAAGTTCCAAGCAAGAAACCATAGCTGATTCAATGTGCGAATCAGAGTACATTGCAGCGAGCGAAGCATAAAAGAGGCAATATGGCTGAAGAATTTCATTGGAGACCTTGGAGTTGTGCCAGCCATACAGGAGCCCATGGTAATTTTCTGTGATAATGAAGGAGCGGTTGCCTTAACCAAGGAACCAAGGGATCATGGTAGATCTCGACATATCGACAGAAAATATCACTTTATTCGACATCGTGTAGAAGAAGGAATCCTTGTATTGAAGAGGGTATCGTTGGAAGATAACCCAACAGATCCGCTTACGAAAGGACTAAGTAGGGTTAAGCACTTGCAACACGCTAGGAGCATTGGGCTAAATGACGATATTAGTTTAGATTAGATAGTTTAGAAATGTGTAATAGATAAATGTAATTGACATTTGATGATTAAATAAATGAGAACTATTTATAAGTAAAGTTATAGTCTTATGTTAATTGTTTAACTATTGTTTCACTTTGCATGTTTTGACTTCCTGAATAATTGAGCTATTTAAGAATAATCGAATTATTCGAACGGTCCACAGTCGTTCATATGTTGGAAGTAGGTATGAATGAAGGCTGTCATGAATTGGTGTGTAAATTGTCTGAAAGGTATAAGACATAGCAAAGGTTTGCTGCAACGTTCATGAGTGCTTACGAACAAGTTTTGAGCATTGGAATAAAACCACACTTGATGGAATCACTTCATGGAATTTAACACGAGTGATCGCAAGACGATAATATCATATGGTCTTAAAAACTAGATATATGGTTTATTGTTTGCTGATTGGTTGTGCATTGATAATAGGAAAACGCATCAGTAACTTGATGTCATAAAACGCATTCTTGTGTATAATTTGATTACTGAATAGTAAATGCATATAAGTCTAAGTTTATATGATCCTTTATCCTAAGAGGGTAAAAGCGATATCATGGCCCCTCGATGATTTGGTTTGACTTATGTGTCGGGCCCGGTCGGGACTAAATTGATGTGTTCGATCATGTTCTATGTCAGACGAATCTGAGATCGAGAAACAAACTGCTGGACAATAAGTATGACTATGTTCCATGTGATTGTTCGCACAATATCTAGAACAGAGGATCATTCGATCCCTTATCTAAAGGAAAGGATATTGATAAGATCATAGTTCGACAGTGTCTTTGAGAGCTACGATTGCTAATCGGCTTCTACTTGAATTTATGGTTACTAGACTTATCCAAATGGGAGACTGTTAGATTAGTGTCTAAGCCCGTAACCATATTTGGTAAGTACTTGACCCGGTTGTGCATGGTCCTTTTGGGTTGCCTTCACCAAAGCAACTTGACTAGAGAAATAATAGAGAAAGAGGTTATTATGATTTATTAATATATTATAAGAATAATATATTAAAAGAGAAATCATATTATTTAATTAATATTAGTCATAAATTAATTCAGAATTAATTTGGTGACTAAAAGAAATTAAAAGAATAAAGGGACTTAAACTGTCAAATGTGTGATAGTTGGATTTTGGGCTGGGAAACCCAATGGGACAAAGGGATGAACGAAATTATGATGGGATCCCATCATATTTTCGTCCATGGCCTTATTCTAGAAGGTTTCATGGGATGCTTAATGTCTAAGCTGTCAATTAGGGTTTTGGAGGAAACCCTAGCTGCTCATAGTATAAATAAGGACCCTAGGCTACAAGATTTCGTCCACTTGCTTCTCTAAGAACCCTAAGGCCAAATTTGTAGCCTCCTCCCTCTCTCTCTTGCCTCTCCATTTGCTCTTGGTGTTTGTGAGCCGTTAGAGGTACTACACTTGTGGTACTTGCTTTCAAAAGACAAGAAGATTGAAGATTTGTGTTGTTATTACAATATAACAACAAGAGGTATGTAATTCCTTCTACTATCTAAATTTCAAAATTCATAGGAGCAAGCTAGGTTTCTTCATGTCTCCATAATGTTGTGTATCTAATAGTGAAAACATAGATCCAAATTCTAGGGTTGCATGTACACATAGGATTGTTTGTATAAAGTCCATCAGATAATTCCGAAGCGCGATTGTCCGGGGCGAAGTCTTCCGAGGTATGCGAAGCCCTTCTGAAGCAAAACAGGAGGTTCCGAAATGAGCTTGCTCTTTCAAGTTTCTCATTTCGTTTTTAGTTGGTTTTGACTAACGATACTTCATAGGAAGATTTGTTAGAGATTTGAGGTACATAGAGATATTTGGGAGAGGTTTAAGATATATAGATAGATTTGGGAGAGATTTGAGATACATATAGAGATTTGGATTATAACAATACACAGCTCATTAGGAATCATAATGTAAATTTAACGCGTTAATACAAGCTTTACAATAGTTGATGCTTGCATGAGAACAAAATTTCCTAGCTAAAATTGCTACTTGTGACATCATCCCCCCATTAGAGGGAATTTCATCCCAAAATTCTTCTTAAAGGTAGGATCATGAACGTGAGAATAAGTGAGGGTACTTCTTCATCTTTTCTTCGCGTTCCCAAGTGAATTCTAGTCCACGCTCATCGAACCTTCACAATCAGAATACGACTCTGTTTCATGCGCTTCACTTTCTTATCCATTATCTCGACTGGTTCTTCGACGATCAGGAGATTCTCGTTTATCTCAATCTCTTCTATAGGAATAACAAGGGTTTCATTTGATAAGCACTTCTTCAAATTTGATACGTGGAACACCGGGTGTACGTTGCTGAGCTCCGAAGGTAGCTGCATCTTATAGGCCACCGGACCAATTCGGTCAAGAATCTTGAATGGTCCAATGTATCGTGGGTTTAACTTTGCGCGTTTCCCAACATGGATCATCCCTTTCCAGGGAGATACTTTTAATAACACTCGATCTCCGACTTGGAACTCCAAAGGTTTTCGTCGTTTGTCAGCTTAACTCTTTTGTCGGTCACGCGATGCTTGGAGTCAGGCTTTGATTTGGATTATCTTCTCTGTAGTTTCTCGGATGATTTCTGGTCCTGTGAGGGTGTTGCTTGGCGATTTCCCTTTGACCACCTGTGTTTCACCCACTTCAGTCCAACAGAGGGGCAATTTGCACTTCCGGCCATACAAGCCCTCGAAGGGAGCGACTCCTATGCTCGTGTGATAGCTGTTGTTATATGAAAATTCAACTAGGGGTAGGTGGGTATCCCAGGCTTTGACAAAATATATTACACATGATCGGAGCATGTCTTCTAGAGTCTGAATAGTTCGCTCGCTTTGGCCATCACTCTGAGGGTGGTAGGTAGTGCTCATATCCAGTCGGGATCCCAATGCTTTCTGGTGAGACTACCAAAAACGAGAGGTGAATCAACTATCCCAATCCGAGATAATAGATATAGGGACTCCATGAAGTCTCACTACCTCTTTTAGGTATATTCGCGTTAGACTTTCCATTTTGTACGTCTCCTTTATTGGCAAGAAATGGGAAGATTTTGTTAATCGGTCAACGATCACTCATATAGTATCCAAACCGTCTGCCGTCTTGGATAGTTTGGTTATAATATCCATTGTTATCCTCTCCCACTTCCACTCGGGTATTTCGGGTTGCTGAAGTAGACCCGAGGGCTTCTGATACTCCACTGTAACTTTGGCACAAATGAGACACTTGCAAACATAAGTGGCAATCTCCGCTTTCATATTTGGCCACCAATAATGTTGCTTTATATCCAGGTACATCTTGTCGGAACCCGGATGGATAGAGTACCTTATTATGTGAGCCTCATTCACTATCACGTCCCGAAATCCACCGAACCTCGGTGTCCAGTTTCGGTCCATAAGATAATAGGCTACGCCTTCTTTGACCGTCAGAATCTTTTCCATTCCGCGCAATGCCTCATGGTGACGTTTTCTGGCTTCAAGGCTTCTTGCTAAGCCTCCTTGATTTGTGAGGATAGATGGGAATGGACGGTCATTGTTAATTTCTTTACTCGGCGACTCGAGTATTCCTTTTGATTTCATACTCATAGTCTTTTAGTAGTTCGACCCACCTTCGTTGTCTCATGTTCAATTCCTTTTGATTCAGGATGTGCTGGAGGCTCTTGTGGTCTGTGAAAATGGTGCACCTTGTACCATATAGGTAGTGGCTCCAAATCTTTAAGGTGAAGACTACAACCCCCAATTCGATATCGTGTGTGGTGTAGTTTACTTCATGGGTCTTTAGTTGCCTAGATGTGCAGGCTATCAGCTTTCCGCGCTGCATAAGCACACAACCTAACCCTTGATTTGAAGCATCCCAGTATACTACGAAGTCCTCCATTCCTTCTGGCAAGGACAACACTGGAGCACTGCAGAGGGCTTGTTTCAGGGTTTGGAAGGAAGCTTCTTGTTTTTCATTCCAATGGAAAGGTACACCCTTCTGGGTGAGAGGCTTGGCGATTTTGGAAAAATTCTGGATGAACCTTCGACAATAACCAACAAGGCTTAAAAATTGTCGGATTTCTGTTGGGGTTCTTGGGGTTGCCCAGCTCTCGATTGCTTTGATCTTGGTAGGGTCCACATGTATTCCCTCTTCACAAACTACATGACCCAAAAATTCCATTCTACGAATCCAGAACTCGCATTTGGAGGACTTTGCATAACGCTTCTCTGTTCTCAGTGTTCCCAAAATCTGTCGTAAGTGTCGGTTGTGCTCCTCCTTACTCTTAGAGTAAACGAGTATATCATTGATGAGAACCATCACGAAGTTGTCGAGAAATGGCTGACAGACTCGGTTCATCAGGTCCATAAAGGCTGCTGGTGCGTTTGTGAGACCAAAAGCCATGACTATAAATACAAAATGCCCATAACGGGGTCGGAAAGTAGTCTTTGGGATATCCTCCTCTCGGACTCTTAGTTGGTGGTATCCGGACCTAAGATCTATCTTGGAAAAGTAACTGGCTCCTTGGAGCTGGTCGAATAGATCATCGATTCGAGGGAGTAGGTATCGATTCTTGACGGTGAGCCTGTTTAATTCTTGATAATCGATGCACATTCCGAAAGATCCGTCTTTCTTTTTGACAAACAGGATCGAAGGTCCCCAAGGTGAAAAGACTGGCCTGATGAATCCTTTGTCGAGAATTTCGCTTAATTGAATGAGCTGACCTGTAGGGAGATTTGGCGATTGGAGTGGCTTCAGGTACAAGATCGATTCGGAACTCGACCTGGCGCTCGGGAGGGTCTCTTGGAAAATCCTCGAGAAATACGTCGGGAAAGTCACGTACTTCAGGAATATTATTAATGCTTTTCTCCTCCTTTGTTTTATCCATGAAATGAGCAAGAAAGGCGTGATTCTTTTTATGCAAGCACTTTTGTGCTTGGATGCAAGAAATGAGTCAAAGCTTTGCGCCGAGTTTATCGCCATAAACTATTAGGGTTTCGTTATTGGGTAGATGAAGGCGAACAGCCTTCTCGTGACATATAATCTCAGCATGGTGGGGCTTATCCAATCCATGCCAATAATAACATCAAAGCTCCTAATATTAACAGGCATCAAACTGATTGGGAAGGAGTGATTATTTAATGTTAGTGTGCACCCTACGTAGATATCGTTGGTTGTTTCCATTTTACCATTGGCTATTTTGACTGTAAAAGTTTCGTTCAATTTGTGGGGATTTTGACTGGGTAGGTGTTTGAATCTATGACTTACGAAGCTTCGCCCAACATCACTATCAAATAAAATACACGCATAAGAGTTGTTGAGGGGAAACGTACCAGTCACCACTGTTGGATCTTGCACCGCCTCTCCTTGCCCCATGGTTAGGACCCTTATTGCATTCTAATTGTTGTTCTTTGGGCAGTTGCATTTAAAATGGCCGGTTTCCTCACATCCGTAACATGCACGGCTGGATCCGGCGTTGTTGTCATTGGGTTGCTTGTTTTGTTGTGGGGGCATCTTGCAATACCGGACAGTGTGTCCTTTTCGATTGCAATTGGTGTATTGGAATTCCTTGCATGCCCCGTAGTGGTGATAGTTACAATTTTCACATTTGGGATTGGAACCCGCGTATGACTTTGTTGGCGCTATTGTGGTTGAGGTTGGGGCGGTTGGGGCTGGTGCGGATGGAGCGGTTGCAGAAAGGACATCCACAGCCTGTGGTTTCTTAGATGGCCCTGAATTCTTTCGTCCTTTACGCTTGTTCTCCCATTTCTTCTTGTTCCCTCCTTCTTGTTTGCTTTCTCCCTCGATCGCTTTGGTACTTTTCTTGTCGTGGTGATCATAAAGCTTCTTGGCTAGGCGCTTTGCACTGTCATAGGTCTCGGGTTTCGAGGAAATCACATTACCTTGAATGGTAGGCGTCAACCTTGAGATGAATCTTTTAACCTTTCCCTCAGACATGATCATACCAGGACACAAAAGGGCTAGCTCATTAAACCTCGAGATGTATGCGCCAATGTCCGAGTTCTGCACCGTAAGGTTCCACAGTTTTTGCTTGAGTTTTGGTACCTCCCCTCGGGGACAGTACTCGGTGATTAACATTTCATTGAGTTCCTCCCAGGACATGGCGTTTGCAACGGGGAGTGTCATGGACTCAATGTGATCGTTCCACCATGACAATGCCTGGTCGATGAAGGTGCAGGCTGAAAATTTGACTTTACATCCCTCCGGACATTCGCATATCTCGAACATCGACTCAACCTTCTTGATCCATCATTTCAAAGCTATGACTCCTCCAGTCCCGTTGAAAGTGCAGGGTCTTGCATTGGAAAAGTCCTTATAGGTACATGCCTTTACAGGTCCTTGATTCATCCCTTGGTGGGAACTTCCCGTCCCTTAACCATTTCCACCACCATTATTTACGTTTTGAATGTGAGCTAGAGCCGATGTTATTGCAACTTGAAAGGCCCTAGAGTTCATCTCCGGTGGGGTGGCGGTGGTGGTGCTGCGTTGTTATTCTTACGGATCAGTCTCCTCGACATCTTTCTGTCATGGATCAGAAGGAAAATGAGTATCCAATGTATTTTTTTTCACAATTACTTCATTATAGAATAGTATCGGTGATTCGGTTGCGTACAAGAAAGTGTGTGCATAAAATGAACATGTAATAATAGTGATAGAACAAATAACAGGTAACACATCATAAGAATATGTATATATATATATATATATATATATATATATATATATATATATATATATATATCCGTTTTTCATTGATGTTAATTTCTTGAGTAAATGAAAATTTGCCTTCATAAGGCATACAATACATGAAGTGAAATAAAATCTAACAGAGTATCGACTCCATGAGTAGTGTAATCACTTAATCATGTAGTCGAGAGTACATAGAGTAGTGCATAAAGGAAAATCGATACGGTGACGAGTAAACTGGTACTAGCCATGAAGAGTAGGGTGTGGTGGTGCTGACGACGAGGTAGATGCACCTTGAAGTCTAGCCAGGTGGTGCTCGGCGTCCCGAAGCCGCGCTTCCAATGCTGCCTGGCGCACTTGGTAGTCCCTGACTACCTCCTGTGTCATCCTCTCCGCGCGCTCAACCGCAACCCTCATGGCCACCATTTGGCCAGCGGTTTCCTGTGTCTACTCGCCAATGTCGCGTGTCTTCCTTACCATCACAGGTAGGGATCGCTCTACAGGTCCACCGTGACTCAAGTCGTAGTAGTCCCGATTCATACCAAATGGAGGTTGTACTCCTTGTTGACGACTCCACTTCTAGATCTCGTGCGCCCATGGAGATGTAAGACCATTGGGGCCCATCCTGTATGGGGGCAGCATTTCCATATAGAGCAGATTGATAACTTCGGACTTAGCGTCCGAGTCATCAGCGTCGCTGCCATCCTCCTCCTTATCTGAGTAGGCTACTGGTTCTGCCGGTCCTACCATAGGCTCCTCCTCATTGGGCTCCTATTCTGGTTCCTCTTCAGGTTCTTCCTATGGCTCCTCCTCGGGTTCTTCCTCGGGCTCTAACCATCCGCCATTCCCCTGGTTGGGGAAATAGGGATCTCCAGGATGATGAAATCCAGCCATAGTGTCTGCACGAGGGGTGAAGAACATCTAAGGAGAGTGAGTGTAAATAGGTTCCAAAATACTCCTATGGTATTTTACTTGTTTAGGTTTGGCTCTTAGATCTTTTGGATATCGAGTTGGGAAGTTTAAGACATGTCATAACACCACTACCACTCCCAAACACGTGTTGGTCGTATCTCAAATAAATATAGTTGATCAGGCTATATTTATCCCATATATGATTACATAACTGTCCAGGTTTGACTGTAGTGTTCACCCTTTAAGTTCTTTTTGTTTTGTTCCTGTTATGATACGACCCTCTCAAGTATGTATACTTTTAGTCAGAGTGTTTTAGTCCCATTGTATTTATAGTTATATATCTTGTATGGCTAGATATACTAGTTCACTATAAACAATGCTCTGATACCAATTTGTCACACCCCCAGACCAGAACGGAGGAAATGTCCGGAGGCGGGTGATGTCATTGTGTAGTATCATAACAATTGAATATAAATGAAACGTAGCAAATCCAAACATTATACATCAATATATCACACTTACATTGTTTACATCTTGTTTATGTTCTTGAAATACACAAAAGAGACAACATTGAATAAATTCCAACGTACATCAAAAATAATCTTGAATCCCCATGTCACTGACCTACTTATTGATTTCCTGAGAATACAAGTCGTTTGAAAAGCGTCAACATAAAATATGTTGGTAAGCTGATAAGCATTTTGTATAAAAATCTCTATTAGTTGGAAAACGAGAAAATCCCATATTTTCTTATCAAATGGTTATAAGTCTTGTTTCCAATCAAGTATAGTTGCATGTTTGTTCTAGTTTATCATTTTTCGTAATCATATAAAGTCGTTTTCCACGGAAAATCCTATATTTTCTGATGTATAAAAATGGTAGAACACCCTAGGACTTGTGTGGTAAAAGCTTCGTTTGATGTATCCAGACAATAGTTTTTTATAATCGAAAGGTGTAACTTGTGTAAAGTACTAAATATTAACTGTTATATTCTTAGTGAGTCGTTATAACCATACTAATATGACGGAGTGCCTATTCTGACGTTCTTTAGACATCTGTTTTGTTTAAGACATTTGTTACCCTAGACTGGCCTATCTAGTTGTAGCGAACAACGAAGGTGCGGGGAGTCAACCCCATATAGATCTATACACAAATTCCCGCTCCCCCTCCAGGAGACTCTGGTTATAACTCATACTAGACTTAAAGCGTACACTATTATATATATATATATATATATATATATATATATATATATATATATATATATAGGTACTGTGAAGATGCGTCTAACTAGATTACTAACAGGTGTTTGTATCAAAAATCGTTGTAATCCGTTATTTATTACATAAATAACAATGGTGTACTCATTCACTAGATATTTCTATTTCTTTTGTAGAAAATATTCCTTTTTAAATAAGGTTTGTCAAAATGAGCCAATATTCTTGATGTTGGCGAAATGGTCCTTTGTTTTATAATTTGTCAAAAGGTGGCTCAAAGCTATGTGAATTATTGAAAGTGGTCCATTTCCTCCAAAATACTTGTTTAAGCAATTTTTGTAGCAAACCGTTATTTCAAACCTATGTAATAATGTAGGTCAATTTGTAGTTCTTTTTAAAATAATAAAGAGAAATTTTAGCATACTGTGTATATCTACGTAATTGACCCTCAAAAATAAAGTACTAAACATACTCGATTGGGATGAACAAAGTGGTAGAGATTGTAACAAGGTTCCAAAAATATAAAGAACACTAAAATCCGAGTTATAATGAAAAAGTTATGGTTATGACCAATCGAAGATCCGCGACAAAACCGGTAAAACACTCTTCAATATAAAACGTGAATATTCAATAAAAGGCTTTTTAGCCATAACAATCTTAATGAAAGTTGTAGATTATGCTAAACCGAGAACTTTCATATAAACAACGCCAAAATCTGACTTCGTATGAGGAACTTAAGATTTTTTTATGTTTCAGTATAGCGGTGTACAACTAAAAACTCGAAATAAAGATCGAGTGATTATTAGCCGACACAACCTAAATGAGAATTGAAGGTCTCGTCAATAGTAGTACAACGGTAAAAATACAGACAAAAATGGACGTCGGATGAAGAAGTCATGAATTTTTAACGGAATTTTCCTGTTCTGGCCTGTTAAAAATATAACTTTAAAAAAAGTCAAAATTAGCCGAAGGAGTCTAAACGAAAGTTGTAGAGCATGTCTCACATACGCGTGGATATAAAAAAACGTCAAAAATGTAGGTCGTAGGCAAACGTTATGAAATTTTGAAAATTGGAAAAGGAAGTACGCTCCGCGTACATACGTACGCCCAACGTACTCCGAAACACGGACCTACTTCAGCTACGTCGATGCTCCGTCACCCCATCCTCACTTGCATGCCATGCATGAAAACTAGCCCCGTCGCGTAACTACTAGACTGGGCACGTACGCTACGCCCAACGTACGCACGTACGCCCAGCGTACGGGAAGCCTCAGCCTCCTATAAATAGGAACCGAAGCCTTCGGGTTTAGGTGTTCATTTTCAAACCTCTCTCCTATATTACTCACTTTTAAGTCCCTCAAGACTATGTCGATGCCCTGGTGACATGTTCAAACCCCGACGACAGCCCGATGCCCCGAAATTCTCGAGAAGTTAACCTCTCTCAAGTTGAAACTCTGCCCGATTGAAGCCAGTTTTTCGTCAAATAAACTCCTTTCCAGAAAACAAAACTCTGTCCAAATCACCACTTATCAAGTGAGTTCATACCCCCTTATTTTCATAATTTTTACTATTTAAGGGGGGGGGGGGCGGGGGGGGGGGGGGGGAATACAAGTATATCATAAGAACTTTGTGTTACAAATAAATGATTTCAAATCACGATAAAACGACATTAAGGCATCAAAAATACTCCAAATATTGAACTCTTTTATAAACTTATATTTTCCCAAAAATTCATTCATATATATATATATATATATATATATATATATATATATATATATATATATATATATAAATAAGATTTAAAAGGCTTAGAACTAATACTTCATTCTAGGTCATTTTCCTTGTTTGGATGTGGACTTATAGTACCGGTTATTTGTCCGAATGTCGTTTAAATTTTACTTATATATAAAATTGTATATGTATATAAATATAAAAGTTATTTCATCAGTTTAACTACGCTTTGTAACATGTTGAGCAAGGGGTTACATGCAAAAATAGTTAAATACCACTTCAGAAAGTACATATAAATTATAATAGGTATAATTTAAGATACATAGAACAATAATTCATAATTCTAGTATACTAGTATACACCGTTTTACAAGAAACAAAGGTTTGATTCAAAACAAGTCAACGGTTTACAGTTTTCAAATAAAAGTCAAGAGTACTAATTCACGGACATATAATCAATCGTTTATTTTAGAATGATTGGGTTTTCATTATACATGTACCGTTTAAATGCTTTTTATGAGACATTCAATTCAAGTTGTTTAAATTCATTTAAACAACCAAGTCAAAGTCATGATAATTATAACCAGAGTCTCTAGTCAGGGGATCGAAACAAGTTGTGTGTAGATTTATATTGGGATTGACAACCCCGCACTCAGGCTGCTAGCTATAGTCAGGCATACACGCCAATGAGTGACAATTGTTATCAATAGTTTAAACGCTTACAAAGCGTTTGTTTTAGGCCATTCAGTCATAGTATGGTTATAATAACTCATTAAAAAGATATTAACAATACGTTAGTGTATAAACAAATAAACGTAAGTACATCTTCAAAGTACCACTTTACAAAAATACAAACTACAATAGTATATTAGAGTTTTTAATAACAGCTGGTGAAACCAAGCACACTCTCAGTTACAAGTTTTACAAATACAAAAAATTGGTTTACAAATAGAATGATTTTATGGGAATAAAACTACTTTTCATATACAACAGAAAATATTGGATTTTCTGTAACAGTTTACATAGTCAAAATATAGGGATATTCTTTCAAACAGAAAGACTTATGCACTCACTCAACTTTATGTTGATACTCTCTTTTCAAATTATTTGTATTCTCAGGGAAATAATAAACAGGTACTCCCTGAGCTTTTGACAAGATGGAGCTATTTTGATTCATATCTTCTTCTATTGTATAACTATTTTGGTTTCAGTATACATTGATTGAACACATGTAAATACTTATACTTTTTAAATACAATGGTTGTTTGTTCTTTGATTACTATGATTCATGTTTTGTGATACTACAAATGAAGTCCTCCACCCTCGGACGTTTTTGCTGTCTAGTTTGGGGGTGTGTCTGATTGGTATCAGAGTATTGTTTATAGCGAACTCAGTATATCAATCCATAAAAGGTATACAAACTATAAATACATTGGGGCTAGGAGCTCTGACTACAAGTATACTTTTTAAAACTTTTAGTATTTTACAAGAAGTATACTAACACTCATACCTATAAGTACACAGTCATAAGAACTTAAAAGTATTTGGATGTTGAACACTAGAGTCAAGCCTGGACAGTTATGTAATCATATTTCGGATAATATAGCCTGATCAACTATATTCATTTCAGATATGACCAACATGTGTTAGGGAGTGATAGTAGTGTTGTGACATGTCTAAAACTTACCAACTACAAAAGAAACTCTAGAGCAGAACATAAAATACTATAAGAATGTTTTAAACATCGATATGCTTTAGTTTTTCATGCATTTATCATGACCATATTCTCGTACAGACATAATGGCAGACAATCATTTACTAGGGGACCCTTATTTTCCAAATCATGGCAACGAAGAATGGGTAGTGGAGGATCCGGAAGAGGATCCAGACGAAAACTCAGATGAAGAACCCTTTTAAGACAGCAAATCAAGTGGTACGGATACAGAACCTGCGGTATACAATCCCCCACCAGCCATCCCACCTCCCACAGTCAGACAAGGGTACCAAGGGCTAACGCCAGTTTGGGGAGACCATATACATCACTGGAGTAGACAACAAGGCTAGCGCCCACCTTATGGAATGTGTCGAGATTTCTATGACCTCAGTAATGGAGGGTCATCCGACAGGGCCCTTCCTGTCATTGTTCATCGTATAGCTCGTCAGATTGATCAGGCGAGAGTTTCGATCAACCGAATACTAGAAGTCACGTCTACCTCCCAACAAAATGCCACAAATATTCATCATCTAGACAAAGATCATGATGAAACCGGACACCACACTGACATGCTCCATGTGGAAATGATTGCGGCTCATATTGAAATGAGAGCACTCCAAGAGCGTCAGACTGCTCTGGAGAGGTGATTGAGGGAGTCAGAATCTCATAAGGCAGGGCCCAGTACTAGGATCCATACCCGCTGCAAGTAGTGTTTACACTACTTCTACTTTATATTTTTATGTAACGAATGTATGTATTACTTTTCACGATATGTACAAACCGAGTATCAATAAAGTAACAAGCACTTAACTTCAACAAGAGTTATTACAATTTTCATAAACATCCTATTTCAAAGTTTTGGTTTATAGACATGTTTTAGTGTTATTTTTCATATTTATCAATACGACCGCGAAAATTTTATTTTTCAGTAGGTCGGTTTGATGTTGACACTTTCGCAGTATTGTGGTATATTATAGACATGTTTTAAGGTCAAGTATCCAGATTACATAATATGCCAACACAATCGACATATATTTTCATACTCTTTGAAAAATAACCACTCAAATTCATATCATCCTATTGCAAGTTGTATTTGCAATAGATTTCTATTTCCAATCCTTTACAATAGCCATATTGAATTAAGTGTTTAGTTCAGAGATATCAAATTCATATTCCTTCTTGATATCTTACCATCTTTTTACTTTTTAATTTTTATAGGAAAATATGCCTCCTCATAGAAATACAAGACATAGAAATGAAACACCGACGCCACCTCCACCACCACCTCCTCAATTCGACACTGTTATGTTTCAAGCAGCAGTCACGGCGGCTGTAGCGGTTGCCATGTCTCATATCAATACTCCTGGTGCTAGTGGGTCGAGAGCTGGTGCATATCCTTCTAACCATGGCGAGAGTCATGAGCACTCACGAGAGTGCACTTATAAAGACTTCAGACTTCTCGAATGCCAAACCAAGGACCGTTAATGGAACTGGAGGAGTAATGGTTTTAAGGCAATGGATTGAGAAAACAGAAGCAATCTTTGGAATTTGCTCCTGTCTAGAGGGTAGCAAAGTTAAATTTGCTGCCTGTACTTTTTCAGATAGGGCCCTAACATGGTGGAATGGCCATGTTAAGTCACTGACTTTGATAGTGGCTAATACTAAAAGCTGGGAGAACTTGAAAACCATGTTGATGAGGGAATACTGACCGCGAGGGGAAATTCAAAAACTTGAGCAAGAACTTTGGGGTCATACCATGGTCGGTGCAGACATAACAACTTACACAAATCGGTTCTATGACTTGGCGATTCTGTGTCCAAAAATGGTTGCTCTAGAGAGAAAAAAGATTGAAAGGTATATTTGGGGACTGTCGCCCCATATACAGGCAAGTGTCATTAGATCTAGGATTGTTACCTTTGACAGTGCTAAGGAACTGGCACCGTCACTTATTGACCATGGAAATCGTCAAAATTTTGTGGTTGCTGCCCAAAACAACCTAAGGAGAACAACAACAACAACAACAACAACAACAACAAGGGTTGGAACAAAAGGAAGGGAAAATCTTCTCTGGAACCTTCAAAGAAGCAACAAGTAGTGGCAGTCCATGCCACTACTGTACCTGCTACTATGTTTGTTGTTGCCCCTAATAACTCAGCACCAACTAAGCCCTATGATGGTAACCTCCCTAAATGCAACAAGTATAATTTTCACCACATTGGAAATTGCCAAGAAATGCAGTGTCGTAACTGCAACAGGAATGGGCATAATGCCCGATTCTGTTAAATACCACCTCAACTACTTAACCAAGTACCTGCCGCTGGAGTAGGTCGAGCATGCTACCAATGCGGTGATATGTGGAATTTCAAGAGAGATTGTCCAAAAGCTGGAAATGTTGGTGGGGTTGGGAGGATTTTAGCACTGGGTTACGAAGAAGCAGTGGAAGACCCTGCAGTGGTCACAGCACGTTCCTTCTCAACTATACTTATGCATGCATTCTATTTGATTGTGGTGCTGAGAGGAGCTTCGTGAGCCATAATTTTAAACATCTACTAAATCAAAACTCCCAACCACTAAATGAAACTTTCACAGTAGAAATGGCTAACGGGAAATCCGAATCCACCAACGATATATACATAGGATGTACCCTTACCTTGAATGACTTGTCTTTCCCAATAGACCTTATGTCGGTCTCTATCAAAAGTTTTGACGTCATAATAGGTATGTATTGGTTGTACCCCAACCATGTCGACATCCTATGCTATGAAAGAGCTATTCGCTTGAACTTGCCAAGTAATGAAACTCTTATTATTTACGGCGACAAACCCGAAACAAACCTTCAGATCATTTCTTGCATCAAGGCACATAAATACCTTCGCAAAGAGTACTGTGCATTCCTAGCTCACTTCGTAGACAAAAAGTAAGAAGTGAAAGACATCGCGAGCATTCCTGAGGTCTGCAACTTTCCCGATGTATTTCCCGATGATCTTCTAGGGGTGCCTCCCGAACGACAAGTCAAATTTCGAATTGACTTAATCCCTTGAGCTACCCATGTAGCCAAATCTCCCTATCGTCTTGCACCTTCTGAAATGCAGGAATTCTCCAGCCAGCTTAACGAACTCCTAAGCAAAGGTTTCATAAGACCAAGCTTCTCACCCTGGGGAGCACCGGTTTTGTTCATAAAGAAGAAGGATGGATCATTTCGCATGTGCATAGACTACCGTGAGCTGAATAAACTTACCATCAATAATCGATATCCTCACCTCGAATTGGCGATCTATTCGACCAACTTCAAGGTGCGAACTACTTCTCGAAGATAGACTTAAGATCCGGGTATCACCAGTTATGATTTTTTGAGGAAGACGTTCCTAAAACCGCGTTCAGAACTCGTTATGGTCATTACGAGTTTATAGTGATGCCATTCGGATTGAGGAATGCACCTGCTGTGTTCATGGACCTAATGAACAGAGTGTGTCGTTCATTCTTGGACAAATTCATCATTGTCTTCATTGACGACATCGTTATCTACTCAAAAAGAAAAGAGGAACATGGCCAACATCTTTGTCAAATATTACAAACTCTTAGATCAGAGAAGCTATATGCGAAGTTTTCAAATTGTGAATTTTGGATCAGGAAGGTTGATTTCCTAGGTCAAGTGGTCAGTTAAGAAGGAATACACGTTGACCCTTCCAAAATAAAGGCAATTGAAAACTGGTTAGCACCCCAAACACCTACATAAATCCGTCAATTCTTAGGTCTTGCTAGCTATTATCGCAGATTCATTCAAAATTTCTCTCGAGTAGCTAATCCTCTTACTTCCCTGACCCAAAAGGGTGTAACCTTAAGCTGGGGAGAAAAGGAAGAAACAACGTTCCAAATGTTGATGCGAGCTTTGTGAAGTGCACCGATCCTTTCTCTCCCTGAAGGGACAGAGGATTTTGTAGTGTACTGTGATTCTTCTAATCAAGGGCTTGGATGTGTTCTTATGCAAAGAGGAAAGGTTATATCCTATGCCTTAGGACAGCTAAAGACACATGAAGTCAACTATACAACACATGACCTTGAACTAGGAGCAGTGGTGTTTGCTCTGAAGATCTGGAGACATTACTTACATGGCACGAAATGCACAATATTCATGGACCATAAAAGTCTCCAGCACATCTTCGATCAGAAAGAGATGAACATGAGACAACGATGATGGATGGAGCTACTGAACGATTATGAATGTGAAATTCTTTATCACCCTGGTAAAGCAAACGTAGTAGTTGACACCCTTAGTAGAAAAGAATACTCGGGACTCCGGGTAAAGTCGTTGACCATAAGAATCCATTCGCATCTGTCCACGTAGATCCAAGAAGCTCAACTTGAAGCCTTGAAACCCGAAAATGTGGCAGGTGAAACCCTGAGAGGAATGGATAAGAACTTTGAAATCAAGGATGATGGAGTCTGTTATTTCAAGAACCGGATCTGGACACCAAATTTCGGTGGTTACAGAGAAGTGGTTATGAATGAAGCACACAAAATCCGATACTCCATCCACCCAGGTTCAGACAAGATGTATCTGGACCTTAAGAAACTATACTGGTGGCCTGACATAATGGCCGAAATCGCTACTTTTATGGGCAAGTGCCTTACTTGTGCCAAAGTTAAGGTAGAGTACCAGAAACCTTCAGGTTTATTACAACAACCTGAAATCCCTGAATGGAAGTGGGAGCGGATTACAATGGATTTCATAACCAAGTTACCCAAGACATCGGGTGGTTATGACACTATTTGGGTAATCGTCGACAGATTAACCAAATCTGCACAATTCTTACCAATCAAGGAGACCCACAAGATGGGAAAGCTAACAATAACTTACCTCAAGGAGATTGTTAGACTGTACGGTGTGCCAATATCTATTATTTTGGACCGAGATAGTAGATTCACCTCTCGTTTCTACCAGTCTTTACAAAAATTTCTAGGAACTAGGTTGGACATGAGTACAACCTACCATCCACAAACCGACAGACAAAGTGAGAGGACGATTCAAACACTAGAAGACATGTTACGAGCTTGCGTGATAGACTTTGGAAATGCATGGGATATTCATTTAACCCTTGTTGAATTCTCTTATAACAACAGTTATCACATTAGCATAATGGTTGATCCATTCGAAGCCCTCTATGGCCGCAAATGCAGATCCCCTCTGTGTTGGGCTGAAGTGGGTGACACGCAGCTAGCTAGAGGTCAAACTCCTGATAGTGCTCTCACTGGTCCGGAAATTATTCGAGAAACTACCGAGAGGATCGTACAAATTTGCGAGCGACTTAAAGCTTCCAGAGATAGACAGAAAAGCTACGCTGACAAAAGGAGAAAACCCTTGGAATTCCAGGTTGGTAACTGTGTCTTGTTAAAGGTCTCACCCTGGAAGGGCATGATTCATTTTGGAAAGCGTGAAAAACTGAATCCAAGGTACATAGGACCATTCGCCATTCTTGCCAGAATCGGTCATGTAGCTTACAAACTTCGACTACCCCAAGAGCTAAGTAACATTCATCCTACTTTCCACGTTTCGAACATGAAAAAGTGTCTATCCGACGAGACTCCTGTGATCCCACTCGAGGAAATCGAGTTAAACGAGAGCCCCAATTTTGTGGAAGAACCCGTAGAGATTCTAGATTGGGAAGTTAAGAAAACCAAACAAAGTCGTATCCCAATAGTGAAGGTTCACTGGAAAGCAAAGCGGGGATCTAAATTCACTTGGGAGCGGGATGATCAAATACAACAGAAATATCCACATCTTTTTCCCTAGTCTATCTATAATGTTATTTTCAGGATGAAATTCTCTCTAACGTGGGGATAATGTAACAAACCGTTATTTCAAATCTATGTAATAATGTAGGTTAATTTGTACTTCTTTATAAAACAATAAAGAGAAATTTTAGCATACTGTGTATCCTTACGTAATTGACCCTAAAAATAAAGTATTAAACAATCTTGATTGGGATGAACAAAGTGGTAGAGATTGTAACAAGGTTTCCAAAAATATAAAGAACACTAAAAACCGAGTTATAACGAAGAAGTTATGACCAATCGAAGATCCGCAACAAAATCGACAAAACACTGTTCACTATAAAAAGTGAATTTTCAATGAAAGGCTTTTCAGCCATAACAATCTAAATGAAAGTTGTAGATTATGCTAAACCGAGAACTTTCATAAAAAGAACGCCAAAATTTGACTTTGTATGAGAAAGTTATGATTTTTCTAAGATTCAATATAGCAGTGTACAACTAAAAACTCGAAATAAAGATCTAGTGATTTTTTGCCGAAACAACCTAAACTAGAACTGAATGTCTCGTCAATAGTAGTACAACGGTAAAAAGACAGACAAAAACAAACGTTGGATGAAGAAGTTATGCATTTTTAACGAACTTTTCCTGTACCGGTCTGTTAAAAATATAACTTTAAAAATAAAGTCAAAGTTAGCCAATGGAGTCTAAACGAAAGTTGTAGAGCATAGTCTCACCTACGTGTTGATATAAAGAACGTCAAAAACGGAGGTCGTAGGCAAAAGTTATGAAATTTTGAAAATTGGAAAAGGAAGTACGCCCCATGTACTCCGAAACATGGACCAACTTCGGCCACGTCAACGCTCCGTCACCCCATCTTCGCATGCGTGCCATGCATGCAAACTAGCTCCGTCGCGTAACTACTATACTGGGCACGTACGGTACGCCCAGTGTACGGGGAGGCCTCAACCTCCTAAAAATAGGAACCAAAGCCTTCGGGGTTTCGAGTTCATTTTCAAACCTCTCTCCTATATTACTCACTTTTAAGCCCCTCGAGACTATTCCGACGCCCCAGTGACGTGTCCAAACCCCGATGACAGCCCAAAGCCCCGAAATTCTTGAGAAACTAACCTCTCTCCAGTTGAAACTCTACCCGATTAAAGTCGTTTTTTTTGTCAAATAAACTCCTTTCCAGAAAACAAAACTCTGTCCAAATCACCACTTATCAAGTGAGTTCATACCCCCGTATTTTCATAATTTTTACTGTTTTAAAAGGGGGGGGGGGGGGGGAATACAAGTATAACACAAGAAATTTGTGTTACAAATAAATGATTTCAAATCACGATAAAACGACATTAAGACATCAAAAATACTCCAAATATTGAACTCTTTTATAAACTTATATTTTTACCCAAAAGTTATATATATATATATATATATATATATATATATATATATATATATATATATATATATATATATATATATAAGATTTAAAAGGCTTAGGACTAATAACTCATAGGTCCTTTTCCTTGTTTGGATGTGGACTTATAGTACCGGTTATTTGTCCAAATGTTGTTTAAATTTTACTTATATATAAAATTGTATGTGTATAAAAATATAAAAGTTATTTGATCAGTTTAATTACCCTTTGTAACATGTTGAGCAAGGGGTTACATGCAAAAATAGTTAAATACCAGTTCAGAAAGTATATATAAATTATATTAGGTATAATTTAAGATGCATAGAACAATAATTCATAATTCAAGTATACTAGAATACACCGTTTTACAAGAAACAAAGGTTTGATTCAAAACAAATCAAGGGTTTACAGTTTTCAAGTACATATCAAGAATACTAATTCACGGACATACAATCAATCATTTATTTTAGAATTTTTGGGTTTTCATTATACATGTAACGTTTATATGCTTTTTATAAGACATTCAATTCAAGTTGTTTAAATTCATTTAAATAACCAACTTAAAGTCCTGATAATTATAACCAGAGTCTCTAGTAAGGGGATCGCAACATGTTGTGTGTAGATTTATATTGGGATTGACAACCCCGCACTCAGGCTGCTAGCTACAGTCAGACATACACGCCAATGAGTGACAATTGTTAACAACAATTTAAACGCTTACAAAGCGTTTGTTTCAGGCCATTCAGTCATAGTATGGTTATATTAACTCATTAAAAAGGTATTAACAATACGTTAGTGTATAAACAACTAAACGTAAGCACATCTTCAAAGTACCAGTTTACAAAAATACAAACTACAATAGTATATTACAGTTTTCAATAATAGCTGGTGAAACCAGGCACACTCTCAGTTACAAGTTTTACAAATACAGAAAATTGGTTTACAAATAGAATGGTTTTGTGGGAATAAAACTACTTTTCATATACAACAGAAAATATAGGATTTTCTTGAACAGTTTACATATTCAAAATACAGAGACATTCTTCCAAACATAAAGACTTGTGCACTCACTCAACTTTATGTTGATACTCTCTTTTCAAATTACTTGTATTCTCAGGGAAATAATAAACAGGTACTCCCCGAGCTTTTGAGAAGATGGAGCTATTTTGAGTCATATCTTCTTCTATTGTATAACTATTTTGGTTTCAACATACATTGATTGAACACATGTAAATACTTATCCTTTTTAAATACAATGGTTTTTTGTACTTTGATTACTATGATACTTGTGTTGTGATACTACAAATGAAGTCCTCTACCCCCGGACGTTTCTGCCATCTGGTTTGGGGGTGTGATAATTTTTGACGTAAATACTTATGGGTTTTGTCATAAAAACTTGTAACTTATATTTTGTAACATACTAGTTCTTGCTTCTTTGTATAATTTGTGAAATATGATTCGAACACTTGAGACTTGCCCAAGAATTCAAGTTCTTGGTGTTTTCATAACTTTAGCACATATAATTTAGCATACAAGCATAACAAGCAAATAAATCAAGGCTTAAAACAAGGTTTTGACTTGTATTCTCCCCCAAAAACAATAAAAACTCCAAAAAGTAGGGGTATGAAGCTCACCTTGGTTTAGCTTGTTGGATGATTTGAATAGGTGTTAAGGAGTTTCCAAGTTCTAACACTTGAAGGGTTTGATAACTCTTTGAACTTTAGAATATCCTAAGAATATGTACCCAAAATTTTTATGTGTAAATATAATGAAATTTACAGAATAATGTGGAGAACCACTAGTCAAGAAGATGAGATACTTACAAAATTTTTCTAGAAATTGCTTTGAACGAATATGACTTGAAGCTTGAATAAGTTAAGAGCACACTTAGGAGTTCACAAATTGTGGATTTGAGAAGTTGGATACGAGGAAGAGTTGTTCAGGTTTTGTAATAGGGAGGATAAGGAGTGACTTGACACTTGCTTGGAGTACTAGTAGACAAAGCTTTGTTATCAATGGTTATTTTGTGTTTTACTGGGATTTGCATGGGAAATGGGGGATTACATCAAATCATAAAGTCAGACCCCCTTATCACTTTATGATTTAATATAACACTTATATAAATATTAATTATTATTTTATGTAAATATGTTTTAAATATTCAAATTTGGCATAAAATAAGGGTTTAAGGGGTGTAAGTTATGAAAAATACGAGTTTCGTGGGATTCCTGACATCAAAATGCCTAAAATGAAGAAAAGTTTCGAAATGGTCTAAAATCCAGGGCCAAATAGTGACTTCCAGAGCCACTTTGTGAGTTTCGAAGTTCATCTCATGTTCTAGAGTCAGTTCACAAATTTCGGAGTCAATTCTCAAATTCCGGAGTCTGCTTTTATCTGGAACCACTTCCTTCTGAGGCTGCGAGCGTTCCCAGGTTACAAGGCGTCCGGTCCGAAGGTGCAAAACCTTCCGGAGTACGCGAGGCATTCCGGAGCAAAGTGGGGGGTTCCAAATCAAGATAATTCCGAAGCGAGACTGTCCGGGGCGAAGTCTTCCAAGGTATGTGAGGCCCTTCTGGAGCAAAACAGGAGGTTCCGAAATGAGCTTGCTCTTTCAAGTTTCTCCTTTTGTTTTGGGTTGGTTTCGACTAAGGAAACTTCATAGGAAGATTTAAGAGAGATTTGAGGTACATAGAGAGATTTGGGAGAGATTTAAGATACATAGAGATATTTAAGAGAGATTTGAGATACATAGAGATATTTGGGAGAGATTTGGATTATAATGATACACGGTTCATTAGGAATCATAATGTCACTTTAACGCGTTAATACAAACCTTAAAATAGTTGATGCTTACATGAGAACATAATTTCCAAGCTAAAAATGCTAGTTGTGACAATATCCTGTGACTAAGTCCAATTAGTCTTTTACTCCTGTCTCTTAAAATTCTTATCCCTAGAATATAAGCAGCCTCTCCCAAATCCTTCATAGCAAAAAAATTTCAAGCCAAGACTTGACCTCTTGCAAAGTTGTAATGTCGTTTCCTATAAGAAGTATGTCATCAATATATAATACCAGGAAGGTGACTATACTCCCACTAGCTTTTCAATATACACATGACTCATCTTTAATCGTTACTTCTTGAGAAGCCAAACTCCTTGACCTTCTCGTTAAATCAAAGATTCCATCTGTGAGAAAATCCTCTGGATGACTCATGTAAACATCCTCAGCCAACTTCCCATTAAGAAAGTGATTTTGACATCCATCTGCCAAATTTAATAGTCATGAAATGCAGCTATGACTAGCATTATCCTAATAGATTTAATTTTAACCACTGGTGAGAAGGTCTCATCATAGTAAACACTTGGGGTTTGAGTAAAGCCCTTCACAACCAGTCGAGCCTTGAAGGTGTGTACCTTTCCATCCATGTCGGTCTTCTTCTTGAAGATTCATTTGTATCCAACTGTCTTATGACCTGGTACATTATCAACCAAATTCCAAACTTGGTTGTCATACATGGACTTGATCTCACTCTCCATTTCCTCTTGCCATTTGGCTGCCTCAGGGCCTGCCATTGCTTCCTTATAGTTAGCCGGTTCATCCAAATTTACCAGTCTACTGTCACTGATAAACGAGTCACCATCAGTAGTAATATCGAAACCGTATAACTCAGGTTGCAATCTAACCATATTGGAACGCCTAAGAGGTAATGACTCGTCAACCGGTTCAATTGGAATCTCTTCCTCAGGTTGAGCCCTATCATCTTCAGAGGTTCCTTTATCGTTTGATTCTTGAATCTTTTTCAAGATCAATTGTACTCCCACTGTCCTCTTTGCATATGATTTCTCTCTCGAAAAACTCCCTTCGTGATACAAAGACCATGTTCTAACTAGGTCTGTAGAACAAATATCCAAAGGAATTCTATGGATAGAAATACATCTCTCACTTGAGGTTCAAGCTTTTCACGAGTCTCTCATCTAACAAAAGCCTCACAACCCCAAACATTGATATGTGCTAATGAAGGAACCTTCCTGTCCACATCTCGTGAGGTGTTTTGGTAGCCGTATTTGTTGGGACAAGATTAAGAATATGGGTGGAAGTCTCTAAGGAACACCCCCAAAATGAAATTGGAAGAGAAGCTCAACTCATCATGGAACGAACCATGTCCAACAAGGTTCGATTTCACCTCTCAGCCGCACCATTAAGTTGCGATGTCTTAGGAGGTGTCAATTGTGAAATTATTCCACATTCCTTGAGATAGTCGTGGAACTCAATACTAAGAAACTCACTGCCTCTACCGGATCTAAGCATCTTTATCTTCCTGCCCAATTGATTCTCGACTTCATGTTTAATTTCCTTAAACTTTTCAAAGGTTTCTGACTTATGCTAGATTAAGTAGAGATACCCATATATGCTATAATCATCAATAAAAGTCACATAGAATCGATTAGCATCCCTTGCAGTGGATCTGAAGGGCCCACACACATCTATGTGTATGAGTTCAACAAACCTTCACCTCTTTCACATGACCTAGTGAAAGGTGATTTTGTTATCTTACCCAAAAGACAAGCTTCGCATTCATCATCTTACCTTAGGTCAAATGATTCCAACACTCCATCCTTTTGGTGATGGGCAATGCATTTCTTGTTAATGTGTCCAAGACGACAATGCCACAAGCAGGCTTTGTCTATACCATTAAACGAATCAATTTGAAATACACTATTGCCTAAATTGTCTACACACATCATAGTTTCATAAACACCATCACAAGGTAAAGCTTCAAAATTTTTTTACCATATTTATAAGCAGAAATACAACCATTCTCACCATTAAAGAAATATCTAAAACCTTGTTTAAACAATGCATGAAAGGAAATAATGTTTCGTGTCATTTCTGACGAGTAGCAACAATTCAATAAATCTAAACTAACTCCATCACTAAGCACTAGACTATAAACTCCAATCTTGGTGATATGTGAAGATCGCCTATTCCACATGAACAAGTTTATTCTACCATGCTCCACATTATCACTTCTTCTTAGCCACTGTAAATCAGAACAAATGTGAATACCACATCCTATATCAAGGACCCAAGAACGAGAAAATGATGAGTTATTAGATAAAATAGTGTATATACCTGTAGAAGTTAGCTTTACTTTTCTATCTTTAATGTCTTGTAGATATTTAGGGCAACTTCGTTTCCAATGCCTTTTGTCATTGCGGTAGAAGCAAGTGGACTCTTTGGGATCAGAGATAAGGGGAGCATCAAAATTGGATTTTCCTTTGGCTCCATTACTCGATGAACCAGCCTGATACTTTCCCTTCCAATTTTGCTTTGGAGTACCTTTCCTCTTTTTTGCTTTCCCTTGACCAATGGCCAGAACAGGAGCACTAGCAGGAGTGGAGGCAACACTTTTTACCTTCATTCCCGCTTCAGTTGTTTGTAGGAGGTTTGAGACAGTGGTTTCATTGTTGTTCAAATGACAAGTCAAGATGAACTGATCATAAAAACTTGGCAAGGAGTTCAAGACTATGTCAATAGCCAACTCTTCATCACAATTCACATTTAGCTTGATAAGCCCTTCCACATAGCGTTTCATTCTTTGTACGTAGCTGCTAATAAATTCTCCATTTTTCATCTTTCTTGCTATGAGGGACTTTACCACATCATACTTTTCCTGACAAGCTCGCTTACGGTACTTCTCCATAAGGTCCTTGTTCATCTATTACGGCTAATAATCCTCATATTATCTCTACAATTTAGGAGTCATTGTGGCCACCATGATGCAAGCAACTTTTTTTTTGCATCATTGCAGTGTTTATTTTAGGTGTCCATTTGTTCAAGAGTGGCCTTCTCTTCTTCAATCTCATCTAATGGTTTCTCAAGGACATACTCCTTATCCTCGAAACAAAAGGCCATTTTTATGTTGCGCATCCATTCATTGTAGTTTGTGCCATCCAATGACAGCTTGGAGCAGATTTTCAATATGGAAAAGTTATGGTTGGAGGAGGAGGAGGAACTAGAAGAATCATTTAGAGCAGACATTTGTAAAAGAGAGGTAGCTTTAGTTAGATAAGAGCAATCCTTAATATAACAACCCAAAATGAAATATTAAGGCTAGGATCCAATTAAAAAATTCACAACTTAGAAAAGGGATGCCATAATCTAATTGTAAATGTTATAATGGTAGGTAAATGACGATTTACCAATTTCACCATCGAAAAATGAAATTTGAAGGAACTTTAGTTAAGTGAAATTCCTAGATCTTTTGAGACTCATTGAACATATTCAATGGCATTTATAATCTCATATTATTGTCTTCCATTTGTGACTGGGATACCGAGAATTACAAACAAGATGTGAATAACCATTCAAATCAGCTTGGGACTCTCGATGTCATTTATCATCTCATTTTAATGCGTCAGTTAACCACACAAGCTCCATTAATCAACGCTAATTTTCTAGATGCCTATTATTACTCTTTATAGTTACTATTGGTGTGCCGGTTAATCACACGCACTCTACTAACTGCTATAAAGTATAATGTGCAGTTTCATGGGTTAGCATACAAGTTCACATTTTTCTTAAACTAGCTATGATTGGGATTTAAATAAAATAGTTTAGTTACTTTTTAATCAGATTATACTTATTAATTAGAGTTAATTGTCCTATCAAACCCGTTCGATGAACACGCTCCACTAATCATTGAAGCGGTGAGTGAGAGTGAATACCCATTCAACTACCATTTTATAGACAATTTCCTTACCCCCACCCCCTTATAGAACAGTTTTTTGAATGAGGCGTACTAGCATTTCTATTGACTTGGTCTTATACATATAGTAATAATTAAACTTTTAATGTTACATACAGGTTTATTTTAAAACTTTTTCAAAATACTTGGCTTGTATTTAAATTTCGAAACTAAATAATTAATTTAAATTTAAAAATAAACTAAATAATTATCTATTAATTAACCATTTAATTAATCATGAAAGGATTATCTAATTAAATTAATCAAATAATTTAATTTAACCTCACCCCAAGTTTTCCGAAATATGTGTGTAGGATTAATCTAACTTTAATTAAGATAACTACCAAAATTAGGAAACCCTAACCACATCTACCATTTTTGAAAATTGGCTTGCTTGGGGAGGAAGGTAAGGGTTTCAATCCTTACCTGAAAATCGAAAACTTAGGGATCAAGAAATTTTGCCCTAAAATCGATTACTTGGGAGGCAAGGTAAGGGTAATAACCCATACTCAATTTTCAAAACTTAGGGTCCAAGAAACCCTAATTTCGAAATTCTTGGTCTAGAGAATTTAATTTTCATAAACCCTAATTTGATCAGTTAAACCATTATAGCAAATTCAGTAGAAAACAAGCCAAGCTCTGATACCAATGATGGGTTTTATGCAAAAACAAGCAAACTTAAACTCTTAAGTGTGCATGCAACCCTAATAAAGATCTATGTTTTCAGTATTGAATCTATATCTATAAACATCAAAAGGAAACCCTAATAACACTAGGCTATTTCTGAAAATACCAAATTAGTGTTAGGGATTACATACCTTGATTGTTATTGTAGAAAATAACAATGAACACCTTTTTGTTGATCTCTTGGTAGCAAGCACCACAATTGTCATGCTTCTAATGGAGTCATAACCAAGCCATCAAGAGGATGAATATAGAGAGAGGATAGGAGAGCCAAGTTTTCATCCAACGCTTCTTGAGGGAAGGAGTTCATGAAAATGTGAAGGGCTATGTCATTTATATAGTTGAGGTAGCTTGGTCCTAAAGCTAGGGTTTAAGGACGAAACCCTAAACTCCCTTACTTGGTGACCAAGCAACCCATTCCCCTCATTCAAGGGGCTTGGACGAAAACTTGGGCTTGCCCAAGTGATTTTCGTCCACCTCATCCAATGAAATCCTTGGGCCATCAACTTTCAATAAATAACCAAACAATCCCTGCACTTTTAATTAATCCAATTAATCCCAAAATTAATTGCAATTAATTTCTGATTAATTATTAATTAAACAATATGATTTCTAATTAATATATTATTTTTATAATATGTTAATAAATCAATTATTTCAATTTATTACTCAACTAATAAATCAACCTCTCTTTCTCCAATATCATCATGTCCAGTTGCTAGGTTTGAGGGCAACCCAAAAAGACTATGCTACTATCAATTCAAGTGTATACCAATTATAGTTATGGGTTTAGACACCAAATCCAACAAAAACCTTTTCCTGAAACATTGTATAAAAAATTTGAATCATAAGACCATAGACCAAACATTTGGGGAGAAAGATTTGTCTTTTGAAACTATGAATAGTAGCAAGGGCTCGGTATTAATGATAAAATTATCTTCTCTATGTTTTCTTACTTTATTTTAGTCATTGCACATTCTTGCAAATGTGAATACTTAATCTAAAATATTAGAAGTAATATTCCAATGGTATTGTGGATTGATATATTTGATTAAATAATAAACATTTAAGAGAACAAGTTGTCTTTTGATCCTATGGATAGTAGCATCGACTCGTAATCCATTTTCAATTTATCTTCTCTATATCTCAATCTATTACTTTCCTTCAGATATATTGGGAATTTATGATTTATTAGTCCTTCTCTTGTTTTTCCATTATAGTTTGTTTAGGGTAATTATTCTCTATATCCCAGTCTTTTACTTTCCTTCAGATATATTGGGAATTTCCATTATCGTTTGTTTTAATAATCTTTAGAAAATAATTACCCTAAATAAACTTATTGAACACGGCTATGATCCATATTTGGTTGTATGATATGTAAATGGTTGTTGTAAACACAACGCAATGTTATTTAGGTAAGCACTGGTATTTGCTAATTTGAATCACTATGGAATTCCCAAAATTTTGAGATTCATTGACTATCATTGACATGCTAATCTATGATTATTCTCATCTCAAATTTTATGACGGGGTCACCATGGATCATAGAACAGATGCTGAATCAACTGTTGGTGATTTGTAATCATCAATGTTATTTAAGTGTAATTGGATTAATTTGTTGACTAACAATGATCTTGATAAATATTAAACAAGTAAGAGAGGTGTAGATTAAAGTACACTATCATTTAGGGGCGAAACCCCTGAACGAACAGGTGTCCGGGGGTAGCTACCCTGGGAGTGGGGTCCAAGGGGCAGCAACCCTTGGCGGGGTCCAAGGAGCAAAGCCCCTGGTTGTGTTATGTTGCTATATAAAAAATGCATTAGAAATTTAGTTTTTTTATAATTGACCTAATTTTGACTTGTATCCAAATACATGTTTTTATGACTGTTTTTGGTGGTTTATAACAGTTTTCAGATAGAGATTATAAATCATTTTTTGGTTTTATTCCTGGTACACTTGAAATTCATAACAATCATATTCTCTATTCTTGCTCTCATATTCTGAGTCTTATCCGATTAAAGATTGGGATCACCACCCAAATGCTTTAATCCGAAAATGATATCATGATTCTCAGAATTTCCAAGCCTTTCTATACCCCAATTTTCTAACATCAACCATGCAAAAAATGTGTGGTACTCAGCTCAAGTGATGATTGAGATTCACGAGTTCCACCTCATTCTAAACTATACTCTTATGTTAATATGCCAATTAACAAAACGAGCTCCACCAATAGATTATAAAGAAAATATGCATATTTGACGGGTACATAAGATTTTGTTTTTTAATAAATGAGATTTTTTTTATACTTTTAAGTCAATATTGTAAATTGAACATTATCCTATCAAACTCTTTCCGTAAATTCACTCTCTAAATTTAAAAAAATGGTGAGGGTAGTAAGCAAGAGCTTTAAAACCGACCTCATTTAGGCCCAAAGATTCCTTCTTAAACCACTCTTATAGTATTAGAATAGGTGAGCCTAGTCTTGGTTTCACTGATAATTATTTAATTAGAAATATATGAACACAACTTGTAATAATCTCATACATACATACATACATACATACATACATACATACATATATATATATATATATATATATATATATATATATATATATATATATATATATATATATATATATATATGGGTTCAACATAGAACCAAATTTATTTATAGAACAAAAGGATGTGATGGTAAAATAACAATTTATTTTTCAAAAAAATAATAATTTAATAATGATGTTTCTAAAATACAACATTAATTTGAATCAGCCATAACACAATACAACTAAAAAAAATTTAAGAATCAATCATTAAAAAAATCTAATTGCATGAAATAACAAAAAATCAATTATCAAACATCAAAAATTTTAATTTTGATAAATGTTCATATGCGAACATTGAGGATTAATGTTCATAGATGAATATTGGGAAATATATGAACGTTCATTAATATTCGTAGATGAAAATTGGAAAATATATGAACATTCATTATTCTTCAAATAAAAACATTGGGAAATATGTAAACATACAATGTTATGATCGGATATGAATATATGTTCATGACCGAACATATATAAATGTTATGATCATATATAAATATGAATAAATATTCATAACTGAACAGCATGAAATTATGATTAGATATAAATAAATTTTTGGCAAAGTTCATAAATGAACATGTATGAATATCAGTATGCATTTATTCATGTTATTTTTAATCGTAAATATATGTTCATTGATGTTATTTTCACTCGTAAACATATGTTCATATATGAACATAAGTTCATATATGAACATAAATATGTTTAATTAATATATATATATATATATATATATATATATATATATATATATATATATATATATATATATATATAAACCAAATAATTGAACTAATGTAAAAAAACCGTTATTTGTTTATTGATCGAATATCAAAATAAATATTTAAACTAAAAATATATTGTCTAAATTCAGTGAATAAAGCATAAAACCATTCTTATGTCAAGTTCCATTAAAAATTAGGATCTCTTTCAACAAAGTTTTCAAAACATTCACATTATAAGAGTTTCCTAAAATCACAAGTCCAAAATGCAAGGATGTGTACGGTCACGCCTTCACCTTGTCATGATCCACTTAAGTACCTGAAACCATAAACCAAAACTGTAAGCATAAAGTTTAGTGAGTTTCCCCCAAAAGTCAAACTTGGTTAACATGGTCAAGGTCAAAGTCAACAATCAAGGTCAACAGCCCATGTTCACCCAACTCGTCGAGTTCCTTTAGTACTCATAAATTTGGGGAAAACCCCAGCCAACTCGCTGAGTTGGCTGGAAAACTCGCCAAGTTCTACCCTCTTACACATTCAGTCCTTTTTCATAAAGTGCAACGTTTCAAGATGTAGATCTAGCACCCAAGAGCTAGAAAGTCACGTAAAGTTGCCAACTTTACGTTCATGCATGCCCCAAAGAGGCTCTAACTCTCAAGGAAAGCTTAATAAGGGATCTTAAGCATGAAACAGGCCTAGAACTCAACAAAATTTGAAACTTTAAGCAAAAAGAGGCCATCAAACATCCATATCTAAAGTGATAACTTAATGAAATGCTCAACCCCATGAACCATCCCTAAAAAAATGAGTCAAATATGACAATAAACTTCCAAGGAAGAGATCTAAGCAATAGATGAGCAAGTTTTCGACTTTATACCTCAGAAGAGTAGCTAAACTCAGGGAAATTCTAGATCTATAGCTTTCTCTTCAAGCTAGGCACCCCTAACTTCAAGCTCTTCAAGAAAATAAGACAACAGAAGCAACTTTCAAGCTCACACACTCAACTTTGGGTAAGGTGCACGAATTCTAGGGTTTCTTGACAGAGGAGGCGATTAAGGAGCTCATCAATGGGACTTAAGACCTTTAAATAGGGTGCAACACCCTAAAATTAGAGTTTTCATACTCAGCCATCAACTCGTCAAGTTTTCCTCTCCAACTCGTAGAGTTGGTCCAAAAAGATTCGCGACCCAAAAATTTCAACACGTCGAGTTGAGGCCATCAACTCGACGAGTTACAAGGAAAATTTTCCTTTTTCATAAAAATTCCCATACCTGGGAATCGGGATGTTACAACTGTCCCCCACTTAAATTGGATTTAGTCCTCGAAATCCGTCCTTACCTTTCTCATCACACTACCTAATCTTTGAAGAGTTACCACAACCTGAGAAAACTATCGCCTCCCCAAGGCAACTGGAACCATCCCTAGAAAAGCTCACCATCCTGAAGAAGAACATTCCTTAAACCCTCGCGGAACCACTTCTACCTATCCTGAAACCCGAAATCTCAGTTTGACCTGACTTCCTGACAGACCTCCCGCTCTGATTTACTACCAAACCAATTCCATAAAAATCTCAAGCTAAGCCAAGTACTTCCCACCCAAATTACCTTGACGCTTAAAGGATGAAGTCACTGATCATATACAATTGCAGATCATTTACTCTTAAATTAGTTTTCATCACTAAATCCGCCCCTTACTAACACTCATAACAAAATAACTACTCTAGGAACGTACTCGGGCATCCTGCACATAAAACGACCTTCCCGAGAAATCAAACCCATACGTAAAATGCCAACCTGAAGAAGAACAACCCATGATCTCCTGCAAAGACCGAACCTTATATATATATATATATATATATATATATATATATATATATATATATATATACGCAGACTTGGGTATCGAATTGATCAAACTCCCAGACCAACATACATCTAACAACCAGCTCACAAGTATGAACACTCATACCTGACCCAATCAGCCTCAAGTTGGAATACCAGGCATGTCTACAATGGGTCCAATCATCCTCTTGATGGAATACCATTGTATCATGCGCATGTTTGGCTCAATCAAACCTCGGGTTGGAATACCAAACACATCAGGTCCAATCGATCATAGGGTCCGGTCATCCTCGGGTTGGAATACCCTAGATTGGAATACCATTATATACATAACTCGTGTATAAACTCATAACCCGAGATCCAAGGACCTATACTTGCATTTCACCCAAAGTCTTTTGATTCAACGCAACCCTTCACCAAATCTGGATATAAAGATTTTCGCAACCGTCATTGAGACTACCAATCTCACACCACAACCAAAAGATCCTCCACTTATGTCACAGACTTCCAGAATACAGACCTTGCACAGATACACTTGCGATTCCTAACGCGAGTTTTCACCAGAGGCCGTCTCGAATATGGCTGCACAAAATTTTCTGTTGAACCTTCCCTAAAACTGATGAATATTCATTTGTTTCTGCCCTCAGTCCTCAGCTGGGGCACTACCAAAACCATGAAGAATAATCCTCAATACACACCGACCGCGAACTTAACCCAAAACCGAACCATGAACTTCTATGATAAACCCAACCCTTACTGGCTCCGGTGCACCCCCCACCTGGGCTTCCACTCGATACAATCACCAAGAACTCGGTGACTTACGACTACATAAGAAATTTTCCAACTTAGGAATCACAAAACTAACAATAGCTTCCGAACAACTAGAATTATATTACATACCACCTGCCGAGACTTTATGATACCTGATTGATACTTCTCTCAATCCTTACTGATTCTCTTATCCAACTAACAAAGTTATAACTTGCCTGACAATGCGTCCCCACCGAAAGCACTACAAGCAGAAGAAATGAACCATCATGATCACTAGGCCCACAGCTTATGTCTGGAATGATCCCGATAACCTACCGACACTAACTTCCTCGCATCGTTGGCCCAACACTTCATTCCATTACCTTAAAGGGACCAAAATAACTCCCTTTCAATGCCAATAAGCACCACGAAACAACTACCAAGCAAAATCTTACGAAAACAAAGTCGCACATGATCCGCAGATAGGATAACGGTTGCACTCTTGATCCAAATCGGAAGTTGAACCCCAAAAAAGACCATACACATGATTCGAACCAAGCGCTCCAATGCCATCTTGCCCAACTCACATGGAACACCCACATACACATACTTAGGAAACCCATAATCTCATCCGAAAAGAAAAGAAACACCAGAAATAATCGAAAGGCCAAGTTAATCAAAACAAAAAACATTCTCATGAACGGTCAAATAGTACCTGCTACTTGCTTGAGACTGAACGAATTCCATTACTACACCATTGAGGATAAACATACCTGAAGATTGAAGGAATCATAGAATATACTGAACTTGATGACAGATTGGCCCGATCACTAAATCCCGGCTGACACCTCTACCTTCCAAGGAAACTTCACTACATGATGAACCCCACAACCAATGGTTAAGGACACACTAACACTCAAAACAAGAAATCAAAACCCACATGGAACTGAACACACTCTCTTCCAAAAAAAGATCCATCGACCACTAACTAACCAATTGATCTGAAGACAAGGATCCGAAACAACGAACTGCCAAGACCCTCAAGGACTGACCCTCAACCTGAGAATTCCCAGTTCTCCCCCACTTAGGACTCAAACCACCACCTACTAGTGGTGATACCAAAACATAATCCAACTAGCCCCACTAGGTACAACCATACTTGACCATGGTTGAATAACATATGCAGAATAGACCTCAAAAGAATGGATCTGACGAACCCCAAGAGAACCTAAATTCCAACTGAAAGCCTTTGAAGTTGCAATAATAACCACTTACAAACCATAGGCAACTACCGATTTACGATCAAAACATACACCCCTGCATGCAACCTACATGACACTCTGGCACCTGGCTTTCCCATCTCCTAAGAATACGACCCTTACTCGCATCTCTAAGGTACTCGTGCCACATCGAACCACTTGTGCGCACAAGCGCTGGCATACCGTCACCAACCACCATGACCAACAAACCTCAAGCTGAGAATCCAACCTAACTTGGGAGGTCACAAGTTCGCCCATTCCTTAGAACTCAGAAACCTAAAGGGCAAGATCCTTGCTGCCAATAACAACAATCTAATTCGACCATTTTCCACTTAAATTCCAGATGCAATTCTAAACCGATCATATCAACCGCTTCCTTCGCGTGTCTCGAGGCCTGAGGCACAACCTCTAACAAAACCCTCAGACTTCCAATTAACATACTCATATGGGTCTGAACCACTTAACCCACATCAATTTCGCCACAGGGACTGAACAAACACAACACCCATCCTCGCCTGAGAAACCCAAGCTAATAGATTAACAGATACGGAACCACTACCTCGAACCATGGTATCCAACCATGCTATCTTCCCTAATCAGCCCTTAGATTCCCTGAAATCTTCCTTGAATCGAGTATGGATCATGTGCTTTCAGTAGTACGGGCCCAATACTACCTTCCACACTATCCATACTTTCCTCAAGAATTATCCCGGGTCCTCTATGATCTAGTCATAAAATATTCCCGAAACCTACTCAAGAGTGAAATAATTGCACTAAAGGACTCCCTAGGCTATCATAGAATTCCACACTTCTCTGCCATCAGCTGCTGAAGAACTCCTCACAATGTCAATTAGTTGTTACATGAATGCACTCACATGCGACAAAGCTCAGATAATCCTTCGTGTAACAAACTCACCCCTACAATGGTTGGACTCAGACAAGAGCTGCACAACAGGGTCAAATCCATCACTCTGAGATTATCCAACCTTTTTCACATGTGACTTGACATATTCACTTAATTGCTAACTCACATCACTCATAAGTTCCACAAATCAGAAAGCAAGCAACATTCGTGTAGAGGAGCCGAATGACACTAAAATGCAATAAGATCAGACACATCCTCCTATGAAATCCTTGATCTCATACTCCCAGCATCTCGTGCGTATCTTCACCCTACCCTCACTCTCTCTAGAGAGTGGCTAATCCTTCGTCATGTGGACCTGCTATGAACCGAGCCCAAACCAGAGAAACCACCACTAAATCATCCAATAACGCTACTGGCCGGCTGACCCCATTCAACTCACCATACCACGTTTCCCACATGACTCTCCATTGGAGCCAGATGACTATCACATGAATACAGTCACATGCTCCACAGTTTAAACAATCTTAGGGTAAAAGATTCAATCCTACAACGGTTGGACTCAGACAAGAGCTACGAAGCAGAACCAAACCCCTCATCCTAAGATCCTTTAAATCATGTAGCATGTGACTTAGCGTATCCACTCAATAGCCAATTCACATGCGAAAGAATCACACAACTACCAAACAAGGTAAATCTATAGAAACTAAGGTATCACATAATTAGACAATTCTGTCATGCAATTCTTGACGATCCCTAGCCTATTAATAGCATGCTGTTCTAACATATCACAATATCAAATAACAATATGGTATTTTGGGGTCTACTTATTAGCTTCGGTTGATCATACACATCGCATACTCCTTAAGTATTTTGAAAACCATTTGAAAATCATTTTGAAAATCTTTTTCCTTAGTTTGAGACTGGATTCACACGAGTGTTCCTCTAATTCACTCAAACCAAGGCTCTGATACCAACTCGTGACATCCATAAAATTTCATAAAATTTAAACTTTTCAAAACAACCCTTTTCCTATAGAAGTGTTTACAAAAACCATTGTTTCCAAAACATTATTTAAAAATTAGGATCTCTTTCAACATAATTTTCAAAACATTCGCATTATCAGAGTTTCCCATAAATCACAAGTCCAAAACGCGAGGATGTGTACGGTCACGCCTTCACCTTGCCACGATCCACTAAAGTACCTGAAACCATAAACCAAAACTGTAAAAACAAAGCTTAGTAAATTTCCCCCAAAATACCAACACCCAAACAGATAAAATATACAAATAACAACATATTATGGGTCCAATCAACCATCGATTTGGAATACCCCAGGCCCTTAACCATCGCGTTGGAATGACAGCATACTATCGGTCCAATCAACCATCGGATTGGAATGCCAACATACTATGGGTCCAATCAACCATCGGGTTGGAATACCGCAGGCCCTCGACCATCAGGTTGGATTTCCAACTTACTATGGGTCCAATCAACCATCAGGTTGGAATACCATTGGCCTGTTGGCTTACGCACAAAGTAGAGACGCCTTAGCCACCATATGTACATATAACAGATAATCATATGACAGTCTACAACCAGTCAAATAGATATAACCGATCACTAAGCATAGTAATATCCTAACTACTAGGATACTGATCTAACATACCATAACAACATATCAACATCCTATCTACCAGGGTACTGATCTAATAAATCATAACATCATAGCAACATCCTATATACCAGGATACCGATCTAACAGATCATAACAACATAGCAACATCCCATCTACCAGGATACCGATCTAATAGATCATAACAACATAGCAACATGCATAACAAAAAATCAATTCACTAGGCCGGCATTGGTGCCTTCGACCCGCAAGTACAATGAGGAAAACTCACCTCACAAGAAACACTGACTGATAAGATCCAACTCTCAAATCTCAGCTCCTGACTCAAATGCCTACAACAACCATGTAACCATTTCCATCAAAACTCCAAAATACCCAAAATGCCCTCAAAAGTCAAAATTGGTCAACCATGGCCAAGGTCAAAGTCAATAGTCAAGGTCAACAGCCCATGTTGACCCAACTCGTCGAGTGCACTTATTAACTTGTCGAGTTCCTTTAATAATCAGAAAGTCGAGGAAAACCCCAGCCAACTCGCCGAGTGTTACCCTCTGACACATTCAATACTTTTTCATCAATTCCAACGTTTCAAGATGTAAATCTAGCACCCAAGAGCTAGAAAGTCACGTAAAGTTGCAACCTTTACGTTCATGCATGCCCAAAAGAGACTCTAACTGTCCAAGAAAGCTTAATAAGAGATCTTAAGCATGAAAGAGGCCTAGAACTCAATAAAGTTTTCAACTTTAAGCCAAAAGAGGCCATTAAACGTCCATATCTAAAGTGATTACTCAATGAAATGCTCAACCCCATGAAGCATCCCAAAAAATGAGTCAAATATAAGAATAAACTTCCAAGGAAGAGATCTAAGCAATAGATGATAAAGCTTTCGACTTTATACCTCAAAAGAGTTGCTAAACTCAAGGAGATTCTGGATCTATAGCTTTCCCTTCAAGCTAGGTACCCCCAACTTCAAGCTCTTCAAAAAAAAAATGAGACCAAAGAAGCAACTTTTAAGCTCACACACTCAACTTGGGGTAAGATGCACGAATTCTAGGGTTTTTGGATAGAGGATACGATTAGGGAGGCCATAAATGGGACTTAAGGCCTTTAAATAGGATGCAACACCTTAAAATTAGCGTTTTCATATTTAGCCACCAACTTGTCGAGTTTTGCTCTCCAACTCGTCAAGTTGGTCCAAAAAGATCTGTAGAACAAAAACTTTCAACACATCTAGTTGAGGCCATCAACTCGACGAGTTCCAAGGAAAATTTGCCTTTTTGATAAAAAAATTTCATACCTAGGAATCGGGATGTTCCATAAGAAAGACATACTAATATACCTCTTTTATAGCTATAGACTTTCTGGCTTGCAATCTTGTCCTTACTACCTTACTTGGATAAGAGGACTTATAGTCAGAATCTCTTTAATGAAATCACATCCAAAACTCTAACGATTAGAACCTAAAATAACCAGGAGAATGATTGATCTCAACAAACCAAAAAAGGATTTGGAAATCGTTCCATAGAAGGAAAGAAGGGAAGTTAGCAAAAAATCAACCCAGTTAGCAAGGAGAATGAGAATCCCTAGCAACCTATTTATAGCTTTAGATCCTTATGCAAATTTCATCTCCCATCCCATGTGGGATGAAGTGAATTTGAATTTCATCTCCCATCCAATTGGGATGGGGTGATTTTGAATTTCCCTTTATCATTAAGTGTTTTGGAACATTCCGATTAGTCAACCTTTAAAATAATTAATACTCAACCCCTTTTATTAATTAAAAAAATAAATTAATTTGAGAATAACATCCAATTGATTTATTAAATAATAAAAACTATAAAAACTTATTTTTTTCCTTTATTTATTTTTCTGAAATGGGTCATGGGGGCAACATAAAAGGACCCTATTATTATTACCAATATTATCAATAGTTAATCTCTTCAGACACTCCTTTCAACAAAAACACCATCCAAGTTATGTCTGTTAAATAAACACCATCCAAATAATGTTTTTGTACAAAAGACACTAATGAATTACATACATTGTTAAAATGTCACCTTATGATAACCGATATTTGTAGGTGATGGACGATAAAAATTAATTAAGAGAAAAAAACAAGGGAAAATGATTAAGGAGGGTAACTATTTTTGAAAATCGTTCAAAAACTTCATCCAAGTTTTGTTTGTTCAAAAAAACATCATCCATGTAATGTCTTTGTACAAAAGACGTCAACGAACTATATGTTTTTTTTTTTCAAATGTTAATCAAGGTAACCGACTCCCTGTTTATTAACGGCATGTCATAATAATTGGTGGCATGACATTAATTCATATATATATATATATATATATATATATATATATATATATATATATATATATATATATATATATATATATTCCATCTTTATACATGGATTTAGGGCTTCTTCAAGGACGAACAACTTCTTCTTCTCCTATGATGATTTCTTCTACTACTAAATCGATGATCTTGAACAAAAAGCTCATACATTTCAAAGACACAGAAGAAGAAGTCATTCGTTTATGTAACGTCTTTGAACATAAGAAGAAGTCAATAATTGATATATTCCTCCTTTATACATCAAATACACACCATCCATGTAACGTTCTTTTACAGAAGAAGAAGAAATCATTCATTCAATTAAAGTGTTGTCATCAAATATTATACCATTTCACCAATAAAAAGGTAGTTGGTTACCAGTGGTTAATATTTAAATGAAATGTATAGTTCGTTGGTATTTTTTGTGCAAAGACATTACTTGGATGATGTTTTATGAACATACCAAATCTTGGATAATGCTTTTTGAACAATTTTGAAGCATAGTTAGCATCATGAGTCATTTCTCTTAATTATTTTTTACTAGGTGTAAAACCCGTGTATTACACCGGTTGATTAAAGAAAATAAAATATTAAAATATAAATAATAAATATTTTTTAAAATAAAATTTTGAAATAAAGAATGAAGTAACTGATTAATTGCAATTTTGTATAATATTTATTACATTTGATACTTTACATATATGAGTATAAATATTATGTGATTTTTTAATTTCAATAATTGAAAAAACTATAAATTGACATATGAATATTATTTATTTAAAAAATATTACAAAATGACAAATGTCAAAACTTATTAGAGATTGAGGTGTGACAAAATTATATTCATTTATTATAGTAGAAGGTTGCTAATATTTTGCCCTTACTTACAAATGTCGATTACCATAATGTGACATTTAAATAGGGTGTTTAATTTGTTTTAGCTTACGATGTGTTTGGAAGCCCTCGACCAAACGAGTATTTCACAGAAAACCGACAAGGAAATCCATTAATCACCGGCCATTTTGATTCTTTGGAAAAACTCGATGAATTTAGTAGATCTTTTTAGGAGGCTTCAATGACCATAGATCGAACCTATCCAATTTTTACAGTGCGATGATTGACTGTTTATGGCCTAGCTGTACCTACCGTGTGTCTTTTTTGTATTAGTACATTATTTGAATAGTATTTTTTAAACAAAACAAACTTAAATAAAGTTTTTTAAACGATTTTGAAACAAAATTACTAAAGTTCAGCAAGGGCAATTACTTGGGAAACTGTAGGTGTCCATTCAACGTCAAAGTTTGTGGTTGTTTTTAGATAAAAGATAAAACAAAAAATTGTTATAAGTATATGATAGACTTTTATGTAATCATTTTACGAATAACACTACGTTATTGATTTTCATTTTTAGTTAGATTTTTTAATTGTTTTAAACATCTTATATAGAAAAAAAATTGAACAGTTTAAGCAAACTTTTGATAGACAAAAGTGCTTTTATAGAAACAACTTTTTGCATAGATTTCTAGGTTTCATAATTGATTTTGTGTTTTTATTATGAAGGATTGTTCTCCACATCTCATTATTTCTTTTCATATAAAGCAATATAATAATATAACTCAATTTACTTTTAATTTCGTTTTAGATAGCATTTTTTTTCTAGGTTATTATAACAATTGTGTGTGGTTTCATCATTATATATATCCTTATATAATATATAAACCATAGAAAGCGTTATGAATGAATGATAGGGACGTTGGATAACAAAATAAAACCGATCATTAAAACGACAAAAATTAGAGTATGTTGATATTATACGTAAAGAATACATTGCCACAATAATAATTTACCAAAAGAAAAAAACAATATTATTAGGGAAAATGACATAAAAGCCCTTAAGTTTTCACAAAAATGTTGGTTTTACCTTTGGACGTGTTTTATGTCCAGTAAAATCCAAAGTTTTGTTTAACTTGTTCATTTTTACCCTTGTAACGAGTTTCCAGGTAACCGGTAGGTTACCTAATGCCATTAAAGCCCTTGAATTTTCAAAAATGTTTGGATTTACCCTAAAGTTTTTCAAAAATGTTTGGATTTACCATTAACATTGGTTGTTGTTGTTACTATTATTATTATTAATATATTTTTAATTGTATAAAAATATTTTATACATACATTTTTAAATGTATAAAAATATTTTATACATTTTAATACATTTTTAAATGTATAAAAATATTTTATACATTTTAATACATTTTTAAATGTATAAAAATATTTTATACACACAGTTTTAAATATATAAAAATATTTTTACTAATATAAATATATTTTTAAAAATATATGTACTTGTATTTAGTATTTATATACATTTGAAAACCCTAAATCTTCATCTATAATTGTTGAATCGAACAGAAAAAGCTCGATAAAGTAAAAAATGTCGTCAATGACTGATTTTGCAAAAACAAATGCTTATATAAAAATTGATGCATTTCGTGATCTTTTTTGTGAACTTACAACAATCATAAATGAAGTGTACACTCGTATTTGACATTTTGTTATCAATTTTTGAGATAAAAACACTTAATGAATGATTTTTAAGTTGATAATACTTAATTTTTACAGTGATCAAGTGTTTTTGTCGATGTTTTTTTTGAATTATATTTTGTATATTTTCCATTTACGAGTGTTATTTTGATCATTTATTGTTATCTACTAACTATTAACCTAATATAGTTGAATAATAGAGGTTTTTTCAAATTTTATACTAAATCTTATATGTAATCGAATGTTTTTATTGAGGTTTTCTAATTACGAGGGTTTTATAATTGTTACGTTATGTTTTTAATTAATGATATTGATTTTGCTTATCTATTTAATATGATGTTTGATAACAAATACATATTTATACTTGGCAATATGTACAAATACATATAATTATATCTTTTATATAATATAAACCATATAAATACATATTTTTATATTTATATGTATATAATATATTTTTATATGAAATAAATATATATTTATTTCATATGTATTAAAAATAATAATAATAATAATCAAAATACATTTAAAATGTAATAATAATAATAATAATAATAATAATAATAATAATAATAATAATAATAATATGTATAAAAATGTATTGAAACGTATGAAATAATATTATACATTTAAAAATGTATGTATAAAATATTTTTATACAATTAAAAATGTAATAATAATAATAATAATAATAATAATAATAATAATAATAATAATAATAATAATAATAATCAAAATAACAATCCAGGTAAGGGTAAATTCGAACATTTTTGAAAAACTTAAGGGTAAATCTGAACATTTTTTAAAATTCAAGGGCCGTACTGGCATTAGGTAACCTAGGTAACCGGTAGGTTACCTGGAAACCGGCTACAAGGGTAAAAATGAACAAATTAAACAAAACTCCGGTTTTTACTGGACATAAAACACGTCCAAGGGTAAAACTGACATTTTTATGAAAACTTAAGGGCTTTTATGTCATTTTCCCATATTATTGTTAGCATAATAAATCTATTAGATTTGTTTTTTGTTTGGACCTTTACAGGTAGACATTTAGCTAGAGTTTAACCTAATTAGGCCATATCGTGTACCCAATACCACAAACCATGGCAGAGTGAAGTAGGCGGGAAACATTGTGCCAAAAATGTGGTAGCCTTGCCGCACGATACACTTTTGTTGCACCCAATTCCCTTTTTTTGCATGTTGAAATGTAGCCGATGGCATTTTGTTTTTAATTTTTGCCCCGCCTAATGAGTATAACGGGCCCGCCCTAGCTCAGATAATGGGCCCCGCCCAATGAGTATAATGGGCCCCACCTTAGCTCGGATAACGGGCCCCGCCCACATACAATTCATAACACATAACAACTAATAGCATACAGGATAATCATCGGGCCCCGCCCAGTAAGGATACAAACACATACACATACTAATGTTACACAGACGATGAGTATTCAAACATATTAGATCCTGGGTCGGTATTGGTGCCTTCGACCCGCTATATATGGTGAGGAAACTCACCTCTGAATTTGAATGATAGCTGAATAGGTCCCGACTTCAAATATCAGCTCCACCCAACACCTAAACAATAACCAATCCTTAGATATAACTTAAAATGACTCCACATCCTCCCCTTGGGTCAAACTTGGTCAACGGAAAAAGTAAAGGTCAAGGTCAACAGTCCATGTTGACCCAACACGTCGTGTTGACTTGCCAACACGCCGTGTTTTTCCATCATCCAAGCAGTCATGGAAATCTCAGCCAACACGTCGTGTTGACTTGCAAACACGTCGTGTTTTCCTGAGTTCCAACATCTTAATACATTAAGCTGTCTTTTTCGATTCCAAGAGCTCCGAAGCTCAGATCTAAACCAAAATAAGATTTAGAAGGGTAAAGTTTCCAACTTTTCCCACAGGACCTACCAAAATGGGTCCAAAACCCAAACCCTAGGCTTAATAGAGTGACGACTTAACCAATAAGCACTTAATCTTTAAATACAGAGCCCCAAAACATAGAGTTGACTCCCTTAAGCTGGAAAACTACGTAAAGTTGCCAACTTTACTTTCATGCATGCCTAAATGAAGCTCTTAAGCTTATTAGGGGCTTGATAAGGGACTTTATGCATGCATGTGACAAAGAAAGTTGCCAACTTTACTTTCATGCATGCCTAAATGAAGCTCTTAAGCTTATTAGGGGCTTGATAAGGGACTTTATGCATGCATGTGACAAAGAATCTCATAAAACTTGCACCTTTTTGCTAAAGGAGACCATATGAAGCTCAGATCCAACAGAGCAATCCCACAAAATGACTTAACTCCTTAAACAACCCAAAAAGGAGCCAAATAGAATGAGGAGATCTAAACATTTATAAGTCAAGGTTCAAACTTGATACCTCAGAAAGCTTGCACAAAGGAAGATGGTTCTGGATCTAAAGCCTTCTCACCAAGCAAAGCAACTTCAACTTCTCTACTTCCTTCACAAAGGCACAAAAATGGCACCAAGGACTTCTTAATAGCTCAAGAACACCACAAAGAGGCTCAAGGTTTGATTTAGGGTTTTAGAGGTAATGGATGCTGGTAGGGAGGCCAGTGATGAGGACTTAAGGCCTTTATATAGGGTGCAACACCCTAAAAAAAATTAGGGCTTCCTTCCCAACCGCCAACACGCAATGTTAAGATACCATAACACGTTGTGTTGGTCCATTAAACTTTGTGGGCCAAAGACATATCATCATGTCGTGTTGAGGCTTCAACACACCGTGTTAAAAGGGAAATCAAAAACAAATTGGGGTTAATTTCATACCTGGAATCGAGCGTTACATATTTGCAAAAATATGAAGTCGAAAGTTCATGCCCAAAAAACAAGAAATCATTCTCTATGAAGAAATCATGAAGCCGACCATAAAAAACTTGTGAACGACGACATTGCTAATGATGCATTGTACGCAGAAAAACTCAGGCGTCGGTTCCAGATGAGTCATGTATTATTTTTACGCATTGTTGATGATATACAAAATCGATTTCCACATTTTCAGCAGCGGGTTGATAGAAGAAGTAAGCAAGGTTTCTCCAAAATTAAAAAAAATGTGCAACTGAAATTCGTCAACTTGCATTCGACATGGGACCAGACTCAGAGGATGAGTATTTAAGGATGTCAGAGCGAACGATGCGGGATTGTGTAGACAAATTTGCTAAAGTTGTGATTATCCTCTACCGCAGTAACTGTAACATCACTAATTTTTCACGACCAGAAAAAACCATTTTATTTATCCTTATTTTAAAAACAGAGTTTGTTTATATATGCATAATTTGTCCCATAAAATGTATTTTCGACTAAAAGTCTTTTGTTGATTATTATAAATTGTGGGATGTCATAACTGATACAAGAAACATAAACGTAAGTAATCATTACAAGCATTAAAATAACTCATTGCACTAATGGCCTATACTCCTTGAATCTCTGATTGGATTATATCTTCGTACCGATACATGTGATACAAAGAATCTAAGTGGGTTAGGCTTGAGAGCCTGGTGAGCACAGAGGGTTCCCGACTAGGTGCCAAATAATCTTCGATCAATCCCTAGGCGCTACTTGACCGACTAGAGGGCGCCTAGCGATTAATCTCTGCATACATATGTTGGATCTATATGCTTAAGAATCATTATGGAGTGATATTGCTAATAATATATGATCCTATAGGGTCACACCTTTATCAAGTTGGCAAATTTTGTATATTTATTATTAATATGATTATTAATAAATAATGTCAATTCTTGTATTTAATTAGGGAATAATTATTGTTTTGTGAAAATAATAATCTTAAGAGCATATAACTAGTTATTATTTCATATGGTATGAAATTAAGTCATGCGCAATATTTTGGACTAGTTGGATTCTTCTGTCTTTTACCTAAAGAAAAAGTTTATATTTTATAAACTTAGAGTTTATAAAAAATAAAGAATTCATCCTCTTTAAAGAGGTATGACCGAAATTAATAAACAAATATGGAGGTTACTTTTCAACCTCCATGCTTTGTATCCCATGCTTCAAAAGGTTAGCCATTACTTTAGAGTATTTTAATGGTTAGGCCTTATTTTTCATGGACTATATTAGAGATGCATGAGGCTTGCATTTTGTGTGTGTGAGTGAAACACTCTCTTTTTCCCTTCTTCCACTCTAAAACTGTGAGCATGATTAAGCTATCTTCTTTTGAAATTTGGTGCTTTGCTTTGGTGGTTTAGAATCCCTCTTGAGTTGTCTCCTTTAGTGCTTATTTGAGTTAATCACTTAAAGGTTTTAGACAATCAAGAATACAAGAAGGAACTAGCATTCTGTCACACCCCCAAACCTGAATGGCGGAAACATTCGGGGGCGGAGGACGTCATCTACAGTATCATAACAAATGTAAAATAGTAATCAAAGCAACAACAACCATTGTATTGATAATAAAGTGCTTACACCGAATACATAAAGTATATAGTGTGATTTCAAAAGTAGATGACCAAAACAAAGACTTGAAGCTACTGTGCTCCATCTTCTTGACACTTGTATGAGTACATGCTTATTAGTTTTCTAAGAATAAAAGTGATTTGGAAAGTGTATCAACATTTAAGTTGGTGAGTTCATAAGTATTTGATTTAGAAGATAAGTTTATTGTTTCTTGAAAATGTTCGTAGATATTACAGAAAATCCAATGTTTTCTTAATAGCTTGAAGTGTATCCCTTAGCATTGATGACAAAATATATTTGATTCTTATGTTTAAAGAGTGATATATGATACTTTGAATTTGTATATGAAAAGTGACCAATGTTGGTTCCTACCATGATTACTAAGTGCATACAAGTTATATAAACTCAAAGACTTGAACCGGCAGTCGATTGGGTGAATCTGCCCTAAGTCCACAACCAAACAAGGAACAGGAGATAATGTGGAAATCACACATTCCACTGTCTATCAAATCTTCATTTTATATAACCCAAACATATCCACTTAAGTAGTCATATCAATATGTAACTATATGTATATGTTTCCAGAAAATCCGATATTTCCTATGAAATGAGTTATGATTCGTTGTGTATAAAATGAATGTATTAGATCCAGAAAATCCTATATTTTCCCTAATAATGTATTTGTAAAACTGTTTGCTTGTAAAGTGATAGTGTTAAACCCGTAAAATATTATATTTTCCTAAGAGTGAGAGGCAGTCTTAAATGACCAAGACGGTAACTTGTGAGTAAATATGTCATACTTAGTTTGATAACTTGTAGTTTTATTATTAAGTAAAACTAGTTGTAGTTGTATCTATATTGAATTCTGAATGTGCTAATAATACCCAATTATGATTACTTAGCCCCTACCAATTATATATGACTAAGACTGGAACCAACAGTCGATTGGGTGATTCTTCCCTAAATCCATAACCAAACAAGGAACATGAAATGAAGCTGAAATCACACATCCCACAGTCTATCAAATGAAAACCATATATAACCCTGATGTAAATACGAAGTGATCATATAGTTATTATTCCCCGAACTTGATTGAGTTGAGTATTACTACGTGTATGGGTCATTGTTTCCGCGTTGCGAGTTCCTATAACCATGCTAATATGACGGATATCCTTACTGTAAATGACATTTGTAACCCCTGAACTTTCGTTCCAACTATAGATAACAGTCAGGGCATGGGATTGTTGTCCCGTATAGATCTGTACACAAACTCACGCTCTCCCTACAAGAGACTCTGGCTATAAGTGATGGACTTTTGTTTAATAAAGCCGTTGTCTCATAGATGATTCGCTAACAATAAGTTCACCTTTTTGTAAATGAAAATAACAATTTTCATTTATAACTTTGTACGATAGAAAGAGTGGATTGACTCATAAATTATACTTATCACAATTTATATACGTATTTTCCTATCGTTGTACCATTTACCCTGTAACTTCCATAAAACGATACTTATCATAGTTTCCATGTATATTATTTATATAATGGAACTTTTTTATTAACAACATTTAGAAGTTTATAAGTTTGATAATAATGTTTGTGATTCGAAGTCGATATTTTTGTGTAATAAATACGTAAAGTATAAGAAAACATAATCAATAGTTTGAAACACAAGTTTCCTTGTGTTATACTTGTATTCCCCCTCCCCCTATAAAACATATAAAAAGTTCGGAAAAGGTGTAGGGGTATGAACTCATTTGATAAGTGGAGAATTAGGCAGCGCTTTGTTTCTAGGAAGGATCGTTCTTGACGAAACAACGAGCTTATGGTGAAAAACTGGGCTTCACGCGGGCAGTATTTTGACTGGAAAAGCTTTATTTATCGGGAACATCGGGACTTTGAGCCTTCTTCGAGATCTGGACGCGTAACAGGGGCGTTGGGGTAGTCTTGGGATGCTAAACGCAGAGTAAAAGTGGCCAGAAGAAGAGAAATGAGCATCCTAAACCCGAGACCTTCGATTTTTATTTATAGGGTCATTTTTTGGGGTCTCACGTCATGAACCAAGCTTATTCACATCGTGAACTTGGTCGTCACTGCATGCGTCATCGCAAGTTGGTTCTGACAGACTCTAGGAGGCGTCAGCACTGAGTTCACGTCGTGAACTCTAACACAGTGTTGGGGTTCGCGCCCCGAACTTCATAAACTCATAACTTTCGCATACGAACTCTGTTTTCGACGTTCTTTATATTGACGTGAAGCTGAGATTAAGCTCTACAACTTTCTTTTAGACTTTGTCGGCTAATTTTGAGTTTAAATTTTATTATATTTATTTTTAGTAGGTCGGGACAGGAAAACTCCGTCAAAAATTCGTAACTTCTTCATCTGACGTCCGTTTTCGTCTGTCTTTTTACTGTTGCGTTACTATCGGCGAGATCTTCGATTCTCGTTTAGATCGTTTTGACTAAAAATAACTCCATCTCTATTTTGAGTTTTTAGTTGTCTACTGCTATGTTTGAAACTTCGAAAAATCATAACTTCCTGATACGAAGTCAGATTTGGGCGTTCCTTTTGTGTACGTTTACGGTTTAATGATATCTACAACATTCATTTAGATACCTAAGGTTGAAAAGTATTTTATTGAAATTTCGTATTTTACCCTTAATAGTATTTTACCGATTTTGTTGCAGATCTTCGATTGGTCATAACTTCTTCGTTATAACTCTGATTTTAGTGTTCTTTATATTTTTGGAAACCTAGTTAAGATCTTTACCAATTTATTTATCCCAATTAAGGTTATTGAAAAATTTATTTTTGACATAAATTTGACTGGTGTTACACATTCCGAGTGCCTTACTCTTGATGGTGGATACTTGTAGAGGAGATCATACACTTTAATCTTTTGCTATCTTCATCAACACCCAAAACCAAGTGTGTTCAAAGGCTTTAAAGGTTATCTATAAAACATCTTATGATTATTTTAATTTCATTCTAACCTCTATAAATGGATCCATGATTGTTCAGTTTTGTTATGAACTAAAATAAACTTGTTATTTTTAAAGTCTTCAGTTGACGGTTTTTGTGAAAAACAAACTTTTATTTCATATCAAGACCCAACAGTGGTATCAAAGCCATCTTTTATATGTTAGAACGATTTTTTATATTTGATAATCTTTGGTTTTTGGAAAACAAGCATGAATTTCTTTTGGTTAAGAAAAATTCATATTTGTCTTCTTTGGCAACTTCTTGGTTAAAATTGTTTATTTTTATATATAACCATTTTTCATGCATTTTGGTTAGATAAAAGTTTCCTTAGAAATAACAAAGAGTTGTTTGTTCTAATAGTTGATATGTTGTGTATAAAAAAGCCATTTGGATCTTTTTGTTGTGTTTGGTTGATATTTATTTATTCATAAGATGTAATAGATAAATATGCATTTTTTTTTATTTGTTGACTTGTTGTAGTAAATTAGATAGACTAGTTATATTTCTTTTTAAATGTAATAAGATGAAGAAATGACCTCCTTGAAGATGACTTAACCATTTAAGACCATAATCCCAACCACAAGCTTCTACTTTTGGTTTTGGGCTTAATTATAATCTTAATGGTTTAAGTGTTGCAACTTTCCTAACATGAAGATTTGAAGTCCTTTTGCAAGCAAGAGTTGACTTGGCAAGTGAGAGCTTGAAGACCTTTTGAAGTGTCTCTTACGTCCTTTAGGAAAGACTTAATAATTTTTGTGATGACTCACAAAAATTATTACTAGACATGGCTTGGTTTATACACATTATAATGAATGCTTGTGATGTTTATTTTATATTAAATGTATGTTATGTTTTATGTATTAAAATGGTTTTTACATGTCAAATAACATTTTTTCTTATGATAATATCACTTTGAGTTTGAGTAAAAAATATTTAAAAGATAACATAAGATGTTTATAAATGGATATTTATAAAAACATTTTACTGGTTACTGGTTAAAACTCAAGTTTTTGATAAAAATAGTTTTATCGTAAAACTTATAAATACCCAAATTTAAAATATTTGAAATGGTTTAAAAGATTTATAAACTCCATGTATTTTTAATAAATAAGGAGTTTTAATTAAAAAAAACTAAAATCGGTCTATAGCGTTATAACGACAAATAATAAAACTAGTGATTATTATTTGCCTTGAAACTTAATATATGATATTAGTATTTTAAACATAACGAAACATGTTGATATAATGTTTTATGCATGCTAAATGAGATTTCAAACATAAATATCATCGCCCAAGTTTTGGTTTATCAAAATATGACTTTTATAATAAGAAGCATAAAATTGAGTTTATATAATAAAATTAGTTTATTCTATAAATTCATGAAGTCATAATTCTTTATTGTTAAAAAGAGATTTAAAATAATGATTTCATAACTCATCAAAAACTCTAAGTCTTAAGTATAAAATAAAGTTTTATTAAGACTATTACCGTTCTTAAAACCGATCTACGACTAAACTTTAAAATACCGGATTTTAGTTTATAACTGGTCGCGGTTAATAGCAAATAAAATGAAGTTTTATTTGGAAGCAAAAGCACCTCATAACAAGTGATATGAATTTTACAAAAGGGTACATGAATTGTTGGATGCATGCAATATTCATGAGACATTGTTTTTATAAAATATAATTCTAAAACATATATATATATATATATATATATATATATATATATATATATATATATATATATATATATAAATATAAAACCTTTTCTAAAAATGCAAGTCAATTCCGTCCTTTTGAAAAACACTCGTTATCATTTGAGGGTTCTAACGTCACGGGGTCACCTGGGTCTAGGACTGGATTTTGATGTTTGGGGTAGTTTTGTAGTTTCTAGTTTCTAAAGGGTCACCTTGTTACTGGTTAGTTGCAATGCTACAAGTTGTTTCAAGTAGGATGACTTGATCGGAATCTTATGTGATAAAGGTCACCTAAGCATGAGAGGTCCGAGGCATAAATGGGATAAACATGCCAAGCTAAGCAATAGTTGCTTAGGATCCCATAATCTAGGAGTTACATATCATATGCAATTGGTAATCGCTACCTACCGAGTTTGATTATATTTATGGGATAAAGGTCACCTAACCATTCACATGTTTCGTTACTTGGATCCTAGACTTTAATAAATTAATGTTTAATAAACAATAAAAGGTATTAATTTTAAAAGACTAAATATTGAAAATACTAAATGAAACTTTGTTAAATTCTGTTGATAATTGTTAATAATTATACGCCTAGCGAAACCTCTCTCTTGTTGAGTTTCAAGAGACAATAACATTTGATGGTTATAATTTCTATAACTAGTATAATATCTTGAGGTTCTACCTTTAAGATAAATTTAAATTGTATATATTGAAATATCCCATACCTGAATAACCTCTACAACCAATTAATCTGATCATGATACTTTAATGTAAGTATTATTGTGATGATATCAATGTGTCTCACATCATACTGAAGAAATTAAATATGACTTGCTGAAAGTCTTGGATAATTATGAAACATATCAGATGTCTCATCAAGTAAGGCATATATTCAATTAGAACACTAGAAATAGCTTCAAGTCTATTCACACATTGAATAAAGGGAATGTCTAAGAGATTGTGCACTCATATAGACTTATAGTTCAGTTAAGGGATATACAACATAAACCCAAAAATCAAGAAATGACCAAATGATTAGTGTTGTTTCTATTATGGAAGGAACGAGACATTAAAAGAGGAATTGCTCCTCTCATCTCATCGAGTTGAAGAAGTATGACTTGGACAAGACTTCAGATATCTATATGATAGAACTATTTATTTTTTCCATCATTTACTTGAGTATGTTATACTTAAAGTGACACTAATAATTGATATTATGTGTTGATGATTGGATGAAATAATCAACTAATTACAAACGAATGACATTTCATGTTGAAGATATAACAAGTGTTGTAATGGCCTTTTATTTAAACAATATATGTATTGTACCTATCCTTACAGGGACATATAATAGTTGTAATTTATGAACAAATCTATATTTATTTAGTGTTTAATGGATGTTCACATTCATGTTCTGAAACGATGTATTTCGTGTAAAAAAAATGTTTTCTCATAATGTTATTTATGAAGTAAATCTATAATCTTTCATTAAATTAATAGCTTTGATCATAGCACCTATATAATCAAATGATATTTGATTGGAACTTATCTATGTCATAATCATGATGCCAATATAAATAAGAAATACAATTACCAACTTCAAAAGGGTGGAATTTTCGAAGGCAAATGAGCTTGATTCATTTGATATATGTGAATCCTGTTTATATGAAAAGATGATTCACAAGTGTCTTTGTCTATTAGTAGTTAAATAACAAAGGGCATGACAAATAATTATACATAAGTGATGTATGCAATCTTTTCAATCCATGAATAGATTTGATGATAAATGTTTATTCAATTTCACTGACGACTTTTATTCGTTATTGTTGAAGCCTTTGATTTGCTCAAATTATTTCAAAGTGAAGACTGAAATACGACTTAATGAGACCATCATTAACGTTTCATTGTGATAAAGAAAATGATTTTTGTAAACCATGTCATCTTGGAACATCTTAGGAGTTGTGTAATTGATTCACAACTCATTCTGACAAAAACACTAACTCGCTATAAGTATGGTTCTTGTGGCACCAGATCACCTAGTCGCTTGGATCTATCTTTTGATGTTTGAGGTAGCCTTCGAATTCTCTAGTGGGATAGGGTCACCTAGCCACTAGCTGAATGTGGATAATACAAGTTTTTGAAGAGGATAAAATAGACCTTTTTAGTCTATCACATGATGTTTATTAAAGAACTATTTACTTTATAAAATTTTTGGAATCATGATCACTACAACAAATATATATTGAGTATATATTTTTTCCATCCAAACAAGTGGATTAATTAATTTCTTAGGCTAATGATGAAATGGTTTATCCATATCTAAAAGGCATAGAGTTGTAGAGCTTATGTTAGATAATAAGTTTAACCACTCTAGCATCTACTAACTGCATTTATGTAGAATATCCTAAATCATTGCTTACGATGAATTTTATACTAATCCCACTTATTGTCATTCCATAAGACAAGTGATTAGAAAATGCTTGTTCTAAGTGGGAGCAATTTGGAGATTTAAGAGTTAAAGATCCATAAGCTAAATGCATCATAGTTTGGAACTAGCAAGTTTTCAACTGTTGTTGAATCTGCTCAATAGTTGATCAGAAGCTAATAAAACACATAGAGATGCATTCATGTATGATTATCAAGTATAGGCTTGATTAATCTTCCTCGATATAGTTTGACTATAAAGAGTAAGTGAGTTTTTAAAGGAGAAAACATACATGAATGAAAATCTTCTAAGATTTAAACTAACATCTCAAAGTAAGAATGTTCTTTCTTATAAGATAATTACATAGTGTGATTTGATTATAAATCAAGATGACTATTGTGTTTTTCTACAAAGCTAGTAGGAGCGCTGTAACATTCCTAATCTTATATGCAGTCGATATATTAACTCATGGAATAAGGATCTATATAGATAGATCATGTCAACTTAAAGGATTAAGTAAAATTGAATTAAGTGTCAAGGATCTTAAAGAGCTTAAGATGAAGGACTCCGAGAGAGTTATTTTGTCAAAAACCACATGACATGATTTTTAGCACAATCCTAGTGCAAATGTTTTTGAACTAGATAATATGATTGTATTTCGTATGCTGATGCAATTGGATTAATCATATGTGTCATGGTTATGGATAAAGGCCAAATAAGTTCTATGCTTAGAGCATCTCGAATAATACCAGTATAATCCGAGAACAAGTCATTGTGTGACTTATAGGAATATTCTAAAGTACTTGCGAGAACTAGAGAAATATTCCTAGTCTACAGAGTATTTGAAAGAAAGCTATGTTTAAATTTGTTACACATGTGCCAAATTTTCAAATAGAATGAGATGACTCTCAGTCACAATCGGGCGTGCTCTCATTAAGAATGAAGAGATAGTTACAAGGATAGTGGTTCTATGTAGATTTTAATTGTAGTTACACATCAGGGTTAGAGTACCTCATGGTTTGGAGAACCACGTACAAAGATGCTTAATGCATAGTTCATTATGAGTATGAGTAATCCCATTACGTAAGTATTGGTGTCTAAGTCATATTCAAGTATCTAATTCATTCTCAAATGTTTATCTTTATATATGATTTATATATAAAACTGAAAATGTTTGTATTCGCAAAGTTTATACAAATCGAGTTTGTCAAATCTACTTAACAAAACTCTTTCATTAGCTAAAGCATGAAAGCCAAGCTGGTGTTATAGGAACTTGATGATATAAGTAGATGTATTTGATTAAAATTTAGTATTTGGATATTGGAACAATAAAGGCAACATATATTGTAATGAGTTGAAATATTGGATATGGGTCATTCATTAAATAATTGGTGTGTTCTATATTAGCATGTTTAAATCCTTGAATAACTAGGTTATTCTAAATGTCCATAGTCGTTCATAGCTATGAGAACATCTATGATGTAATACTAATATGAGTGGATTGGTGGATTCTCACGTAGATGAGAATAGCAAGAGTTGCTGCCAACTTCATAGATACTTGATTAGGATAATAAGTATTGGACCTGACCCGCATCAAAACCAATTTATGGATCGTAGTCAAGAGTAATGTTTTAATCAAGGTTGTATATTTGTATTCGTAGACATGAGATACATATTTGGGACTTTAAGTGTAGGATTTGTTGTGCTTTGACATGGTTTAACGTTGTTTCGTAAAAGGCAGTCATAACAGCCATTCTTGGGTATAACATGAATTACATTGATAGGCGTATGTAGTCAAGATGATCTTTGTATTCTTAGATCTGAGATACATATTTGGGACTTGAAGTGTAGGAATTGTTGTGCTTTGACATTGTTTAATGTTGTTTCATAAAAGGCCATCATAACAACCATCGTTGGGTATGACATGAACTACATTAATGGGCATATCTAGTCGAGATGGGAGTTGTCCCTCTTATTCGTTGAGAGTTAGACATCTAAGGCCTTACTAAAAGTTGAACACTAAATGAGATTGATCGCGATCCATATCTCATGATCGAAATGATGTCTGAGATAAAAGAATAATTGATACTACACCTTTAGTAACAATTGTAGCTTAGAGCTCCTGGAATTGGATGTTGATGAAATGGAACCCTTCATATGTTGTTAGGGGCAGTAGCCCGTTGCTATACGTCAACTACTGTCTATGTTAGTTTATAATGAATCTCGTGCAAGTGGGAGATTGTTGGATCAATATTCCCAAGAATCATTATGGAGTGATATTGCTAATAATATTTTATCCTATAAGGTCACACCTTTATCAACTTGACACATTTTGTATATTTATTATTAATATGATTATTAACAAAATAATATCAATTCTTGTATTTAATTAGGGAATAATTATTGTTTTGTGAAAATAATAATTTTAAGAGAATATAACTAGTTATTATTTCATATGGTATGAATTAATAAGTAGGCACAACATTTTAGACTAGTTGGATTCTTTTGTCTTTTACCTAAAGACAAAGCTTATATTTTATAAACTTAGAGTTTATAAAACATAAGGAATCCATCCTCTTTAAAGAGGTATGGCCGAAATTAATAAACAAATATGAAGGTTGCTTTTCAACCTCCATGCTTTGTCTCCCATTCTTCTAAAGGCTATCCATTACTTTAGAGTATTTTAATGTTTAGGCCTTACCTTTCATGGACTATACAAGAGATGCATGCGACTTGCATTGTGTGTGTGTGTGTGTGTGAAATTCTCTCATCTTCCCTTCTTTCTATCTAAAACTGTGAGCATGAAGAAGCTCTATTATTTTGAAGTTTGGTGCTTTGATTTGGTGGTTTAGAAGCCCTATTGAGTTGTCTCCTTTAGTGATTATTTGAGTTAAACATTGTTAACGTTACCGTATACAACCACGTTAAATCTGACGGAAAGCACTGATGGGACGTTATCTCGCTAGGGTCTTGGCCGGGTCTCAGTCTTAGCCCGGATAGGCTAGCGCCGTGAAAACAACACATTTTCCCCCACGAGGAAGAATATTCCTTGAAATCCTCTCATTCTCTCTTGACCAATCGGGTCATGACAAAGAGCCTGGTGATGCTCAGAACATACGTCACCTGGCTATCAGACGACATGATCATACTTCTCCTAATAGGAAAGTGCCACATCTCACTCCCACATGGGGGAGTCACCTCATTCAGTTAGCAAAAGGTATAAAAATATCCCTTCCAACCCAAGGAAGGGGATCATCACCTTCCATATACAATTCTATCTAAATATTTCTAAACAACAAAGTTAACTTGTTCGTCGAAGTGATGTCCCAGGAGAACACTCGTTCATCCTCTAACGACTCCTCTGTTTTGTGTTTTCAGGCGAACCTCCAAGTCCAAAGCACCCACAAACGACCAATTCCCTGAAGAGCAATATCACAACAAGCACTTAAAGGTTTAAGACACTCAAGAATACAAGAAGGAACTAGCATTCCAAGTGCCTTACTCTTGATGGTGGATACTTGTAGAGAAGATCATACACTTTGATCTTTTGCTATCTTCATCAACACCCCAAAACCATGTGGGTTCAAAGGATTCAAAGGTTATCTCTAAAACATCCTATGGTTGTTTTTATTTCATTCTAATATCTATAAATGGATCCATGGTGGTTCGGTTTTGTTATGAACTAAAAATAAACTTGTTATTTTTAAAGTCTTCCATTACCGGTTTTTGTGAAAAAAACGAAGCTTAGTGAGCTCCCCCAAACTACTACATACCATTCAAAACACATATCACAAATAACTTAACTTTAGGTCTACACCCAACTACATCGTGACGAATCCCGACATTGGCTTGCCCAACATCGGAATCCTGTCCGGCATCGGGCTTACCCCGGCATCCGACCACATCGGGCATTGGGCTCCCCCCGGCATCGGGCTTACCCCCGGCACATACACAAAATATATCATAAACATATAAACTAGCATACATCGGGCTTACCCCGGAACATATAATTCATGGCATAATAACTAACATACATCGGTCTTGCCCTGACATCGAGCTTACCCCAGAACACATAGCATATAACATAATCACATATACTGCCTCGGGCTTGCCCCTACATACATATAACACATAACACATAAACATGCATGAATCACAAAGACATCAAGCATACATAACTACTTCTCGGGACCACCCCTGCATCGGACCAAATTTCGGAAACATATAAGTTGCATCGGGCTTACCCCGACATACTACAACTACTTAAACGAGCCGACATTGTGGCCGTAGACCCATTCCTACTAGAAGGAAACTCACCTCGTGTGACTGACTGCTGTAACTCTAGGTAGGGAATCTCTGTCTGTTGCTCTGGCGACTCTCTGGCTATAAAATCCCACAAAGGTACTTAGTCAAAAGCTGATAACTACTCTTAGGGTAAAATGACCATTTTACCCTTGGCTAAAGTCAACATCATGGTCAAAGTCAACTTCCCAGTTGAACGGACTCGCCGAGTTGGCTCGACAACTCGTCGAGTCCCAATCTTCTCAACTACCCCCAACCCGACTCTACTCGTCGAGTTTAAAAAGAACTCAACGAGTTCACCTTCAATCATAACATCAAGACAATCTTCATCTGGCTCGCCGAGTTCTTCCTGAACTCGTCGAGTTTATCTTCATATTAAGAATGCATCCATTCTGTGACTCACCGAGTTGTATGAACAATTCGTCGAGTCCATCTTCATGAGTTAGGAGATGGCCTTGGACTTGCCGAGTACGTTCCTGCACTCGTCGAGTCCCATGGTTTCCAGATCCATGGCTTTGTCCATTTCATTGAGTCCCCTCCCTGGACTCATCCAAATCCCTTCTAAACTAAAGTGGGCTCCTCGGAGCCATAACAGTTTTTGGGAACCAACTCACGACTCACCGAGTCCATGCATGTCCAAGTCTAATAATTCGATTTCTGATGGGCAAAACTCATCTAGAAGGTAGATCTAGGCTCCTAAGATCGGTATAACACGTAAATCCATGAACTTTACGTTCATACATGGGAATTTTATGCTCAAAAGACCACAAATGAGGTTTATTTCATACTTGGGGTTCTCATGGCCATAAAGATGGCACCTTTATGCCATGAGGACCCTCTAAGGTTGCAGATCTGAGTGCAAATCGACTTGCGTCCAAGTCTCAAAGGTCAAGCTCTTTGGACCCAAAACCTCATAAAGATGACCACAAGGAGATCTAAGAAACTACAAGTCAAGTATGAGGCTTGATTACCAGAAAGTGAAGAGAAGCTGATGTTGCTCTTGGATCTACAATCTTCTCTTGAAGTCCTCTTTCTTCCTCTTCTTCTCACAAGCTTCAAATACACCTAATAACTCTCAAAATCACAAAGAAAGCTCAAGATCACTTATGGAGGATTAGGGTTTCAGGATTGCTGCTCTGGAGGTGATGGAGGCTGGAGAAGAAGCCCATAATGTTGCTTAAATAGGGTGCAAACCCTAAATATTAAGGTTTCCCCCAGACTGGCCTACTCGTCAGGTCAAGCCGCAGACTCGCCGAGTAGATCACTTAAAGCCCGCGTCCAAACCTGGTATCTACTCGACGAGTTAGCGCTACAACTCGTCGAGTAGGTCTTATAAAATGACAATTAAAGAATTAAATACATACCAGAAACGGGGCGTTACAATAGTTCATGTTCTTAGCCAGTTTGTCACTGCTCCTTCTATTGTTCATTGAAGAGTTGTTCTTTATATTTTGTGACATCTTCATGGTACTCAGTTTTGCAGCCTTGTGTTTCCCTTCACGTCTTCTTTTGAACTACACGACTATAGTGATGCTGATTGGGATAGTGATGTGTATGAACACAACTCCACTACTAGGTTATATATATATATATATATATATATATATATATATATATATATATATATATATATATATATATATATGGAGATTCGTTGATTTTGTTGAAGAGTAAGAAACAAGATGTTGCCTCTCGAGCGACTAACAAATCTGAGTCTAGAGCTATGGTTGCCGTCACTAGTGAGATTGTTTAGTTAAGATGGATTCTTGCAGATATGAGTGCTCACATTTCTTACCCCACCCCCTTTGTATTGCGATAATAAGAGTGCAATAATAATTGCCAAGAATTATGTCTTCCATGAACGGACAAAACATATTGAAATTGATTGCATTTAACTGGTCACCACCTTCAATAAGGGACTATTTCTTTACGACATGTTTTATCCACCTTGCAGATTGTTGATATCTTTATGAAGGCATTGTCTAGACGTAGATTTCATTTTTTTTGTCTGACAAACTCTCAATGTATATTGCCGTCGTATAATGAGTTTAAGGTTTCATTTTTTGTCTGACAAATTTTCAATGTATATTGTCGTCGTATAATGAGTCTAAGGGGGATGTTAGCCCAATAAATATATTAAGCCTGTTGGTTTGGGCCCTTTTAGCTACACCCTTTAGTTAGGTTTAACCTAATTACTTTTCATATATATATATATATATATATATATATATATATATATATATATATATATATATATATATATAATCTTTTCTTTTCATTGTAATTATACTCTTTTATCATTGAATAATAAAACTCTATCATTATTTTATTCAGTAGTGCACAAATATTACATACATTCTACATTTTTCTTCAAACTTGTATTTCTTTTAATTTCTATGTGTTTAATTAAGTATAGAGGAAATGTTGTTTTTAGTTGATGGTTAGGTATCAGAGATCGAATAATTTTAGAACTGCTTTTATAAATTGTCTTAGGCCGGGAGAGTGATGTTATGCTTCCTATCATGTGATTTTAATTTTCGGTAGCATTTATTGCCACACTACATGCTCAAAATGTTATACTAAGACCATTGGCGACGAAAAAAATCACAACTATACATATTTGGATTTGTCGTAAATACATTTATATATCGCCGCTATTATGATGTCCTTAATACTTTATAATTACCGTTAATACGGTTAGTTTATTGGCGATATATATATATCGCACTAATGATACGTTGATATTGTCTGAGCTACTTCTATCGCCGATAAAATCTATCATCGGTTATGATTGTTGCTTTCTTTCTAGTGATTTTGCCTCTCAATCTAACAAATGAAAAAATAAAGTTGTAAAAGGTATTTTTACTTTAATAGTTAGCGGCGAAATCGTAAAATACTCTAGCTAGGCAAAACTTGCCAACACCTCTTATTTTGACCTTAAGAGACGACATCTACAAAACATGGTTTAACCTAGCCACTGGATCGCTCTAATTTATCAACATTATGGATTTACTGGGCGCAAAGCGCATATATCAAGACCCTTAGCTTTAGCGGCGACACTATTAACGACGATATGAGTATTGATACAAAGCGTGTTTGCTTTGTATTGCCGCTAATAGTTTTGCCGCCAAAGCCAAATTTTTGTAGTGTGAGATTAGATTAGTTAAAATGACATTTTAAAAAAAAATTAGATCAAAAGCGGCATGGGAAGATCTCTCTCTCTCTCTCTCTCTCTCTCTCTCTCTCTCTCTCTCTCTCTCGGCATGCCACGTTGGTGGGACGGTGTTTGTTGAGCATGTTATGGTTGTCGAGCCCGCTCCCGCAAGCCTATATGTGAGCATGTAAAAATGACAAAATCTATATTAATTTATATAAAATTATAATTGTATTTTATAAATAATTACTATTTATTTACTTAATTGAAGTTTGGTTGTGTTTATACATGAAAACTATACTTATGATTTTAACTGTAAACCAATATTTGTCAAGAAACAATCAAAATTAGTTACAACTATCCATTTGTTATAACATTTTCCAGATGATTTTTATAAATGGTGCGACCTTCTTTTTTGCATGAAGAAAAGGGTTTGTATAAATGTATGACTGGGTGTGATTTCTCGAAATAATATTGAGGTTCTGAATAGCGATAGATGCAGGAAGAGCCTGACAAGTGACAAGTGCGATTGTTCCTATAGAATATTTTTAATTACTAGAAATGCTTAAGATTTTAAAAAATTAAACTATAAATTAAAAATATGTCGGCCACAAAAAAATTAAAATCAACTTGACAGATTTTCTAACATCGTTCTAAATTCAAACTCAATTGACAAACTGCAAACTTTATGCTGTACTTTAATAACTCCTTTTTTTTAACGAAAACAAAAAGTCTTTGTAAATGCTACAGAATTCACGAGAGCAATAATACAGCGGCAATTAATGGACATAACTCACATAAGAAAAATGATTAAAAACATAAATACCCTTTTGGTCGTTTTTTGCAATCATTAATTAATACCTTAATATATGATTCTTGTTATCACATACTAACAAACATAGGATAATTAAATTGTTCACGTGTGGTTTTGGTAAGATCTAGGGAAGCATTTTGTTCCAAAATTGTGGTAGTTTATGAAAGGTGTATCTGCAGAATTCCAAAACAATGTACATTTAGAAGACTAAAAGAGAAATGTACAACTACAGAAGCCCATAACTAGCAACTGACACTTGTACTTTTTGCATTCTGGATATGGTTATAGCACAAACAATAACAGCACCTGTGCACCACCACCATTGAAACCTCTTCTTGAACTTCATCAAAAATGGCATCTTATTATGGCCTCATTTCCAATATCAAATGTTCTTTTGATTTTGGTTTCTTTTTTTTCTAAGATTTTTTGGATCTGGGGAGGTTAAGAGTTTGAGATGTTGGTAATTACGATGTAATGATCATCACATAATGATTGGAATTTAATAAAATAACAACTATATGTACTTTATTAAAGAGAAAAAAAGGAATTGATATTATAGATGTAAATCCAAACTAACTTGATCTTGAACACTAGGCTTCTGTTCATACGGATATCGGATCTGAGAATTAGTCCCAGTTCCAATTCTTGACACCTTCAAGCTGTCAGAAAATATCGAGCTTCTAGCCGTCGGATATCTCCACACGGTCAACGGACTGCCATTGATGGGTGTTTGATGAGAGCTTGAAGTTGTAATCCCTCCGTAAAACCTGTTAGTGTTGTTCGTAATACTAGTAGTACTGTAAAGATTACTGGTAGTATTTGGGCGCCAGGAAAGTGGTTGTTGTTGGTGGTAGTAGGGTGGGCCGTGGGTGGGTGCGGCGGTGAGACGGTGGTAATTCATAAGACCGTACATTTGTGCCTCCGTGAAGCTTCCATGGAACATGGTGGACTGAAGGTGAGCTCGTTTGGCGTGTTGTCGTTCTCTTTTATGTGCGTTTTGATGGCCTCCTAAAGCTTGAGAGGTTGGGAAGTTTCTGCAACAGTAGTGGCACTCGAATTTCCGGTTACTTTCTCCGGTTTCTTTAGATTCCTCCTGGACGACGGCGGCGGTGTCGTTTGAATCTGACTCGTCGTTGATGATGACGATGGATGAGTCGGCAGCAGCACCGGCGCCACCACCAAATTCTTTCCCAAAGAGCCTAATGCTTTTTTCTCCGAGTAGTGAGGGGCGGATGAAGGGAAGCTGAGAGAAAGACTCCACGTTCATGAAATCGTGAGTCTCTTTGTCAGCTTTTTCCATAATCGTGGTGGATGAAGAGAGGAGGACGGCGGCGATGTGGTGGTGTAGGAGAACTGTCGGGAGGATGGAGAGAAGTAGGGTTGTAACTTATATGTGTGATGAAGGGTTTACTATAAAGGATAAAAGGAACAGGATTAAAGAACATCTACCAGACAAAAAATACAAAATTGTATCATACCTATAAATTATTTAAATATAAGTTATAGTACTAGTAAATTACATAGAGGAACAATCACAAAGTGATGAACATGATATAGTCCATTTAACATTGACCATATTTTAAATTAAAAAAAAAGGATAATTATAGCACAATATATTAAGGGAAATTGAGAAATTTAAATATATTTTAAACAAGTAGTTTTTTTTTTTTTTTTTTTTTTTTTTTTTTAAATCTAACGACTCTCTTCAAAATGTGTATGTCGGAGCAAACCTAAACATGCGAAGCTATTGTAGCTCAATGTTATATATATATATATATATATATATATATATATATATATATATATATATATATATATATATATATATATATATATATATATATATATATATATATATATATATATATAGGGAAGAGTTATATGGAAAATGAATGATTAGGGCAACACATATTTGAACCAATGAAAACATGACAACACATCATTTCCATAATAACTTCCACAATACACTACTTGTGAAGAAAGAAATGGACACGTGTCATTTGATTATTGGTTCCGGTAGATGTTGCCCTAGTTATTTGTTTTCCATAGAACTCATTCCTATAAATATATATATATATATATATATATATATATATATATATATATATATATATATATATATATATATCGAATGCTCGCGCGTTGCGTGAGATATAAAAAATATTGTATATTAAAAATAACTAAATCATTGTTATTAACAATTAAATAATAATTTCATAAAAAATATAAAAATTAATTTTTAATAATGGTATTATGTTGAACTATATTATAAGAGATAAAGTTGGAACTTGAAATTGTTTTGCATATACAAAGTTATATGATTAAAATAGAAAAAAAATTAATTTTTAAAAATAAATAAATTGTTATTATTATCTATTAAATAATAATTTCATATTAAATTAAAATGTTTATATTAAATATTATTATTATGTAGAAAATACGATAATAGAGACATCTTTTTATCTATCTTAAATTTTATCATTTTGTACAACATATGATAATAGAGACAACTTTTTATCTTAAATAGTAAAAAAAAAATGTTTTGTATCATAAATATTACTATAATTATGTAGGACATATGATAATAGTGACATCTTTTATAAGATTAAAACTTTAAATTGTATTACATACAGTGTTGTAAAACTTGGCTAACACAACCAAATACTCGACATTTTACATAAACTCGGCCTCCAATGGAAGCGAGTTTGTTTAACTCAGCCAGGAGACACTCGGATCCTTATTAAACTCGATTCAAATCTAAAAGATACGTTCCAAAATCATTTTCGAAATTCTGCAATTTAATTGGTCACTTGTCGACAAAGACAATCTCACCAAAGAATACACTCAACATCATACAAAGTTAAATGCAAGGAAGATCTCATAATTTACTCCTTTAAAATATTTCACAACATTTTTTATTTATAGAGGAGAATACATTCTCTTGTTTACTCTCACGATCAATGTGGGATGAAGATATTTTAATTAAACTCATTTCTTTATTTGCCAATAATTTCATTTTGTTAAATAAAATATTAAATAATAAAAATAAAACGTTATTCAAAAAATTTATTGTTCAATAGTTCAATTTTTCAGTAATCTCGTAAGTTGCTATAAAAAAAATTAAGTTTTTAATGAATAACTTTTTGTTAAATCCTAAAATCATAAATTTAGTTAGGTACTTAATATAGAAAGTTTGTTTATATGTATTTTTATGCTTCAAAATGTCATTATAAAATAAATTCATTTATAAAATATAATCTAGTATATATTTCGTGCTTTTTAATCAAAGTGATTTTTCAAACAATTATAATTTTATGTTTAGGTAGATTTTTTTTTTATATTTATATAACATTATGTAACTTATAATATTATTATAAACAATTTGAATAAGAAAAAATTGCAAAAATGGTCCCTGTGGTATGCATTTTTTTGGAGTATTAGTCAAAACTACGACTTTTTTGGATTGTTAGTCCTTTTGGCCTACTATGGTTTTGGTCACTCGAAAAACTAAAAAGACTAAAATGCCCTTCTTGTATATATATTTTATATTTATTCTATTTAATTTAATGTTTTATTATTAATAAACATTGGGCCCCAACCCTCTCTCTCTCTCTCTCTCTCTCTCTCTCTCTCTCTCTCTCTCTCTTCTTTCTGATCATCTTCTTCCTCAAGAACAAATCTGAAAATCTGGAGTGTGTTGTTTAAGAAAAAACCAAGAAAATATGGAGCAACTCTTCATCTTCGTCTTCAAAACAATAAGATCGAGAGGGGGTCGACATTGCAAGGCCGCTCGGACGACCTACTTCGTCTTCTGGTCCAATCATCTGTAACACAGGAAGGAAAAGAGGATTGATCGGGAATCAAACCAATAGCGACTATCGGTGGTCCTGAGGAGTTCAATCAAGCAATAAGGGTGAAAATCGAGACTTATTGTGGTTGTTTTTGGTCTGTCGGTCAAACGAAAGGGAATGGGTCTTCGATTCCCATTAGATCGGAGACGAAAAGGGACCGCAAGCAACATCTTCTTTCTTTCTTCTTTTCCTGATTCGCTATGAATCACAAAGAAGGAGTCGATTTTTACGGCGGTTCAAGCCTTCAAATGGGGTTGTGGGGGTTAAAAAGGGTAGCAACAGCCGGATAGGGTGCTTGTGGTGGTGTTTCTCGGCAGAAGGCGGAAAGAAAGGGGATATGGAGGTGGTGGCAGTGGGGAACCGGGAAAACATTATCAGTGATTCTAGTTCTTTGACAGGGGAAGGAGACGAATGGGATGACAGTCGTTGAGAAGGCTATGAAGGGGTGTCAGAACAGTACAACATCAATTCCGGGCGTGTTTAACAGCGGGTGTTAGGGCTGCTACTACCGGTGAAGAATCACCGGTCCTTTCCTTCTTTATCACTGGTTCTACAATGAGAGTGGGTGTTTAGGTGATGGATCATTAGGAAGAGAGAGAGAGAGAGAGAGAGAGAGAGAGAGAGAGAGAGAGACAGAGAGAGAGAGAGAGTGAGTGAGTGAGTGAGTGAGTGAGTGAGAGAGAGAGAGAGAGAGGTGGGCCCGGTTTTATATTTAATAATATTAATAATTTTAAAAGGTGAAAGAAAAATGAAAATTAAATTTATTAAGGGTATAATAGTCTTTTTAATTTGGAAATGGACCAAAACTACATGTAAAATAACTCAAAAGGACCACCAATCCAAAAAAGTCGTGGTTTAGATTAAAACCCCAAAAAAATGCATACCATAGGGACCATTTTTGCAATTTTGTCTTTGAATAATCATGGGAGTTTCAAATGTATGCGGTGAAAAGAAAATGCTTCATTTATTGGTCTAAACTGATCAAACTCGGACCGATTCAGCTTAATAAACCAAACTAAATAACGTTTTTTCTATTGAAACCCGGTTTGAATATATTTTGTGTTTTTGAATCAAATTTATTTTTCAAACAATTATAATTTTATGTTTAGGTAACTTATTTATAATATTATAAGAAACAATTCGAAAAATAATGGGAGTTTCAAATGTCTGTGCTGAAAGGAAAATGCTTCCTTTATTGGTCCAAATTGATCAAACTTAGACCGATTCAACTCAATATACCAAACTACATAACGGTTTTTCAACTAAAACTCTGTTTGAACCTAAAAAAATCTTGTTCAAAACCATTTTCGGGATTCTAAAACATAAATGGACAGTTGCCAATAGAGACAATCTCACCAAAAAATAGCCTCTAACATCCTAAAAAGGTAGGCATAAGGAAGTTCTCATGGTTAGGTCCCTTTGAAACATTTCACAACATTTCCTATTTATAGAAGAGGAAACGTTCTCTTGTTTACTCTCACTATCGATGTGGGATGAAGACATTGTAATAAAACACGCTTTCTTGTTAATAAAACATTATTCAACTTATTTAGTAAAACACCCTTTCTCTTGTTTACCCTTTCTTTATTGCTCAATAGTTCAATTTTTCTATAATCTCGTAAGTTTCTATCCAAAAAAGTAAGTTTTTATTGAATAATTCTTTGTTCAATTCTAAAATCATACATTCAGTTAGGTACTTGTGACATCCCCATTTTCACGGTCAGAAAAGACCGATTTTGTTTATGCTTTGTTTAAAAATCAGAGTAATATTTTAAATAAAAGTGTTGCGGAATTTGTCCCAAAACAAAATATGATAAAGATTTATCAAAAGCATTTCCATAGAAATGTATTTCATTTAAAAAGACTTGGGATGTCATGTTCGATACAGATCATAAGCATAAACAATACAACATAGGCCTTACTACATTATTCCGTATTTACAGGCCTAAAATCCATTAATCTCTCATCCAAAGACATCACATCTATGCTCATGCGCCACTACCTGTAATACAAGAAACTGAGTGGGTCAGGCTTGGGAGCCTGGTGAGTACATAGGGTTTTCAACCCACAATAATATAATTATTATGTTTAAACAATCAACCCAGTTACTCATCCCCATTATTTTCTTTATTCTTAAGGATCTACCCTAAGAATCATGTATTTCTCGTTCATTTATTCCTCAGGAGTATCCTAAGGAATAGGTACGAATTCCATTGTTGTAAATGACACATCTGTCAAGCACAATCTGCTAGTTCTGTCACTAGGACGCAACTACCAAAATTGTGACATTCTCTATGGGGCACATCTGCCGAAATAGTCCTTTAGGCGCATCTGCCGGGGTTATGAGGTTCTCTATTAGGCGCTTCTGCCGGTAGAGTCCTATAGGCGCATCTGTCGGGTTTGATTGACAGTATCGTTTTCGAGAGTCCACTCGCAATACATATCAATGGGTTTTTAGAGTACACCGGTGAACACGTCGTTCACAACACCTATAGGTTGCGAGCCTGCTAGTGTTCCACTGGACTGTCTAGAATAGTCTGTGGTTGTCATCCATACTCTGCTGAATGACGGGGCCATCATTTGGGAAAAAGGCTTTTCACATCGTCCACCTCTCACCCTCACCTCACGGTCTATTTCACCTCTCAACTCATCATCCAACTCATATTTCATCTATTACATCTACCCATGTCTTATCCCAACATTTTCGTAGATATAAAATACATATACTATTTAAATCATTTAAAATGTGTATAAAATCATTCATCCATCATAGATAGCAAGTATACAGATAATATGCACACATAGCACGTAATTTATATAAAATACTTCATATCTATGTGTAAGCTGAAAGTAACTATGCACTCACTTGATTAGGTGGTGACTCGGTACTTGAACAACACTTCGTTATCTCAAAACAATTTTTCCTTGACCAAAACCTAATATTAATACCACTAGAGTTTAGTTTTAACGTTAATCGCGATTAATTAATAGTCTAGCTATTATTATTATTATATAAGCGTTAAATAACACTCAATATAACTCATAATAGCCCAAATAATTATTTTAAGGTCCTAATAATGTTACTATAATTAAATAAAATCTATATTAAATATAGTATAGGCGTAACTCACTTACAGCGGGTTTTTATTAAAAACCAGGCTTCGCTGGAGCAGCGTTTCCGAGCCGAAAGCTTTTCTTCTCGGAGCCGTCGGGCGCTCCTGGGCTTTCTTCTCGTGATAGGGAGGTTCCCTAGACTTGGGAGGGGTTTAGGGAGGTTAGAGAGAAGTTAGAGATAGAAACAATGGTTTGAAGGTGTGAAGAAATTATGAAGAGTTCATCTCTTATTTACAGGAATTGTATAGTAAAGTAGTCTCCAAGCTTCGTCCGTAACTTTTGCATACGAGCTCCGTTTTTGTCTGTCTTTTTACCGTTGAGTTCCTATTAATGAGATATTCAACTTTCATTTAGACCTCGTTGGCTAATTCTCATTCTATCTCAGATTTTACAAAACTGTATCGAATTCACAACGCTCGAAGAGTAGGGACTAAGCTTTGCCCATATCTTTCGCATACGAGCTCCGTTTTTTACTGTCTTTTTATCATTTAACTCCTATTAACGATATCTTCACTTATTGTTTAGATTATTTTGGCTAAAAATCTACTGATCTAAAATTCAGATTTCGGGCTGTGCACTGCTATTCTAAATCTTAGAAAAATCATAACTTCCTCATACGAAGTTAGATTTGGATTTTCTTTTTATGCACACTATCGGTTTAACATATGCTACGACTTTCATTTAGATCGCTAAGGCTAAATCTCGCTCTATCGTAACTTCACTATTTACGCCTCCCGGTATCGTGTCGGTTCCGCCGCGAAACTTCGACGGGTCATAACTTCTTCGTTATAACTCGGATTTCGACGCTCTTTATATGTACGGAAACCTTGTAACATATACTAGAACTTGGTTGAGATTATTTATTTTTAATAATATTTTGTTGAAAAGTCGTTTTCGACCCCTATTGCCTCTAAATTGACTAGCCCGGATCTACGGGCGTTACAATTATCTCCCCCTTAGGATGATTACGTCCCGCAATCATCAACAAAACAGGATTGTATAATGAATCCATATGTTATCTCTTCATCCTAGGTAATAACTGTAACTTCCATGTTGCTTTGAACGAGTATCTAACTCTTGGACTCCTTGACTGCAGGCGGTGCTCGGTCTTGCACCTGCTCGTTAGACTTTCAATCATGACCTTCGTTTCACAACCTCATTCTTTATCAGAGACTCGTTCTTCTTCTTAACAAACTTAGGATAAGTTAATTTGATTACTACAATTGACCGATGTGTCATATTCTAATGACCTATCATCGTATGTAGCAATGCTTAGACTCAGGTCTCTTAGAGTCAAATTCCGGAATGGAATATACCTTCCTTCATCGTCTAATGTGATATAATCACATTTTAACATGTAGCATTTCTAGCTACCAACTTCTTTAACAAGGAGTGTCATACTTCTATTGATCGCTTTGATTTCAATTGTTTGGTTTAAGTCGGATGCTACATCAAACTTGGTTCTCTGAACCACATAACCTACTCATCGTAGTCAGACTCAATGTGATATGACCACTAGGGTCGGGATAACAAAAATCTTCTTAGTCATTACCGAAACAATGGTAACCACATACTTGAATAAAACAAAATCAATTACTAGTTTCTTGGTAACCTTGTGACTTTCCCTGATCCAAGTGTGAGTCCTGTGCTTCCGGTAGTATAGGCCTCTACTACCTTTCACACCTACTCATACTCGTCCCAAGTATTGTCCCGTAGTTTTCCAAGTCACCATACAAGAACATCACATAGAAACTTAACACATAAAATATCAAAACGAAGGTTTTATATTATTCCTTGAAATGATTACATGGGTGTTCAAGTTGACCCTAGATTATGCCTCTAATAGGCTACACCATATGACACTATCTACATGGCTTCTTCATAACTTGATCTCCATGTATCCATCCTCACTCCTGATTCCTTGCATCGTCAGCTGCTTCGTCAAGGATCATTTGAAATGCTCTCGCCTTTGGCTTTGGCGGCACATATGGCTTTGTAGCCCCCTCTCTTTGGGCAGTCTTGCTTGAAGTGCCCTTCCTTGTTACATCCGTAACACACCCTTTTGCTGAATGTACACTCGTTGGCATAGTGCCCATGCTTCCCATACTTGAAACAAGTCACCTCCTCATCGTATTTTCTAGTGTGTTTCTTTTTCCACTTTTCGTACCATCTTTCTTCACTTCCTCCTTGTCTTTCGAACTTCTTCGAGAATTTTCTCTTCTCGTTGGAATTTGAAGATCCTTCAAATTTCCTTTTCTCTCCCACCTCCGCTCTCTCCAAACCCTTCTCTCGTATCTGGGTCTCCACATTTTTAGCAGCCCAGATGGCGGCTTTCAGAGTGGTATTTTGCTTGACCATTGGACCAAAGTCCGCTGGTAATCCGAGGGCAAACTTGTTAACCTTGGAGAGTTCTGTTGGGACGAGGTGAGGAACAAGCTTCATTTTCTCAGTAAAGCTTGCAACGTATTCAGTAACGCTCATTCTTCCCTTCTTCAGATTCTGGAATTCGTTGTTAATCTCCAGAAGATCCTGCTCAGAGCAGTATTGCATCTTCAACTGCACCAGAAAATCCTCCCATGACATCCTGCTTGCTTCACCTTTGTGCATTGAATCATCCAGTAGCTTCCACCAGCTTAGTACTCCAAATTTCAACAGAGGAACCGCGAGAGCGGTCTTCTGCCTGTTGCTACACTCGCAACTCTCAAACATCGTCTCCATCTTAGAGATCCAGTTCATGACTTCCACCGACGTCGGGCTTCTAGATAGACTCGGTGGTTTGGACGCCATGAAATCCTTGTATTTACATCCACGTACATCATTTCCTCCATCCTGGTGGTTTTGCATAACTATCGGTGGGTTGGCTTGACCAACAGTCCCACTGTAGTTTCCCTCCTCAGTCTGCCCTTCGTTCAACTTGGGCTATTCGACCTGTATGGTCGCTTCCTCTCGATTTTGTTGGAGCAAACGTCTGGTTTCCTCCATTTGACGATCCAAGATCGCCTGGATCATCGCTTGCACTCCGGCCATCGTTATTGGCTCAGCAGCGGCCACCACAACCGCTATTTGCTCAATCACTGGGGGCTGATCTTAGTTCCCATTTGCATTCACGTTTCCGCTACGGGTCCTTGCCATCTTGATCTATACACCGAATAAGGTGAATCTAGATATTTATTTAGGATTGACATTTAAATCATCCTTATCACCCCGAAAAGTTTATATGCTAGTTCTAATATCGTAGTTAAACGCTTAGAATCCTAAACACATAAGGTTTCCAGATCCGGTCGGGAACAGACCATAGATCCGAACAAATAATAGCATGTCAGGCACAAAGCATTTAGCACATAAAAGTATTTTAGGCATAATTCCTAAAATAATCTAGTGCTCACACCTCACAATCATCGCTTAGCATTCTAAGTTTAAGTCTAGAAATAAATCCATATTCCTAGTTCGCTTAAACTAATGCTCTGATACCAACTGTGACATCCCCATTTTCACGGTCAGAAAAGACCGATTTTGTTTATGCTTTGTTTAAAAATCAGAGTAATATGTTAAATAAAAGTGTTGCGGAATTTGTCCCAAAACAAAATATGATAAAGATTTATCAAAAGCATTTCCATAGAAATGTATTTCATTTAAAAAGACTCGGGATGTCATGTTCGATACAGATCATAAGAATAAACAATACAGCATAGGCCTTACTACATTATTCTGTATTTACAGGCCTAAAATCCATTAATCTCTCATCCAAAGACATCACATCTATGCTTATGCGCCACTACCTGTAATACAAGAAACTGAGTGGGTCAGGTTTGGGAGCCTGGTGAGTACATAGGGTTTTCAACCAACAATAATATAATTATTATGTTTAAACAATTAAACAATCAACCCAATTACCCATCCCTATTATCTTCTTTATTCTTAAGGATCTACCCTAAGAATCAGCTATTCCTTGTTCATTTATTCCTAAGGAGTATCGTAAGGAATAGGTACGAATTCCATTGTTGTAAATGACACATCTGTCAAGCACAATCTGCTAGTTCTGTCACTAGGGCGCAACTACCAAAATTGTGACATTCTCTATGGGGCGCATCTACCGAAATAGTCCTTTAGGCGCATCTGCTGGGGTTATGAGGTTCTCTATTAGGCGCTTCTGCCGGTAGAGTCCTTTAGGCGCATCTGCCGGGTTTGATTAACAGTATCGTTTTCGAGAGTCCATGATGTGCACAAAAGTACTCACTAATTTTAATATTTATAACCTAACAAACTTAACTAACTATGAACTTATAGGCAGTGTACCTAGTCAGATTAACCTAATTATTAACAAGTTTAAAAGGGGTTTTATCTGATTTTACAAGATCAGATGAACTTAAATCAAATTCAATAAGTAAAAACACACTCTTGTTTAGTTTGAATCCACTTCTTCCTTATGGCTAGCTAATGATTACGGATTATTAAGTTGGTTTTTAGTTGTATTAGTAATTTAAAATAACTTTACCAATAATTAACTAATTCATGTCAAACCATGTATGTTCACACATAATTAAACACAGAACTAATTATGAATGTAAATATGCTATGTAAGGTTTGTAATATAAACGCAATTATGGTCACAATACACGTTCTCTAGCACAGCTAAGCTTATTTACTCTAATTACTAACTAAGATTGGTCAATCCTAGCTCTAACAATTCAATGTTCACTAAATCATTAGGTAAACAAGTTCATGCAGTTAATGGTCACTAAGCTACACAGAACATGCAATCAAGCAATTAGAGAAACAAACATAAGCATGCTAGATAATACAAATCAAACACAAGCAATTTTACCAACTAAACTTAATCCATAAACATTGAACTATTCATAAGTTGGAAGCTTCATCTAGCTAAACAAGAGTAGCTAGATTCAGCTGCTCATCATAGCAACTAATAAACCAACACAAATTAAAGTAATAGAAAACATGTTCTTAATTAACTAAAATATAGACCTTTATTCTTTTTGGTGTTGAAAACCTTCTTCCAGAACCCTTCTTTCGCTCCAAATCGTCTCTTGGAACTCTTTCCTTCAGCCAAAAGGTTCTTCTTTTCGTAATAATCAGGAACACTTAAATAAACTCCAAAAACCCGCGCCACGTCGTGGGCTTCAAGTTATCCGAATCGCGATGTTTATCTTCTAGAACCCTCATGCCACGTCGTGGCCGACTTTGCCACGTCGTGAATTCAGTATCTATCGTGGATTTATTCTTTTCTTGTCATTCAAGTCTCCCATGTTCTACATATTGTCACTTTTGGTCCCTCTCTTCGAAAATCCTTTTAATTGACTGAAAATAACAATTTAAAGTCATAAGTACGATTATTCTAAACATATGATCAACTTATTAATAAAAATGTACTTAAATATTGCCTAAAAATAGGTATAAATATGGCAATATCAAAATACCCCACACTTAGGCTTTGCTTGCCCTCAAGCAAATTTAAACTTAACTCTTAATTACTAACACCACATAGAACAATCCGACTCTAGCTCAACCATTATGCCAAGACCTCAACGCATGCATTTGTGTCTAAAATTTTCCTAAAGTACCCCCCATACTTTAAATACTCACAATCTTCATAAACACTCGCCCACTTTTTCCGAAAAATGCTCGTTTTATGCAACCCTCCGAATCCATCTGCAGAAAACCTCCTTATCCTCAAGGTATTTTTAATTGAGCAACCTAAGCATACATAATCTAGAATTATAATCTATGATACCACTATGGAGCTCTTTTGGAATTCTTCACTTCTTTGACATTCGATCTTTGATTTCTTTAAATTCACCACCTTATTTGATTTGATTTCTGGTATCTTCAACTTTTTGAATTTCTTGGAATTTTGATCTTTTGATCTTCACTTTAGTTGCTCCAAAATTCTTCAAACTTTACTCGTAATTCTCTCTCTTTTTTATTACATTACATGTACCTCTCTTTTTTCACTCAAAACCTACATGCTTAAGCAGAGACGTTCAACCTCAACATTTATCGGTTAATGATAATAATTTTCCTGGATACATTTCAGGTTTAGGCTGCTAAACATATTGCATCCCTCAAACCAAACGGGATTATGTTTTTGTTCCATGATTTCACTAAAATAAGGGAGGCCACAAATGCACTATAACGTGTATTGGATCAACTAAACATTTGAAATTTCATCGGATCATCCCACATAACACTAGCAATTATAACTCAAATTATTATTACTAGATTCAATTATTAAAATTTTCAATTTCCAAATTTTCAATTTTTACTATCAAATTCTATGATTATCTAGCAATTTACTTTTTCTACCCCTACCCCACACTTATTTCATACAATGCCCTCATTGTATGCATAAAAATAAATCAAAATTAAAGAAAAGGGAGAAAAAGGAACAGACTCCCCTGGGGTAGTGGCGTGAGCATCTCCAAAAGTGTGGAAAACGTGCATCCGGAATATGGACCTCCAAAAATAGAAACTCGGTGTAGAACTGGGTGGATACGTAAATAAACCACGAACATGACTCGGAACTTCAATTCTTCTAAGCGGGTGCTTGTAAGTAGAAATGTGGGAAAGGAAAAACTGAGACACATCGTGGCAGAGAGCACCCCGTCGTGATATGAGATGAAAGCGCGAACAACAGGCTGCTTTATTTCTTCAAATTTCATGAGCGCCACGACGTGGCGTAAGGAGCCCATGTCGTGGAAACTGGACATCAGCAAAAAATGCCTTATTTCTGCATGCACCCTAGCAGCTTGACCAATGTCTAAATGGTTTAAGACGCTTCTATGTAAATATACTTCCCAACTGTAATCTCTCTCCTACTGACGTACCCCACACTTATCTTGAATTGTGGGTTCCAACTCACGACTCTAAGCTTCCTTGACTAGACAAACACGACTCTAGAGTTAACCTTATATGCTCCTTAGAATTCCAATGCTAATCTGAAAAATGGAACAACCCAAAAGAAATAAAAGAGTAACATCATAGTTCAAGAAAGTTTTACATTACAAACCAAATTCAAACATAAAAAAAACTACTTAAAATAAAACAAAATAAAAAGAAAAGAAAATAAAATCAATCATCATCTCCTTGGTCTTGCGCTCCACTTGGTCCTGCCCCGTCATTCTGCGGACGCCATAGCTCCTCCCATGTCGGAAAATAAGGATACTGTGGTGGCATAGAAGGTGGTCGTGTCACACCCAAATGCGAATAAATACCCTCAGTAAGCTGGGTATAATAAATGGCATGCCCCTAGAGATTATCCAAATAAGTTCCCACCTGACTCTAAAAAGGGTCGGTGGGCACTCCCTGTACATACTGTGAAGTAGCACGCTCTCTCTCGACCTCACCTTTAGCTCGCACATTCCGACGCCGCGGTCTGGCTGGTGGTTGCTGCCCTGGCTGCGCCTCCTCTTGCTTGTCATCTATCGGCGGTATAACAAAACGACCCCCGACATTCACCACTGCCCGCATAACTCCCAAGACTTGAATAGTCAAATCAGTGTCCGGGAATCGAGTAAGATTCCTCACAAAGTCATGGGTCAAAATATAATACGACCTAGTAAGGCGAGTAACCAAATCCCCCCCCCCCCCCCCCCCCCCCGTAATCGGACTCCCTGGCCGAGAATTGGCCGCTTTCTTCCCCATGAACCTCGCCAACATATACAGTAAATCACAGCAAACTCCCGGGGAAATAAGAGTCCATAAATAAAACAAATTCTGAATAGGGACTTTATCACCATGATGCTTGTGATTTATTGAAAAAGTGATCAGGCGATGTAAAAATCGGAAAACAGGATTCCAAATTTGTGACTCACTCGAGTCACGAGTATTGTACTGATGGCTAGAAATGCCCCGCCATAATTGAACATCCATAATACCGGGATTAAAATCCCGAACGCATCCAAGTAAGAATGGTATGAAAAACGGAGATTGAGTCTCCACTTCGATATAAAGCCCTATACGCCAAGCGAATTCCCGAAGACTACACTCTCTATAAACACCACCCAAACGAAACAGAAGTGCCCGGTTGTAGGTAAAATCAATGGTGCGTTCCTCGAAGCATACGGTCGAGAAAAACTCCACCGATAATTCCCGGTATACGGGTTCTTGAATGGCAAAAAAATTCCTCCACCCGTGACAAGTGAAAGAAAATTGATCTCCTACATATGTTTTCGACCAATAGCGTTCCAACTCAGCAACCATTCCCACACCACCGAGCCATCCCCAATCGATAATTGGGGCTATCGCAAATTCCCTATTGTACAGCCATCCCAGCCGATTCTCATAAGTAGTTAACAATGGTCGGGGAATGTTTTGAGGAAACTGATATAAGGGATGTATACTCGCCACATCAATCGGGTTTTCCTCCTGCGGATAGCTCTTCGTGGTCCCATTTCTGCATACACAATCAAACCAAAGCAGCACAAACCCAAAATATTAAAACAGATTAAACTGTCTGCTAGAAGTCACGACGTGGCCAGGCTCGCCACGTCGTGGACCGCAGTCGAACCCTATATGTGGATCGGTCATTTTGTATGCGATTTCTACCAAAATTAATGCTTGGGGTTTGTTCCTATGGACATTTAAGGGACATGCAACCTAGAATTAACAACTAGTTTCAACCAATTTCGTAAATCACATAAACCCTAACCATGAAAATTTAAAATTGTAAGAACTAACTACAATTAATGAGTATAACACATACCAAGTAGAGTTAATTGACAAGAACTTGCAAAGAAATTGGAAGCAACTTAAGAACTTGGCTGTGGGGACTTTGTTCTCGTTCGTGCGGCAGTATCAAATGAGAATAGGGATTATTGGTCAAAGGGTTTTAAGGAAATGGTCCCCCCGTGACTTTTTAAAGGCCACATCGTGGCTGGCTATGCCCACGTCGTGGACTTTAAAACTGCCATCTGTTCTCGTGATTTCATTTTTACCACGACGTGGCTGTATCAGCCCACGACGTGGCAAATGCCTGATTGTAAAATTTTTTAAAATCATACATTTTAACTATCTACTTTGCATCTCATTTATTAATTAAAGTTCCCACAGCTAATTCTTTACTAAGTATCAGTTATTAGATAATGAGTTGATATCTTTCCTAATTAAAAACTAAAAAAAAATTAAAATAAAAGAAAATGCAAACCAAGCTCGGGTTGCCTCCCGAGAAGCGCTTCTTTTTCTTGGAGTCTTGAGTTGGACTCCATGCCTTCTACGTTGAATCTTCTGAAGAGTCCACCACTAAGATCTTTTGTTCCTTGAATCGCCTCTTGTAAGCTTGAACTCGCCTTTTATATGCCTTCTTTGAATTCTCCTTTTTAGCTTTTCTCTCTTTTCAAGCTTGTGTTTTGTGCCCTTAGTTTGTTCCTTGCACTCCATAGCATCCTCTTCCTCTTTCACCACCGACTTTGTCACTCTTGAAGTGACCTCCTCTTCATCACTTGTCATCTCCTCATCCTCTTTGCTCACCCAAGAAGGCGGACTCTTGTAAGCTATGACTTCAATCAAATATGGAACAGATGCCCTTGGTTTTGTTCTTTTGACTTGATGAACTGCCTTGATCTCTTCTTCCATAAGCTTTTCCAGTTCTTCTGGTTCATTGTATTCATTAATTGTGAACACTTCTTCTTGAGCATGATCCTATTGGAAGTCATCTTGTACTCCAAAAACTTCTTGTTCATTTCCTACCCTCAAAGTGAGCTTAGACTCGCGAATATCAACAAGAGCTCCAGCAGTGTTAAGCAATGGACGACCAAGGATTATTGGAACATTGGGATCTTCCTTCATATCCAAAACTACAAAGTCTATTGGAAAAACAAATTTTCCAATTTTCATCAAAATATCCTCCACGATGCCTCGGGGTTGTCTCACTGAACGATTCACCATGTGAATCTTCATTTTTGTAGCCTTCATCTTCTGAATTTCTATTTTTTGATAAAATGAAAAGGTCATCAAGTTAATGCTAGCCCCAGAATCGGCTAAAGCATTAACCTTCATTTTATTACCAAACTCACACGGAAGAGTGAGGCGTCCATGATCCCCCATCTTTTCTGGTGTCTCTCCCAACACGGCTTTTAAGGTTTGTTCACTTAGAACCACCTTAGACTGCTTCTTTAATTGCCTGCGAGTGTCTATCAGATCTTGCATTAATTTCTGGTTTTTGGGAGTTTTGGATAAGGACTCAACAAAGGGGGTATTAACCGGGATCCCCTTCACATGCTTTACAAACTCTATATGCTTCTTCTCCAGTAGACTAAGTGCATCTCGGGTTGGAAATGGCAAAGGTGGCTGATAAACTAGAACGGGTTCAAAGAATTTTTGATCAGACATGCGCCACGTTGTGGCCAGAGGAGTGCCACGTCGTGGTGAAGATGTTGCAGCAACTTTTTCACTTTTGAACTTTGACTTCTTAGGTTTTGGATAGGGTTGTTGTGGTTCTTCTTCCAATGCCTCCAGGAACTCAGAGATTGCTTCTTCTTCAATATCGATGGCCATTACATGAGATTGGGTCTTTACTTCGGGATTCTTTGGGGACAATTTTTTTATGAACCAGAGTGGCTAGTTGACCAAATTGTACTTCAAGGTTATGGATGGAGGCTTGCTGATTCTTTATTAAAGTTTGTTGTTCCATAATAGCAATATCAGTGGCATCGTGTCTCTTTTCCGAAGCTTCCATAAACTTCATCAAAATGGTCTCTAGATCGGGTTTCTTCTCGGCTGGTGGCTGCTCCTTTTGATAAAAGCCTCGACCTGTCTGCCTATACTTCTCTTCTTTTTGCTTCTTATACTCTTCATATGGCAGCCACTCCTTCTTCGGTTTCCTCCAGTCCTCATCAAACTTATCCCCACTAGAGTAGCACACTTGAGCTTTTCTGTTCCCAAACTCATCTACATTGCAGTCCTTGGTCAAGTGTGGACCACTACATCTCTCGCAACCCACTCTTATGGCATGTATTTGTTGGATAAGGTGTCTAAGTCCATAACTTATTTGGTACATACTTGACCCGACCGGCATGGTCCATTTGGGTTGCATCTCATCCAAACTATTTATGGATAATTTTATGAGAGTTATACGCATATGTTTATTAATATATTATAAGTTATAATATATTAATATGAAGTCATGTTATTTAATTAGTCTTAGTCTTAAATTAATTATGAATTAATTTAGAGATTAAAAGGAAGACTAATTAAATTGTGGGCTATTGTTTTATATGGTGTGGGCTAACACTCATTTGTTAATGGGCTAGGCTTGGATGGAAGTCCATGGATGATCCATGGAGCTTTTAACCCATGGATCCTTGGAAAGGAAAAGACATGGGTTATTAGGGTTTCACCCTAACCATGCACACTATATAAGCATGCTTATGGAGCATGAAATGGTGCCTAGTGTAACTAGTGAACTAGTTTGTGTGTGAGCTTGTGTGTGGCCGAAATATACAAGTGTGTATACTCTCTCAAAGTTTTCCAAGAGTTTGTGGTGTTTTGTGATTCCATTTGAGGCATTCACACTATTGGTGCTTGGCCCTCAAACTCCTCAAGAACCAAACTCATCAAAAAGGTATGTAATCTCTTCTAACTCTTTTATGTTGAAATGTTCCCCATGCCATGTTAGATAGGTTATAAACCTTGGAAAATTATTATTTTGCATGTATTTAGACAAACATAGATCCAAGGTTTATTAGGGTTGCATGCACACTTAGGAAGTGTTAGATTGCTCAAAACCCAATAGTGGTATCAGAGCCTACGCTTGCTTGTTTGATACTTGATGCAAAATAGTTGAAAAAGTCGAAAAACTTGCTGTCTAACTGATGAACTCGCCGAGTCCATGGGGGGACTCACCGAGTCCATGTGTATCTTCAACCTACTCGCCGAGTAGGTTCATGCACTCGACGAGTAGGAGCGACAGAGTGCAGATTTTCGACTTTAGCTGCTGGAAATGGACTAGAAACATTACCCTAAATTGTTTTGGTGTTTTAAAACTTGTTTTAGTTGGTGTAATGGTTGTTCTAATCCATTTACAATAGCATATATCAAAATTCCATGATTTTATGTTTTCATATAATTCTTGAAATTTTGATGATCATGTTCATGTTCTTATGAATTTAGAAGATGATAGGAATTATTTGCTGAATTGTTTAGGATTAATTCTTGATCATTTATGTGTTTTAATGGAGTCCATAATTTGTCCTCAAGTTATGGATATCCAAAGGTCACTTTTCTTTAACACACTTAAAACACATAAGTTACATGAAAATGAAGAGTCTTCATTTTTATGAACCTTTAATTCATAAGTTATGAAATGAAAAGTTTTGGATGGTTACAAAAGATGAAGAGTCTTGTCCTTAAGTTATGGAGGTTCAAGAGTCACTTCATTAATAAATATATAAATAAAGTGTAACCTTAATTAATTCCATAAGTTATAAAATAAAGAAAAGTAATTCTTTTATTAGTTTAAAGTCTTCCATAACTTGTCCTCAAGTTATGGAACTTGAAGAGTTTTTTGGATTAAAACTACTTTAAACACATAAATCATAGAATTAATTAGTTTTGAATAGTTTCAAAACTTGCCCTTAAGTTTTGGAATTTGGAAAAGTTTCACACACTTTAATAAACTTTAATTCCAACACTTAGAATTTTAAAAATTAAAATTCAACACTTATACTATTTATAACATTAATGGTTAATTATATATATGTATATATATATATATATATATATATATATATATATATATATATATATATATATATGTATAAGAACAAGTCGTTTTACCGTTAGTAGGCCTCATTCACGAAGCCGGTCTATAAGGTGGGTGTCCACTCTCACCCACCGCTTGCTTGATCGGTGGAGGGTCGTTAGCCGAACGGGTAGGACAATGACTTTAAATTCTCATTAAAAGTATAATGATTATTATAAAGTAACTAATTTTTTTTAATTCCCAATCTTAGTTACTTTAGGAAAAATGTGAATTTGGTGCTAGCCCATGGAATTCACACTTTGTACCTTACCAAGTCGTTAGTGGAGCGTGTGTGGTTAACCGGCACACTAACTTGGACTAGTAAGGATCACGAAGGGTGACTTAATGCTTGTCATAGATCAATGGAGCGTGTGTGGTTAACCGACACATTGATTGGGTGATAATATTAAGCGTACCAAGTGAATTGGTATGGTTATTCACACCTTGTTTTGTGATCCTCGGCATCCCAGTCACAAAATTTGAGAGGGCACACTCGAGATTGAAACATGCCATTGAAAAGTTCAATGAATCTCAAAAGATCTAGGAATTTCAAATCCAATTAAAACCTAATAAATTATTTCGTTTTTCATGGTGGAAATTGGTGAATCGTCATTCGCCTACCTTCAAATATTTTATAGCTTGGATTACGGCATCCCTCTTCCAAATTATAAAATATTGTGTTGGGTCCTAGCCTTAATATTTCATATTGGGTGTTATATTAAGGACTTTGAATCAACTAACTTGATTTTCTCCCATTATAGATGTCTAGTTCGATCAACTATGATCTTTCCAAATCTCTTGAAGATGGTGTCCCTCAACATCATGCTTCACTTCCTCCACCTCCTCCAATTATTCTCCCTCACCCACAAGTTCTTGAAAAGTTTAAAGTCACTCAATCCCTATTGGCAAGCATAGTCTATGTGTGCTCACATCTTGGAGATAAAGTCACATATTGACAAGCCGGGAGAGTTGGGTGTCAAAGTCTCGTGAAAGTTGGATGTTCAATCACTTTCTTAGTAACATAGTGAGTCTCTTTGGGACTACTATGTGGCAAACTATGACATGACCCTTAATGATGTTATCTATTTGCTTGGTGTTGTGGAATCAGCAATGATTTGGAACACCAGTAAAGCAAATTTGGTTAGAAGATCAACTTCCTAAGTCTTAAATGGACATTGACAATGGTAGCATTGGATATCTAGAAAATCATTTCTCTTCCCAATGGAAAGGGATCGGCTATAGTCAACTCGGTTGACCAAATGGTAAAGAGAAAGGCTAAGTCTGAGATAGTCTCATGTGCCATTACCAAAGGGTCCATGTGTTTTATTGCCAAAGGGAGGGACACTGATTGCGAAGCTACCATATTCACCTGAAAGGTCATAAGGTTGATCAAGTCAAGAGGTTTGACTCTACTTCGGGAAAGTCCACTGTCTAACTCTATTAAGTTCCTATTTGGAGATTCTTATTACATAATGTGAATGGGTCACATGCTGATGTTTTTAAGAATCAAAGAAAAGATAGGAAGCTTAAAGTAAGTATATGTTGATTCTGATTGCGAAGGTGGGTTTCGATCGCATGGTTCGGTAATCAGAATTTTGAGCTGTTGCTTAAGAGTTATAATATATTGCTTATAAATAGATAACAACAAGGTTTTCATGTGGATTGTAAGGATAAGTTTTTCCGCAAAGTTTTAAAATAAAAAAAAGGGTTTTAATTTTATTTATTTTAAAAATATCCTTACAATGGCATCTGTGGAAAATGTTTCTAGTAATAGCAATATTGGAAAGTGGATTTGATTCCTTCATTTGTGGTAGTGTCTGAATTTACCAAATGAAGAAAGTTTTTCATCATCCAAGTTTCAATTGGACAGAAACTTGGAATCATACAAGTTGTATTGTATGATGAATGAGAATTTTCATCTTTGAAAATTAAGACTAATTCTTTGATCACATGTATATGTGAGTCAATTGAAGGACTAAGGAATTAGGTACACTGGGTGTGCGCTGGTCAAGGTCGACCACAAAGATTGATTTGTCATGATTTACTAAAGATTAGTAAATATGATTATACTTATGAGGTTAAGTATAATTCTATAACATTGGAAAGGTTACAATGTATGACAGAACAAATGAGAAGAATCAAATTAGGCAGAAAGATAAAAGTTTCTCAAATCTGAAAGGATGGAAGAGTACTTTAGTATCGTATTTCATGATCATCTTAATGATTATGAAACCATATCACAAATTCATACTCTAAGGACGTCTTAGTGCATTGTTATGGCTAAGACGAGAGGTCATGAATTGTTGGATTGGTTAAAATCAAGAAGATGAGTCATACTTCGTTCCAAAACAATTCTTAGAGTCATACTCCAAGATTGTAACTTTGAGTGACATAAAGGAAGATTTATTAACACTAGTCAAATGTAAGAGTAAAATGTTTTCTACTCTTGTACATTTGAGATTGGTAAGTTGTGATGTCTTGGATGAGACAAAGACCAACTAAGACCAATTGTGTGAAGTGTTAGTCTTGATAAGAATCCGCACTATCCCTTGAATATTTGTTTTGTCAAGGAATGGTTTTTGACTGGGGAAACTTATATGTCAAGGGGACAGTGGGAGCCTTAAAGATCCTGAAAGAGTTTCAAGATTTAATCAAGAGTAAAACCTGTAATTTATCACTAGCACACGACTTAAGGTTTGCAACCTATCGTGTTGACATAATTCTTATTTCTGTACCTACTTCAAATAAGTTGAATTTGCATGTGAGTTATCAGAGTTCAACTTGGAAGCATTGGTGGGCCTTGTGCTACCAAGGTGACTAGAAACTAGGACTGAACAAGTTTAATCCATGTAAGGCTGAATTTGTCACTAACCTTATCTTGTGATTATGGTTTTGACAAATTCACATGGATAGGAACTCATACACTATAAAATCTAAGTGTCATAAGGTTTCTCTCCGATTCATGAAAATGATGGTGAGGAAACGCTTTCACTAAGTAGATTTTACGTAGATATCAATTGTGTTATTTGCATTTTCAAAAGTCGTTAGTGGAGCGCGTGTGGTTAACCGGCACACTAACATGGACTTATGAGAAATGGCAAATGCCTAAGCAATTGAGACTATGATTACGGCATCCCTTTTCATAGTTCTGAAAATTGTTTAGACATACATGTGAGCTATCTGAGAAAGGGTGTATGAATCTAAATTTCAGAAGTCCAGCAGATTTCTGGAAATATGTCAGAGCTAGTGGGAGCATAAGTGTTATGCTGATAATCATCATGTTAGTGGGAGCATGATTATTACGTTTAGTGTTGCAAGTTAGCAATGTTAATTATAGAAAACAAAGTTTCAATTCGTGAAGTTGCAGGGGTTGAAAAGTTGTTTTGCTATAATTAAGGGAGAGAGGAAATTATACTTCATTTCAATTCTAAAGCTTAGATTGAGATTTTAATCATCTTTAGTCAAGAATATATATATGAATTTTATGTCTGAATGGTTCGACTTAAGGAAATTCTATATATATTGCGTTCTCAAAATTCAATTATGACTACGACATCCCTCTTCATAGTTAAATTTTGAAAACATGGCAAATAAAAAATATTGTAGCAAAAGACTTGTCTAGTATCATGTCTTTATGTCAAACATCATAAATCGTGTCCCATATGCTTCAGATATAGGGTCGATTGCATGTGTTATAATATTCATCTTTTCTAAATTTTCCAAATGCTTAAGGCATTGAGAAGGACTCCCCCGGCTGCTGCTCAAAGTTGGCTATTACCTTCTTGAGTTTGGCTATCTTGGATGGCGGGCAAAATTGGTCCAGGAATTGCTCACGCATTTGAGCCCAAGTGGTAATTGTACCCGGTGGGAGTGCTTTTAACCACTCCTTAGCAGCTCCTTTGAAAGTGATGGGAATCATCCTAAGCAAGATTGTCTTTCTGTTGACATTTGGGACATTGAAGTAATCCACAATGTCGTTGACTTCATCTAGATGCTTAAAAGCATCCTCATGATCTTTCCCGAAAAATGGGATGTGCTTCAGTGCAGTCAATATGTGCCCCTTCAACTCGAATGTGGCAGTGGCAGGTATTGTGGGTTGGACTAAACCGGGACCCACATCTTCTCATATCCACTTCTTGTAAGCTCCCATGGACATCTCTTCAATTGCTTCCATCTTGTTCCTTGGCTCGTTCTCGGTTCGCTCGTGTGTTCTTCAAATTCCGGCTCGGTATCGCTTTTGGACTCGGTTTGGACGGGCGTATGATCCAAATGCTCAAGATTGCTCTTGTGCCTCGCGGATGAACTTGACTCTCCTGTCTTCTTTCCCGACTTCCTTGAAAAAGCTGAATTCAATTCTTGTAAGGGCGTCTTTTCTTGTGAATTGCAGACTCGGGATCTTCAAGTGGTGGCACCAAGGGTGTGTTTGAGCTTCTGGTCATGAACTCCTGCAACTTGCTAAACTAAAAACGTAAAACTGAACTAAAATAAGAAAAACTAACTAACAACTAATAATTTAGTTTTTTAATAGTCCACGTTGTGGCAGGTATCTGGCCACGTCATGGACTCTATGACTGACAGAAAAAAATTTATTTTGCTGAAAAATTAACTTTTTGTGGTTTTTACTCCACAAGAAGGATCGATTAATTTAATGCAAATAAATAAGCTAAAAACTAAGTTGTTCCCTGGAAACGGCGCCAAAAACTTGATGTGCACAAAAGTACTCACTAATTTTAATATTTATAACCTAACAAACTTAACTAACTATGCACTTATAGGCAGTGTACCTAGTCAGATTACAGTATAGCTTGGGTAAGTCGGCTGTCGATCACAGGGAACGGTGTTCTAATTAATTTACTTACTATTAAATTAACTTAATTATTAACAAGTTTAAAAGGGGTTTTATCTGATTTTACAAGATCAGATGAACTTAAATCAAATTCAATAAGTAAAAACACACTCTTGTTTAGTTTGAATCCACTTCTTCCTTATGGCTAGCTAATGATTACGGATTATTAAGTTGGTTTTTAGTTGTATTAGTAATTTAATTCTAACTTTACCAATAATTAACTAATTCATGTCAAACCATGTATGTTCACACATAATTAAACACAGAACTAATTATGAATGTAAATATGCTATGTAAGGTTTGTAATATAAACGCAATTATGGTCACAATACACGTTCTCTAGCACAGGTAAGCTTATTTACTCTAATTACTAACTAAGATTGGTCAATCCTAGCTCTAACAATTCAATGTTCACTAAATCATTAGGTAAACAAGTTCATGCAGTTAATGGTCACTAAGCTACACAGAACATGCAATCAAGCAATTAGAGAAACAAACATAAGCATGCTAGATAATACAAATCAAACACAAGCAATTTTACCAACTAAACTTAATCCATAAACATTGAACTATTCATAAGTTAGAAGCTTCATCTAGCTAAACAAGAGTAGCTAGATTCAACTGCTCATAATAGCAACTAGTAAACCAACACAAATTAAAGTAATAGAAAACATGTTCTTAATTAACTAAAATATAGACCTTTATTCTTTTTGGTGTTGAAAACCTTCTTCCAGAACCCTTCTTTCGCTCCAAATCGTCTCCTGGAACTCTTTCCTTCAGCCAAAAGGTTCTTCTTTTTGTAATAATCAGGAACACTTAAATAAACTCCAAAAACCCGCGCCACGTCGTGGCTATCCAGGCCACGTCGTGGGCTTCAAGTTATCCGTACCGGACAAGGAATCCTCTGAATCGCGATGTTTATCTTCTAGAACCCTCATGCCACGTCGTGGCCGACTTTGCCACGTCGTGAATTCAATATCTATCGTGGATTTATTCTTTTCTTTTCTTTCAAGTCTCTCATGTTCTACATATTGTCACTTTTGGTCCCTCTCTTCGAAAATCCTTTTAATTGACTGAAAATAACAATTTAAAGTCATAAGTACCATTATTCTAAACATATTATCAACTTACTAATAAAAATGTATATAAATATTGCCTAAACATAGGTATGAATATGGCAATATCAGTCCACTCGCAATACATATCAATGGGTTTTTAGAGTACACCGATGAACATGTCGTTCACAACACCTACAGGTTGCGAGCCTGCTAGTGTTGTACTGGACTGTCTAGAATAGTCCGTGGTTGTCATCCATACTCTGCTGAATGACGGGGTCATCATTTGGGGAAAAGGCTTCTCACATCGTCCACCTCTCACCCTCACCTCACGGTCTATTTCACCTCTCAACTCATCATCCAACTCATATTTCATCTATTACATCTACCCATGTCTTATCCCAACATTTTCGTAGATATAAAATACATATACTATTTAAATAATTTAAAATGTGTATAAAATCGTTCATCCAACATAGACAGCAAGTATACAGATAATATGCACACACAGCACGTAATTTATATAAAATACTTCATATGTATGTGTAAGTTGAAAGTAACTATGTACACACTTGATTAGGTGGTGACACGGTACTTGAACAGCACTTCGTTATCTCAAAACAATTTTTCCTTGACCAAAACCTAGTATTAATACCACTAGAGTTTAGTTTTAACGTTAATCGCGACTAATTAATAGTCTAGCTATTATTATTATTATATAAACGTTAAATAACACTCAATATAACTCATAATAATAGCCCAAATAATTATTTTAAGGTCCTAATAATGTTACTATAATTAAATAAAAGCTATATTAAATATAGTATAGGCGTAACTCACTTACAACGGGTTTTTATTAAAAACCGGGCTTCGCTGGAGCAGCGTTTCCGAGCTGAAAGTTTTTCTTCTCGGAGCCGTCGGGCGCTCCGGGGCTTTCTTCTCGTGATAGGGAGGTTCCCTAGACTTGGGAGGGGGTTAGGGAGGTTAGAGAGAAGTTAGAGAGAGAAACAAAGGTTTGAAGGTGTGAGGAAATTATGAAGAGTTCATCTCTTATTTATAGGAATTGTATCGTAAAGTAGTCTCCAAGCTTCGTCCGTAACTTTTGCATACGAGCTTCGTTTTTGTCTGTCTTTTTACTGTTGAGTTCCTATTAATGAGATCTTCAACTTTCATTTAGAACTCGTTGGCTAATTCTCATTCTATCTCGGATTTTACAAAACTGTATCGAATTCGCAACGCTCGAAGAGTAAGGACTAAGCTTTGTCCATATCTTTCGCATACGAGCTCCGTTTTCGACTGTTTTTTTATCGTTTAACTCCTATTAACGATATCTTCACTTATCGTTTAGATTATTTTGGCTAAAAATCGACCGATCTAAAATTCAGATTTCAGGCTGTGCACTGCTATGCTAAATCTTAGAAAAATCATAACTTCCTCATACGAAGTCAGATTTGGATTTTCTTTTTATGCACACTATTGGTTTAACATATACTACGACTTTCGTTTAGATCGCTAAGGCTAAAATCTCGCTCTATCGTAACTTCACTATTTACGCCTCCCGGTATCGTGTCGATTCCGTCGCGAAACTTCGACGAGTCATAACTTCTTCGTTATAACTCGGATTTCGACGCTCTTTATATGTACAGAAACCTTGTAACATATATTAAAACTTGGTTGAGATTATTCATTTTTAATAATCTTTTGTTGAAAAGTCGTTTTCGACCCCTATTGCCTCTAAATTGACTAGCCCGGATCTACGGGCGTTACAGTACTTAATATAGAAAGTTTGTTTATATGTATTTTCAAGATTCAAAAGTTCATTATAAAAAGAATTAATTTATAAAATATAATCTGCGTATATATTTCGTTCTTTTGATCAAATTGAATTTTCAAACAATTATAATTTTATGTTTAGGTAGATGTTTTTTATATTTATATAACATTATGTAACTTTTTAAAAATATCATTGTAAACAATTTGAAAAATCATGAGAGTTTCAAATGTATGTAGTGAAAGGAAAATGCTTCTTTTATGGTCCAAATAGATCAAACTCGGACCGATTCAACTAAATATACAAAACTACATATTTTTTTCTAGTGAAACCTGGTTTGTATGTATTTCGTGCTTTTGAATCAAATTGATTTTTCAAACAGTTATAATTTTAGGTTGAGGTAGATGCTTTTTTATATTTATATAAAATTGTGTAACTTATCTATAATATTATTAGAAATAATTTGAAAATTCATGGGAGTTTCAAATGTTTGTTGTGAAGGGAAAATGATTCCTTTATCGGTCCAAATTGATTTAGCTCCGGTTCAACTCAATATACCCAACTACATAATTTTTTTTCTAGCTGAAACACAGTTTAAACCTAAAAAAATTCGGTTCAAACCCATTTTTGGAATTCTAAAAGTTAACTGGACATTTGCCAATATAGACAATCTCACCAAATAATACTTTCAAAATCCTACAACGGTAGGCATGATGAAGTTCTTATGGTTTGGTCCCTTTGAAACATTTCACAACCTTTCCTACTTATAGAAGAGGAAACATTCTCTTGTTTAGTCTCACCATCGATGTCGGATGAAGACATTGTAATAAAACACTCTTTCTTGTTTATAGAACATTATTTAACTTATTTATAATATTATTATAAAGAAATTGAAAAGTTATGGGAGTTTCAAATGAATGTGGTGAAAGGAAGTTAAAAAAGGGGGTTTCAAATGCATGAGATTCAAGAAAAAATGCTAGTTTTATAAGTATAAATATATATGTATGATATGATATATATATATATATATATATATATATATATATATATTATATATATATATATATATATATATATATATATATATATATATATATAAAACATTAGGTATAAAATTATCAAATTTGACTTTATTTTGATTGAAAAACATAATTTTTTTTTTCATTATTAGCTTTTTCCTGTTGCCTTTAAACTCAAATTATTTTTTATTTCTTGATTCAACTAGAACATTTATGTACTTCGAATGTGTTTTTTTATTAGACCTCTAATAGACTTCATAACTTCCTTCAATATTTACCTTATGTTTACTTGCATTGTTTTTATTTGATGAGTTATAGAAAGAGGTTTATTGAGTTTTTTAATGTACAATTTCAATCTTTCACTATAATTTTCTATATTGAATTTTAATATGTAGACCTATAGCTTGTTGGTAAATTATTTTTATAAATGGATTGTGGTGCAAAATCAAACTTATAAAACTCCATAAAAAAATATACAAAGTCTACATAAACTCTAATAGAGGATGTAAGACATATGGTAGACAGATTTGATTGTATTTTATTAAAACTATGTAGCTTTTTACCGTTCTATACTTAATATTAGGTACACAACAGTCATATATTCTACACGTTATATATATATATATATATATATATATATATATATATATATATAAAGAGAGAGAGCGAGAGAGAGAGAGAGAAAGGAATGATCATTATAAAACTAATATAAACTCTTAGAACAACATAACCATATTTATAACTTTATGATTATTTTATAAATACTTTAGATTAAAAGGGTGCACGATAAAATTGTGAGCCCTTACATATTAAATCAAACATGTATCAAGGTATAGTGGGAAATTCACATCTTTCCATCTTGAGTCCTAATAAACCTTGTAAACATACACATTGCATTATTCAATACAAAATACCCCGATCCTTAATCTCTTACTTACGTCTCTTCTTAAAACCCTAACCCACCGGCCGATCAACACCAGTTCCAGCATTAATCTTTCACCAATGATCTTTTTCTATACTTCACGAAACTTGTTCACTACTAGGATCATGGTGGAGCTAATTAGTGGTTGTATTGGGTGAACAGAGGATAAATTTTCGACCAATCCAAAGAAGTCTAGCTTCGTCACCTACATTAACGTATCTGATAGTGAAGGCCACCCCATGTGTTACAACGCTTGTGGCATCTTCAAAAAATCGAAATAAACAAGTCATCCTCTTCGTTTTTCTTGGAATTGAAGGCACCATTTTTTGGCATCAATATTAGAGGATGAGTTAAGATCGATCGTTGGAAGAAGAAAAGACAAGGGGACATTTATTTACGATCGATTTTTGCTTCTGAGGTTATGTCTACTCACGTAATTGACCTAAATATGAAGGAATTTATGGCCACCGGTGATTTTCTTTTATGTTGGTACAAAATAGAAATTGACTCGATAGATTAAAATTGTTCTTGAAACAAAGATGAGGAAACATGGTTGGGAACATTCGTATCATCCTCTTAAGGTTGTTTGATCTTGTCCATATGCCATTGTTGAAGGGTTTTTTTTTCATTTTTATGGTTAATGAAAATTTTGGATTTTGGTGCTTGATTTTCCAGTAATGTTTTACATTTCTTATATACACACCATTATTTTAGGGTTTATGAAGATGTAGCTTATATGTTTTTTGTTTTTGTTAGATCGTAAGATTTTTAAGAATGAAACCATATCAAGACGTAATCAAGAAGGAACACACGAATGTAAATAAGATTTGACTTTTTATTTAGAGGGTAAAAGGAATACAATTACAATTATACAATGCTTCTTTTCAAAAGATTCCCTCTACTACTAACTAATTGTCCTTATATATGACACATAAGGAAGTTGGTTATGCTTCTAACTAATAAGGTTAGGACACTTACGCATAACACATCTATCAAAATAAAGTAACATAAGCTACGAACATAAGTACAAAAAAAATACAAAAACAAACATGTTGTTTGCAGTTACAAGTAAAACTATTACATCAAACACCAAACACTATTTTGCATCCAAACTCAAAAACAATTTTAAAATACGAACCCCAACCATCTCCCCGTTTGTATTGAGTTGCTAAATAGATCTTCACTTTAATTATTCAAAATTTTCAAGAATAATTCCGATCACGATAATGCGAACCCTTATCCACCAACGAATCAATTCAGAGACCTACTTGGTATTTTCAATGGAGTTTGAATTGCACATATATGTTCTAGTAAGGATCCCATTGATTGTTTCTAAACTAAAGAAATGTTTATCCTAAATATACCACATCTTGTTCTGAACATCTTTGTCTTCAAGCACTTTGTAAACAATTCCTAATGATTCTTTCTGAATGAATCCTTCACGTATTCCACTAAGATCAGATGGTTGTATATAAGGTTTACACTTGTATTCTTCTTCATAACTATGGCCATTTAAACTTCCATTTTACATAACTCCATGTGATAAGATTTGATCATTCTATTTATGTGTTGGAGTTGTAAACAAAATTTAGATTCACGCTTCTTTAACATTCCATACATAGCAAAAAAATCATGTGGATTCATGGAAGGTAAATTAGTAAAGGTAATAACTGTTTGTTCATGGTTAGCACTCCTTAGAATTGTGATTTTGTAGTTGGTAAATTCACCTGGATGAATTTCTTATATATTCTTCACACTATTTATTCTCTTCAGAGACCAAACATTGTATTGTGGTTGCGAATGATCCAAATAGAACTTGAATAACTTCTTATTCGCACTTTTATTTGACCAAGCAACTCTAACAGTATTCTGAAAACCTTTAAACAGAAAAGCTTGTGATGTGATCGGATATCCAACTAACAGTCAATAGCGCTTTCAATCGCAAATGAAGAATGTGGTTGAAGCCAAAATTTATTAAATTTCTCAATGGATTCTTTTTGAATTCTTTCCATAGACCATTCAGGCCAAATAAGTTTTAATGATGTTTTTGTAGCTTTACGTTCTTTTTTTCTCTGCATCCTGCATATCCAGCTAAATATAAAGTTGTTTCATTTTCTCAATCTCTTCATCTTTGTTTATACGAGCTTCTTTCTCTGATTCTTCATTACTAGGATCAACTTCATTTGGTGTAAGAATTCTCACATTACTTGTTTCTGCAGCATCCCCAAAAAAATTTAAGCATTAGGAACCATATCGTCTATTCTCCTCTTCAATGACCGATTGCTAACAGTAATCTTCGAAGAATCAATCCTTTTAGACATATTAGGAATAACATATGTACTTTTGAGCTTAAGTTGAGAAGGTTCTTCTTGAACAATATTTTCCACATCCTCTCCCCTTGTTGCGAAGTAGCCCTGCTACTCGGAACACTGGAAGAAGGTAAAAAATGGGAAAGAATAGGAGCAAGTTTCGCATCAAACATTAGAGATAGATAATCAGCACATGGAACATCTTTTTGTTCCACAATCCGAACAATATGTTGATTTATCACAAAATTTATCCCTTTCACTAATGCAAGTTCCTCATTAACATTATCAAAAGACTTCCTGACTTGTTTTAGTTCCAGCTTCATAGCTCTTAACGTGTTGTCTTTTTCTGCTAAACGATCAGCCATTTTTGCTTCTACATCATAATTTCAACAAGCTTGTTAATGGCAGAAACACCATTTGCACGATGAATAGAATTTCCACAAAGACTGACATCTTTTAGGGTTAGAACGTTTGTGAGAATAGAATTAACATTTGAAAGTGCATAATTGGCTTGGAAATTGCTTTAGAAATCTTTGAATTTGTCTCAATGATTAAATTCTCTTGAGCATCAAACAATCTCTTACTTTAAAAAATAATTATTCTCAAGGTGTTCTCATGAACAGTCGTCAAGTTCTGAATGTTAAATAAAGCAAGGACCTAATCATTTGTCGATACAGAGTAAGATCGGATGCTAGTTTGTCAAGTGAAGAAGTGAGCTTGATTCTGAATGCCATGGGTGTTCTGACTTTTGAATCACCTTTCATTCCAAAATTGTAAGCAATGACTTGGTAAAAGCTTCCTAATTTACGGAAATCCCTTCTTTGCTATGTCTTATATTCAATCCAAGAAAAATGTTAATTGGACCCATTAAGCTCATCTCAAATTTAGTCTCCATTAGTTTTCGAAATTAAATATATAACATAGGATTAGTTGATTCAAAATAATATCATCAACATAAATCTGAACAATTATCAAATGATCACCATCTTTATTGCGAAAGAAAGTGGGGTCAACTGAACCTTAGTTAAACTTATATTGTTTAAGAAATCGAGTTAGAGTTTCATACATGCATGAGGAACTAGTTTTAAACAATATACAAATTTATAAAGAATGTCAATGTAGCAACGATTTGGATATTGTTCATTAATGAAACCTGGTGGTTGTTCAATGTAGACTGTTTCTTCAAGTTCAACGTTAAGAAATGCAAACTTCACATCCATAAAGAACACTTCAAAGTTTTTTTGAGCGACATATGTTAGGAAAATACGAACGGATTATAATCTGGCCACCTGAGTGAATGTCTTTTCATATTTAATACCCTCATCCTGGCAATAACCTTTAACAACTAGACGTGCTTTTTTCCGAACAACATTTAATTCTTTACCTATTTTTTGAGAAAGACCAACTTCATACCAATAATATAAGCATTACAAAAACTTCATTTCTTTCCAATTCTCCTAATTCAACTTGCATTGCTTCAACCCAGTCTAAATGATCAAGTGCAATTTTCACCGTCATCAATTCTATTTTTCACATGAATGAATTAAACGTATAAAATTCTTGATGTTTATTCAACATTACTTGTTTTTTCTTTTGTTGAGAACGAGTAAGAACTCTTGTTGAAGTTTCACTTATAACCTGAGATTTTGGATAATATTTAGTCCATTTCACCAATGGTGAGAAATTAAGATTATATTCTGGTATCATTTCTGAATTAACATCTTCAACTTCTAAGTCATAAACATCGTTAGTATTCAAAGTCTCCTGCTGGACAATATCATCATGCTCACGATTCTCCCCCTAAATTTTAGATACTTTAGATGTTGTGTTTAATCTTTGTGTATCTCCATTCGAAATATCACAAGAAGTAGAGTCATGTTCACATTCTTGGGAAATAGGAGTATCTAAGTTCTCCCCCTCGGTCAGAACATCTAACTGATTTGTTGATATAGGTTCCTCCCCCTCAACTTGAACTTTAATGTTTTCCAATGCATCATCAACAAGTTTTAACAACTCAACTAGTTGATTATTAGTCACCTTTGCTTTACAAGAGATTGCCCTAATAGTTTCATAAAAGAAAAAAAATTTACGTATCAAAAGAAGTAATTGGAATATAATTTAAACAAGATGAAGGAAAGATCTCTTCGCATTGTTTAACATACTTCTAAAATGATTTGATACATTTATCATCAAAAGTAACATAATAACTCTATTCTATTTTCGTATTATGAACACGATAAGCTTTGGAACTGAAAGAATGGCCCAACTTACATCAAAAAATCTTAGTATTTGTTAAAAAATCTACCAACTTACGTCACTGCAAATTCTCCTTATTGTCTATTCTATTTACCTTGAGTTTTGTTCCTTATCACTACAAATTCTCCTTATTGTCTCTTGTAGTTGTAGCTCAACTTACGTCAAGAAATCTACCAACTTCTGTTTCGTTTCTTATTTCTGTCTAAAATAGAAAACTCACACAAATAAATAAAAATCATCAACAATAACAATTATATACTTATTACAACTAATTCTATCAATAGACGATAGTTCACATAAATCAATGTGAAGCAGTTCGAGTGGCTCAACAATATTATTATTTGTTAAATGTGACTCAAGCATTGGAGCATTCTCATGGAGCGTTTGGATCATACTCATGGAGCATTTGGAGCACATGGAAATTAATGGATCACTTAGGGTTCATATCTCAATACATTGAGAAAGTCTTATGGTCGTTCTATCGTGATCAATACAAACGTGTTGGTACTTCTTTGGTGGATCGAGGCAATCGATGGAAAGCTCATTGGGAAGTGGTCAAGTGGATCTTGCGATACTTGAATGGAATGTTTGATGTTTTTCTGGTGTATGGTGAAAATGCACGACATATGGACTTGGATGGATTGGTACACTTGGACCATGAAATTGATCTGAAGATAAGAAGATCACTGGTAGTTGGTATTGTTCATAGTCTTCTTTTGATGGTGGAGAAACCTATCATGTTCTATGACAGGTTATGCATTTAAAATTCTAGTGCCAAGGAGTATCCAGAAGACATAGTGACAAGGACATTACCTAGAGAGAAGTTCAAGATTTTCTTGGATTTGGTTGAAGTTTGTAGGAGGTAAGCCCCTTCGGGGCTTGATGGCAGGAAGGGAGAGGAAGTTCTTGTTTGAAGTGGAGTTGCGAGGATGCTCAAGTCAAGGTAGATATTGTAAAATGTGACTTGACCGTTTGGAGCACTCATTTAGATAATGCTCATGGAGCATTAGGAGCACATGGAAATCAATGGAGTACTTGGGATTCATTGAGCATGTAATAAAGGAATGGATCATCTGAGAAGGGTATGGATTGTATGACAAAGGAACAAATAATATAAATGGGGGATTAGAGCACCTGGAAGAGGTTTGGAGCATCTGGAAATGATATGGAGCAACAAGGGGACCTTGTTGTGCCAAATGATAAAGAGTTGGGCCAAGAAGGATGTTCTTGAGCCAAGGGTATTCCTTCTTGCGCCAAGCATATCCCTCTTGTGCCATGGAGAGTCCCTCCTACACCTTGAAGAATCCTTATTACGCCAAGTAGGTTCTTGTTATGCCAAGCATGTCCTTGTTGCTCCAATATGCTCCTTGTTGAGCCAAGATGGCGATGTTTCTCCAAACTAAAAGTTCTTGTGCCACTCTTGATGCCTGTTGCCCTATCCTTGCACATGTCGCCCCATCATGGTTATGTTGGGTTTTATGTACTATAACAGTCATATGGTGCACATACAAACCTCTAAGTTTTCTTTAGTTATACATGCAATAAAAATTTCCAAAGCTTTAAGCCTACAACTAGCATACAATTTGACATATACATCATAAAAAACTAGTTAGAATATTACCTCTTGTTGTAGCTTGTTGAATTTTTCCTTTAAGAGCTTAGCACCCCAAGTGTGATGCCTCAAATAGTTCACAAACACCATGAACAACTAGAGAACAAATGAGAGAGGTTATGGAGCAAAAAAATTGTCCATCTCTTAGAATAGTCCACCCTTGGTCTGATTTTTGGCTTTAGTGGCTTACATATATAGTGTAGAATTCCAAGAGTTATATGTAACCCTAATTCTTACACTTAGGCTTATGATCCATAACTTATTTGGACTAATAATTTATGAACTTTCACATAAGCTTATCCCATTACAAATTAATCATGGATCATTAGCCCAAACCATATGTCTCACTGATTTACACAATTAGTCCCCATTAATTTAATTAGTCTCTTTTGATCACTAAATTAATTCCAAATCAATTCTTGATCAATACTAGTTAATTAATATTATTTCTCAATTAATATATTATACTTATAATAAATTAATAAATCACAAATAACCTCTTAATCAAATATCCATCCTATCAAATTGTTCTGATGAAGACAACCCGAAATGGACCATGCTACTATCGGGTCAAGTACATATCAATTATAGTTATGGGCTTAGACACCTAATCCAACAGTCTCCCACTTGGATAAGTCTAATAACTATTATTGCAAGTACGACTCTAAAATCCAATTAGTAATCGTAGCTCTTAAAAGTTGATGTCGAACTCTGACGCGTCCATTAGATAAAGGATCATATATTTCTCCATTCTAGATATCGTATGAACTGAGACGTGGATTATAATCATTCTCTCTGTACATGTGTTGTTTACTGATTTCCGATTTATGACGACCGACTAATTGAACAAATCAAATCAGTACAGGCTTGGCCAAGCGCTTAAGGTTGTCATCATTAAATGATCGAGGGTCCCACAGATATCGCTTTTATCCCTCTTGGGAAAAAGGAATGGATAAACTTCGACTCATATGCTTGTTCTATTTACTCATCAAATCACACAAAATGATAAGTTTTATAACACCAAGTTACTGGTTTGTTTACCATCATTAATGTGCAACCGACTTGTAAACTGCAACTATATGTCTCCGTTTCAAGAATATAAGATATTATTGTCTCACAATCACTCGTGAAAAAAAACATGAAGTGATTCAGTGAGCGTGGGTTTAATCTAATACTCAAATCTTATTTCAATAACACTCATGAATGTTTGTAGCAAACTTTTGCTATGTCTAACACCTTAGACAATCTTACAAAAACCCATTCATGACAGTTTACTTTCATAACCTATTTCCAAAGTATGATCGACTGCGAAAAGTTTGAATAATCTTATTATTCAGGAAGTCAAAACATGCGAAGTGAAACACAAGAATAATCGAATCCAATATGGCCTTAAAACTTTTGAGTATAAATAAAACACCTTTTATTTAGTCACCATATTGACTACATATTATTCATTGTATAATATTTCGATTAATCAACTTAATATTTTGAATTAAAACAATAGTTATCTAATGCTCCAAGCATGCACACTATGTTTATATATGGTCCTTTGTGAAATAGATCAATTGAAAACATTTCCAATGAAGCTCATTTCAGAATTCCAAATCTTTATCACAAGTGTAAGATTCTAAACTATCATGAAATGATTCCTTTTGTAATGTCGAGGTACCAAAGTCGCTAAGAATTTGCCAACGATATTACAAAACCTTCCACTGGATATTGATAACAAAACAATTCCAAGGAAGCGAAGTCTCAAATTCAAAGTACATTCCTTTGAACATCCTTCTTGCATAAAGGCTTCTAACTTACACATAGATTATTAATATCCAACTCCCATTATGGAAACATTTCCATATTTTCCATATGACAACTCATTATTAATAGAATCCTATCTATTCATAATAATGTCAATATGGTCCATTTGTTACTATAATTCCAACTATTCCAAGCAACCAATCCTCATCGAGCCTTTTATTGTCCTTGACAATTGTTTTAACCACTTTAGTCATATCCGGTTCTAGTCCCTTTTCCCTCTTAATGCCCTAGACATTTCGAAAATTATAACACGTGAATATTATAGCATATGCAATCGATCCTATATTCGAAGCGTATGGGACACGATTCATAATGTCTTGTTTAAATATATGATACTTGAGCAGTCTTTTGCTCTAATATTTCCATATATAGAATTTCCAATGTTGAAATATTTCAACATGGTATTCATATATATCCATGACTAAGTTTGATTAATACTTCAATCTACACTTTTAGATTTGAAATAAAGTATAAGTATACTCTCTCTTACTATAGCGAAACAACTTTTCAACCTTTGCAACTTTCAAATTAGAACTTTGAATTCTATAAATAGTATTGCTAACTCGCAACACTTACCATAATAATTATGTTCCCACTAGCATAACAATTATTTTATTACTAGCATAACATTTATGCTCCCACTAGCTTTGAAATGTATCCAAAATCAACTGGACTTCTAGAAATCAATACTTTATTGAGTTTCTTACCAAAGTTCAGATTTCTGATACGAGATGCTTCGATAAGACTTTATCTAGGCTTGTCAAACTCATACTTTCCTTAGATAGCTCATATGTGTGTCTAAACTATTTCAGACTTTTTTCCATTTCTCATAATTCGAACTATGAAGATGGATGCCGTAATTATAATCAAATTTGAGAACGCAATTAACACAACTGCTATTTCTTTAAATCTACTTAGTGAAAGTGTTTCCTCACAATTATTTTCATGAAGTGGAGAGAAACCTTATGAAACTTAGATTTTATGGTGTATGTGTTCCTATCCATGTGAAACTGTCATTTCCAACCATTATCATTAGATAAGGTTTATGGCAGATTCAAACTCATATAGGCTGAACTTGGTCAGTCTTAATTTCTTGCTAATTGGCAGCACAAGGGCCGACCATGTCTTCCAAGTTGTTAAGCAGATCACGCTTACTGATCAATGAACTTTCACTGATCAAGGTGCTCCGCCTTATGCAAACAATTGAGAACTCATAGAACTCACATGCATAGTCAACTTTAAATGGAATGGACGTAGAAACAAGAATATGTTAACACGATAGGTTACAAACTTCAAGTCGTGTGCTAGTGATAAACGATAGTTTTATTCTTGATTAGTTCTTGAAACTTTTCAAGGTCTGTAAGACTCCCACTGACCTCTTGACATATAAGATTCTCTGTCAAGAAACACTCCTTGACAAACAAATATTCAAGAGTTAGTGTGGATTCTTATCAAGGAAAAACATTTTATACAATTGGTCTTAGTTGGTCTTTGTCTTAAAGACATCACAACTACCAATTCTAAATGTTTTATAAACCTACTTAAGATATGTCACCCAAGGAACAATCTTGGAGTATGACTCTAAGACTTGATTTTGGAACGAAGTATGACTCACCTTAATTGATTTAACCATTTCAACAATTCCTGATTCCTCTTCTTAACCATACAAGTGCACTAATGTGTTCTTATAGGATTAATTGTGATATGATTTTCATAATCATTAAGATGATCATAAAATATGATACTAAATACTCTCATTTCCTTTCAGATTGGAGAATCTTTTATCTTTTGGCCTAATTTTATTCTTCTTATTCGTTCTGCTATTCATTGAAATTTTTTCAGTGATTCAGAATTACTTTGTCTTGTAAGTATAACAATATTTACTAAACCTTTAGTAAATCATGACGAATAGTCTTTATTAATCTTTGCGGTGGATCTGACCAGTGCACATCATTGTGTACTAGATCCTTTCATCTTTCAATTGACTTACATATACATGTAAACAAGTAATTAGTAAGATTTTCATACATCACATGATTCAAGTCATATGATTGCAAGTTACTGTCCAATTGAAACTTAGGCGTTGAGAATCTTTCCTTACTCAGAAAATTGTGACACTGCCACAATTGACATAACTACGAATCAAAACATTCTCAATATTGCTATTAATGGAAACACATATAAACAACAATTTTCACAAATGCCATTGCAAGGAAACATAACATAAGATAAAATCAAAATTTTTCTTTATTTATAAAAAGTGCATAAAAACTTATCCTTAAAATGCAATTACAAATGAAAACTATGTTACTACGTATTTGTAAGAAATCTATCATAACTATTAACTAGCAGCTCAGAAATCTGATCATCGAACTATGCAATCGAAATCCATCTCTTCATGATCAGACTCATCTTACTCTTCCTTTAAGCTTCCTTTCTCTTCTTCGATCCTATAAAACATCAAAATGCGATCTTATCACATTATGTATTAAGAATCTACAAATGGGAACTGCATATAGTTAGATAGTGGATTTACCTGAAGCAGAGTCAACCATTTTGACTTTACCATCCTTGTGATCCTTCGGGTAAATAAGGCAGCTTCGCAAGCAATGCCCCTTCTCTGGGTAGTAGTAACAAACAGACTCTTTTGGAATGGCACACGGGACAATCGCAGACTTAAGGTTTCTCTTTACCATTTGGTCTAATGGTTCGACCATGGCCAATCTATTTCCATTGGGAAGAGAAGACTTTTCTGGACTTCCAATGTTCCCATTGTAAATGTCGATTATGCCCTAACAAATGGTATCCGAAATGGGGTTTGTATTCCTGAGATTGAAGATGTCTACTCACAAGTTTGATTTGGAAAAATTCAATGGTTCAAATGACTTCACATTGTGGAAGGTGAAGATGAAGGCTTTTCTGGTTCAACAAGGATGTGTAGCGGCACTGGAAGGAGAGGCAACACTGCCTAAAGACATGGCGGCTGAAAGGAAAATGGATATTCTTGAAAGAGTGCATAGTGTGATTCTATTAAGCTTAACAGATGAAGTACTGAAGGAGGTCGTGGATCAAGCAACTGCTTCTGGGCTCCGGGATAAACCTTATGACAAGTGTAACACCCAAATTCAGGAAGGCCAAGAAAGGAAAGGAAACCCTAAGTTTAAGGGACGACTCGTCGAGTCCAAGGAGGAACTCGGCAAGTCCGAGCGGGATCCGAGTCAAGGACTAAGTGACCGACTCGGCGAGTCGGCCAAGGAGACTCGGTGAGTCTGGTCTGAACGAGGAAAACCCTAAATCCGGGACTTGGAACTTATTTAAACGTCTCATTTTCTCCCCTAGGGTTCCTTTACTGCCTCTCTCACCCAGAACACCGAACTCTAAGCCCCATTGTTGCTCACTCAAGCTTGCAAGCCATTTTAGGGTGATTTGAAGGAAGAAGAAAGAGGGGAATTATTGAAGCTTCAAGGATTGGCCTTAGATCTGGAGTTTGTGGAACCTTTCTGAGTTATTGAAGGTACTAAGTCGTTTCCTTCATTTAGATCTATTCTAGTTGGGAGTTTTGGGGCTTTTTAGCCATGATTAGTTATCCATTTGAGTTAGAAGCCAGATCTAAAGTTGCTACTTCGGATCTAAGCATATTTTGGCCTTGTGAAGCATAAAGTAACTGCCCTTGAGTTGATTATAGAGCCTCCTTGCCTTATACCCTAGTTTATGGTGTATTTAGCCTAGATCTCCTTCTCTACACGTAATGTTTGCAACTTTACGTGAGGAATAGGCTTGGGAAGGGTAGATCTACAGTTTGGTGTCCATGCATGAATCAAAAGTCCTCTGCATGTATGAAGATCCGAATGGACTCAGCGAGTCCTTTGAGTGGACTTGGCGAGTAGCATGAAGATTAGGAGGAACTCGACGAGTGGGATGAACAACTCGTCGAGTCGGACGAAGATTTCCTTGTACTCGACGAGTTTGTTCTTGGACTCGGCAAGTCAGGTCGTGAAACCCCCAAACCCTTCAAGTTGAGAATCGAATTAGTGAGTCGAGTGGAGACTCGGTGAGTCGGACAGGTCAGGACTCGGAAATCGGTAGACTCGGCGAGTCGAGTCGCCAATGAAAGGATTTGAGCATATGAACTCGGCGAGTTAGTAGATAGACTCGGCGAGTAGGGTTGACCTGGAAGGTTGACTTTGACCAGAGTTGACTTAGTTGACTTTTGAGGGTCAGTTAGATTAAGTGTGCTTTGACATTGGTAGGGGGGCTAGTGGAGCAGGAGTTCAGAGAGTTGTCAGGCAGCATCCAAAAGGTTATCAGCAAGTTCAGCAGTTCGAGGTGAGTTTCCCTTTAGTGTGAATGGGTCTACAGCCACAATGTCGGCCCATGTAGTTATGAGTAGAAGACCCGGGGGTTAGCCCTAGGCACAATATGCTAGTATGATATTCAGGACGAGCTCTAATGATAGCGGGCGGGTGCCCAAGGAATGGTTTATATGATAGTTTATACTTGTTGTCTGTGTGATACTTGTATGTGCCTGGTAAGGAGGTGAGTGTGGGCGAGGACCCGTGTCTGACCAATAGCAGAGTGTGGATGGTGTTCCACATCTCATTAGCAGCAGATCAGGGGCGAGGCCCAAGTTAGGGAAAGAGTGAGTGTGGGCTGGGCCCGTATCTCACTATCAGTAAGAGCATGGACGAGGTTCCATGACTCATCAGTAGCAGGACAAGGGCGAGGCCCAGGATAGGCGAGGCCTTAGGACAGGATCCGTAGTATGTGTTAGCTTATGTGTTGGGATATGTTTATGTGCTATTATATGTTAGCAGGCGAGGCCTTGTGATAGGCGAGGCCTAAGCAAAAAAGATATGTGTCCGAGCGGGGCTCGAAGCAAGGCGGGGCCTGGAGCGGCGGGGCCGTTGTAGCGGGCGAGGCCCGAGGTAGGGTCGAGGCCCAGGTTAGCGGGTGTGGCCCAGTATGTGCAGAATGTGGTTATGCATGGTATGTGGTAGGGTGGAGAACTCACTAAGCTTTGTGCTTAAGGTTTTCAGTTTTGGTTTCAGGTACTTCCGGTAGCGGAGGGAAGAGCTCGGGGTGATCACATGGAACACACCATAGATTAGACAGTCTGGGAATGTTTTACTCTGATAACGAACATGTGTTTTGGAAATTAATACTCTGATTATGTTTTGGATTGATGACTTTGCTTTAAGTAATGTTTTATTAAGAGAAAATTTTAGTCTTGAATTTTGGGACGTTACAAGTTGGTATCAGAGCCTTGGTTTGAGGGATTCGGGCACATTCTCGGGTGTGTCTGAACTCAAACTGAGGAATTGGTATAGAAGTTTTCAAAATGAAAAGACAGTTTTGTAAAAAGACAGTTTTGAGAAAGAAAACAGTTTTAGAAAAGCAAAAAGAATTCAGAGAGAAAAGAGCTTTGAAAAGAGAAAAAGGGTGTGGTGCATGCAATCAGCCGAGCTCAAGTAAGTACCCCAAAATACCCATACAAGTTTATGATTTGATTATCAGTTCGTAGAACAGGATGCTAGATTAGGACTAAGGATCTAGTGAGGATGCCTTATGTGCCTATTATATGTGCTTTGAGCTGCATGATAGTGCTAATTGGACAGTAGTAGGATAGCCTGTTTAGGTTATGCCTGATTTTATGAGTTTGTGTTGCATGCTAGTTCAGATTCTTGCTATGTGGATATGATTGCTTGAGTATGATGTGGTTAGATTTTCCCCTTGTCTGAATGCTGCTTGCTTTGTGCAATATGGGATTCCGAATGATGGGAGTTAGCTATTAGGTGGATACGTCACATCACACGTGATCAAGGTTGAATAATCTCAGAGTGCTGGATTTGGCCTTATTTCGCAGCTCTTGTTAGAGTCCAACCGTTGTAGGGACGAGTCTTTTACTCGAAGGATTATCTGAGCCTCGTCACATGTGATGGTATCCAGGTAATGGCTAATTAGCATCGCAAGGAGACCTTCAGCAGTTGAGGACTGGTTTGAGTTGAGTCAGAGGTTTCCCTAGGGCAAGCCTAGGATGAGGTAGTGCTGGGAGCAGTAGTAGTGGAAAAGGGACCTGGTGGAGTCGAAGCAATTCTAGAGGAAAGTACGGATAGATGTGGAAGGTAGTATGGGCCCGTACTACTGAAAGCAGAGGATCCGTACTCGATTCGGGAAAGGCCGAGACAAGATCGGGAACCTGGTAGGGTGGGTTTGGTCTCGCAGCAGTGATAAGTATTCTGATAGAGGATGTATTATATTTTCAGCACGGTGATGTTACGAGAGAGACCAGTGGGCGGACCAGGCACCGGAGAGGGATCAGGCTCGAGTTCAGGAGTTGAGCAGCTCGAGGAGCGGATGAGGGAGTTGATATCAGCTGAGGTTACGCGCAACATACTAGACCAGACTCATGTGATCTTTGGCACGGTTAAGGAGGGTATACTGGAGATTTTGGATGAGAGGCTAGGAGCCTTCCGTACTGAGATGATGGCTTTGATGGGAGCGCGTACCTTGACATTTCGAGAGTTCAGGGCTTGCGGGGCACCAGATTATCATGGGGCTAGGGACCCCATCACCAGCAGCAAATGGTTGGCTAATGTTGTCAATGTATTCCGTATGAGCCAATGTCCTGAGGGGGACAAGGTCAGACTCGCTTCCTGTCTTCTGAAGGACAGAGCGAGGGATTGGTGGAAGGAAATTGGTCATGCTTTGGGGGATGATGCCGCGTTGGACATGATGACTTGGAGCGATTTCTCGGCCAGGTTCAGGGCGGAGTTTTCGCCAATTATTGAGGTGCAGCAGTTGGCACGGGAGTTTTAGGATTTGACGCAAACAAATGAGACTGTGGCGGAGATCACCACCAAGTTTAGGGAGAAGGCTCTTCTTGTACCGCAGTATGTCGCGGATGAGGAGATGAAGAAGGCCCGATATCACAAGATGTTGAGGGCTGACATCAGGGAGTTCGTGAGCAGGTCCGGCTGTAAGATGCGGGAAGATATGATTTCTCAGGCCAGAGAGAGGGAAATTGATTTGGAGCAGATCCAGAAGAGGAAGCCGGATGAGGTTCAGGTAGCCGCGAGTTCGAGCAAAAGGCCCAAGGGATCGGATTCGAGATCGAGGGATTATCAGGACTGCAGCCGATGCGGGAAGTGTGGCAGGGCGCACGGGGGCGCGTGCAGGGGTGGTAGCGGCGGTGAGTCTGGCTGCTTCAAGTGCGGTCGGACTGGTCATTTTAGCAGGGATTATACTGTTACTACCACTCAGGGATCTGACTTGATATGTTTTCACTGCAATCAGCGGGGCCACAAGAAGGCCCAGTGCCCCAGTCTATTTTCAGCAGGACGGGTGATGGCACCTGCCCCTGTAACTTTGAGGATCACAGATGGCCGTCAGGGCCGTGCAGAGGCGCCTGCGGTAGGAGGCAGGGCTTTTCAGATGACTACCTTGGAGGCGCGGGTAGCATCGGACGTTACAGGTATGCGATTTCCGTTTTCAGTTCTTTTATTTGTGCATGATTATATTGTTATGGTTTTGCATCATTATCGGTATGAGTATTTTATTTTTGTGTAGCTTGATCGTGATCGAGTTATATGCCATCTGCATACCTTGGATATTTGAATGATAGTTAAGGGATGTGCTCTATTGGAGAAGGTTGCTTAGGATGCAGTAACTGTAGCATGCCTGGGAGGGACTTGGTATGTCTTGCTAGTTCGAAGCCGTATAATTTTAGAAATGGGATGGTAAGACCCCTAGCTATGGTAAGCTTGGGGTTCCTCAGCAGGTTGATTATGGAATGGTAGAAATTTGGGATTTCTTTTCGAATATTGAGCAGCAAGGGTTAAGCAGAATCGAAGTCGGGGAGAGTGCTCCGAGCGTGCAAATGTAAGAGCACGCAGATCCAGAATGAGTGCGCGACTTCTGAGAAGGAAAAGAAGTGGCACAACGTTTAATGGATTGAGAAGTTCAGGGTTGGGAGTTTGAGAAACTCCCCCTCAGCTAGTGCGTGTATTGGTGATGGTTAGTATGTAGTTGGGAATTCAGGTTGGAGGATCGCTTGTAGGACTCGTGTGAGTCAGAAGGAGGATCTTGAGAACTGATAGCATGGGATGCTTTCTTATTAGCGGTCAATGGTAGAAAGTGATGTAAGACTATGGGGCAGCCGTAGCATTCACTAGCAGTCAGTGATGGAAAGTGTTGTAAGACTACGGGGCAGCCATAGCATTCACTAGCAGCCAGTGATGGAAGGTGATGTAAGGCTATAGGTAAGCCGTAGGATTCCATAGTAGCTTCGCTAGCAGAGTCAGGGCGAGGCCCTTATCTCCTACTGATCAGATAGAGATCAGGAATTGGTAGTGGATGAGGATGGTAGGGAGTTTGCCTGTACAGCCTTAGAGAGGTGAGACCTTGGGAGAGGCCGCTCCAGGATATAGTTGGGTGAGACCCGTGGGCGAGGCCCGTATGAGAGTAGCAGTATAGGTGAGACCTGAGAGCAGGGTTGCTCAGTAGTATGGTTGGGTGAGACCCGTGGGCGAGGCCCGAGCGAGAGTGGTTAGACAAGTAGGACTAGAAGGATAGAGGCGGGTGAGACCCGTGGGCGAGGCCCGTGAGTTTTAGCAGCATAGGTGGGACCTGGTAGGGACCTTAGTGTCAAGATAAGGGGTCGAGGATCCCAGGAATTGTAGTGCCTATATGGCAGAATAGATTGAGCAGTTATATGTGGTCGAAGTTTCTTCGGAATTCTCTGGGAGCGACTAGGAGTTGTGTTGGGACTAGCTACCGGTGGGAGCCGGTAATCCAAATATTGATAGGTTGTTAGGGATCAGGGTGATCTCCGTTGATCCGAAAGACAGATGAGGAATAGCAGAATTTTCAGCCAGTAGCAGTGCGGGTATGCAGTGTATGGTGGAATTCAGTTAGTTGATCGTGGGGTGCTCGACACCAAATTATAGTAGAAAGAATTGCCCAGTGGATACTGGCGATAATAACCCGTACTGGAGGTAACGGGAGTGATGGATTTCGTGAAGATAGTATCTTCATAGTGGCAGAGGAAATAGTTGGTTATGGAGCATTGCCTTAGGAAGGCAAGGAAATCGTGCAAGGAAAGAAGGGGTGAACCCCTATGGGGTCAGTGCAGTACTTGGAGAGTACCAGAAGGATGGTCGGTTGAGTAAGTTGTGTTTTCAGAATGTTCAGGGTCAGGGTTGACCAGAGATTATTGTCCGCAAGGATTGATGTTAGTCAAAATGACCGGGCGGAAGACCAGTGAAGGTAGGCAGCTGGTGTTGGAATAATTAGTAGGGTATTGGAGGCAGATCGCAGGCGGTGGGCCTTAGCAAACTTCGAGGACGAAGTTTAGTTTAAGTGGGGGAGAGTTGTAACACCTAAAGTCAGGAAGGCCAAGAAAGGAAAGGAAACCCTAAGTTTAAGGGACGACTCATCGAGTCCAAGGAGGAACTCGGCGAGTCCGAGCGGATCCGGGTCAAGGACTAAGTGACCGACTCGGCGAGTCTGGTCTCAACGAGGAAAACCCTAAATCCGGGACTTGGAGCCTATTTAAACGTCTCATTCTCTCCGCTAGGGTTCCTTTATTGCCTCTCTCACCCAGAACACCGAACCCTAAGCCCCATTGTTGCTCATTCAAGCTTCCAAGCCATTTTTGGGTGATTTGAAGGAAGAAGAAAGAGGGGAATCATTGAAGCTTCAAGGATCGACCTTAGATCTGGAGTTTGTGGAACCTTTCTGAGTTATTGAAGGTACTAAGTCATTTCCTTCATTTAGATCTATTCTAGTTGGGAGTTTTGGGGCTTTCTAGCCATGACTAGTTATCCATTTGAGTTAGAAGCCAAATCTGAAGTTGCTACTTCGGATCTAAGCATATTTTGGCCTTGTGAAGCATAAAGTAACTGCCCTTGAGTTGATTATAGAGCCTCCTTGCCTTAAACCCTAGTCTATGGTGTATTTAGCCTAGATCTCCTTCTCTACACGTAAAGTTTGCAACTTTACATGAGGAATAGGCTTGGGAAGGGTAGATCTACAGTTTGGTGTCCATGCATGACTCAAAAGTCCTCTGCATGTATGAAGATCTGAATGGACTCGGTGAGTCCTTTGAGTGGACTCGGCGTGTAGCATGAAGATTAGGAGGAACTCGACGAGTGAGATGAACAACTCGTCGAGTCGGATGAAGATTACGTTCTACTCGGCGAGTCTGTTCTTGGACTCGGCGAGTCAGGTCGCGAAACCCCCAAACCCTTTGAGTTGAGAATCGAATCAGTGAGTCGAGTGGAGACTCAGTGAGTCGGACAGGTCAAGACTCGGAAATCGGTAGACTCGGTGAGTCATGGACTAACTTCTGCGAGTCGAGTCGCGAATGAAAGGACTTTGAGCATATGAACTCGGCGAGTAGGGTTGACCTGGAAGGTTGACTTTGACCAGAGTTGACTTAGTTGACTTTTGGGGGTCAGTTAGACTAAGTGTGCTTTGACATTGGTAGCTCGGGGGGCTAGTGGAGCAGGATTTCAGAGAGTTGTCGGGCAGCATCCAGAAGGTTATCAGCAAGTTCAACAGTTCGAGGTGAGTTTCCCTTTTATGTGAATGGGTCTACGGCCACAATGCCAACCCATGTAGTTATGAGTAGAAGACCTGGGGGTTAGCCCTAGGCACAGTATGCTAGTATGATATTCAGGACGAGGTCCAATGATAGCGGGCGGGTGCCCAAGGAATGGTTTATGTGATAGTTTATACTTGTTGTCTATGTGATACTTGTATGTGCCTGGTAGGGAGATGAGTGTGGGCGAGGACCCGTGTCTGACCAATAGCAGAGTGTGGATGGTGTTCCACATCTCATTAGCAGCAGATCAGGGGCGAGGCCCAAGTTATGGAAAGAGTGAGTGTGGGATGGGCCTGTATCTCACTATTAGTAAGATCATGGACGGGGTTCCATGACTCATTAGTAGCAGGACAAGGGCGAGGCCCAGGATAGGCGAGGCCTTAGGACAGGATCCGTAGTATGTGTTAGCTTATGTTGGAATATGTTTATGTGCTATTATATGTTAGCAGGCGAGGCCTTGTGATAGGCGAGGCCTAAGCAAAACAGATCTGTGTCCGAGTGGGGCTCGAAGCCAGGCGGGGCCTGGAACGGCGGGGCCGTTGTAGCAGGCGAGGCCTAGGTTAGCGGGCGTGGCCCAGTATGTACAGAATGTGGTTATGCATGGTATGTGGTAGGGTGGAGAACTCACTAAGCTTCGTGCTTACGGTTTTCAGTTTTGGTTTCAGGTACTTCCGGTAGCGGAGGGAAGAGCTCGGGGTGATCGCATGACACACACCATAGATTAGACAGCCTGGGAATGTTTTACTCTGATAACGAACATGTGTTTTGGAAATTAATACTCTGATTATGTTTTGGATTGATGACTTTGCTTTAAGTAATGTTTTATTAAAAGAAATTTTTAGTCTTGAATTTTGGGACGTTACAACAAGTACCAGAACAACTCACTGACGAACAGGTTGTATTAGAAGCAAAGGTTGTACACTATCAGAATGTTTGAAAGTACCCAAGTGAAAGATCATCTAGACAACTTCAATATGATCATATTGAACCTACAAGGTGTAAATGTAAAGATTGAAGATGAAGATCAATCACTTATCCACTTATGCTCACTGCCAAATTCTTATAAGAATTTTGCTAATACCATGTTTTATGGTATAAAAATGATCATTGTGAATGATGTGAATGATTCTTTGATTTCCACGTAACTGAAAAGAAAAGTTTAAGTTGGAGAAGAAGCTTACAGTTCCGATTTGTTTGCAGGAATAGGAAGAACATTAGATAGAGGTGGAGGTAACAAAGGGAAGTCAAGATGCAAATCTAAAGCCAACATAAAATGTTATAACTACAAGGAAAATGGGGTCTTTAGAAGTGATTTTCCATTGCTAAAGAAAGGGAATAATGGTGTTGGACCAAGAAACAACATGTTACTGTGGTTAATGAAAATTCTGATGAAAGGGATGATGGTGAAGTTTTGATAATATATACATCTAGTTCTATTGAAGCTTAGGTCTTAGACTCTGGAGCATCCTATCATATTACATGCAATCATGACTGGTTCGACTCATTCAAAGAGTGGAATAGCAAACTCAAGATGAGTGATGATTGGGTGAGTAGTATCAAGGGTATTGGCACGGTGCAGATCAAGATGCATAATGGTATGGTCAGGAAACTCGATTACTGGTTCATTCCTAAACTTCGAATGAATTTGATTTATCTTGGCAGTTTCACGAAGGAGGGATTGAAATATTTTGGAGAGGGTGACTGGTTAAGATTCTCCAAAGGTTCTCTTGTAGTTATGAAGGGAAGGATGAATCGTCATGGGGTTCATATTCTGTATGGCTGTACGATTTGGGGAACGGTGACTATATCCCAATCTATGGATGAATACGATGATCAAATAAATTTGTGGTATCATAAGTTAGGACATTTGAGCAAGAAGGGGTTATTTGTTGGAGATGCAACTAACAAAATTGAACCTGGTGAAGCTTGTGCTCAAGAGATACAAAACAGGTGAAGTTCGGTTCAGTTCAACAATAAAGCAAGGAGATTATTGAGTGTGTTCACTCAGATCTATAGGGTACCTCTCCAATGAAGTCTCATGGTGGATGTAAATACTTTATGCTTTTTGTTGAAGATTACCTAAGGAAGACTTGGGTGTATTTAATGAAGGCAAAGGATGAAGATGAAGTGTTTGGGTGGTTCAAGGAGAGGAAGACAATGGTTGAGAAACAGACCGGGAACCATGTCAGGTCACTCAGAATAGAAAATGGGTTGGAGTTCGGCAAGGCTTAGTTTGAAAACTTCTACAAAATAGAAGGTATTGTGAGGCACCACATTGTACGACGAACACCAGAACAGAGCGGAGTAACAGAACATATGAACCAAACACTAGTGGAGCATGCTTATTGCTTGCGATTATCTGTTTATTTATCGAAGCAGTTCTAGGCAAAAGCAGTCAACACTACCTGCTATCTAGAAAATAGATCTCCATCATCTGCAATTAATTGTAAGACTCTTCAAGATGTCTGGTTTGGGAAACCCTCTAAGAACATTGGTTTACGAGTTTTTTGATGCTCATGCTATGCTCGTGTGAATGATGGTAAATTGGAGTGCAGGTAAATGAAGTAGACCATGAACTCCTTTCTAGGATCCCTTTAGGTCGTACACCACTAGAATGGATTCCTTTTTGACCGTAAACCCCTTAGGGGGATTCCTTTTGAGCATAAACCTTGTTTAAGGTCCATTTGGGCTGTGAACACTTCCCCATTTCAATGATGTTTACGAATTATGAGCTGTAAATGGCTAATTCCAAGAGATATCTCATTAATTCATGCACTACCCAACAGTAATCAAAGTAAACATCTATCAACTCCTTATCCCATATTAGGGACCGTGAACCTCATTTCCTCATTCCATAATTCATATTTGCATTCTGTAAACTTCATGAACTCTCCCAAGAAAGCTCAAGAAATAGTCCCAAAAACCATTTTCTTCACAAATCTCCTTAGCTTTTGGTAAGTAATTCATGCCTTGAAATGGTTCATACACTTATTTAATGTGAATCTTCTTCTCACACATAAATTATGTGTTCATAACCTTATGCTAGAAATCCCTCATACAGTCCATCCAACACTTCAAGTGTTCTAGGCTCTAACTCCTCATCTCATCTTTTCAACAACACTATCTCCTACCCAAGGTGAGCTTCATACTCCTCTTTTTGATGTTTTCATGGTTTTGGGGGGAGAATGCAAGTCAAGGTTTTGTTTGAATCTAGTTATACTTGCTTGTTAGACGTGTATGCCAAGTTATATATGTGTTATATCTATGAAAACTCCATATGAAATAGTTCTAGAATTTGAAATTTTGAGTAAGATTTAAGTGTTAAAACTATAATCTACAAATGATGTGTAGAAACAAGAAAAAGTATGTTACAATATATGAGTTACAAAATATTTGAAAACAGTTAGAAAATGGAAATAATGATATTTTTGGGGGACCAATTTCGGCCATATAAATTACAAGGACTATTTTTGATTATGGGATAAATTTGGGGAAATCATTGGACACCTGAATTTTTAAAGGACCAAAAATAAAAATTTTGGATAAATAAGGGTTTTTTTTAATATTTTCATAAATATAAGTCTAAAATGAACATTTTTGAAGAAATGGGTCATTTTCAACGATTCACCAAGTTTTGAACCACTTATGACACCTTTTGGCAAATATGAGTCTTATTTGATAGTTTATAAAAAGAAGGGTCATTTTTGCCAATACCGATAATATTGGGTCATTTTTGATAATTATTGTTGGGATTAAAACCCTAATTGATATTTGATGAACAAGATGCGGAAAATAAGAACAAACACAAATATGAAGATTATGTCGAATGATCACTCGATTTATTCAAATATGAGGAATAAATTACACTTTCAGCATAGACTAAAGAATCTAACACTACATAAGAAACCTCACATGGCGGCTACATTTTTCCTCACTCTTTTAACCCTAATAATGAATAATACATGACTATTTATAGGGAAAAGATAAGTACTGGGCTTTTAACCTACACTTCATCAAGGGGCCCATTGTCATCATCCATGGAGTGCTTTGAAACCCTACAATCTCCCCCTCAAAGTATGGAATGGATGACAATGCTTTAACTTCCAAAACAAGCATCTAGCGAATAAAAAGATCTTGCAACGAGGAATAGATGAAGCAATCCACGAATCTTGATTCTTCAATAGTCTTCAAACACGGGCTCTGGGATATAAAAATCAAGCACTGAAGCAATGTCTTTAAACTTCATTTTCGAATGTAATCCAAAAAAATCTTCATGAAAACCAAGCCCGCCATAAAAAACCACTTCAGAACAAAGAAACCGAATCACTTCTTGTCTTAGAAGAGCTCCCCCTCCAAGTCACAATGATCTTCAAATAAGCTAATGATACAAGCCATCAAAAAATATCATGTAACAACCCAAACTTTAAGATTCGTAACGCCACTTGATCAAGAAAATACTAGAAGTCAGAGATATAACAAGTCCTTAGCCGAGCTCGATGAAGAACTTCTACTGTAAAGGATACTTCTCTGTAAAAGCTTTAGCAGAGCTCGATGAAAAACTTCCACTGTAAAAGCTACCTTCATAATTCTACCACAAGCGTTATCAAAAATCTTCAAATTTGAAAGGTTACAAATCCAATTTCGAATGACCATACCAAATTCTTCCCCGATTTATAATCAAAAACATAATTATAAAGCCTTAAAATGGTCATGAGAATGATCTTGAATGTATAAAAATTTACTATGCTCCCCCGTGACAAAATGATATACACAATGAAGTATAAAATCCGAAAAAGTCGCGAAAATTTGACGTTATTGCGAAAAACGACTTTCCGTACCGCCAAGACTTGATGGAATCTTTATTTTTTTGTTCACAAAAAAATATGTGCGTTAAAAAATCCAAAACTGTGCACCGGCCCTTAAATTTGTAATTTTTTCTGAATATAGGGCAGAAACTGTCACTTTCCAGAAAGTCAGGGGCTAGAATGGTAATACGGCATCAATATACCCCTTTATTTGTAACAATTTCTGGATTATTTTGCACAACATCCTTCTTACAAATGAAGCAGAATATGGTCCGATCATTGACCACTTCAAGAGGATGCTTGTTTGTTATATCATGGAAGTCGCCAAGATGGATCAGGAGATAGCGAGTGCATTCAAGAAAAAGCCTACTATTTCTCCTGTTGGCTCAGCAAGTGATCTCAACATGATGTAGATGGGGAAGATATAACCGAAGAGAAATTTTGTTATGTTTACCAGAAACGAAGGCCAAAAATGCCTGTTCCCTTTGGCAGACAAACATCTCTATACACTGCATGTCTGGAACATGTCTTAGGGATCATTCATCGGTGCAAGCAGAATTCAGTGGATGACAAGAAGTACTTTGATGATATGATTCAATGGTACATTCGCTTCATACAAACGATCCTCGCTCTTATCTCTCGTTTGTTTGATACAACCAAGAAGGTTCCGACAGCTGGTCCAAGAAAGAAGAAATGATTGTCTCGCTCCAAATTGACGCAAAGGGGGAGATTGTTAGGTCCAGTTTAGTGTTGCGTCTTTGGGCTCGTTAGCTAGTCCATGTTTTGTCTCCGGTATGGGCCTGTCCATCTGTGAGTTCCGTATAGGGTTTATTATATATAGATGCTTGCATGCATTCTTAAAAGTAATGTTTTGATAGAGATTTGATAGCGTAAAAAGTTCTTATCATTTGTAACCCTAGAATCCTCGACAGCGGAAGTTCTTCATTGAGCTCTGCTAAGGATTGAGTTTATCAAATCATTCGACTCATTCAGATCCATACTTGTGTTTTTGTTTAACTGTTATTACTCTCTTTATTCGCCTGTTTTAAAGATCTAATCGATCAAAGAGTATTATAAACTCATCAATTATGATTCCAAGTGGATTATCCTCAATAAACAAAAACGATAGATCTAGTCAACGATTATAACTATTGTTATTTATTTAATAAATAATGGATTTTTACGATTTACTCAAAAACCTGTTAGTATTCTTGTCAGACGAATCTCCAATCTACCTAATATATATATATATATATATATATATATATATATATATATATATATATATATATATATATAATAGTGTACGCCTAAAGTCCTGTAAAGGGTTATAACCAGAGTCTCCTGGAGGGAGAGTGAAAATTTGTGTATTGATCTATAAGGGGTTGACACCTCGCACCTTCGTTGTTCGCTACAGCTAGACTGGCCAGTCTAGGGTGAAAAATGTCTTTAATCAAACGTGGGCGCCTGAGAAACGCCAAGACATGCCTCCGTCATATTAGTGTGGTTATAACGACTCACTTAGAATATAATAGTGAATTGTTTAGAAATAAACATATGTTACACCCTTCGACTATAATAACGATTGTTTGGATACTTTAACGAAGCTTTATCACACAAGTATTAGGGTATTAATACTACTATTTTACACATTCATAAAATATAGGATTTTCTGGGGAAAACAATTGTATACGAATTCGAAAACGATAAACTAATACACACAAGCAACTATATTTGATTTAAAATGAGGCTTACACTATTTTGATAAGAAAATATTGGATTTTCTACTTTCCTAACTGACACAAATTTTTATACAAAATGCTTATGAACTCACCAACATATTTTATGTTGACGTTTTTCAAACGACTTATATTCTCAGGAAATCAGTAGGCAGGTTTGTGAGCCGCGGATGCTGAATTATTCTGATGTATTTTTGAACTTACTCACCATTGTTTCTTTTGTGTAATTCAAAAACATAAACATGATGTAAAACAATGTAAGTTTGATATATTGATGTATGATGTTTGGATTTTCTATGTTTAATTTTATTCAATTGTTATGATACTGCACAATGAAGTCACCCGCCTCTGGACGTTTCCGCCATCTGTTCTGGGGGTGTGACATGAACATTACCCATTACAAGACGTTCAATAATCAGTAAACAGTCTGGAATATAAAATCAATTCCAGAATGCTTGTTCGGAATGATACTTACAGTATGGAAGGATAAAAACATATCTGTTTATTTTTGTTTCTATTATTGTTAAATTAATTTTGAAATTGAATTGTGTTAATCCAATACGCTATATTAATTCGAAGAGCAATTTACGTGGATGTTGTTAGAAGAAATGGGGTTTACGGATGAAGAAATTAATTTCCGTTTGCAGAAGCTTTCAAAATTGTGTCCAATAAAGGTAAACTTTAACCAAAAAAATTATACATTTTTTAGTTTTATGGTACTACATTTAAATGTTGTTGGATTTTTTTTAAAGTTTTTTTTGCAATTAAAAAAATTAAATGAAAAATTAGAAATAAAAAAATAAGCAGTATACCACCAAGGGAACATATAAAATTAAGAATAAAATCAAAGAGGACGTTAAAGATTAAATTGAAAGTAGACAAAAGTCCGAAAGATGGATCAGAGCAAGTTTAGATAAATTTGTTATTTTACATTAGTTATCATTTTATAATTTTTTTCACATATACGTTTGTGCAAGTTGGTTTTATTTTTGGAACAAATTTTTAATACGTTTTTTTTTTTTTTTTTTTTAATTTTAAGCAGTCTCCGACATCCAGTGACTCAAGTGATGAGTATGTATTGTGAATAGAATATAAAATACTACATCTTGAAGATGAGCAACAACGTCTTGCCGATATGACTATTTTAGAAAAAATTGTCATTATTGATGTGCAAAGTAAGGAATGGTAATACTGGAAATCTCATTACCGTATTCAGTGAAGATGATGGGCATAATCATTACGATGTCCGAATATATACGATAGTTTGTGAATATGATGGACATCATCGAAGAAGTACATGGGACAAGTGAAACAATAGAAGAAAGAATGTAAATGATTGATATTGTGTTCTACCTAACTAAGACCTATCTATAATTGTTTGAAAATCATGTAGACACTTCTTGTTTTCACGGGACGCACGTTGAGAGTTATCCTGGAAATGTACTATAATTTTGTATATTGTAATATTATTTTAAACTTAAATATGTAAAATAAATGGTATAGTTTTCTTAAATGGCAGTGCTTTTCATTAGCATTTGTTGAACAATCATTACAAAAGCTATTACATACTGATATTGGTTTTCACAAATTAGAAAATTGTAAGGGACACATATTTTGGTGGTCATCGATAAAATATCCTCTAACTCAAACAACAACGATATGATGGTTTCGTTCGGTCCGAAGCTTATCAATCTCATCATTTAGACCTCAAACCCACTTCTTAGCCTCTTTGACATTTTTTCATAGTTTCAACAACCCATTTTTATTTTTCATTTACTTGTTTTACTAGATCGTCTACACGTTGATAGAGTATCTGACTAATTGTAGAGTCCCTTTCATTGGCTTCTTCGGTGACCGCCATAGCTAGGAAATGTCATCAAACATTTTATATGGGGGATGGAAATTCGGGTCATCAAGAAATAGGTTAATATCAAAACAAATATAACAATCTTCTTCTTCATAATGCCAAACACCAAATTTAGATGAACTCACTTTTGAGTTTTTACTTCGCTAATGTTCTTTATTTATAAAGGATGGTAGATGTATATCAATAGTGTGATGTTTTAAGTTTTAACAAATGAATGTGTGTACGGAATGTTTATGCAGAATATGTGTCAGGAATTTGTGCTCGTGACTGTGTGTCTAACATGTCAGGAAACTATGAATTGAATTATTCATTATTCGGAATGTGTGCATCAGATCATGTGCCCTTCAATATATTAGATTAAGGTGTTTAAGCTAATAACTAAATTGATATGTTCTTGAATTAGAAGAAAAGTCCTTTTTGGGTTGACCTCATACCCGATAACTTAATAGAACGACTTTTGGAGAGACATGCCGATTTGTTAATTTATTATTTGATTAATATATTCATTATAAACAATAATAATTAATTAAGAATTAATTAGAAATTAGTTGGAATTAATTTTGGGTTAATTAGAATTAATTGGAAGTGCAACGATTAAGTTGTAATTGTTTAATAGTTGAACAATAGATACATTCTAGAACACTCCAAGCATGGCCGGTTTTGGCTATGGTTTTTATGGTGTCTAGAATGCTCCTTATTAATAATTAAGCAGTTGGAAAGTTGACATATTTGAAATATTATTATTATATTCAAATTATAGTTATCCAAGTTCTTTCTCGGTTATAAACAGGACCCTTAGGGTGCGTTTAGTTGCAGAAAAATGGACCGTTTTCCGGAAAAAATTTCCAACAAAAATGAGAATTTTGAAAACGCATTTAGTTCGTCTATTTTTCTAAATTTTTCACGGAAAATGAAAATTTTCCGTTTTCTAAAATTACAAAGAAGTTGGAAATTTTTGGAAAACTGATAATCATTGTTTTCCATATTTTTCTAATTCCAAAATTTTTCTAAAATATTAACACACACTCACTCCACCTCATCCACCTCTACTTACCCCTACCTTAACACCCCCACCCCCCCCCACACACACACACATACATACCCACCCCCACACACACCCACCCGCACATACACACACACATACATACCCACCCACCCACACACCCACAAACACACACACACACATACCGACCCACACACATACCCACAAACACACACACACACATACCCACCAACGCACCCACACACACACAAACACACTCACACACATACCCACCCACACCCCCACAAACACACACACACACATACCCACCAACGCACCCACACACACACAAACACACTCACACACATACCCACCCACACCCCCATAAACACACATACCCACCAACGCACCCACCCACACACAAACACACTCACACACGTACCCACCCACACACCCACACCCACACAAACCCACACCCCACACCTACATACACCCTCACAGACACACACACCCACACACACAAACCCCCACCTACCCCCACCCCCACCCTCATAGACACACACACAACCCTACACCTACCCCCACAAACACACACATACACACACACAAACACACACTCTGTAACGCCTGTGTTTCTGGGCTTGCCACTTTTAGCAATGTAATAGTCTAGGTTAACCTTTGTAACCCGTTTTGAAATAATGAGATTTTATTATTTGAGTATTATGTGTTTTGTGCTTAATTGCTTAATTATGTGGTTTGATTAATTAAGAATAAAAACAAGCGTCAAAATTTAAGTGTAAAATAAACTTAATATATTTGGTTAATGTTGTAGTAATTGAAATGAGGTTTCCGAATATATATAGAACGCCCAAATCTGACTTTGTATGAGGAAGTTATGATTTATCGAAGTTCCGGCTTAGCGGTATACAGCCTGTTTTACTCGATTTGAGATCGAGCGGTTGTTAGCCGAAGCAATCTAAATGAGAATCGAAGATCTCATTGTTGGTATCGAAACGATAAAAAGTTAGGCAAGAACGGACGTCAACCGAAGAAGTTATGAATTTATAACGAAAGTTTCTGTCCCGGCCTATTAAAAATAATTAATAAAAATAAAGTCAAAATTAGCCGACGGAGTCTAAACGAAAGTCGTAGAGCGTGGTCTCACCTTTCCGTGGATATAAAGAACGTCGAAAACGGAGTTCGTATGAAGAAGTTATGAATTTCCGAAGTTTATTAATCATTTTGTATTTATATTTAAATCAAAATTCGGAAGCATTATCCGAACGAGTCATTGATCTGATCTGAGGTACGCGCCGCGTACTCGAGTACGCCTCGCGTACTCGAGTACGCCTCGCGTACTCCGAGGGTGTCGACATCGCAGCAAGTGGCTTCGGATGACGCATGCGCTTACGAACTTGGAGCAGTACGCGCTGCGTACTGCTGTATGCCCCGCGTAATTGAGGCTTCCAGCCTCCTATAAATAGGATGCGAGGGTTCTGGGTTCTTTTGCCAATTTCCTCTCATTTTCGTGTCGAAGCTCTGCGCAAAAACCCCCGAAGCTATCCCGAAGTCCCGGTATCATACTCTAGCCCCGAGGCAAGTCCCGAGATCCCAAAGATCCCGAGAAGTGCGGTTCCCGAGTCGAAGCTCTGCCCGCGAGAAGTTCGATTTTCGAGGAGATCTTCCAGATCTGCTGAGGAATACTACTTCTATAAGCCGTAGTGTTGTCGGATCATCTTTTGATCAAGTGAGTGTGTAGTTATTTTCTTCCAAATACAATAATACGAAGTATTATATATAAAATACGTGTTATGTGTATATATTTGGTTGTGTTATGTGTGAATGTGTATTCACTCTCTTCTATCTTATAGATCTGCTTATTTCTTATGAGATATGTGTTATGTGTGTGTGTGCCTCATCTGTTATGTGATATATGTGTTGATTAAAGCATGCTATACAGGTTTTCTTTAAACTATGTATACGAATGTATATTTTTATCTACTAATATGTTGGGTAGAACATGGGTAGACAGTTGGTGTGTAATAAACAGATGAGAGGCCTCGTTGTTGTTTGATTGAGTCATCTAGCAGAGTTTAGATGACGACCACTGGCTATTCTAGACAGTCTTGTGGAAACATTAGCAGGTTCGCCACTTGTAGGTGTTAATGAACTTGGGTGTTCATTCGCTGTACTCCATCCCCCTCATGGTTGCCTTATTTGACTTATATTGCTGAGGTACCCCCGAAGCATGTGTTGTCGCCCCGATGAAATATTCTTAGACTAGGTCCCTTATGTTAGTTGTTTTAGGGACATTAAAGTGAGAATAACGGGAATGGGTAATTGGGTTATTGTTGGTTGGTGAAAATTAAATATGATATTTATTGTGGGTTGAAAACCCTATATGCTCACCAGGCTCCCAAGCCTGACCCACTCAGTTTTAAATTGTATTACAGGTAGTGGCGGAAGGGCATGAGATGGATGAACCATCAAGTTGTTTTGTTTACAAGTCTGCATATGTTTATATTTGTTATATGACTTGTAACGTATTCGTTTATGCTTATTGGTCTGTATCGGAACATGACACCCCGAGTTTTGATTATAATGAAAATACATTTCTTTTATGAAATGCTTCTGTAAACATTGTTTTATCATGTTTTGTTTGTGGGAACAAATTCCGCAACTCTTTCAAATCAAAAGGATTTACTCTGAAAATATTTAAAAGCATAAATGAAAATCGGTCTTTTCTGGCCGAGATATTGGGGATGTCACAGTTGGTATCAGAGCATTAGTTTAAGCGAACTAGGAATTTGTTGGATTTCTAGACTTAAACTTAGAATGCTAAGTGAAGTTTTGAGATGCGTGTCTGTTATGTTTTAGACACGAGCACTAGTTTATTTTAGGAAAGTTGCCTAAAATTCTTTATGTGCTAAATGTTATATGTTGCTGATGTGTGTAAAACCAACTAGTTTTAATCCTACTAACTTAAATACAAAGTCAAACACACGAAAGGCAGTGTACCTATCGATTAGCAGTTTAGTTCAGGTAAGTAGGGTATCGAACACAGGGAACGGTAAACAATTAAAATAAATGCTAATATTATCTAAATAAAACAATTAATAGAAAAGGGGTTTTCTCTAGTTTTGCAAGACTAGAAACTTAAACAAACTAATTCAACTAAATAACTAAAGCAACAACTACTTCACCAAATTTGGATAAAATGTTTCTATTTAGGTTCAACCAATTCACTCCTATGGTTATTTGGATTTACGTTGTATTAATTGCTATTGGTTACCAATTATAATGGTTAGGTTCATGTTCATTACTCCTAACCCTTAGACAATTAACTAATTTAAGCAGTGATCAAGTGTTTAAACTAATTAATTCCCTAGATTAACGATTTGGATTAAATAAGATTTGTAATGGTTAATTAAGTTATCAATTCAATTAACCTCTTGTTGATGGTTTCTCAAACAAGCTCACACATTAATCTTCCTATTTTCTTATTAATCTTAGTTTCATAATCATTACTTCCAAGCATACGTTTTAGCATTCACATAGACATATGAGGTTAACAATTAAGTGATGTTCATGCAACCTAATTGCCTTCCAATTAATAGAAAATAGTAGTGATTAACACATAAGGTTCTTTAACAAACTTAATTTAATAAATCACCAATAGACAATTAAGCAAAAATTAATAATTAAACCATAGGAGTTCTTTGGTATTCCCCAAACAGAAACAAAAACGAGTTTAGCTCATAGTTGCAGTAGAAACAAGCATAAAAACAAAGTTTATGAAAGCAAACATGTTTAATTCCTAAGTCTAAGTGGTAGAATTAACCTAATTGCTTGAATTCTTCCAACTCTTGAAGCTTAGGGTTCCTTAGCGCCTTCTGAACCTTTTAGTCGCAGCTAATCCTTCAAAAATCGCCAGGAGTTCCTTCCCCTTGGATAAAGATTTGATTTTTATAGATATCTCAAAACAGAGTGTACTCGGCGAGTACATATGTCCTACTCGCCGAGTAGGTGTATAGTTATCCGTCTTGGATCAGGAATCGTAGCTATCTTCTGGAACACTCGCGTGTACTCGCCGAGTAACGCCGTCTACTCGCCGAGTACGTTCCGAATCAGCATTTTCTCAAAACACTAAAGTCGTCCGAAATTGTGTGTACTTTTCAGAACATTTTGAATCTCGTCAATCGGAGTTACGGTTCATGAGATATGGCCAAAACACTGACGAGGGGTCAAGCTGTCCAGCAACATCCTTCTTTCTTCAAAATCCAAGATCCAAGCGTCCAATCGCCAATTCCGCTTCCTTTTCCATCCGAGCATGTAATTGTTGCTGAAAAATGAAATTATAAACTAATGAAGTACCTTTTGTTCATTAAATGAGATAAAATCAACATAAAGTATTAAGATAATGCATGAATTTTATAACTAAATATGCCCATATCAAAATACCCCACACTTGACTTTTGCTTGCCCCCAAGCAAAACTGAATTTTAGTACACTAATATTACATAAGACAATCCCAATCGAACCCAGCCATTATGCCAAGACCGCAACGCATGCATTTGTGTCTATAATTTTCCTAATAACCCCCCATACTCTAAATACTCACAATCCTCATAAACATTCGCCCACTTTTTTCCGAACAATGCTCATTTTATGCATCCCTCCGAATCCATCCTCAGAAAACCTCTTAACCTCAAGGTATTTTTGGTTGAGCAACCCAAGCATACATAATCTAGAATTACAACTTTTCGATACCACTATGGAGCCCTTTTGAATTCTTCACTTCCTTGATAATTTGATCTTTGATCTCTTTGAATTCACCACCTTTATTGTTTGATTTTTGGTATCTTCAACTTTTTGAATCTTCGGAATTTTGATCTTCTAATTTCATATTTTAACTTTGATGCTCCAAAAATTCTTCAACTTTTCTTGTAATTCTCTCTCTCTTTTTTTAACATGTAACTCACTTTTTTTTCACTCAAAACCTACATGCTTAAGCAGGGGCGCTCAACTTCAACCTTTATTGATTAAAGATAAAAATTTTCCTGGATACATTTCTGGTACACGATGCTAAACATCTTGCATCCTTCAAACTAAGCGAGGTCGTGTTTTTGTCCCATGATTTCACTAGAATAAGGAAGCCACAAATGCACTAGAACGTATATAGGCTCAACTAAACATTTGGGTCTTTATGCAATCATCAAATATAATACTAGCATGATCCCTAATTGCTTTACCAAAATTTTCTAAATTAGCCCTAGCAATTTTAATGAAAAAAAATTTCAAATTTAACTAAAATTTCAAGATTTTCGAAATTTAACTAAAATTTTAACTAATTTAACCAACCCGCTACCCCACACTTAATTTATGCAATGTCCCCATTGCATATTATGCATGATAAAGAACAATAAAATAAAGAGGGAATTGGAACAAACTCCCCTGGGATAGCAATTGCAAGGTTGAACTTCTTCATTTAAAGCTCCATCTTCAGCTGACTTTAGACATGGGAACAGCTCATCCATGCCTTGGGTGTCATTCGTCTTGTGCGGTACAATCTTTATAAAAGCAACAAATATAAGAAAAAAACTTTTGGAAATACTTGGAAAATGATCTTCAAAGAATAGAACCAATGCCCATATCAAATGTCATCAAATCTTCAGCTCAAAAGTAAGAAGAATGAGCGACTCGTCGAGTAAGTATGTAGACTCGCCGAGTTGAAGCGTAAATGGCAGAAGAATCGTGAATTTTCACATGGACTCGGCGAGTCCATAAGATGCACTCGGCGAGTAGACCGCTGTGTGACAAAAATTTTATTCTGCCCAAGTCCGTTTCTGATGTATGGGGGTTATATAAACTAATAATTTCCTTCATTTTTCTTCAGCAAATAAACACTCTATAACCCTTCTATCAATTGGACTCATAACTTGACTCAAAACTTCGTTTCCTCTCTTGCCTAGACTCGATTTCTCGCTTCGTCAGCCTTGACTCTAGACCCTCACATGCATCCTTACACTCAAACTGAAAAGATCAAAAACAAAAACCAAGTAATAAAAAAAATTAAAATAAAAAAAAATCCTAAATTATCCTTAAACACGAAAAGTTTAGAACGAAAAAGAAAAGAAAACTCTAATGACGGGTTGCCTCCCGCAAGCGCTTCTTTTTGTGCGAGTCTTGAGCTGGACTCCCAACTTAATAAACTTCCAATAAACTCAATTCCAATCCATCCGTTGCATTGAATATTCTCTTTGGACCAATTTGTAAAATTCGACTTTTTGCTTCAAAAATTGGCCAAACGAGCTTGAATTCATAAAACCCAAGAATATTGACAAGGGTTGGGACTGGTCGGGTGCTAATCAGAAATGGATCGCGCTTCAGAACTTTCTTCAAAGTTGGAATCGTCACCCCATGCTTCGAAACATAAACCGGAAGAACAGGGGACCATGTCGTGGTAATGGTCAAACCACAGCTTGGTTCCTGCAATTCAGTTTGTTCTTGTTCTTCATCTGACCTCTCTGCTAGCAATCTTTCCAGCTCCTCCAAGTCTCTTTTTGGATTAAATTCTTCATCTTGTAACTCAGATGTCCCTTCTGTGTTGGGCAAGATGTTATCTAACCACCTTCCAAATTTATTCAAATCTTCATCTGAGTCATACTCCTCATCTTCTTGCTTAATTTCCTGCACTACATCCTCAATAAAAGCATCAAAAGCATCGAGATTTGAAAAATACATAATAAATAAAAATTAAAATTAAAATTAAACTATATAAAAAAATTAATCAATAAAATAAAAAACGATAACAATTAGCAAATGAAATTAAATATTTGAACCGTTCCCCGGCAACGGCGCCAAAAACTTGATGTGTGTAAAACCAACTAGTTTTAATCCTACTAACTTAAATACAAAGTCAAACACACGAAAGGCAGTGTACCTATCGATTAGCAGTTTAGTTCAGGTAAGTAGGGTATCGAACACAGGGAACGGTAAACAATTAAAATAAATGCTAATATTATCTAAATAAAACAATTAATAGAAAAGGGGTTTTCTCTAGTTTTGCAAGACTAGAAACTTAAACAAACTAATTCAACTAAATAACTAAAGCAACAACTACTTCACCAAATTTGGATAAAATGTTTCTATTTAGGTTCAACCAATTCACTCCTATGGTTATTTGGATTTACGTTGTATTAATTGCTATTGGTTACCAATTATAATGGTTAGGTTCATGTTCATTACTCCTAACCCTTAGACAATTAACTAATTTAAGCAGTGATCAAGTGTTTAAACTAATTAATTCCCTAGATTAACGATTTGGATTAAATAAGATTTGTAATGGTTAATTAAGTTATCAATTCAATTAACCTCTTGTTGATGGTTTCTCAAACAAGCTCACACATTAATCTTCCTATTTTCTTATTAATCTTAGTTTCATAATCATTACTTCCAAGCATACGTTTTAGCATTCACATAGACATATGAGGTTAACAATTAAGTGATGTTCATGCAACCTAATTGCCTTCCAATTAACAGAAAATAGTAGTGATTAACACATAAGGTTCTTTAACAAACTTAATTTAATAAATCACCAATAGACAATTAAGCAAAAATTAATAATTAAACCATAGGAGTTCTTTGGTATTCCCCAAACAGAAACAAAAACGAGTTTAGCTCATAGTTGCAGTAGAAACAAGCATAAAAACAAAGTTTATGAAAGCAAACATGTTTAATTCCTAAGTCTAAGTGGTAGAATTAACCTAATTGCTTGAATTCTTCCAACTCTTGAAGCTTAGGGTTCCTTAGCGCCTTCTGAACCTTTTAGTCGCAGCTAATCCTTCAAAAATCGCCAGGAGTTCCTTCCCCTTGGATAAAGATTTGATTTTTATAGATATCTCAAAACAGAGTGTACTCGGCGAGTACATATGTCCTACTCGCCGAGTAGGTGTATAGTTATCCGTCTTGGATCAGGAATCGTAGCTATCTTCTGGAACACTCGCGTGTACTCGCCGAGTAACGCCGTCTACTCGCCGAGTACGTTCCGAATCAGCATTTTCTCAAAACACTAAAGTCGTCCGAAATTGTGTGTACTTTTCAGAACATTTTGAATCTCGTCAATCGGAGTTACGGTTCATGAGATATGGCCAAAACACTGACGAGGGGTCAAGCTGTCCAGCAACATCCTTCTTTCTTCAAAATCCAAGATCCAAGCGTCCAATCGCCAATTCCGCTTCCTTTTCCATCCGAGCATGTAATTGTTGCTGAAAAATGAAATTATAAACTAATGAAGTACCTTTTGTTCATTAAATGAGATAAAATCAACATAAAGTATTAAGATAATGCATGAATTTTATAACTAAATATGCCCATATCAGTTGCCATATATGATATTATTTGTTCGGATCTATGGTCTGTTGCCGACCGGATCTAGAAACCTTATGTGTGTAGGATTCTAAGCGTACGTCTACGATATTAGAACTAGCATGTAAACGTTTCGGAGTGATAAGGATGATTTGAATATCTATCATGATTGAGGATCTAATTTCACCTTATTCGGTGTAGATCAAAATGGTGAGAACAAGAAGTGGAGTTGGAAATGCTGACAAAAATAGGAATCAACCACCAGTGATTGAGCCAATACCTGTCGTAGCAGCAGCACCTGAGCCAATAACCATGGCTGGTGTACAATTGATGATTCAGACGATGTTGGATCGTCAGATGGATGAAACTAGATGGTTGCTTCAACAAAATCGTGAAGAACTGTCGATTCGTGTGGAAGAGCCTGAATTAAATGAAGAGCACTCGGAAGGTGGAAACTTCAGTGGGTCTGTTGGTCCAGCCAACCCACCGATAGTTAGGCAAGATAACCATGAAGGAAGGAATGATGGAATGGGATGCAAGTACAAGGACTTTTTGACTTGCAAACCATTGACCTTCAATGGAAAGGAGGATCCGATTGGGGTTATGGATTGGATCTCCGAAATGGAGCTAGCCTTCATGACTTGTGGCTGCAGAGGTAAATTGCAGACTATCTATGCCGTGCGACAATTCCGAGGTGGAGCCGTTCGTTGGTGGAACACTCTAGGGAAGACCTTAAGCCCTAATGAGCCACTGCAATTGACATGGGCAGACTTCTTGGTGCAGTTCAAGCGCAAGTTTTGTTCGGCTTAAAATCTGTTGGAGTTGGAGAATAAGTTTTTGACATTGACGAAAGGTAGCATGTCAGTTGATGAGTACACCAATAACTTCACCGATAAGATGGAGTTTGCCTTGCGTATCGTTCCAGACGAGCTGACAAAGGTGGATCGGTATGCGAAGGGACTTCCATGGGAGTACGAGGTGCCAGTATGTCAGGCACTTACTCTAGATGTAGCTATCTGGGCTGCCAAGTCTGTGGAGAACATGATCAAGGGGAGAACCACCGTCAAGGTTGACGTTGGTGAGAAAAGGATGTTTGAAGGAACATCTGGTTCCAGTAAGAAGAGCAAATTTTCAAAATCTGATTCGAAAAAGTTTGGAGGAAAAGGAGGCGAAGCAAAGTGGTGTGATAAGTGTAAGAAAAAGCACTTTGGGAAATGTAGCGAGGATGTAACCTGCTACAAGTGTGGAAAGGTCGGACATTTTGCCAATGAATGTCCGAACAACAAAAGGATGTGTTTTGGGTGTAATGAAGAGGGGCGCATTTTGAAGGACTGTCCGAGGAAGAAGGAGGCAGCAAAGCCCAACATTCCACCAAAGCCAAAGGCGAGAGCATTCCAGATGACACTGGAAGCTGCGAAAGATGAAGCTGATGTCGCTTCAGGTACCTTTCTCGTAAATGATTTACCTGCTCAAATATTGTTTGATTCTGGAGCCAACTACTCCTTTATTTCACATGAGTTTGATAGAAAGCTAGCTTTGCCTATTGATAGACTAGATAATGCCTTATTAGTCGAAGTAGCTAGTGGTAAGTTTGTACCTGTTAGCCATCGTATGAAAAACGTCTTGATCGACCTTAATGGGAATAAGTTTCACGAGGCGTTATTGCCTATCGAACTTAATGGTTTCGACATCGTCTTGGGAATGGATTGGCTTTGCGCCAATGATGCCGAAATTTTATGCAAGAAAAAGATAGTTAAAGTAAACCCGCCTGGAAAAGATTCATTTATGGTGTATGGGGACAAACGCAGAGTGAATTCTGGGATCATTTCTCTAATGAAAGCCAGAAAGTGTTTGACCAAGGGATGTACATCATATTTAGCATTCGTGATTGATACTAAGAAAGAAAAGAAGGTGATGCAGAGTATTCCAGTGGTGTCTGATTATCCGGAAGTATTTCCCGAAGATCTTCCTGGATTACCACCTGATAGACAAGTAGAGTTCAGAATAGACTTGTTACCAGGAACCACACCAATAGCAAAAGCACCTTATCGATTAGCACCGACGGAGATGAAGGAGTTAATGATGCAACTTCAGGAGTTGTTGGACAAAGGTTTCATTAGACCTAGTTCATCGCCCTGGGGAGCTCCGGTGTTATTTGTGAAGAAGAAAGATGGAAGTATGAGAATGTGCATCGATTATAGAGAGCTGAACAAGGCAACAATAAAGAATAGGTATCCGTTGCCGAGGATTGATGACCTGTTTGATCAATTACAAGGTTCGAGCTATTTCTCGAAGATCGATCTTAGGTCAGGATATCATCAGCTGAAAGTAAGAGAGCAAGATATCGAGAAGACTGCATTCAGAACTAGATATGGACACTACGAGTTCTTGGTTATGTCGTTTGGACTAACCAATGCTCCAGCAGTGTTCATGGCTTTGATGAATAGGGTTTGTAACCCGTTCCTTGATAAATCTGTGATAGTGTTCATAGACGACATTCTGATCTACTCGAAAAGCCCGGAGGAGCATGGCAGACACTTGCGAGAAGTGTTAGAAGTTTTGAAGGAGGAGAAGCTTTATGCAAAGTTCTCCAAATGTGATTTTTGGATTCGTGAGGTCCAATTCTTGGGTCATGTGGTCAACCAAGAAGGGATAATGGTTGATCCAGCGAAGATCGAAGCTGTGAAGAAGTGGGAACAACCGAAAAGTCCCACGGAGATTCGAAGCTTTTTGGGATTAGCCGGATATTACCGAAGGTTTATCCAAGGTTTTTCTTCGATTGCTACTCCATTAACAGCTTTGACCCACAAAGGAGCTACTTATGCTTGGAGTGAGAAGCATAAAGAAGCATTCGAGAAGTTAAAGAAGAAGCTATGCGAGGCACCGATACTTTCTCTACCCGATGGAGTTGAAGACTTCGCTGTTTATAGCGATGCGTCTAGTGTTGGATTGGGTTGTGTTTTGACCCAAAGAGAAAAGGTGATAGCATATGCGTCTCGACAGCTGAAAGAGCATGAAAAGAATTACCCGACTCATGATTTGGAGTTGGTAGCGGTAGTTTTCGCTCTGAAAATATGGAGGCATTACCTCTATGGCACGAAGTGCAAACTTTTCACTGATCATAAGAGTCTCCAATACCTCTTTAATCAGAAAGAATTGAATATGAGGCAACGACGCTGGCTAGAATTACTTAAAGACTACGACTGCGAGATACTTTACCACCCCGGTAAAGCTAATGTTGTTGCTGATGCTCTCAGTCGGAAGGTCAATCTTGAAAGGAAGAGGCCAAGAGCGTTGAGAATTGAAGTTGTCTCGACCATTGTGGAAAGTATAAAGAAAGCTCAAGAGGAAGCTTCTGAGAAAAATGACCGAAAGGAGGAATGTTTGGGTAAAATGTTGGTGTTTGGTACTAATGGTCATGGACTGAAGGTATTCCAAGATCGTATTTGGGTACCTAAGTCAGGAGGAATTAGGGATCTTTTGATGGAAGAAGCTCACAAAACCATGTACTCAATTCATCCGGGTAGCACTAAAATGTATAGGGACCTGAAACCCTACTACTGGTGGCCAACGATGAAGCTTGATGTTGCAAAGTATGTGGCTGAGTGTGTGACTTGTGCGAGAGTAAAGACACAACATCAGAAACCTTACGGGAGTTTAGAACCATTGCCTGTGCCTATGGGTAAGTGGGAAGACATTGCTATGGACTTTGTCACTAAACTGCCCAGAACAAAGAATGGTCACGACATGATTTGGGTGGTCGTTGATCGATTCACTAAGAGTGCGCATTTCATAGCAGCCAAGGAGAAGTGGTCTATGGAGAAGCTTGCAAATTCTTATGTGAAGGAAATTGTGAGGCTTCACGGTGTTCCGTTAACGATTGTATCGGATCGTGATAGCCGTTTCACCTCAAGGTTTTGGAAAAGTCTACAAGAGGAAATGGGTACCAAGTTATGTTTAAGCATAGCTTACCATCCGCAGACTGATGGTCAGAGTGAAAGAACAATACAAACACTTGAAGATATGCTGAGAGCATGTACCTTGGAATTCCTAGGTAATTGGGATGAACATTTACCGTTGGTAGAATTTTCCTATAATAATAGTTTTCACTCGAGAATTAAGATGGCACCTTATCAAGCTTTGTATGGACAGAAGTGTCGTACGCCGTCTTGTTGGCTTGAGGCTGGGGAAAAGCAGTTTATGGGACCAGAGATGGTTCATCAAACTGCTGAAAAGTTGAAAATAATTAGGGAAAGAATGTTAGCAGCTCAAGATCGTCAAAAGAGCTATGCTGACAAGAAGCGAAGACCGATGACTTTTGAGGTTGGAGATTCGGTTTTGCTTAAAGTCTCGCCGTGGAAGGGACTTATAAGATTTGGTAAAAGGGGAAAGTTGAGTCCAAGGTTTATTGGACCGTTTAAAGTCCTTCAGAGGATTGGGAATCAAGCTTACAAGCTCGAATTACCCGAAGAGCTGAATGGAATTCACAACACTTTTCATGTGTGTTATTTGAGGAAGTTCACGGGAGAAGTTCCCGATATAATTCCAATTTCTAAATTGAGAATTGATGAGAACAAAAGGTTGATTGAAGAACCAGAGGCAATTGTTGACCGAAAGACTAAGAAGTTGCGACGCAAAATGGTTGGGTTAGTGCTTGTCCGATGGAAACACACGAATGGGCCGAATCTCACTTGGGAGACGGAGAGTGACATGTTGAGTCGCTATCCGCATTTGTTTGTTGATGTGTGATTCCGGGGACGGAATCATTCTAAGGTGGGGAGAATTGTAACGCCTGTGTTTCCGGGCTTGCCACTTTTAGCAATGTAATAGTCTAGGTTAACCTTTGTAACCCGTTTTGAAATAATGAGATTTTATTATTTGAGTATTATGTGTTTTGTGCTTAATTGCTTAATTATGTGGTTTGATTAATTAAGAATAAAAACAAACGTCAAAATTTAAGTGTAAAATAAACTTAATATATTTGGTTAATGTTGTAGTAATTGAAACGAGGTTTCCGAATATATATAGAACGCCCAAATCTGACTTCGTATGAGGAAGTTATGATTTATCGAAGTTCCGGCTTAGCGGTATACAGCCTGTTTTACTCGATTTGAGATCGAGCGGTTGTTAGCCGAAGCAATCTAAATGAGAATCGAAGATCTCATTGTTGGTATCGAAACGATAAAAAGTTAGGCGAGAACGGACATCAAACGAAGAAGTTATGAATTTATAACGAAAGTTTCTGTCCCGGCCTATTAAAAATAATTAATAAAAATAAAGTCAAAATTAGCCGACGGAGTCTAAACGAAAGTCGTAGAGCGTGGTCTCACCTTTCCGTGGATATAAAGAACGTCGAAAACGAAGTTCGTATGAAGAAGTTATGAATTTCCGAAGTTTATTAATCATTTTGTATTTATATTTAAATCAAAATTCGGAAGCATTATCCGAACGAGTCATTGATCTGATCCGAGGTACGCGCCGCGTACTCGAGTACGCCCCGCGTACTCCGAGGGTGTCGACATCGCAGCAAGTGGCTTCGGATGACGCATGCGCTTACGAACTTGGAGCAGTACGCGTTGCGTACTGCTGTATGCCCCGCGTAATTGAGGCTTCCAGCCTCCTATAAATAGGATGCGAAGGTTCCGGGTTCTTTTGCCAATTTCCTCTCATTTTCGTGTCGAAGCTCTGCGCAAAAACCCCCGAAGCTATCCCGAAGTCCCAGTATCATACTCTAGCCCCGAGGCAAGTCCCGAGATCCCAAAGATCCCGAGAAGTGCGGTTCCCGAGTCGAAGCTCTGCCCGCGAGAAGTTCGATTTTCGAGGAGATCTTCCAGATCTGCTGAGGAATACTAATTCTATAAGCCGTAGTGCTGTCGGATCATCTTCTGATCAAGTGAGTGTGTAGTTATTTTCTTCCAAATACAATAATACGAAGTATTATATATAAAATATGTGTTATGTGTATATATTTGGTTGTGTTATGTGTGAATGTGTATTCACTCTCTTCTATCTTATAGATCTGCTTATTTCTTTATGAGATATGTGTTATGTGTGTGTGTGTGCCTCATCTGTTATGTGATATATGTGTTGATTAAAGCATGCTATACAGGTTTTCTTTAAACTATGTATACGAATGTATATTTTTATCTACTAATATGTTGGGTAGAACATGGGTAGACAGTTGGTGTGTAATAAACAGATGAGAGGCCTCGTTGTTGTTTGATTGAGTCATCTAGCGGAGTTTAGATGACGACCACTGGCTATTCTAGACAGTCTTGTGGAAACATTAGCAGGTTCGCCACTTGTAGGTGTTAATGAACTTGGGTGTTCATTCGCTGTACTCCATCCCCCTCATGGTTGCCTTATTTGACTTATATTGCTGAGGTACCCCCGAAGCATGTGTTGTCGCCCCGATGAAATATTCTTAGACTAGGTCCCTTATGTTAGTTGTTTTAGGGACATTAAAGTGAGAATAACGGGAATGGGTAATTGGGTTATTGTTGGTTGGTGAAAATTAAATATGATATTTATTGTGGGTTGAAAACCCTATATGCTCACCAGGCTCCCAAGCCTGACCCACTCAGTTTTAAATTGTATTACAGGTAGTGGCGGAAGGGCATGAGATGGATGAACCATCAAGTTGTTTTGTTTACAAGTCTGCATATGTTTATATTTGTTATATGACTTGTAATGTATTCATTTATGCTTATTGGTCTGTATCGGAACATGACACCCCGAGTTTTGATTATAATGAAAATACATTTCTTTTATGAAATGCTTCGGTAAACATTGTTTTATCATGTTTTGTTTTTGGGAACAAATTCCGCAACTCTTTCAAATCAAAAGGATTTACTCTGAAAATATTTAAAAGCATAAATGAAAATCGGTCTTTTCTGGCCGAGATTTTGGGGATGTCACACACTCGAACCCCCACACACCTAACACCACCACGACAATCACGGACCTACCATCACCACCACCACCACCACCACTAACCCGTCACTAGCACCACCACCACCGCTGTCGCCGCCATCACCACCACTGACAAAATTTCTGCCGCCACCACCATCGCCTCTCATCACCACCACCGTCGCCTACCCGCTACCGTCACCGTCCCCACCCATACCCTACCACCGCTACCGTTTTCTAAAAATGAAAACCGATATAAAATACACATCTAAACACGTTTTTCTAATTTTCTAAAACTGGAAATGAAAAATGAATAACTTTAACTAAACGCGTTTTCTAAATTTTTCAATGAAAAATGAAAACGGAAAACGAAAATCGAAAAGGGAAAACAAAAAACGGAAAATGAAAATTGTTTTTCTGTAACTAAACGCAACCTTAGTGTCTCATATTTTCGTTCACTATTCCCAAGCATCATAAGCCGAATTTTTTCACTTAGTCTCCCATTTCTTAAGTCTTTTAGTTATTAGGGTTTTGGGTACAAGCCATTAAAGGCATCCAAACTTTTGGTTCTTGCTTTCCAAGGAACTCAAAGGAGATTTTGGTTGATTAGTTGCTACCATAATCAAAAGGTACGTAACCCTAAACATTCTTGTAATTTCTACTATACTAGGGTTTCCTAGGGTTTATTGATATTCATAGTTTATAACTATTAATAGAGAAAACATAGATCCTTTCTACGTTACATGTGAACTTAAGGGTTTAAAAGTTTTCCGCCACATGAATTTTTTACGTGACGGTTACGAATGATTATAGCCGATCTGGTTATATCTACTTAATCAAAACATAAATAAAAAACATTCAAAAATTTCAAAGAGTTTAAGCACAAATTCGATAATGAATTAGGCAGGAAAATAAAGATGCTCAGATCTGAAAGTGGTGGTGAGTATCTTAGTATCGAGTTCCATGACTATCTTCAAAAATGTGGAACTATTTCACAATAGACTCCTCCCAAAACGCCACAACTCAATGGTGTGGCTGAGAGGTGTAATCGAACCTTACTAGCTATGGTTCGTTTCATGATGAGTCGAGCTTCTCCTCTTATTCATTTATGAGGGGTATACCTTAGAGACAACCGCCCATATCGTGAATCATGTTCCAACAAATAAGGTTGCTAAAACACCTCATGAGATATGGACAGGGAAAACTCCCTCACTCGCATATATCAAGCTCTAGGGTTGTGAAGCACTTGTAAGACAAGAGAGACACAAAAACTTGAACCCATAGTCGGAAGTGTTATTTCATTGGCTACTCACAAAAGTCCTTTGGATACTTGTTCTATAGACCTAGCGAGAACATGGTTTTCGTAACTCGAAGATGAGTCTTTCTCGAGAGAGCTCATATTCAAAGAGGGCAGTGGGAGTGCTACTAATGTTGAAGAAATTCAAGAAACATCCAATGAAGGAACCTCAAACAACACTAATACTCAACATGGGGAAGAAATTCAAGTTGAGCCAATTGACAACTCATTACCCCTTCGTCGATCCAATAAGGCTATCATGCCACCTGTGTTATATGGTTTCCATATTCCATCAGATGGTGATACGTATAAGTAGTGATAGAACACTGGGAAATTTGAATGAGCCAGCTAACTATAAGGAAGCGATGCCAGGCCCTGAGGCTACTAAATTGAAGGAGGCAATGGAGAGTGTGATTCAGTCCATGTATGATAACCAAGTGTGGAACTTGGTTGTTCATTTACCTGGTCAAAAGACACTTGGGTGCAAATGGATCTTGAAGAAGAAGACTGACATGGGTGGGAAAGTACACACTTTCAAAGCTAGGAAAGGGCTTTACTCAAAACCAAGGGATTGACTATGATGAGACCTTTTCATAAGGAGCTAAGATAAAGTCTATCCGAATTATGCTTGTTATAGCTGCATTTCATGATTATGAAATTTAGCAGATGGATGTTAAAACCACTTTCTATAATGGGAAGTTATCTGAGGATGTATATATGAGTCAGCCAGAGGGTTTTGTACATGCCAAGATTCCTGATAGAGCGTGTAAGTTTGAGAAATAAATTTATGGATTGAAACAAGCATCTCGCATCTGGAATCTTTGCTTCTATGAGAAAGTCAAATAGTTTGGGTTCTCTAGAAGTGAAGATGTGTCTTGTGTATATGTCAAAGCTAGTGAGAGTATACTGACCCTCCTAGTCTTGTATGTTGACGAAATACTCCTTATAGGAAACAACATTCCAACTTTGCAAGAAGTTAAGTCTTTGATTGGAAAGTGTTTTCTGTGAAGTATTTAGGAAAAGCAGTTTATATTCTAGGAATAATGATTCATCGGGATAGCAAGAATCGTATTATTGGTCTTAGCTAGAGACATATTTAGATAAAATAATGAAGTGTTTCAGTATGGAGAATTCAAAGAAGGGATAATTGCCCATTCATAGTACAATTAAGTTGAGTAAGACTCAAATTCCAAGTACGGATGAAGAGATAGTTGACATGAGTCAAGTCCCATACGCTTTGGCTATATGATCGATCATGTATACAATGACATTTACTCGCCCTGATGTGTCTTACGCTTTGAACATGGTTAGTTGATTTCAGGGAAATCCTAGCAGAGCCCATTAGATTGCATTGAAGAATATTCCTAAGTATCTATGAAGAACAAAAGACATGTTTCTAGTTCATGGCGGCAGTTATATGTTAAGAGTAAGTGGAGCTAGCTTTCAAACATAACGAGAAAACTTGTGTTCGTAGCCTGGCTAGGTATTCCTATTAAATGAGGGAATGGTTACTTGGAAGAGTTGCAAGCAAGACACGATGGTTGATTCCACCTGTGAGTCTGAGTACATTACAGCGAGTAAAGCATCAAAAGAAGCGACTTGGTTGAAAAACTTTATCGGTGATCTTGGAGTCGCTCCAACTATTCAGGAACCCATGGAACTTATATGTTTTCATGAAGGTGAAACTGCTTTAACAAAATAACCAAATGATCATGGTAGATCCAAGCATATAGATAGAAAGTACCATTACATTCGACATCAGGTAGAAGAAGGACACATTCTATTGAAGAGATTATCATCAACATATAATGTTGCAAATCCTTTCACAAAGGCTCTGAGCATAGTCAAACACCACCATCATGCTAAGAGCATAGGTTTAAGAGACAATATTAGTTTTACTAGTTAAGTAATATTTTTGAAACTAGTAACAAAAGAAATGTAATTGATTTGGTGAATTAATAATAGAGAATTATTTATGAGTGTCGTACTGTCTTATTCAATTTTTTATTCTTATGTTTCTTTTTTCATTTTTAAACTTTCCAAGTAATTTGAATTGTTCATACTTTTGGAAGTAAGTAGTGAATTAAGACTATCATGAATTGATTGTAGATTGTCGATTGAGGTTAATACATTGCAATTTGAATTGCTACAATAATTATGAGTACTTTGAAAATATGTATTTTAAGTATTGAATAATCCCACGCTTAGAGATTACCTCATGGATATTGTTATGAGTAATTCTAGGACGACAATATCTTCTATTATTCAACGAAGATATAGAAGTTGTAATTTATGAATCGGTTGTGTAGAAGTATTACGTAAACACATTAGTAACTTGATATTATAAAACATAGTATCATATATCATTTGGTAAGTAAAGGTTCTAGTTATGTAGTCAAAGTCTATTCGCTCATTTTTCCCTAACAGGAAAAGCGATATCATTAGGCCCCACGATGATTTAATGTTGACATTATAAGTTTTAAGCCTAACCATGACTAATTGATATGTTCAATTTAAAGTCCAATAAAGTCTTTAAAAATTGGGAGATCGAGAAATTGAATCTTAGAAAATGAGATTCATTATGATCCATGACTCGTGTCCATACAATGTCTTGAAGAATGAAGGAATAGCTAATCACTTACCTTAGGGTTGACAACTGATTTGAATCAGAATTTGGCAGTGGCTTTGTAAAGCATTGTTTGTTGCTTATTTCCAGGTCTATACTTGTAATTATAGTTACAAACTTATCCAAGTGGGAGACTGTTGGATTAAGGTGTTTAAGTCAATAACTAAATTAGTATATTCTTGAATTAGAAGCACAATCCTTTTTGGGTTTCCCTCATAACCGATAACTGAATATAATAACTTTTGGAGAGAGATACTAATTTGTTAATTTATTATATGATTAATAAATTGTAACAAATGATTTATTAATATATTATATGATTAATATGCTAATTATAAATAGTAATAATTAATTAAGAATTTATCAGAAATTAATTTGAATTAAATTTTGGTTAATTAGAATTAATTAGATTTGTAGCGACTAAGCTGCCATTGTTCAATAGTTGAACCATATATGATTCTAGAACACTCCTAGCATGGCCATTTTTGGCTAGGGCTTTTAGAGTTTCTAGAATGCTCCTTATTGATAATTAAGGAGTTGGAAAATTGTCATATTTGAAATATTATTATTATATTCAAATTAGGGTAATCCAAGGCTTCCTTATCTGCTATAAATAGAACCCCTAGGGTCTCATAGTTTCGTCCACTCTTCCCAAACTTCATAGAGCCGAAATTTTGCTCTAAATATCCCCTCTCCTCAAGTCTTCTAGTTATGAGGGTTTTGGCTACAAACAATTAGAGACATCCAAACTTTTGGGTTCTTTCTTTCCAAGGAACTCAAATGAGATTTTGGTTGATTAATTGCTACATTAATCAAAATGTATGTAACCCTAAACCTTCTTGTAATTTCAATTATACTAGGGTTTCCTAGGTTTTCTTTATAGTCATAGTTTATAACTATCAATAAAGAAAACATAGATCTTTTCCTATGTTGCATGTGAACTTAAGGATTTAGGAGTGTTCCGCCACATGAATTTTTTATAACGTAGATAACCCATCACAATGTTCATGACCCATTATAAATAAAAAATTGAAATTGAAGAATATATAAATACAACTCTAGAATAACAATAAATCAACCCCCGCGATGGACTACACGAGAAGAGATCACACTCATTCGGGCTTCGATAATCATTAATGATGATATTTTAATCACTAATTTCCAAAATATGATGTATGGATCACGTTGGGTCCGCTTGAAAAATATGTTTCGCTATGAGTTTTATTGTATTGAGTATCAAACAGAAGAAGTGAAGATTAAGTTTAAGGATATAAGATCAAATATGAAAATTTCATCAAAATTTATCACAAGATCAATAATAAATTATTAAATGAAGATGAAGAAGTAACCTTGCCGTTGGCTAGGATACAATATAAAAATATAAAAAATAATGTGGTTGATTTTCCGTACATAAACATGCTTGAAAACTTTTAAAAATGTCTCATATTTTTATATTATGCATTTTGTTATTTGTAGGTTAAAAGTCAAAAGATATGCAAAAAAAAAAAAAAAAAAAAAGGTTTTTAACCCGCTCTTTTTTTTTGTTAAATTTTTTATATCTTTAGAAGAATCATTATATAAAACTTTATGTTTATTGAAAACCGGAAATTTGTTGTGTTTAACCTATACATAATTTATTTTAATGATTTAACGATAAAAAAAACTTTGAATTCTCAATACATAAACAACTTTAGCTAGAAAAATATTGTTTTATGGTTATATGATTATCATTATTAGGAACACTGTACAATTTTATTTTATTTTTAAAAAACATACTCTAGTTAAAGTTGAAAACAAATACTTTTGTGGTTAAAGAAAAACAAACCAAACTTGAGTGTTCTTTTTAGATTGAAAGTTCGACTAAAAAGATCCAAAATTTGTTTAAAAGATGTTTTACGTCTGGTATTTTAGATGTATTTTTAAAAACATATTTTAAAATATAAATAGAAAAACAATGTATGATAAGATGGAGTTAAACAGTTGTGGTCCATAGATATATAGATGTATTAAAAGGACAATAGTTTAGAATGTGTGGGAGAGGACGAGGGGGGGGAGAGATCTATGATCAAGATTGGTACCATGAGTTGTTCTTGCTTCTTTAAAGCTGTGTTGGTTGTTTTGGTGTTAATTTCTGACTGGTCCTCCATCCAAGTGTTACCCAGTTTGGATTTATTTCTATTCAATTTAATATCTTTACTTTCTATAATTTATATTTATAAGATTTAAGTAAATTGTTATATAAGTTGACATGATATCGTGTTTATTTTGTATGTTTATTTTGTATGCTTATCTGTTAATAACCCTTGTTTAATGTTTATCATCAAGTTTGATAAAAAAAATTATTCTAATTATACATTTGTATGAAAAAGTAATTCTAATTTTAGATTTGTATAGATAATGAATATGTTGAGCAACTAGACTTTGAAAACTTTTAAAAATATTTAGTTTTTAACAGAAAAACTAAAATTAAAGAAAGAATGTATACACTGACTTTTAATCTAAAAACTATTTTAAATGGCTTTGGAATATATATATATATATATATATATATATATATATATATATATATATATATATATATATATATATATATATATATATATATATATATATATATATATATATATGTTCGCGTTCATTTGAGGCCATGCTAATTTTGTGAAACCGTGAAACCAAATCTAAAACTAATTTTAAAATGCAAAATAAAAAGAAAAAAAATAATTATTATTTTCTGAACTTTAATTACCTAAAAAAATTTTAAAAAATTAAAAAAAAACTACCGTTTTTTTTAAATATTCTAATAAAATATTACACTGTAAATATTCTAATGTGATTTTTAGAATGTTAGAATATTATACTAGATTTCTCAGATATGTAGGATATTCTATTATTCTATTAGAATATATAAAAAAGTATTTTGTTTATTTATTTTTTATTTTATTTTGGTATTTCTTTATTTTTTTTTGAAAAATATAAATTCCGAAAATAATATTTGAAAAAAATTTCAAAAATTTTCAATTATTTTGCATTTAAAAAAAGTTTTTGTTTTATCTACCAAATGAGTGGCTATGATTGCGTCTCACGGTCTCATATATATATATATATATATATATATATATATATATATATATATATATATATATATATATATATATATATATATATATATATATATATATATATATATACACACACACATTAACAAATGAATTTTATAAAAGCTAGCAAAAATAGACATACAATTACAAGGTAATGGCCAATATTGAGTTTTTCGGCCTAAATGCCAATTTAATTACTGTAGTTATTTGTAAATCTACCAACAAAGCAATTAGAATACCACAAAACAGCTACATGAAAAATCAAATCTCTACATCTACGGTATTTACTTGTTTATTGTCCGTAAGAACCATTGTTACAAAAATAATTAAATTTTTATAGTAAAAATTCATAATTATTAATAAATATTTTTAATAAAGTATTAATTAAACATCATCTTGTAAGATTTTCAATATAGAAATATAATAATTATCGGCAATCATAATCGAAACTTATTCAAGACGAATTTAAATTTCTTCCAAAAGTCAGAGATCAGATAAATTATTGTCTAACTTATTATCAACATCAATACTTTTTTAAAAAATAAAAATGTTGAGAAAATGATAAGTGTCATTTTTATATTGCATTTGAGAAGGGATTCACGGGCAGTGAAGGCAACCAAGGGAGAGGAATTATTCCATTCAATTCCGAAGCCTAGCGTCTCCTGTAAGACTCTAAAGATAACCTAAATTTAAGAAAATGGCATTTGACACTAATAAGTATTTTTTTAGTAATCTAGAAAGATGTGTAGAGCAGACCAACGCATTACGAAATTCCCATGGCACTCACAACTCCATATAATCATTGTTTCTAATGTCACATATTTTTGCAGAAGTGAAAAACAAGATCCTAATCTACGCCATAATTTTAGAAGTTTCTAGTTTTAGTTTTATATGTTATGTCATTTTATCTATTTTAAAACGTTATAACTATTGTAGGATGTATTTTACATAAAAAAAAATAGTTATATTTTATTATATTACGGGCTATGTTTGTCAGATATACCTAATATATATGTATGTACTTGAGAACATGTTGTGGATCCCGAAATAAAAATCAAGGATTGCACAAATTCTTTAGGGGTTGGAAACTACAAATAAATGTTCATTTTCGAAGGTAGTTTCTGTCACAAAATCGTCATTAAACGGCGAATTTACACTAAATTCACAATTATCATACTTTGTGATGAATTGCCAACGGATTCGTGGCAAATTTCTAACGGATTTTCGATGAATTTTTATTAAATTTATATTTGACTGAAAAATTTAAACAATATCTTCTGCCACCCAATGCAACATAGTAGATCAAAAAGTTCATTGGATGTAGTTTAGAAAAAGGATAAATCAATTATATATATATATATATATATATATATATATATATATATATATATATATATATATATATAGTCTTCCAATATATACATTGAGTAAGTTGCATTAAAAAAATAAATTATATACTAGGACTTCTATATTTGGAATTATTTTGTCATGAGAAGAAGTGGACAACACATCTGAAACTCCCGATCGACTGTCTTCAAGGATTTTGCTACTTTCGGCTATCCCTGCGCCTCTCTCTAAAATGCATGCAAAGTTGTTTCCCTTGGATATTTCCAGGTAATTATCTTGTTTTCATTCTGAAATTCTATATATGCATTGTAAAATGTTAAAATTTAAAACTAAGTTTGTTTTATTCATTTATAGAAAAACTAAGGTTGCGTTTAGCTATAGAAAACGTCTTCATTTTCAGAAAAATGAAAAAAGCTTTCATTAAGAAAATATAAAAAACGTGTATAGTGAAAGTTTATTTGTTTTACATTTTCTGTTTTAGACAATTAGAAAGCATGTACAAATGTGTATTTTTCTGTCGGTTTTTATTTTAAAAAACATTAGTGGTGGTAGGTTAGGGGTGGGGTTTTGCAAATTATGAAGGATAATTGCAAGTTGGTAATTTCCTTCTATCCTACATTAGTGCGAGGAAAAAACTTTTTTGTGGGTTAATATGTTTATTCTCTTGATAGATCTTCAATTGCTTTAGTGGATCAAATGGATGGGTCAAGCCCACGCATGTGCCCAGCTTGGCTCAGCAAATGATGCGAAGGCACAACATTGTGTGATTTAGGAGCTTTTATTTTTGGTGAGGTTTGGTCAAATCGTGTTTGACCAACTCGGTCAAACATTCAGATAAGAGCATATAACGATATTTGATTCAAATTCGAAGTACCAGATCCTTTTATTAAGGGCTTCTATGGTTTTTCGTCTACTATAAATAGGACCTCTTAGGTCTTATTTAGATGACCAAAAATTCACAGCTTTCTCCTCTCTTTCAAGCAGTCACAACTTTGTTCCATTTCTGAGTATTCGTTTTGCATTTATCCTTTTCCACTAATGTTGGAAAACTGGAAAATCTGCATCAAATTTTGTAGTATTAATCTGTTGCTTACATCCCTAGATGCAAAGTAAAAACCTTTAAGGATAGGAGTTTGATCCGTGTAGTTTTCTCTGATCAAGATCAACTTCAAACATGGTTGTTTTAATTATTGTTTTGCCTTTATTTTCGTCCAACAACAAGACAGTCTGATTATACTATTTTCTTATAATCAGATCTGATCAAGAATGATCATTTTGACTTTTGGATGAAACTTGGTAATAATATTAATAATAATTGGATTTATTATCTTGTGACATATCACCTTTTAATCATCTATGTTAATTGTTGGTTGTTTGTGATAATGTATAGGTATTTAATCATAAACATTATCTATCCATTCATTTATTTAAATAATTCGTGATTAGTTCATAACTCTAGTTATTGGATTGTTTAAAGACTAAACTGCAAAATTGGTCCCTGTGGTTTGTAAAAAAATGTTGATGGAGTCCTAAAACTTTTCAACTTGCACCGTTAGTCCAAAAACTAAAATTTTTTGTGGTTTTGGTCCCTAAAAAGTTTAAAATTACTTAGAATGACCATTTTGCCCTTTTTAATTTGTTTTTTTTCATTTTTATGTATTCTAATAATTTAGTAATTGAAAAATAAAAACTAAAGGAAAATATTTACCACCACATACACCTATAACACCCACCTCCCTTACTGATTTAATTCACATACATACACGAATGAACTTCATCAATGAAGTTCTAGGAAAATCTGATGCAGATTCAACACACACATAAGCACACACACATCTCTCTCTCTCTCTCTCTCTCTCTCTCTCTTTCTCTCTCCCTCTCTCTCTCTCAACAAATACACACATACAAACTCTGATAAACTAGAATTACCTTTCACCCAGTTCTCATCCCTCTTTCGTTTATCCCAACTCCCAAGTTATCATCATCAAGACCTCCTGTAATTTCTTTCATTTCAATATCGTTTTTTGTTGGAAAAAAATGGAGCAAGAACAAAGTAAACCTGTTAGAGGTGAAGCAACATTTCAATATCTAGGTTTTTTTAATTTAGTGAGACTGTGTTTGTGTTTTATTCTCCGATTCTATAGCACTAGGTCAAGCCCGCTCCACCAGGGAAACTCCCTCCCTACCTCCAACGCTTAGTGCCCACCTCGTCCATGGTCATGAGGTTATACACCAGAAACTCATTTCCTCACCATTACAAATGGAAAGACGATTTTGACCCTTTCATGATCACATTGGAGAAGGTTAGCAAAGAACAAAAGTGAATCAACGAACCTGTAAATCAATTGAAGAACACAAGTGAACCAAGGAACCTATACAGAATCAAAGACGCACAAAATGAAGTGAATTTTTCTCAGGTATGCTTTTGGAAAGAAGGAAACGAATGAAAAAAGCGAATTCATGACAATATGGAAAGTAACTTGAAGAACTGTAGAAGGAAATAATCAAAGAAGGAGGAGATCGATAGAGTGGAAGGGTCAAGTACTTACCGGAAAGAAGGACGACGATGTTGCTGGTTGGTTTACCGGCGGGAAACGTAAGATAAGAGATGGAGAATATGAAGGGGTCGATTGTTAAAGAGGGGGTGTGGGTTTTGTGCGGCTAATATCTATTTTTAATTTTATGAATATTATAATAAAGATTAATAAATATAAAAAAGAAATTAGAAGGGTATAATAGTCCTTTCAAATTTATCAAGGACCAACTCCACAAAAAAAATCTTATTTTGGACTAATGGTGCAAGTTGGAAAGTTTTTGGACCGTATCCACAATTTTTGTCTAAACACAGGGACCAATTTTGCAGTTTTGTCTTGTTTAAATAATACTCATCTAGAAGGTATTTTTGAGACGAAGAAATACATATCCTCAAACTTCAAGATGAAATATCTTGGAGAAGTTGATACAGTTCTCCGTATCAAGGTGAAAAGGACAGGAAATCAGATTTCTCTAAGTGAATCTCATTATTTAGAGAAAATTTTGGCTAAGTTTGAACATTTGAATATTAAGGAATACAACATTTCTTTTGATTCAAGTGTGAAACTAAATGTGAATTCTGATCGATTAGTGGTTCAACTAGAATATGCAAGTGCAAATGGAAGCATTATGTATGTAATGCATTACACTCTACCTGACATCGCATTCACTGTAAGAAAACTGAGTCTATATATTGTTAATCCCAGTACCTATAAGCTGACATATTCGTCATATAACAAAACCACAAGTGTTTGGATTTATACTCTAGCTGGTGGTGTTGTTTCTGTTGGGTTTTGAGCATTCTAACACTCCTATGGTGTACATGCAACCCTATAAACCTTGAATCTACGTTTTCTCTATTATACATGCAAATATTCAATATTCCAAGGTTTCATCCTAACTACCATAATATGAAGCAACTCTACTACAAAAGCCTAGTTAGATGACATGCCGTTTGATGGAGCTTGAAGTCTTGATCTTTAAGAGCTTAGCCCCAATAGTGTGGAAGCCTCAAGTGGAATCACAAATCACCAAAAACACCTTGGAAACCTTGAGAGAATAGAATGCACATAGAAATCGACCCACTCTTATATCCTCATACACTAGTGCCATTTCATGTGCCAAAGACCTCTATATATAGTATGGAGGATTAGGGTTACATTCATGTAAACCCTAATACCTATGACCTTTCATTTCCTTAGGATCCATGGGTTATAAATTCCATGGACTATCCATGAAAGCTTAACCTGTGACATCCCCATTTTCACGGCCAGAAAAGACCGATTTTGTTTATGCTTTATAAAAATCAGAGTACCTCTTTTAATAAAAATGTTGCGGAATTTGTTCCCAGTAAAACATGATAAATACGTTATCAAATTCCGAAGAAAAGTATTTTTATTCATTTTAAAACATTTGGGATGTCATCGTCAATACAGAAACATAAGCATAAACAGAACTTACATTCATTATCACTAGTGATTTATATCTCCTTGATCTTTTAGTGTAATGTGACTTCATATCAACACCTGTGATATAAATAAGCTGAGTAGGTCAGGTTGGGAAACTTGGCGAGTACATAGGGTTTTCAACCCACATTAAATAAGTTTATTAACTTTATCAAACCAAACAAACCCGATTACACGTTCCCATTATCCTCGCTTTACGTCCCTAAAACATCTAACACAAGGGACCTAGTCTAAGGGACTTTCATCGGGGTGACAACACATGCTTCGGGGGTTCCTCAACAATTCATGTCAAATAAGGCAACCATGTGGGGGATGGAGTACTGCCGGTGAGCACACAGTTCAAATAAACACCTACAGGTTGCGAGCCTGCTAGCGTTCCACTGGACTATCTAGAATAGTCTGTGGTTGTCATCTATACTTCGCTAGATGACTGGATCATCAGTAACATCTATATCGAGGCCTCTCATTATTTTATTTGGTCACACAACAACAATTACATCTACCCATGTTTTACCCAACACGATTTGTAGATATAAAATACATATACAATTTAAATCATTTAAAACGTGTATAAAAATATTTCACCCAACATAGACAGCAAGTATTCAAACAATATGCACACATAGCACGTAATTTATATTAAATACTTCATATCTATGTGTAAGATGAAAGAGACCATGCAATCACTTGAAAATGTGGCGATTCCGAACTCAGACAGTGCTTCCCTTCTTAAAAATACTTTCCTAAAACGAAGCCTAGTATTATTACCACTAGAGTTTAATATATTATTCGCCGAGGCTAATTAATAGTCTAACTATTATTACTATTATATAAGTGTTAAACAATACTTATATAACCCATAATAATAGCCCAAGTACTTATTATAAGTTCCTAATAACGTTACTATTATTAAATAAAAGCTATATTAAAAATAGCGTAGGTGTAGCTCACTTACAACAAGTTTTATAGAAAACCGGGCTTTGCTTGGAGCAGCGTTCCCGAGCCGAAAAGCTCTTCTTATCAGAGCCGTCGAGCACTCCAGGGCTTCCGCCTCGTGCTAGGGAGGTTCCCTAGGCTTTTCGGGGGGTTTCGGGGCTAGAGAGAGGTTCTAGAGAGAGAGTAAAGAGAAAAAGAATGGGAAAGGTATGAAGAAAATGAGAGTGGGAGAGATTCTATTTATAGGGTGAAAAATGGATGAACTTGGTGCCACATGTCACCATCTAGTGGCAAGACTTGGGGAGAAAACAATAGCCAAGATTGTGCCACATCACCCATTTTCGCACAACACACTTCCGACTTCTAAAATCCGTAACTTTCACATACGACCTCCATTTTTGACGTTGTTTATATCCACGCATAGGTGAAAAATAAGATCTACAACTTTCATTTTGACTCCGTTGGCTAATTCTTGACCGATCTTAAATTTAACAGTACGAGGAGATTATATTGTTAAATGTCCGCGTAAAATTCATAACTTCTACATACGAACTATGTTTTCGTCTTCCTTTTTACCGTTGAGTTCCTATTAATGAGATATTAAATTCTTATTTAGGTCGCGTAGGCAAAATACCGCTCGATCTAAAATTCGACTTTCGGGCTCTGCACTGTTAAACAAAATCTTAGAAAATTCATAACTTCCTCATACGAAATCAGATTTGGGCGTTCTTTTTTTTTTTGTATGTTCTCGGTTTAACGTATACTACATCTTTTGTTTAGATTTCTAACGCTAAAAAGTCCTCTATCGTAAATTCACTATTTACGTCTCCCGATACCGTGTCGGTTTTGCCGTAAAACTTCGACGGACCATAACTTCTTCGTTATAACTCGGATTTCAACGTTCTTTATATGTACGAAACCTTTGAGACGTATTCTACAACTTGGTTAAGATTATTTATTCTAAATAATATTTTGTCAAAAAGTCGTTTTCGACCCCTATTATCTCTAAATTGACTAGCCCGGATCTACGGGCCTTACAATTATGTCCCCCTTAGGATGAATACGTCTAGGAATCATCAACAAAACAGGGCTTACATGATGAATCCATACATTATCTCTTCATCCTAAGTAATAACCGTAACTTTGATGTTTCTTCGAACGAATATCTAACGCTAAGACTTCCTAATTGTAGGCAGTGCTCGATCTTGCACTTGCTCCCTATCTCCCGTTAGACTCCAAATTATGACCTTCAAGTCACAATCTCGATCCTTATTGGAGACTGCTTCTTCTTCTTAACAAACTTAAGATAAGTTATTTTATGACTAAAATGGACCGATGTGTCATATTCTAATGACTTATCATCGTATGTTCCCACGCTTATACTCAGGTCTCTTAAAGTCTTCCAGAACAGACTACACATTTCTTCATGTTCTAATCACATCTTAAAAGGTAGCATTTCTAGCTACAAGCAACTATCGCAATACCTTTACCGATCGCTTTGATTATATTTTATTTCAATCTTCCGACTTAAGTCAAATGCTACATCAAACTTGGTTCTCTGAACCACGTAACATACTTATCGTAGTCGGACTCAATTCGATATGACCACTAGGGTCGAAATAACAATCATCCTCTTAGTCATTACCGAAACGATGGTAACAACATATTTGAATAAAATGGTATCAATTACTAGCTTCTTGGTAACCTTGTGACTTTCCCTGATTCAAGCGTAAGTCCTATGCTTCCGGTAGTATAGGTCTCTACTACCTTTCACACTTACTCATACTCATCCCAAGTATTGTCTCGCATTTTACCCAAGTCATCATACAAGAAAATCACATAACAACTTGACACATTAGATAACAAAACTAAGGTTTTATATTATTCCTTGAAACGATTACATAGGTGTTCAAGTTCAACCTATACTATGCCTCTAATAGGCTACACCACGTGGTACTATTTACACGACTACTTCATAGATCATCATTCCTGATCCCTTTCATTTCCATCTTCATCGTCATGGATCATATGGAACGCTCTTGCCTTCGGTTTCGGTGGAATGTTTGGTCTTGCCGCCTCTTTCTTCTTCGGGAAATCCTTAGCAACGTGCCCTTCTTCACGACATTCATAACATACCCTTTTGCTGGCGGTGCACTCGTTTGCATAATTTCCGGTCTTCCCACACTTGTATCAAGTCACTTCCTCACTACATTTCCCGAAGTGCTTCTTCTTACACTTCTCGCACCATTTCACTTTGTTTCCTCCTCCGTAAACTCCTTTGAACTAGACTTGATCTTCTTATTGGGCCTCGTAAACCCCTGAAACTTCCTCTTTTCGCCAACCTCAATCTTGTTGGCAACTCTTCCCTTAATCATATCCTCCACAGACTTGGCAGCCCAGATAGCTACCTCTAGAGTAGGTGCCAGGCGCACTGGCACCACATACTCCCATGGAAATCCCTTTGCGTACTTGTCAATTTTCTGTTGGATAAGGTGTCTAAGTCCATAACTATTTATGGTATGTACTTGACCCTACCCGACATGGTCCATTTGGGTTGCATGGCATCATGCATTTGGATAAACTAAATGAGAGAAATAACACTTGTGGTTTATTAATATATTATAAGTTCTAATATATTAATAGTATAATTTAATTAGTATTGATCAAGAATTAATTTGGAATTAATTAAGTGATCAAAAGATAACTAATTAAATATATGGGTTGATTATGTAAATCATCCATAACTTGTATAGTGGGCTAAGAGGCTCCATGGATTATCAAGTTGGGTTAAACCCATAGGATGCTCCATAGATGCTTCATGGGAGTTACAAACCCATGGGTCATGGAAATGAAGAGACATGACACATTAGGGTTTACATGGTGTACCCCTAGATGTGTCACACTATATAAGAACCATCTCCTCCACCAAAATTGGCTACACAAAGAGAAGTGAGGGCTAGGCCGATTTTTAGAGTGTGTGCATTCTCTCTAAAGTCATTCCAAAAGCTTTTGGTGTTGTGTGAAGCATTTGAGGCATCACACTTGGGGTGCTAGGCTCTCAAGGTTTCAAGGAATCAAAATCAACTACAAGGTATGTATTTCTAGCTATCCTTTTAGGATAAAAGTTCCCCATGTATGCTAGATAGGATTATGAACCTTGGAAACCAAATTTTGCATGTATTTAGACAAACATAGATCCAAGGTTATTAGGGTTTCATGTACACTTAGGAAGTGTTAGAATGCTCAAAACCCATCAGTGGTATCAGAGCCTAGGCTTGTTTGTGAATACTTGATGCAAAATAGTGTTAAAAATCGAGTTTTTTTGCTTTCTGCTCAGGGGACTCGACGAGTCCATGGGGAGGACTCGATGAGTCCAAGTGAAAATGCAACCAACTCGGCGAGTCTGTTTGTGTACTCGACGAGTTGGTCATGTAGAATGCAGAAATTCGATTTGTGCTGCTGGAAATGGACTAGAAACATTACCCTAAACTATTTTGGTGTTATAAAACTTGTTTTAGATGGTGTAATGGTTGTTCTAATCCATTTACAATGGCTAATATCAAAATTTCATGAGTATATGTGTTCATATGTTCTTGAAATGTTGATATGAATATTCATGTTCTTATGAGTTCTTGATAGATCATAGGAGTTAGTTGTTTATCTGATTAATTCATTATCTTTATGTGTTTTAATGGAGTCCAGAACTTGTCCTCAACTTATGGATAACCAAAAGTCTCTTTGTGTTAAAAACCATTAAAAGAACACATAAGTTATAAAATGAAGAGTCTTCATTTTAATGACTCATAAATTATGAATGTGAAAGGTTTTGTAAAGTTACAAAACTTGCCCTCAAGTTTTGTAACAAGTAAAGTCACTTAATAAACTTTAGTTCCAACCCTTAGAATTTTAAAAGTTAAAATTCAACCCTTATGCTCTATAATATTATAAGTTAATATATATATATATATATATATATATATATATATATATATATATATATATATATATATATATATGTATGTATAAGATCAAGTCGTCTTACCGCTAGTACGCCTCATTCACGAAGCCGGTCTATAAGGGGGGGGGGGGGTATAAGGTTGTTGCGTATAATATGGCAACTTAATGGGTGTCCACTCTCACCCACCGCTTCCTTGATCGGTGGAGGGTCGTTAACCGAACGGGTAGGACAAGGAATTATAAATTCTCATTAAAAGTATGATGAATATTATAAAGTAACTAAATGGTTTTATTAAATTCCCAATCTTAGTTACTTTAGGAAAAATGTGAATAAGGTGCTAATCCATGAAATTACACTTTACACTTTGTTTAAGTCGGTGGTGGAGCGTGTGTGGTTAACCGGCACACTAACTTGGACTTAACAAGGTAGGTAAAGGGTGACTTGGGGTTTATCATAGTATCAGTGGAGCGTGTGTGGTTTACTGGCACATCGATTGAGTGATAAACATTAAGGGTACCAAGTGATTTGCATGGTTACTTCACACCTCGTTTTGTGATCCTCGGTATCCCAGTCACAAAACTTGGAGGGCATACTCGAGATTGAAACATGTCTTTGAAAAGTTCATTGAATCTCAAAAGAATCTAGGAATTTCTAAGAACCAATTAAAAACCTAATATTTATATTTCGTTTTTCCATGGTGGAAATTGGTGAATCATCATTCACCTACCTTTCAAATATGTTATAGCTTGGATTACGGCATACCTCTTCTAAGTTATAATATATCGTGATTGGATCTTAGCCTTAATATTACATTTGGGTGTTTTATTAAGGACTCTCTTAATATCTAAACTAATCTTGTTCTCTTCTTTCAGATGTCTTTAAACAATACTGCTTCTGGCTCTAATCCTAATGGCTCCTTACCCTTATGAACCTGTGTGGGAAAGTCACTTTTGATGGATCCAAATTCAATGAATAGATCAGAAACATCAGGATGATTACCCGCTCCGAGGACAAAGAATATGTCCTTGACAAGGAGCTTAAGGAGATTGATGAGACCACTGCTACTCCCGAGGAGATCGTTGACTTCCGGGCACATGAAAGCGATGCTACCAAAGTGGCATGCATCATGTTGGCCACCATGACAACAGAAATCCAAAAGTCCTATGAGGACTTCTACCATTTTGAAATGCACCAAGATCTGATGGAAAGATACCATCAAAGTGCACGACAAGAGAGGTATGAAATCATCAGCTCCATCATAACAACCATAATGAAGGACGGGGAATTCGTCATGAGCCACATGCAGAAAATGCAAAGGTATGTGGATTGGTTGCTGAAGCTGAATGTGAACTTCCCTGAGGAGCTTGCAACAGATATCATTTTGCACTCCATACCATCATGCTATGATCAATTCCGCATGACATATCACATGAATAAGGAAGAGGTCACACTCAGCAAACTTCAGGGACTCCTCAAGACCGCAGAAACAGGTCTTAAGGGTAAGTCGGTTGTTAACACTCCTACTCTAAACTCTGCTTCGGTTTTGGCAATCGGGAAAGGTCGAGGGAAGAAGAGGAAGAGCTCTTCGAAGGGAACCAAGGCTAGGACCCTTGATGGCTCTTCTTCAAGTGGAACCAAGAAAGGTTTCATCACTCCTTCTTCTGACCCAAAAGAGGCTGAATGCTTCTATTGCCATGAAAAGTCACATTGGAAGCGAAACTGCCCAAAGTACCAGCAAGATATGAAGGATGGGAAAGTTAAACCCAACCATGCAGGTATTTACACTATCTTATCTAATAACTCACCCCATTCTAACTCTTGGGTTCTTGATACCGGTTGTGGTATTCATATATGTTCTGATTTGCAGGGACTAAGAAGAAGTGAGAATGTGGAGCATGGAAGAATAAACTTAATCATGGGGAATAGGAAATCTTTACATGTCACCAAGATTGGAGTTTATACTTTATCGCTAAGTAGTGGGTTTAGTTTAGATTTGAATAAATGTTGTTATTCGCCAGAAATGGCAAGAAATATTATTTCCTTTCATGCATTGTATAAACAAAGTTGCACCTTTTCATTTGATAATGAAGTTGGTTCGATTAATGCTTTCTTTAATAATGTTCTTTACTTTAAAGCATTACCTTGTGATGGTGTGTTTGAAACTGTATCTATGGTAGATAACTTAGGAAATAATGTATTGTGTATTGATTCTGTTAATGATAATAACTTGGATAAAGCATCATTATGGCATTGTCGTATTGGATATATAAGCAAGAAACGCATAGACCAACTCCAAAAGGATGGAGTCTTGGAGTCATTTGACCTAAAGTCAGTTGATAGTTGCAAATCATGCTTACTTGAAAAAATGACAAAGTCACCCTTCACAGGTTCTTGTGAGAGGGGTGAAGTTTTGTTGGATCTTATACACACGGATGTGTGTGGACCCTTCAAACATGCCACAAGGGATGCTAATCGTTATTATTTGACTTTTACTGATGATTATAGTAGATATGGATATGTCTACTTAATCAAGCATAAGTCAGAGACTTTTGAAAGGTTTAAAGAATTTAAACAGGAAGTCGAAAATCAATTGGGCAGGAACATTAAGATGCTTCGATCCGATCGAGGTGGTGAGTATCTTAGTTCAGAGTTCCTCGACTATCTTAGGGGATGTGGGATTGTCTCACAATTGACACCTCCCAGGACACCACAGTTGAATGGTGTAGCTGAGAGGTGTAATCGAACCTTGTTGGATATGGTTCGTTCCATGTTGAGTCGAGCTTCGCTACCAATCTCATTTTGGGGGTATGCCTTAGAGACTGCCGCACATATCCTTAATCTAATCCCTACAAAGAAAGTCGCCAAAACTCTTCATGAGATGTCGACTAGTAAAGTACCCAAACTAGACCACATCAAGATTTGGGGTTGCGAGGCTTTCATGAGACGCGAGACTTATGATAAGCTCGAACCTCGAAGTGAGAGGTGTATTTTCATCGGCTACCCACAAAAATCCTTTGGTTACCTCTTCTACAGACCTAGTGAAAATGTGGTCTTTGTAGCTAGGAGGGATGTCTTGAGAGAGATAGAGAGAGAGAGAGAGAGAGAGAGAGAGAGAGAGTTCATAAGCCAAGGAAACAGTGGGAGGCAAGTTGACCTTGAAGAAATTCAAGAGTCAAGTGGTGAAGGAACTTCAAACCCTAGCACTCAACTTGAGGAGGAAACTCTTGTTGAGCCAATTGACAAGTCTGTACCTCTAAGGCGTTCTACAAGGGTTAGGAATGCACCTGAGCATTACTATGGATTCCATATTACTGCGGAAGGTGATACACTTATCAGTGATGAACACTGATAGGTCTGGATGAACCTAATAGTTACGTGAAAGCCATGGCAGGTCCTGAGTAAGCCAAGTGGAAAGAGGCAATGGACAGCGAGATACAGTCCATGTATGACAATCAAGTTTGGAACTTAGTTGAGAATGTACCAGGTCGTAAGACTGTACGGTGCAAATGGAACTTCAAGAAGAAGACCGACATGGATGGCAATGTACACACTTATAAGGCACGACTAGTTGCAAAGGGTTTCTCACAAACTCCGGGAGTTGATTATGATGAGACCTTTTCTCCAGTGGCCAAGATTAAGTCTATTAGGGTTCTGTTAGCCATAGCTGCATTTCATGACTATGAAATATGGCAAATGGATGTCAAAACCGCTTTCCTTAATGGAAAGTTGTCTGAGGATATTTACATGAGTCAGCCAAAGGGTTTTCTCAATACAGAGTACCCTAATAGAGTACGTAAGCTTGAGAAATCCATTTATAGATTAAAGAAAGCACCTCGCAGATGGAATCTTTGCTTTGATGAGAAGGTCAAAGAATTTGGCTTTTCTAGGAGTGAAGATGAATCTTGTGTAATGTCAAGGCTAGTGGGAGTATAGTTAGCTTTTTGGTATTGTATGTGGATGACATACTACTCATAGCAAATGACATCCCAACTATGCAGGAAGTTAAGTCCTGGCTTGGGAAGTGTTTCTCTATGAAGGATCTAGGAGAAGCTGCCTATATTCTAGGGATAAGGATCTAGAGAGACCGGATTAAAAGACTAATTGGACTTAGTCAGAGTACCTACTTGGATAAGGTGCTGAAGAGATTCGGCATGTAGGACTCCAAGAAAGGAGAGTTGCCCATCCAGAGTAACGCAGATTGAGTAAGACACAAAGCCCTAGTACTGAGGCTGAGATTGCAGAAATGAGTCGAATAGCTTATGCTTCGGCTATAGGATCGTGTTGGGTTTTGAGCATTCTAACACTTCCTAAGTGTACATGCAACCCTAATAAACCTTGGATCTATGTTTGTCTAAGGTACATGCAAAATATTATTTTCCAAGTTTTATAACCTATCTATCATGGCATGGGGTACTTTTAAACATAAAAGAACTAGATGAAGTACATACCTTTTGTTGATTGTTGATTCCTTGGAGTTTGAGAGCCAAGCACCAATAATGTGAATGCCTCAAATGGAAATCACAAATCACCACAAACTTGGAAAATGTATGAGAGAGTATACTAACACTTAGAAATTGACCACCACTATTACACACACACTAGGGTGCTATTTCATGCAACATAAGCTTGTTTATATAGTGTGCATGGTTAGGGTGAAACCCTAATAACCCATGTCTTTTCCTTTCCAAGGATCCATGGGTTAAAAGCTCCATGGATCATCCATGGACTTCCATATAAGCTTAGCCCATTAAAAAATGAGTATTAGCCCACACCATATAAATACAATAGCCCATGATTTAATTAGTCTTCCTTTTAATCACTAACTTAATTCATAATTAATTCAAGATTAAAACTAATTAAATAACATGACTTTATATTAATATATTATAACTTATAATATATTAATAAATCGTAAGTATACAATTCTCATAAAATTATCCATAAATAGTTTGGGAGAAGTGCAACCCAAATGGACCATGTCGGGTCGGGTCAAGTATTTACCAAATAAGTTATGGACTTAGACACCTTATCCAATAGACTCCCACTTGGATAAATCCAATAACTGTATTTGCCTATATTACTGATGGGTTTTAGGTAAAACAAATAAACTAGAAAACAATTCCTAAGTTCACATGCAACCTACTTTGGATCTATGTTTTATCTATTGAACATACAACTTTGAATTGCAAAACAAGAACCCTAGATGAGAGAGGCTATAATCGAAATTTACAACCTAGGGTTTAGTAATTACATACCTTTCAATTGTTATAGTAAACAATTGATAATTCCCTTGATCTTGATCTTGATCTTCTTGGAAGCTTAGCACCACAAGTGTAATGCCTCTAATGGAATCATACCCAAACTAGCAAGAAGGAAAGTAGAGGAGAGAGAGTATGCAAAATTTCGGCCCTTAGGGTTTCTTCAAAAGAAAAGAGTAACCAAAACATGAACCAGGAGGCTCCTTATATAGCTGAGGGATCTAGGGTTTAGGGAAACCATAGTTATCTTTTGCTTAGGGCCTAAGCAAACCCAAGGGCCTTATCCAAGCCCCTACGGACGAAATTATTAGGGTTTCCCCTAAAGATTTCGTCCACCCTTATCGAAGGGGGTTCTAGAGCCTTCCACTCAACTATTAGATAATTGCAAACTAGTCCCTGCACCTTATAATTAATTCTTTTAACCCCAAAATTAATTCTAATTAATTTCTGGCTAACAATTAATTAAACAAAATGATTTCTTATTAATATATTAATCTTTTAACATATTAATAAATTCATTTATATTAATTTATTAATCTTATAATAAATTAATATCTCTCCTTTCATAATTTCCTTGTCCGGTTGCTAGGTTTGAGGGCAACCCAAAAGGACTGTGCTGCTATCAATTCAAGTACATACCAATTATAGTTATGGGCTTAGACACCTAATCCAACAGTCTCCCACTTGGATAATTCTGTAACTATAATTGCTAGTATGCCTTCTAAATTTGACCAGCAAATTGTAGCTTCCAAAAAGCTGCTGTCGAACTCTGACCCAGTCAGTTACATGTCCTAAGATAAGTGATCATATAATCCTTCGTTTTGCTAGATATCCCTAGACAAAAGACATGGAATGCAATCAACCTCTTTGTCCAGAATCTATGTTTCCCGATTCCTGATTAGTGATGATGTAGGAGTTCTAATTGAACACATCAATTTAGTCCTGGCTGGGCCCAGCACATAAGTCAACACCAAATCATCGAGGGGCCCACAGATATTGCTTTTTCCCATTATGGAAAAAGGAACGAATAAACATTGACTCATATGCTTGTATCTTTTACTCATCAAACCATACAAGATAATACGTTTTATAACACCAAGTTACTGATGCGTTTTCGTATCACCAATGCATAGCCGACTTGCAAATCACAACTCATATATCTCTGTTTCAAGATTATAAGATATTATCGTCTCAGTATTACTCGTGATGAATTCCATGAAGTAATACTCTGAGCGAGGGTTTATCCAATACTCAAATCTCAATTTCTGAGTACTCATGAACATTGCAGCAAATACATTGTCATGTCTATCCTTAGACAATCTACAATCCAGTTCATGACAGTCTTGATTCACTACTTACTTCCAAAAGTACGAGCGACTGTGGAGTTTGAATAATCTTATTATTCGGGAAGTAAAACATGCAAAAATGAAACACAATAATAAACAATTGACAAAAGGTAGAACCCAAACTTATAATAATACTTTATTATTTAATCACCAAAAGTCAATTACATTTACTTTGTTACAAGTTTCAGAAAACTAATCTAACTACTAAAACTAATATCATCTTTCAGTCCTATGCTCCGAGCATGCTGAATATGCTTAGCCCTACTCAGACCCTTTGTGAGGGGATCTGCTGGGTTATCTTCAGATGACACCCTCTTCACTATAAGATGGCCTTCTTCTACTCTATGTCTGATGAAATGGTACTTTCTGTCGATATGTCTGGTTTTACCATGATCTCTCGGTTCCTTTGTCAAGGCAACCGCTCCTTCATTATCGCAGAACAGTTCCATAGGCTCCTGGATGGTTGGAACAACTCCGAAATCCCCGATGAAGTTCCTCAACCAAGCTGCTTCTTTCGACGCTTCACTTGCTGCTATGTACTCTGATTCACAAGTAGAATCAGCCACCGTATCTTACTTGGAACTCTTCCAAGTAACTGCTCCTCCATTTAATAAGAATACCCAGCCTGACTGAGAACGGGAGTTATCTCTATCCGTCTGAAAGCTGGCATCACTGTAACCATCTACTCTCAAAGTATCGTTGCCACCAAGTACAAGGACCCAGTCCTTTGTTCTTCGCAAATACTTGAGTATATTCTTCACGGCTATCCAATGAGCTCTACCTGGGTTTCCCTGATAACGACTGACCATGCTCAAAGCAAATGCCACATCAGGGCGAGTACATGTCATAGCGTACATGATCGATCTGACAGCGGAAGCATAAGGTACACGACTCATGTCATCTATTTCCTCATCTGTACTCGGGCATTGAGTCTTACTCAATTTGGTGTTGCTCTGGATAGGTAGCTCTCCCTTCTTGGAATTTTCCATACTAAACCTCTTTAGTACCTTATCCAAGTATGTGCTCTGACTAAGTCCAATTAGTCTCTTCTTTCTATCTCTCAATATTCTAATCCCAAGAATATAGGCGGCTTCTCCTAGGTCTTTCATGGCAAAACACTTTCCAAGCCAAGACTTAACTTCATTCAAGGTTGGAACGTCGTTGCCAATGAGTAATATGTCATCGACATATAACACCAGAAAAGTTACTATACTCCCACTAGCCTTGATATACACACAAAACTCATCTTCACTTCTAGAGAAACCAAACTCTTTGACTTTCTCATGGAAGCAAAGATTCCAGCTGCGAGATGCTTGTTTCAATCCATAAATGGATTTCTCAAGCTTGCATACTCTATTAGGAAACTTTGCATCAACAAAACCCTCTGGTTGACTCATGTAAACATCCTCAGCCAACTTCCCGTTAAGGAAGGCAGTCTTGACATCCATCTGCCAGATTTCATAATCATGAAAGGCAGCTATGGCGAGCAATATCCTAATAGATTTAATCTTAGCCACCGGCGAAAAAGTCTCATCATAGTCAACCCCTGGGGTTTGAGTGAAACCTTTTGCAACCAGTCGAGCCTTGAACGTATGCACATTCCCATCCATGTCTGTCTTCTTCTTGAAGATCCATTTGCACCCAACTGTCTTCCGACCTGGTGCACTATCAACCAAATTCCAAACTTGGTTGTCATACATGGACTTAATCTCGCTGTCCATTGCCTCTTTCCACTTGGAAGCCTCTGGGCCTGCCATTGCTTTCTTATAAGTGACTGGTTCATCTAATTTTACCAGTGTTCTGTCACTTATGAATGTGTCACCATCTGAAGTAATATGAAAACCATACAACTCAGGTGGCACACTCACCCTAGTGGATCTTCGAAGAGGTAATGATTTATCAACCGGTTCAACAGGAACTGTTTCCTCTGGTTGAGTGCTAGTGTCATATAAGGTTCCTTCATTGGTTGACTCTTGAATCTCTTCAAGGTCAATGGTACTCCCACTGTCCTCTTTGAATATGAGCTCTCTTTCCAAAAAGACTCCTCTTCGAGCTACAAACACCACGTTTTCACTAGGTCTGTAGAACAAATATCCAAAAGACTGCTTTGGGTAACCAATGAAAACACATTTCTCACTTCTAGCTGCTAGCTTGTCGTGAGTCTCTCGTCTTACGAAAGCTTCACAACCCCAGACTTTAATATGTGCTAACGAGGGAACTTTCCCTGTCCACATTTCATGAGGTTTTTTGGCAACCTTCTTTGTAGGGACAAGATTGAGGATGTGGGCGGCTGTCTCTAAGGCATACCCCCGAAGTGAATAGGAAGCGAGGCACGACTCATCATAGAATGAACCATGTCTAACAAGGTTCGATTATGCCTCTCAGCTACACCATTTAACTATGGTGTCCTAGGAGGAGTCAATTGTGAGACTATCCCACATTCTTTCAGATAGTCGTTGAACTCGGTACTAAGATACTCCCCGCCTCTATCGGATCTAAGTATCTTGATCTTTCTGCTCAATTGATTTTCGACTTCATGCTTAAACTCTTTGAACTTTTCAAAGGTTTCTGACTTATGTTTGATCAAGTAGATGTAACCATATCTGCTATAATCGTCAGTGAAAGTCACATAGAATCGATTAGCATCCCTTGTGGTTGATCTGAAGGGCCCACACACATCTGTGTGTATGAGATCCAACAGACCTTCACCTCTTTCACAAGACCCTGTGAATGGTGATTTTGTCATCTTTCCCAAAAGACAAGATTCACACATATCATCTGATTTTAGGTCAAATGATTCCAACACTCCATCCTTTTGGAGTTGGGCTATGCGTTTCTTGTTAATGTGTCCAAGACGACAATGCCACAAGCATGCCTTGTCTACACTATTAGACAAGTCAATATTAAGTACACTATTTCCTAAGCTATCAACACAAGTCACTGTTTCATACACACCATCACAAGGTAAAGCTTCAAACACAAAAACACCATTCTTATAAACACAAATTGAACCATTCAAATCATTAAAAGAATATTTAAAACCTTGTCTGAACAATGCATGAAATGAAATAATGTTTCTCGTCATCTCAGACGAATAGCAACAATTTATTAAGTCTAATCTAACATCATTACTAAGAAATAGTTGATAAACTCCGATCTTGGTCACTGGTGAAGACTTTTTGTTCCCCATGATCAAGTTTATCCTCCCATGCTCTATCTCCTCACTTTCCTTTAGCCCCTGCAAATCAGAACAAATATGAAAACCACATCCTGTATCAAGGACCCATGAACGAGAAGATAATGAGTTATTAGCAAAAATAGTGTAAATACCGGCCGAGGATGACTTCACTTTGCCATCCTTGATATCTTGCAGATATTGTGGGCAAGATCTCTTCCAATGCCCCTTTTGATTACAGTAAAAGCAAATGGCCTCTTTTGGATCAGAAACATGGGGAGTGGAACCATTGGGCTTAACCTTCGGGCCATTACTAGATGACACAGCTTGAGCCTTGCTCTTCCAATTTTGCTTGGGAGGACCTTTCCTCTTCTTCCCCTTTCCCTGTCCAATGGCCAAGACAGGGGTACTTGCAGGTGTGGAGGGTATACTTTTACCCTTCATCCCTGCCTCAGCTGTCTGCAACAAGTTGTGCAATTGGGCCAAAGTCTGCTCAGTGTTGTTCAAATGGTAAGTTAAGATAAACTGACCATAACAATCAGGCAACAAGTTCAAGACCATGTCAATGGCCAATTCCTCATCGAAGTGAATGTTGAGCTTGACCAAATGCTCTATGTAGCGTTGCATTCTTTGCACATGAGATACAACCGATTCCCCCTCTTTCATCTTGCAAGCCATGAGTGACTTCACTACCTCAAACTTTTCTTGACGAGCTCGCTTATGGTACTTTTCCATAAGGTCCTTGTTCATCTCAAAAGGCCAGTAGTCCTCATAGTACCTCTGCAATTCTAGGGACATGGTTGCAACCATGATGCATGCCACTTTGGTAGCATCATCATAGTGTTTCTTGTAGGCAGCATACTCTTCGGGAGTGGCTTTTGACTCATCAAGTTCTTTGAGCTCCTTTTCAAGGACATACTCTTTTTCCTCGAATCTAAGTGCCATCTTTATGTTACGCATCCAATCGTTATAGTTGGAGCCATCTATAACGACTTTGGAGCAGATGTTTAGTAGAGAGAAGTTGTGGCTGGAGGATGATGAAGCAGAAGTGTTTCCAGGAGTAGACATCTGAAAAGAAAGATAGTTTTAGTTAGATTACAACTTAGAAATGGGATGCCGAGATCCAAGTTCAAATCTCATAAAGGTAGGTGAATGACGATTCACCAATTCCACCATTAGACAAAATAAACGAAGTGAAATTCCTAATTCTTTTGAGATACATTAAAACTATTTAATGGCATGTTTTAATCTCGGATTATGCTCTACTATTTGTGACTGGATACCGAGGATCACAAACTAGATGTGAATAACCATGCAAATGTGCTTGGTAACCTTATTGTCTTTATCATTAACTATTGATGTGCCAGTAAACCACACACGCTCCATCAAAATGAGAATTATAAGATACCCATTACTACTCTTTATTGGTGCCTTTTAGTGTGCCAGTTAACCACACACGCTCCACTAACGACCAATAAAGCATAATGTGCAATTTCATGGATTAGCATACTTTTCACATTTTTCCTAGAGTAACTAGAGTTGGGATTTTGAAAAATAGTGTTCTAGTACTTTCTTTAATAGCATTATACTTTTAATGGGAAGTAGTTGTCCTATCAAATCCGTTCTGCTAACGACCCTCCACTAATCAAGGAAGCGGTGGGTGAGAGTGGACACCCATTCAACTACCATTTTATAGGCTGTTTCCTTATACCCCCCTTATAGACTAGCTTCGTGAATGAGGCATACTAGCGATTTGACTGACCATATTCTTATACATATATAATATTTAACTTTTAATTATAATATATATATATATATATATATATATATATATATATATATATATATATATATATATATAAGGTGTGTTTTAAAACATTTTAAAACTCCAGGGGTTTATATAAATTTTTTCGAAATTTAAACTATTAAATTTTAAATTTAAATAAACCAATTAATTAGATTTAATATTTATCTATTAATTAACTTTTAATTAATTTATTAAATCTTGTAAGGATTATCTAATTAAATTAAACAATTAATTTAATTCTAATCCATATCCCTTCTAGATTTCGAAAATATGGGGATAGGATAATTTCCTTATTTTTCTCAATCATCCAATAAGGCAACTATTATCCAAAACAAAGAAACCCTAACTTTATAGCATATTTCGAAATTTCCAAGGGAGGAGGCTAGGGTTTTCCAAAACCCTAACCCTAATTTCGATTAGGGTTCTTTGGAGGCTAGGGTTTTCAAAAACCCTTTGATCCACAACCCAAAAAATCGAAAAAAATGGCCTTTAGGGTTTAATAGCTATAAACCCTAATTTGCAATTCAACAATTATAACAATTCAATTTAAAACAAACAAAGGCTCTGATACCACTGATCGGTTTTAGGTAAAACAGATAAACTAGAAAACAATTCCTAAGTTCATATGCAACCTACTTTGGATCTATGTTTTATCTATTGAACATACAACTTTGAATTGCAAAACAAGAACCCTAGAGGAGAGAGGCTATAATCAAAATTTACAACCTAGGGTTTAGTAATTACATACCTTTCAATTGTTATAGTAAACAATTGATAATTCCCTTGATCTTGATCTTGATCTTCTTGGAAGCTTAGCACCACAAGTGTAATGCCTCTAATGGAATCACACCCAAACTAGCAAGAAGGAAAGTAGAGGAGAGAGGGGAGAGGGAGTATGCAAAATTTCGGCCCTTAGGGTTTCTTCAAAAGAAAAGAGTGACCAAAACATGAACCAGGAGGCTCCTTATATAGCTGAGGGATCTAGGGTTTAGGGGAAACCCTAGTTATCCTTTGCTTAGGGCCTAAGCAAAGCCAAGGGCCTTATCCAAGCCCCTATGGATGAAATTATTAGGGTTTCCCCTAAAGATTTCGTCCACCCTTATCCAAGGGGGTTCTAGAGCCTTCCACTCAACTATTAGATAATTGCAAACTAGTCCCTGCACCTTATAATTAATTCTTTTAACCCCGAAATTAATTCTAATTAATTTCTGGCTAATAATTAATTAAACAAAATGATTTCTTATTAATATATTAATCTTTTAACATATTAATAAATTCATTTATATTAATTTATTAATCTTATAATAAATTAATATGTCTCCTTTCATAATTTCCTTGTCCGGTTGCTAGGTTTGAGGGCAACCCAAAAGGACTGTGCTGCTATCAATTCAAGTACATACCAATTATAGTTATGGGCTTAGACACCTAATCCAACAATTACTTCAGGAACCAACCGGCAATCGTAGCTCTCGAAAACTCTGTTGAACTACGAAGCGCCATTTTAGATAAGTGATCATATAGTCCTCTGTTCTCATGATATCAGCAGGGCAAATCCATGGAACAATGTCTTACTTATTGTCTGGCAGTTGTTTATCGATTTCCGATTTGTTTGACAAAAAACTTAACTGAACACATCAATTTAGTTCTGACCGGGCCCGGTACATGGGTCAACACAAAATCATTGAGGGGCCCAGATATCGCTTCTATTTCTAGAAGGAACAGATAAACTTCGAATCATATGCTTTTTCTACTACTTGTTAAATTGTACACAAAGGCATGTTTTATAACATCAAGTTACTGATACGTTTACGTGCAATCAATGCACAACCAACTCATAGGTTACAACTCATATCTCTAGGTTTGAAGACTTATATGATGTTATCGTCTCACGATTACTCGAGATAAATTCCATGAAGTGATACAAGTGAGTGTGGGTTTATTCCAATACTCATAACTTATGAGCACTTATGAACGTTGTAGCAACCATTGCTATGTCTAAACACCTTAAGCCATCTACAAACCCAATTCATGACAATCTTGATTCATACCTACTTCCGACGTATGACCGATTGTGGAGGTTTGAATAAATTTATTATTCTGGAAGTCAAAACTTGTAAAACTGAAATAATAGTAAATAATTGACAATGATAGCAACACTTTACTCACAAATAAATCACAAATTTTATTCATCATCAAACGTCGATTAAATTTTAGAAGTTTCAGAAAAGGCTATCTAATCTATAAAACTAATATCGTCCCTCAGCCCGATGCGCCTCGCATGCTGCAAATGCTTATCCCTTGTCAGTCCCTTTGTAAGGGGATTTGCAAGGTTCTCATCTGACGATACCCTCTTTGCCACGAGAAGTCCTTCTTCTATCTTGTGTCTTATGAAGTGATATTTTCTGTCAATGTGTCAGGATCTGCGATGATCTCTCGGTTCCTTGGCTAAGGCAACCGCACTATTGCTGTCACAGAGAATCTCCATAGGCTCCATAATAGCTGGTACAACTCCAAGGTCTCCGATGAAGTTCTTCAGCCATATCCCCTCCTTCGCTGCTTCACTCGCTGCTATATACTCTGATTCACACATCGAATCAGCCACCATCTCCTGCTTGGAACTCTTCCAAGAGATTGCTCCTCCATTTAGGGTAAAGACACAACACGACTGAGAGCGGAAGTTATCCTTATCAGTCTGAAAAATAGCATCACTATACCCTAATACTCTCAAGTCATCACTCCCACCAAGGGTAAGGACCCAATCCTTATTGCTCCACAGGTACTTGAGAATGTTCTTTACCGCGGTCCAATAAGCCTTGCCAGGGTTCCCCTGATATCTGCTGACCATGCTCAAAGCAAAGGCCACATCAGGGCGGGTACAAGTCATAGCATACATGATCGAGCCCACAGCAGAAGCATACGGTATTCGACTCATCTCTGCTATCTCGGCCTCTGTACTCGGACTCTGAGTCTTACTTAGTTTGGCATTGCTTTGGATCAGTAAATTTCCTTTCTAGGAATTCTGCATGTTGAACCTTTTCAAAACCTTATCCGAGTAGGTACTCTGACTAAGTCCAATTAGTCTTTTACTCCTTTCTCTTAATATCCTTATCCCTAGGATATAGGCAGCTTCCCCTAGGTCCTTCATAGCAAAGCACTTCCCAAGCCAAGACTTAACCTCCTGAAAGGTTGGGATGTCATTTCCTATAAGTAGTATGTCATCTACATACAGTGCCAAGAAGCTAACTATACTCCTACTAGCTTTGACATACACCCAAGACTCATCTTCACTTCTCGAGAAGCCAAACTCTTTGACCTTTTCATTGAAACAAAGATTCCAGCTACGAGATGCTTGTTTTAATCCATAAATGGATTTCTCAAGCTTGCACACTCTATTAGGGTATTCTGCACTGACAAAACCCTCTGGCTGATTCATGTACACATCCTAAGCCAACTTTCCATTAAGAAAAGCGGTTTTGACATCCATTTGCCATATTTCATAATCATGAAATGCAGCAATGGCTAGCATAACCCTAATAGACTTAATCTTTGCTACCAGTGAGAAGGTTTCATCATAATCACTACCCTGAGTCTGAGTAAAACCATTCACAACCAGTTGAGCCTTATAAGTTTGCACTTTTCCTTCCATATCGGTCTTCTTCTTGAAGATCCATTTGCACCCAACTGTTTTATGGCCTGGTACATTGTCAACCAAGTTCCAAACTTGATTGTCATACATGGACTGTATCTCGTTCTCCATAGCCTCCTTCCATTTAGCAAACTTTGGGCATGCCATGGCTTCCTTAACACTGCTAGGTTCATCCAAATTTACCAGTGTACTATTGCTGATAAATGTATCACCTTCCGTAGTAATATGAAAACCATAATAAAACTCAGGTGTGTTCCTAACCCGTGTGGAACGCATCGGAGTTACAGACTCGTCAACTGGATCAACATGAGTTTCCTCCTCAAGTTGATTGCGAGTGTCTGAGGTTCCTTCACCAATTGATTCTTGAATTTTTCAAGATCAATTTGCCTCCAACTGCCTCCTTGGCTCATAAACTCTCTCTCTCATGAAAGACCCCTCTTCTTGCCTTTCACTTCGAGGTTCGAGCGTGTCATGAGTTTCACGCCTCACGAAAGCCTCGCAGCCCCAAATCTTGATGTGGTCCAAGTTGGGAACCTTCCCAGTCCACATCTCATGAGGTGTTTTGGTAACCTTCTTTATAGGGACTAGATTGAGGATATGGGCGGCAGTCTCTAAGGCATACCCCTAAAAAGAGATTGGTAGCGAATATCGACTCATCATAGAGCGAACCATGTCTAACAAGGTTCGATTACGCCTCTCAGATACACCATTTAGTTGTGGTGTCCTGGGAGGAATCAATTGTGAGACAATCCCACACTCCTTAAGATAGTCAAGGAACTCGGTACTAAGATACTCACCACCTCGATCGGATCGAAGCATCTTAATGTTCCTGCCCAATTGATTTTCTACTTCCTTGTTAAATTCTTTAAACCTTTCAAAGGTTTCTGACTTTTGTTTGATTAAGTAGACATAAACATATCTACTAAAATCATCAATAAAAGTCACATAATACCGATTAGCATCCCTTGTGGCGGTTTTGAATGGTCCACATACATCAGTATGTACTAGGTCCAACAAACCCTCAGCTCGTTCACAAGTACCAGTGAAGGGTGATTTTGTCATCTTTCCAAGTAGACAAGATTCACAACTATCATCCTATTTAAGGTCAAATGATTCCAAGACTCCATCCTTTTGGAGTTGGCCTATGCATTTCTTGTTTACATGTCCAAGACGACAATGCCACAATGATGCTTTATCTAGGCTAGTAGAAGAATCAATATACAATAAATTATTTCCTAAGTTGTCTACAACCGACACAGTTTCATACACACCATCACAAGGTAACGCTTTAAAATAAAACACATTATTAAAGAAAGCATTAATACCACCACATTCATTATCAAATGAAAAGGTAAAACCTTGTTTGTACAAGCCATGAAAAGAAATAATATTTCTCGCCATTTCAGACGAGTACACACATTTATTCAAATCTAATTTTAACCCATTATTCAGCAACAAAGTATAAACTCCAATCTTGGAAATAGGTGAAGCCTTCCTATTTCCCATAATCAGGTTTATCTTCCCGTGCTCCACATCCTCACTTCTTCTTAGGCCCTGCAAATCAGAACATATGTGAATACCACATCCTGTATCAAGCACCCAAGAGTTAGAATATGGTGAGTTATTAGACAATATTGTGTAAATACTTGCGTGGGTGGGTTTCACTTTCCCATCCTTAAGATCCTGCAAGTACTTAGGGTAGTTTCGCTTCCAGTGCCCCTTGTCCTGGCAATAGTAGCAATCAGCATCCTTGGGAACGGCAAAAGGAGTGACAGAACCGCTCTTAGTCCTTGATGAGGAGCCTTCAAGAGACTTTCCCTTAGTACCCTTCGAAGGGTACTTCCTCTTTTTCCCTTTGCCTTGCCCGATAGCCAAAATAGAGTTAGATGTTGGAGTAGGAGTAGTAGAGGTAACAACCGACTTGCCTTTAATACCGGTTTCAGCGGTCATCAAGAGTCCTTGAAGTTTGCTAAGAGTAACTTCCTCCTTGTTCATATGATATGTAATACGAAATTGGTCATAACAAGAAGGTAAGGAGTGCAAAATGATGCCAATTGCCAACTCCTCAGGGAAGTTCACATTCAGCTTGAGCAAACAGTCCACATACCTTTGCATCTTTTGCATGTGGCCCGTGATGGATTCACCATCCTTCATGCGGGTTATTATCATGGGGGAGATTATTTCATACCACTCCTGATGAGCACTCTGATGGTACCTTTCCATCAGATCTTGGTGCATCTCAAAATGGTAGAAGTCCTCATAGGAGTTTTGGAGCTCGGCTGTCATCATGGCCATCATGATGCAGGCCGCCTTAGTAGCATCTCTCTCATGTGTCCTGAATTCAGTGATCTCCTCAGGAGTAGCAGTGGACTCATCAAGCTCCTTTAACTCCTTATCAAGGACATATTCCTTGTCCTCATAACGAGTAACCATCCTGATGTTCCTAATCCAGTCCATGAAGTTGGAACAATCAAAGATAACTCTCCCATAAAGATTCATGAGAGAGAAAGAGCCAGTTGGGTTAGAGCCCGAAGCATTAGTGTTGGAAGACATCCGAAAGAAGAAAGCAAGTTTAGATTAGATATATAAAGTCCTTAATAAGACACCCAAATGTAATATTAAGGCTAGGATCCAATCACAATATATTATACTTAGAAGAGGGATGTCGTAATCTAAGTAATAACATATTTGAAAGGTAGGTGAATGACGATTCACCGATTTCCACCATGAAAAACGAAATGAATTATTAGGTTTTAATTGAATTTGAAATTCCTAGATTCTTTTGAGATTCATTGAACTTTTCAATGGCATGTTTCAATCTCGATTGTGCCCTTCAAGTTTTGTGACTGGGATGCTGAGGATCACAAAACAAGGTGTGAATAATCATACTAATTCACTTGGTACCCTTAATATTATCACCTAATCAATGTGCCGGTTAACCACACACGCTCCATTGATCTATGACAAACATTAAGTCACCCTTAGTGTTGGAAGACATCCGAAAGAAGAAAGCAAGTTTAGATTAGATATATAAAGTCCTTAATAAGACACCCAAATGTAATATTAAGGCTAGGATCCAATCACAATATATTATACTTAGAAGAGGGATGTCGTAATCTAAGTAATAACATATTTGAAAGGTAGGTGAATGACGATTCACCGATTTCCACCATGAAAAACGAAATGAATTATTAGGTTTTAATTGGATTTGAAATTCCTAGATTCTTTTGAGATTCATTGAACTTTTCAATGGCATGTTTCAATCTTGATTGTGCCCTTCAAGTTTTGTGACTGGGATGCTGAGGATCACAAAACAAGGAGTGAATAACCATACTAATTCACTTGGTACCCTTAATATTATCACCTAATCAATGTGCCGGTTAACCACACACGCTCCATTGATCTATGACAAACATTAAGTCACCCTTCGTGATCCATACTAGTCCAAGTTAGTGTGCCGGTTAACCACTCACGCTCCACCAACGACTTGGTAAGGTACAAAGTGTGAATTCCATGGACTAGCACCATGTTCACATTTTTCCTAAAGTAACTAAGATTGGGAATTCAAATATTTAGTTACTGTATAATAATCATTATACTTTTAATGAGGGTTTAAAGTCATTGTCCTACCCGTTCGGCTTACGACCCTCCACCGATCATGGAAGTGGTGGGTGAGAGTGGACACCCATTAAGCTGCCATTTTATAGGCAACAACCTTATACCCCCCTTATAGACCGACTTCGTGAATGAGGCCTACTAACGGTAAAACGACTTATTCTTATACATATATATAATAATTTACCATTAATGTTATAAATAGTATAAGTGTTGAATTTTAACTATTAAAACTCTAAGGGTTGGAATTAAAGTTTATTACAGTGTGAAACTTTACAAATTACAAAACTTGAGGGCAAGTTTTGTAACTATCCAAAACTTTTCATTTCATAACTTATGAACTAAAGGTTCATAAAAATGAAGACTCTTCATTTTTATGTAACTTATGTGTTTTAAATGTGTGTTTAAAAGCAGTGACCTTTGGATATCCATAACTTGAGGACAAATTATGGACTCCATTAAAACACATAAATGATCAAAAATTAATCCTAAACAATTCAGCAAATAATTCCTATCATCTTCTAAATTCATGAGAACATGAAGATGATCATCATAGTTTCAAGAATTATATGAACACATACAAAGCATGAAATTTTTATATAGGCTATTGTAAATGGATTAGAACAACCATTACACCAACTAAAACTAGTTTTAAAACACCAAAACAGTTTAGGGTAATGTTTCTAGTCCATTTGCAGCAGCAAAAGTCGAAAATCTGCATTCTGAGGCTTCTACTCGTCGAGTGCACGAACCTACTCGACGAGTAGGATGAATTTAGTCATGGACTCGGCAAGTCCCCCATGGACTCGGCGAGTTAATCATGCAAACAGCAAGAAAATCGACTTTTTTCACTATTTATCATCAAGTATCAAACAAACAAGCCTAGGCTCTGATACAACTGTTGGGTTTTGAGCATTCTAACACTTCCTAAGTGTACATGCAACCCTAATAAACCTTGGATCTATGTTTGTCTAAGGTACATGCAAAATATTATTTTCCAAGGTTTATAACCTATCTAGCATGGCATGGGGTACTTTTAAACATAAAAGAACTAGATGAATTACATACCTTTTGTTGATTGTTGATTCCTTGGAGTTTGAGAGCCAAGCACCAATAATGTGAATGCCTCAAATGGAAATCACAAATCACCACAAACTTGGAAAATGTATGAGAGAGTATACTAACACTTAGAAATCGGCCACCACTATTACACACACACTAGGGTGCTATTTCATGCAACATAAGCTTGTTTATATAGTGTGCATGGTTAGGGTGAAACCCTAATAACCCATGTCTTTTCCTTTCCAAGGATCCATGGATAAAAAGCTCCATGGATCATCCATGGACTTCCATATAAGCTTAGCCCATTAATAAATGAGTATTAGCCCACACCATATAAATACAATAGCCCATGATTTAATTAGTCTTTCTTTTAATCACTAAATTAATTCATAATTAATTCAAGATTAAAACTAATTAAATAACAAGACTTTATATTAATATATTATAACTTATAATATATTAATAAATCGTAAGTATACAATTCTCATAAATTTCTCCATAAATAGTGTGGGTGAAGTGCAACCCAAATGGACCATGCCGGTTCGGGTCAAGTATATACCAAATAAGTTATGGACTTAGACACCTTATCCAATAGATCGATCATGTATGCTATGACGTGTACTCGACCTGATGTAGCCTTTGCCTTGAGCATGGTTAGAAGGTATTAGGGGAATCCTGGCAAGGCACACTGGAATGCGGTAAAGAATATCCTCAAGTACCTACGGAGGACTAAGGACTGGGTCCTCACCCTTGGTGGGAGTGATGACTTGAGAGTTGTAGGGTATAGTGATGCTAGCTTTTAGACTGATAGGGATAATTTCCGCTCTCAGTCAAGCTGGGTCTTTACCTTAAACGGAGGACCAATTTCTCGGAAGAGTTCCAAGCAAGAGACAGTGGCTGATTCAACTTGCGAATCAGAGTACATAGCAGCGAGCGAGGCCTTAAAGGAGGCGATATGACTGAAGAACTTCATTGGAGACCTTGGAGTTGTACCAGCTATAAAGGAGTCAATGGAAATTTTCTGTGATAGTGAAAGTGCAGTTGCCTTAGCCAAGGAACCAAGGGATCATGGGAGATCCAGACACGTGGACAGAAAATACCATTTCATCAGACATTGAATAGAAGAAGGACTCCTCGTGGCAAAGAGGGTATCATCGGATGAGAATCCAGCAGATGCCCTCATGAAGGGACTGACTCGGGTTAAGCATCTCCAGCATGCTTGGAGCATAGGGCTGAAGGATGATATTAGATTTAGTAGTTAGATAATCTTGAAATTTCTAAAGTGTAATTGACATTAGATGATGAATAAAAGGTGTTTTATTTATGCGTAAAGTGTTGCTATCTCTTGTCAATCGTTTACTATATTTCTTTTGCATGTTTTGACTTCCAGAATAATTATGTTTGGTATATCATATTATTTTAACATCCACAGTCGGTCATATGTCGGAAGTAGGTATGAATCAAGACTGTCATGATTGGTTGTAGAGGTCTAAGTTGTTGTACATGGCTACAACACTCATGAGTGCTCATAAGTTCTGAGCATTAGACTCAAGCCACGCTCACTGGAATCACTTCATGGAATTTATCTCAAGTGATCGTGAGACGGTAATATCATATAAGTCTTCAAACCAAGAGATATGATTTGTTACTTATGAGTTGGTTATGCATTGATTGTACGAAAACGCATTGGTAACTCGATGTTATAAAACGTGCTCTTATATATAATTCAATGAGTGGTAGAACAAACATATAAGTCGAAGTTTATCTGTTCCTTCTTGGATTAGAAGCTGATATATGGGCCCCTCGATCATTTTGTTTTGACCTATGTACTGGGCCCAGTCAGAACTAAGTTGATGTGTTCAATTAAGTTCTTTGTAAAACAAATCGGAAATCGGGAAACAAACTGCTAGACAATAAGTAAGACATTGTTCCATGTATTTCTCCGGCTGATATCTAGAACAGAGGATTATATGATCACTTATCTTAAATGGCGTATCATCATCTTCTCAATTTCGAGAGACCTTGAAAGAGCTACGATTGCTAATTGGTTCCTGAAGTCATACTTGCAGTTATAGTTATTAGACTTATCCAAGTGGGAGACTGTTGGATAAGGTGTCTAAGTCCATAACTATTTCTGGTATGTACTTGACCCCACCTGGCATGGTCCATTTGGGTTGCATGGCATCATGAATTTGGATAGACTAAATGAGAGAAATAACACTTGTGGTTTATTAATATATATTATAAGTTCTAATATATTAATAGTATTATTTAATTACTATTGATCAAGAGTTAATTTGGAATTAATTAAGCGATCAAAAGATAACTAATTAAACATATGGTTTGATTATGTAAATCATCCATAACTTGTATAGTGGGCTAAGAGGCTCCAAGGATTATCAAGTTGGTTTAAACCCATAGGATGCTCCATAGATGCTTCATGGGAGTTACAAACCCATGGGTCATGGAAATGAAGAGTCATGACACATTAGGTTTTACATGGTGTAACCCTAGATGTGTCACACTATATAAGAACCATCTCCTCCACCAAAATCGGCTACACAAAGAGAAGTGAGGGCTAAGCCGATTTTTAGAGTGTGTGCATTCTCTCTAAAGTCATTCCAAAAGCATTTGGTGTTGTGTGAAGCATCTGAGGCATCACACTTGGGGTGCTAGGCTCTCAAGGTTTCAAGGAATCATAATCAACTACAAGGTATGTATTTCTATCTATCCTTTTAGGATAAAAGTTCCCGGTGTATGCTAGATAGGATTATGAACCTTGGAAACCAAATTTTGCATGTATTTAGACAAACATAGATCCAAGGTTATTAGGGTTACAAGTACACTTAGGAAGTGTTAGAATGCTTGAAACCCATCATTTTCGCCAGCTCATCCGGAACAAGACAGAAGGTGAACTCCATCTTCTCTGTGAAGTTGTTGGTGTATTCATAAATTGACATGCTTCCTTTCTTCAAGGTCAGGAACTGGTTCTCTAGCTCGAGCAGGTTTTAGGCTGAGTAGTACTTGCGTTTGAACTGCACCAAAAACTCTACCCATGTCAGTTGTGGGGGCTCAAAGTCTTCCCCAGGGTATTCCACTAGCGCACAGCACCTCCTCGGAATTGACGTACTGCAAAGGTGGTCTGTAACTTTCCTCTGCAACAACACGTCATGAAATCCAACTCCATCTCCGAGATCCAATCCATGACTCCGATCGGATCTTCCTTTCCAGTGAAAGTTGATGGCTTGCAAGTTAGAAAATCCTTGTACTTGCATCCATTCCTCTCGACTCCGTCATACTGGTTGTTTTGTCGAACTATTGGTGGGTTGGCTTGACCAGCGGTCCCACTGTAGTTCCCTCCTTCTGATTGCCCATCTTTCAATTCGGGCTGTTCAACCAGAATAGTAGGTTCGTCCCTATTTTCATGCAACATTTGCCTCATCTCTTCCCATTGTTTAGCCAACATAGCTCGTATCATGGCTTTTACTCCGGCCATTGTAATTGGCTCATGAGCATCTGCTACAATAGGTATTTGTTCAATAACTGATGGTTGATTCCTGTTCCCATTTGCTTTCCTGGCTCCGCTACGGGTTCTTGCCATTTCGATCTATATACCAAATCAGACGTTCGGTGTGCAATGATGAGAATTAAGATAGGAAAGATTTTATTTACGATTGACGTGTAATTCTCCCTAATTTTTTGAAAACTTATATGCCACTTCTAATACCGTAATTAAACATTTAGAAATCTGAACACATAAAGTTTCTAGATCCGGTCGGCAACAGACCATAGGTCCGATCATACAATTCATATCATAAATCATTTAGCACATTAAAGCATGTTAGGCATTTTCCCTAAATTAGCTAGTGCTTCTGTCTATTCAGGTGCTTTACCTAAATTTTATTGAACACACTCCTCACAATCCTTGCTTAGCATTCTAAGTTTAAGTCTAGAAATAAATCCATATTCATAGTTCGCTTAAACTAATGCTCTGATACCAACTGTGACATCCCCATTTTCACGGCCAAAAAAGACCGATTTTGTTTATGCTTTATAAAAATCAGAGTACCTCTTTTAATAAAAATCTTGCGGAATTTGTTCCCAGTAAAACATGATAAATATGTTATCAAATTCTGAAGAAAAGTATTTTTATTCATTTTAAAACATTTGGGATGTCATCGTCAATATAGAAACATAAGCATAAACAGAAACTACATTCATTATCACTAGTGATTTATATCTCCTTAATCTTTTAGTGTAATGTGATCTCATATCAACACCTGTGATATAAATAAACTGAGTGGGTCAGGTTGGGAAACCTGGTGAGTACATAGGGTTTTCAACCCACAATAAATAAGTTTATTAACTTTATCAAAACAATCAAGCCCGATTACCCGTTCCCGTTATCCTCACTTTGCGACCCTAAAACATCTAACACAAGGGACCTAGTCTTAAGGACTTTCATCGGGGTGACAACACATGCTTCGGCGGTTCCTCAAAAATTCATGTAAAATAAGTCAACCATGTGGGGGATGGAGTACTGCCGGTGAGCACACAGTTCAAATAAACACCTACAGCTTGCGAGCCTGCTAGGGTTCCACTGGACTGTCTAGAATAGTCTGTGGTCGTCATCTATATTCCGCTAGAAGACTGGATCATCAATAACATCTATATCAAGGCCTCTCATTATTTTATTTGGTCACACATCAACTATTACATCTACCCATGTTTTACCCAACACGTTTTGTAGATATAAAATACATATACAATTTAAATTATTTAAAATGTGTATAAAAATATTTCACCCAGCATAGACAGCAAGTATTCAGACAATATGCACACATAGCACGTAATTTATATTAAATACTTCATATCTATGTGTAAGATGAAAGGGACTATGCACTCACTTCAAAATGTGGGGATTCCGAACTCAGACAACGCTTCGCTTCTTAAAAATAATTTCCTTCGACGAAACCTAGTATTATTACCACTAGAGTTTAATATATTATTCGCCGAGACTAATTAATAGTCTAGCTATTATTACTATTATATAAGTGTTAAACAATACTTATATAACCCATAATAATAGCCCAAGTACTTATTATAAGTTCCTAATAACGTTACTATAATTAAATAAAAGCTATATTAAAAATAGCATAGGTGTAGCTCACTTACAGCGGCTTTTATAGAAAACCGGGTTTTGCATGGAGCAGCGTTCCTGAGCCGAAAAGCTCTTCTTCTCAGAGCCGTCGAGCACTCCGGGGCTTCCACCTCGTGCTAGGGAGGTTCCGTAGGCTTTTCGGGGGGTTTCGGGGCTAGAGAGAGGTTCTAGAGAGAGAGTAAAGAGAAGAAAGAATGGGAAACGTGTGAAGAAAATGAGGGTGGGAGAGGTTCTATTTATAGGGTGAAAAATGGCTTAACTTGGTGCCACATGTCACCATCTAGTGGCAAGACTTGGGGAGAAAGCAATTGCCAAGATTGTGCCACATCACCCATTTTTGCACAGCACACTTCCGACTTCTAAAACCCGTAACTTTCACATACGACCTCCGTTTTTGACGTTCTTTATATCCACGCGTAGGTGAAAATAAGATCTACAACTTTCATTTTGACTTTGTCGGCTAATTCTTGACCGCTCTTAAATTTAACAGTACGAGGAGATTATACTGTTAAATGTCCGCGTAAAATTCATAACTTCTACATACGGACTGTGTTTTCATCTGTCTTTTTACCGTTGAGTTCCTATTAATGAGATATTCAATTCTCATTTAGGTCACGTAGGCCAAAAACCGCTCTCTAAAATTCGAGTTTCGGGCTATGCAATGTTAAGCCAAATCTTAGAAAATTCATAACTTCCTCATATGAATTCAGATTTGGGCGTTCTTTTTTTTTTTTGTATGTTCTCGGTTTAACGTATACTACAACTTTTTCTTAGATTTCTAAGGCAAAAAAGTCCTCTCTCGTAAATTCACTATTTATGTCTCCCGGTGTCGTGTCAGTTTTGCCGTAAAACTTCGACGGACCATAACTTCTTCGTTATAACTCGGATTTCAACGTTCTTTATATGTACGGAACCCTTGAGACGTATTCTACAACTTGGTTGAGATTATTTATTCTAAATAATATTTTGTCAAAAAGTTGTTTTCGATCCCTATTATCTCTAAATTGACTAGCCCGGATCTATGGGCGTTACATTACCCGACCTAAATGAAGTTGGCCCATCATATATATATATATATATATATATATATATATATATATATATATATATATATATATATGTATGTATAAGAGTCCATATTTAATTAGTTCCTTTTTGTCACTAAATTAATTCTTGATCAATACTAATTGAATAATATGATTCCATATTAATATATTAGAACTTATAATATACTAATATAAATCATGAACATACTATTCCCAAAAGACTATCCATATAAATTGTTCCGGTGAAGTTCAACCTAAATGGACCATGCTACTCTCAGGTCAAATATATACCAATAATAGTTATGGGCTTAGACATCTAATCCAACAGTCTCCCACTTGGATAAGTCTAAAACTATTATTGCATATGACTCCAAGATCCCGACTAGCAATCGTAGCTCTTAAAGTCGATGTCGAACTCTGACCTAGTCAAATGACTTGTCAATTAGATAAGGGATCATATATTCCTCCATTCTAGATAACATATGGACTAAGACATGGATCTTAACCATTCTCTTTTTTGCATTTGTTGTTTCCTGATTTCCGATTTATGACGACTGACTAATTGAATAAATCAAATCAGTCCAGGCTTGGCCAAGGACTTATGGGTGTCATCACTAATTCATCGAGGGGCCCACAAATATCGCTTTTATCCCTCCAAGGGTAAAAGGAATGGATAAAATTCGACTCATATGCTTGTCCTACTACTTGTTGAATCATACACAAAGGCATGTTTTATAACATCAAGTTACTGATGCGTTTTCGTGCAATCAATGTATAACCAACTCATAGTCAACAAGTCATATCTCTAGGTTTAAAGAATATAAGATATTAACGTCTCATGATCAATCGTGATAAAATCCATGAAGTGATTCAAATGAGCGTGGGTTTAATCCAATACTCAGAACTTATGAGCACTCATGAATGTTGTAGCAACTCTTGCTATGTCTAACACCTTAGGCATCTACTAGCCAACTTCATGACAGTCTTGATTCATACCTACTTCCAACATACGACCGACTGTAGAGAATTTGAATAACCCAATTATTCGGGAAGTCAAAACATGCAAATTGAAACACACGAATAATACTAATTCAATATGGCCCCAAGCACCTTTGTGAGTAAATATAACACCTTTTATTTAAGCACCATATTGATTACTCATTAATCATTGTAAAATGTTTTGAATTTATCAACTTAATAATTGAATTAAAACAATAGTTGTCCCATGCTCCAAGCATGTACACTATGTTTTCTAAACAATAGTTATGTCATACAGCAAGTATGCACACTATGTTTGCCTATGATCCTTACTTTGTGAAATAGACCAATTGAACATGATTCCAATGATGCTGATTTCACAAACCCAAATCCTTACTATAAATGTAAGAATTCCAAATTCTTGCCATTTACCGAAATCTATTAGATTCTAAACTTATATGTATTGATTCTAAACTTATATGCACTTGTAATCGATCCTATACCCGAAGCATATGGGACACAATTCATGATGTCTCACACAAAGACATGATCCTAGATCAGTCTTTTGTTACACTATTTTTTATTTGCCATGTTTTCATTATTCGACTATGAAGAGGGATGCCGTAATCATAATCAAATTTCAGAACACAATATATATAAAATTTCCTTAAGTTGAACCATTCCAACATAAAATTCATATATATATATATATATATATATATATATATATATATATATATATATATATATATATATATATATATCCTTGACTAAAGATGAGATTAAAATCTCAATCTATGCTTTTAGAATTGAAATGAAGTATAATTTCCTCTCCTTTAGTTATAGCAAAACATCTTTTCGCAATTGAAACTTTTGTTTTCTATAATTAACATTGTTAACTTGCAACACTTATTATAATTATCATGCTCCCACTAACATGATGATTATTAGCATAACACTTATGCTCCCACTAGCTTTGACATGTACTCAAAAATCAACTGGACTTCTAGAAATCAATACTTTATTGACTTTCTTACCAAAATTCAAATTTCTGATACAAGATGCTTTGATAAAACTTTATCAAAATCATACACATTTCCTAAGATAGCACACATGTGTGTCTAAACAATTTTAGAACTATGAAAAGGGATGTCGTAATCATAGTCACAATAGTTTAGACCTTTGCCATTTCTCACAAGTCCATGTTAGTGTGTCGGTTAACCACAAACGCATTCCCAGAGGATTTTCCTGGGTTACCTCCGGAGAGACAGATTGAGTTTAGGATTGCTCTAGTCCCTGGTGCAGCTCCAATAGTCAAGGCACCATATCGGTTGGCTCCTCCCGAGATGCAGGAGTTGTCTATGAAGCTTTAGGAGCTGCTAGAAAAGGGATTTATCAAACCACACAGTTCACCCTGAGGAGCCCCGATCATGTTTGTGAAGAAGAAGGACGGGTCACATCACATGTGTATATACTACCGGGAGTTGAATAAGGTAAAGGTGAATAACCATTATCCCTTCCCGAGGATTGATGATATGATTGACAAGCTACAGGGCGCATCTTGATTCTCCAAGATTGATCTACGATCAGGTGATCACTAAATGGGAGTCAGGGATGAGGACGTGCAAAAGACAACTTTAGGAGCTCCTCATGCTGCTCTTGAGAAAGGTGCTGGAGACACTGAGGAAGGAGAGACTTTTTGCAAAGTTCTCCAAGTGTGAGTTCTGGTTATGCAAGGTGCTATTTATTGGGCACCATGTCAACCAGAAGGTATTCTGGTCGATCCGACCAAGAATGAGGCTGTGATGTAGTGGGAGATTCTGAGGTCTCCAACCGAGATTCAGAGTTTCCTGGGTCTAGCGGGTTATTACCGGAGATTTATTTAGGACTTCTCCAAGATCACTATTCCTTTCACCCGACTGACCAAGAAGTCGGTGACCTTTCGTTGGGGGCCTGAGCAACAGGCAACCTTCGAGATTCTCAGACAACGGTTATGTGAGGCATTTATCCTGATTTTTCTGGAGGGCGTCGATGACTTTGTGGTTTACTGTGACACTTCGATTATGGGCATGGGTGCGGTATTAATCCACCGTGGTCAAGTGATAGCATACGCTTCAAGGCAGTTAAAGCCTCACGAGGCTAACTATGCGACGCATGATCTAGAGCTGGCAGCTGTGGTTTTCGCCCTCAATATTTGGCGGCATTACCTCTATAGGGTCCGTTGTACCATTTATACGGACCACAAGAGTTTGAGGTACCTCATGGATTAACCAAATCAGAACATGAGGCAGCGTCGGTGTTTAGATGTAGTGAAGTACTACGACTATGAGATCCTTTTCCACCCAGGCAAGGCCAATGTGGTGGCCGATGCCTTGAGCAGCAAGGCGGTAGCGGCCATGATTCACGAAATTTGTCTGAGGATGACAATGATTAATCTATTGTTGGAGCAGATCAGAGAGGCGCATGTTGAGGGCCTGAAGGAGGAGCGCCGGAAGTCTGAGCGCATCATAGGCCAGGTGGCCTCATTTGTTTATGAAAGTCGTGGGTTGCTGACCCTGCATGGGAGGGTCTGGGTTCCGTATTGGGGTAGATTTCGCCAAGTTCTGATGGATGAGGCCCATAAGTCGAGGTTCTCCATCCATCCTGGGGAAACGAAGATGTACAAAGATCTTCTCCCTGATTATTGGTGGCCCTTCATGAAGCGGGATGTAGCCTGGTATGTTGAGAGATGATTGACCTGCAAGAAAGTCAAGGCAAAGCACTAGAGGCCCCATGGCAAGATGCTGCCGCTAGACCTCCCTGTGTGGAATTTAGAAGATATAGCTATGGACTTCATAACTAAGCTTCCCAGGACCACATGTGGAGTTGACTCAATATGGTTTATCATGGATCGGTTGACCAAGAGTGCTCATTTTATCCTGATCTAGGAGAGCATATCGACCGAGAAGTTGGCCGAGATTTACGTGAGTGAGATAGTGGCATGGCAATGAGTGTCTGTCTCGGTGGTGTCAGACCGAGATGTCCGTTTCACTTCCAGATTTTGGAAGGGTTTCACGACGAGATGGGTACTTAGCACCGCTTTCCACCCCCAGGCAGACGGACAGAGCGAGAGGATGATTCAGACTCTCGAGGACATGCTACATCCATGTGTTTTGGATTTTGGTGACAGTAGGGATACGTATCTTCCGTTAGCGGAATTTTTCGTACAACAACTACCATTCCAGCATAGACCAACCTCCCTTCGCGATGCTCTACGGGAGGAAGTATAGGACCCAATCTGTTGGGGGTGAGGCCAGTTAGAGAGTTATGGGGAGTATTGAGGTAGTACTCAAGACTACACAGCAGATCCGGCAGGTCCGGAGTAGGCTCTAGATTGCTCAGAGTCGGCAGAAGAGCTACGCCAACAGGCGGCGTTCAGACTTGGAGTTTCAGGTGGGTGATATGGTCCTCCTGAAGGTGTCACCTTGTAAAGGTGTCATCCGGTTCCGGAAGTGGGGAAAGTAGGGCCCCAGGTGTATCGGCCCTTTCAGGGTTTTAGCCCAGGTGGGCAAGGTTGCGTACCGATTGGATCTTCCAGCAGAGCTCAGTCAGATCCAGAACACTTTCCATGTTTCCCAGCTACGGAAGTGCTTAGTGGATGACTTGGCGGTTGTGACTCTAGAGGAAATTCAGGTTGATGACAACATGAATTACATCGAGGGACTAATAGTTATACTCAATAAGAAGACGAAGGAGCCGGGGAACAAGAGGGTTGAGCGGGTGAAGGTGCAGTGGCAGCACCACAGGGGTCCAGAGTAGACTTGGGAGCCGAAGGAGGAATTGAGGGAGCACTACTCGGAGTTGTTTGTAGATGCAGCAGACTTTGAGGACAAAGTCTAAGTCAAGTGAGGGAGAATTGTAACACCTAATTCCTCCTAAAAGAAGAAGAAGGAGCTAGAAGGCTCAAGGAGAAGATAATAGATCCAGAGACTTTCTTTTATCCTCATCATTCTCTGGTAATCAGGTTTCTAAATTGGCTATTAGTTCATTAGATCTCCTCATTTCCATTTTATTAGGGTTTTTGGTTCAAGAACCTTGATCTTTAGGACATGGACGTCCCAAGTGGCTTACCTTTTAGATCTGAGATCTAGAAGGGGTGTCATGGTATAAAGGTGAAAACTTTATGACCATGGAAGCCCCATGATAGCTTAAAGACGTTATTATGGCCTTTAAGCCCCAAAAGGCCATGAATGGAAGTAAAGTTTGAGACTGTACATGCTCATTTGGTGTTTAGGACCTAGATCCCTGTTTTCATGTTTTGGGTTGGAGTAATAAGGATTTTGGATAAAGATCTATGTCCTAAGGAACTAGGGTGTTAGCTAAACCCATTAAGAAAGATTATTAGCGGGTAAAGTTGGAAACTCCTTAAAAGGGCATTTATAGTGTGTAGATGAAGTATGGACCTTGGATCTGGAGAGTAGAGGCTTAATCCATTAAGATGGCTCAAACAAATAGAGGAACTCGTCGATTCCATAAAGGAACTCGACGAGTTAGGTCATGTTGTCCTGTTTCAGCTTAATATAGAACTCGACTAGTCTTTGAAGAGACTCGACGAATTGATTTTCCAAATCATGACTATGAGTAGCCAGGGAACTCGTCAAGTCAGGGGGATGACTCGACGAGTTGGATCATGATTTCAGTATTTTTGAGTTATAGAACTTGGCAAGTCCATAGTTCAACTCGGCTAGTTGGGACAACTTAGAATGTTGACTTTGATCAAGCGTAAAATGGTCATTTTACCCTTAGAAGGATTCTTAATTTTTAATCAAGTGATTTATGTGAATGATAGTCGGGGAGTCGTTGGAGCAGAAATCGGTGATTCCTCACACGAGATTTCGTCAGCCAGCTTGAGAGGTGAGTTTCCTTCAGTAGGAACGCGTCTAAGGCACCAATGTCGGCCCATGTAGAGTAGCTAAGTGTGGGTTGGGCCCATATCTTATTATTATCTGAGTATGTTATTAAACTAGTAGATTATAGTTATACTTGTTGTCTATGTGATACTTGTATGTATGTTTATTTCGTGGGGTGTGGGCAGGCGCCTGTATCTCCCGGATAGCAGAGTGTAGGCGAGGCCCATACCTCCTAGCCAACTGAGTGTGGGCGAGTCCCGTATCTTTTAGTTAGCAGAGTGTGGGCGAGGACCGTATCTCTAAGATAGTTGAGTGTAGGCGAGGCCCATATCTCATAGTTAGCCGAGTGTGGGTCGGGGGTCGTATCTCCTTGAGTTTGGGCGAGGCCCGTATCTCCTAGTTGCTTGTTATATGTTATGTGTATGGTATGGGGTAGTTTAGGGAGACTCACTAAGCTTCGTACTTACAGTTTTCAATTGTGGTTTCAGGTATTTCCGGTAGCAAAGGGAAGAGTTCAGGATGATTCTAGTGCACACACTATTCGTTCAGCCTGGGATGTTTTAGACTATGATATTTTGACACATGGTTTTGATACAGTATATTGATATGATGATTTTTTGATACATTACTTATGTTTTTATGAGATGATGTATGGCATTTATGGTTTTGTGAATAATTAAAAATGAAATTTTTGGACCATATTTTTGGGATGTTTTATTTTCTTTAGAGAAATCTCCTCGAGGTCTATTTGACGTTGAGTTTCATGTTCACGATGTTGACCTGGTGGAGGCTCTTCCATCTCCCTTTTCCAGCCAAGGGCTCATGGCGACTGCCGGTTCTGACAGTATTACCGGCACTGGTGAGGATTCGGACCTACAGGACGTTGCCCTCATTGGTGCTTCTTAGAAGGTTCCTACACCATCTGGATCCCCGAGGAGTATTCACCGACTTAAGAGGAGTTTTGCACTCTTGGAAGCCTATTCCGATTGTCGAACTGAGTCAGCTAGCACCGGGCCTATTCTACGTAAGACACGTAATTTAAGTCTCTTACTGGGGGTTTCCATGGACTCCAACCATGCCCCTGATGAAGGTCCTCCAGAACTACTGGAGGGGGCACAAACCTGGGTGACTGAATCGCCTTGTCATATGGGAGAAGGAAGCACCGAGAAAACCAACTCTGTTCCCATAATCGAAGGAGCCAAGATAAAGAATAGGTCTTTGCCTCCTCATGGTCTTGTCTCCACCTCTTCTGGTAAAAGTAAAACCATACCCCCTGTTGATGGGTTCTCATCCTGATGCTTATAAGCCAACCCGGAGGCTAATTGCTTAGGATCTTGTCTCCAATCATGACGCTGCTCTCGACTGGTGTCAGCATGCATTTCCCCCCACCACGACTAAGTCCCTAAATGTCCTGTCAGACGAGCATATGGCTGATGGCTTGCGTTACGCTGCCGCTCAAGTGTCGTCTTATTTAGTCATGGCCGCCGAACGCATCTCCGAGATGGAGACCCTCCAGTCCGAATTAGACAAGAGGGGAATTGAATGCGAAGAACCGAAGGCCCAAGTGGCAAAGTTAGAAGCCGATAAGAGCAGCTTGGAGGCTAGGCAGGAGGCAATGTTACTCGAGAGGGCAAGCTTGGAGGATCAAGCGGTAAAGCTAGTGAAAGAGGTGGAGGGTCTGAACACTCGTGTAGGGGTCTTGATGTTGGAGAATGCCGGTCTGAGCAAGCATACGGTGGAGCTGGAGGTTGATCTGGTGACCGAGAACGCCACAAGGCGAGCACTGTAAAGGTATATTTCTTGGATCCTTAGCGACGGGCTTGGCCGGGTTGTGGATAGGCTGATTGAAAGTCCACAATTCCTCTAAGGCTTGGATCTAGTGAAAGAAGCTTGTGTCGATGCTGGTGTGGAACAAGGTAAAAGGATTGTCTGGGAGCAGGTATCCGTCGGGGAGGTAGACCCAAATTCTGAGGAGGATGTGGCGGCCAAGACTCAAGAGATGGAAGATGCCTTCATTACTAGAAAAATAGCCTTTTATGACGCGCAAATCACGACACTCATTAATTTATGTTACGCAAACGAGAGTGACATTAAAAAAACTGTCATCTCTTCAGAAAATTTAAGGATTTAGGTCATGCATTATTGCATGCCTTTAAATTAGTGTCAAAAGAAAAAAAAATTAAAAACACGGAGAGCGTTGTATCTAAAATGCACATGCTCTGTATGTGTCGCTTTATATTTTTATTGAACGCGTGTTCCTTAGTTACAAGCAGGAAAAGAAAATCCAAAAAATTAGAAAAGCCCGCTACCCTCCCTGACCTAAGCATTTTCATGCATCTTTCATTCTCCTCACACTGTTGTGCAACTTCTCAATCAAAGATCGAAGGTTACGATTTCATCTCCATCTCTCGACTTCATCATCTCAATCAAGAAAAAGGGCTTCTAATTTCCATTCATCTATTTCATCGTTGCTGTAATTTCACCTTCTTCATCTCTCTGTTGTTCTTGAGAGTACTCACCAACATTTTTCTTGCACTATTCCTTGACCTGCTTCCGTCTAGATACGCTTCTTCAGATAACTCCAACAACAACAAACCCCAACCCTACACCCCTCATCCTCTTCCATGACATCGTGAATTACCAATGATGACTCATATACCACCACATCTCCAATGAATTCCAATTTTGCGGCTTAAATTTGTAAGGATATCCTGCATACAATCTTTGAAAAGCTTCCGGTGGTAGATCTAGCACGGTCGGCGTATGTTTGCAGGTTGTGGAGTTCAGTAGCTTCTGATCGAGAGATTCAGGTTAGGGCTTTCAAGGCGCCGTGGAAACTGTAATGGTGTTCATTGTGGCGGAGGGATTAGGGTTTCTAGAGTGAGAGACGAAAGGGAAAATTGGGGCAAATGTTTGCAGAAGGAAGCATGTAATGTTGTTCTCTATTAAAATTGCTCAGCCACCACACTCCTCCCTCTTTGTGTTGCAATCACAGATACACACCACTGTTAAAATCACACCACTGCTTCACACTCCTACCAGCATAAGCCTCCATATTCTTGAACCCCATCTTCGAACCAAAAGTGTGAGTATCCCAAACATGGTTCCTTTAAAAAAGGTATATATTATTTTTCTATTTTTCTTACATGAAGTTTATCAGAGCTGTTTCTTTCTTCTTGAATTATGAAATATGAATACTGGTATGAATTATGAAATATGAATATCTCCAAACCTGTACTTGATTTCAAATCCTTTATTCATGACTATAACTCATGATTGATTGCAGATACCTTCTAACTCAATTGCACTTATCCAAAGCAGTTTTCTTTATCTTATTTATTGATTCGTGTCAGAAGTAGATGATTTATGATTACAAAGTTTATTGGGTTTGTTGTAGTTCCAAATTCTTCTAGAGCCAATTTTTTGGAAGAAAAATACGTCTAACCCTAGAGAAAGGTAATAAACATACATTTCATCCACTTGAAGTAGTTATAAATGAGCCTTTTAAGTTGTTAAACATGTCCTTTTGCAGCGTTGCTAGATTCTTTCAGCATCATTTTGGGAAGGAGGTATTTGTATACGTGATTTTCTGTTTTTGTTCTGATTATGAGAAAACTTAAAGTTTTCATTTCTGTTTTAGTTGTTTAAAAGATTCTCCATGCTTATAGTTATTAATGTTTAATACTGTAAGGTTGTTGAGTATCTGATTGACCCTGTTGTAGCGGGAACAAGTGTTGCAGATCCTGAATCACTTTCTGTGAGTAACTAACTCTCTTCCATATCCCTATTGCCATAAAGTTTTTGAGGAAATATATATATATATATACTTTTCACATAATACCACATTCCCTTGTCCACACAGATGCGTCATGTATTTCCTGAGCTATGGGAACTAGAGAAAAAGTATGTTTCATTCTTTTTTTCTTCCAAGACTATCTGTCTATCTATCATTAGTTGAATTAATGAATACTGATGTTGATGACACCTAGGTTTGGTTCCATCATTTCTGGAGCTGTTCAATCTATGTTGACTTCCAGAAGTGGGAAAAAAAGTCCTCTTTCCAGAAGTGGAATGCAGTTGGTTGAATCCATGAGTGATCTTGGTAATTTATTTTGGTAATTTAGTATAGGAGTATGACAAAAACTACATTGCAAGTGATTTTTGTTTATTATCTATTTTTTTACTTTGTAAGTCTTGGATTGCCCTGAGTACAACCTACTTTGTTCTAAAATTAGCATTTTATTTGTTTTTTTAATTTTTGGGTTTGTTTATGCTATATATATATATACATATATATATATATATATATATATATATATATATATATATATCCCCCCCTCTCTCTCATCCTTACACAAATGGTTGAATAGGTACCAGAGTGTGGAGTTCTAATGAAGTGTGTGGAAGAACTAGCAACAATATGTTTAGGATTAAGAAAAATATCACACAAATCATTTGTTATTAATTTTTAGACTTCTTATTGAGATGTAGGGATTTGACATTGATACTGATGAGTGCTACTGGAGGTGGTCTAGGAAAGTACATCACTTCCTGCAGAACCTTCTACTGGAACCAAGTCCGGGAAGCCAAAAATAAAGGGAGTATCAATGATAGAGTTGTTTACACTAGAGCAGGTTCGTGAGCATATAATAGGTCTCAGGCAGTGGGTTGGCCATGTCAGAATCTGCATTTTACTTTATGGATAATGGAGTTGTGCTTGTTTTGTGTTTGTTTTTGAATCTGTCATTTTATACAGAGCAGAGCAAAAGTAGAAAAGAATCAAGCTTTGGAACACTCGATCAGTGAAAACTCATGTCAACTATGTGCAGTTGAAAAGCTCAGTTTTGAACCCCCGCCTATATATTGAACACCTTGTGGTGCTCGCATCAAGAGAAATGCTATGTTCTACACTGTTGGAACTGGTGATACCCGACACTACTTTTGCATTCCATGCTATAACGATTCCCGCGGAGACACTATCAATGTTGATGGAACTAATGTTTTGAAAGCTAGATTTGAGAAAAAGAAAAATGATGAGGAGGCTCAAGAATGGGTATGTTGTGTACCCTTATATATATATATATATATATATATATATATATATATATATATATATATATATATTCTAATTTCTTGTGGGGTCCTATCTGCACTGCAGTGGGTTCAATGTGATAGGTGTGAAGCCTGGCAGCATCAAATATGTGCGCTATTAAATGGTCGAAGAAACGATGGGAGGCAAGCAGATTATACTTTAAAAACACTCCTTGTTTGTTGCCTTCATGCATATCACAAGCATCTGCTCGCCAAGTAAGTTACCTTTTTACCCTTTGACTTTGTTGGTCAAGGTAGTTGACTAATTTCTATGTTGCTTTTTTGTTGGTTTAGAGAAGGCGTAGGGCAGGGCGTGTGCAACCAGGGTAATGTTTCCAGAGCCAAGCTCATATCAATGCAATTGAAGATTTGGGCCAATGTACAACTGCTTATCCATATAATCAGCTGCTTGGAGCATTAGTCTTAAAGAATTATGAAAGGTAAGATGCAACTTTACTTAGTTGGAATTTGATGTACCGAGTAGATTAGATGCAAATTTAGATATTGTAAGAAATAGAATTGTATGACATTAAATTTTATGCAATGAATTGTATTTTTTGTATATGATATTTTCTTTCTATTATGAGAAATTAAATGCAAATTTAATTTAAAAATTAATAAATATATAAATATATTTTTTTAGAGCATTTAAAATTATGATACGCAAAAATGGGTGTCATCTTCATTTATGACATGGCCTTTCTTGACAGGGGCTTCCTTGATACGCATTGCGTGTCATAAACACACGCGTCGTAAGGTTATGGCACGCAAATGTGTGCCGTCTTTCTTTATAACAGGGCCTTCCTTAATACGCATTGCGTGTCATAACTGCGCGTCGTAAATGTGTGTCATAAATGTGCGTCGTCTATAGACGACACGCAAAAGCGCGTCGTCTCTCTTTATGACAAGGCCTTTCTTGACGCGCATTTGCACGTCGTCTGAGCGTTTTACGACGCGCAATGAGCGTCGTAAAAGGCTGTTTTTCTAGTAGTGCTTGGTGACCCTTACGGAGACGGACTTTGTTGGCCATCTTTGCTTGGGTGCCCTGGACAAAGTTGGGCTTCGTAATCTCTATCAGGAGTCTTGGAGTGAGGAATCGGTCCCCGGTTCAAGCTTTCCTTCTGGTGGTGATAACACTCATGTTGATAAGTAGTTTTGTGTTTGGCTTGTTTTGATGTAACTCCCTTTGACAATATTTTCCTTATTTGTCTGTTGTCTTTGCCGCCCTTTGTGGCCATCTTTTAAGTTTGGGAGTCCGACAGTTTTAACAATGTTTGCTTTTTGTGGTTGTGAACGTTTCTCTATATCACACACTCCTTTTCTCCTGATTACTCTATGTATGGTTTATGTTGGCCATCACATGATACTTATACAGGGTTTGTTTACACCCCTAGTCGAAGTTCTCTTGCTAGTGAACTTTTTGTGCTTTATTGAAGTTGGTCTTTGAGAGATTTGTTCTAATCTGTTGGTTAAAGACCCTGGGTGTAGCCAAGATCATCATCTTGAGGCTTACCTAGTTTTGTTTAGTTTGTTTTTTATATTCGTGGAAGGTTATGACCCTTCTACACTCATGTCACATGTTCTTTAATTAATGAGCATGTTTTGGGAGGAAGGTTATGAGCCTTTCTAATGTAAACTTCCTGGCCGCCTTCTTGTAACAATTTCGCTTGTTTGACGTTGAATGATCAGTCCTTGTTGCCACACGGTAAATGTACACAACCTATTTGTTTCTTAGATTTGAATATAAGGAGCATCTGAATTTCCCTTTCTATTTACTCTAGTTTTGTTTAGAGCATAATATGACTGAAAATAGTAATGTAATTTATGCTGATTACATTTACATATTAGAATTAACACACAATGTGTTAGCTATCACTGGTTCTACCTTTAACACTTATTTTAAGAGTAGAATTGGTGCATGCTCTACACATTCCATGCTCTTGGAATGGCGCGCCTGTCTTGAGCTTCTAGGACGTAGGCACCATTCTTGTGTGATTCTATGATTTTGTATGGCCCTTCCCATGTAACACTAAGTTTCCCTAATGGTTCAACATGGCTAGACTCCTTCTTTCTTAGTACCTATTCTCCGATTTTGAAGTCCTTGGCCCGGACTTGGCGGTTGTGATAGTTCTCAGTCCGTGATTTGTACAGTGCTTGGTGCATCTATGTTGTCGCATGTTTCTCGTCGAGTATGTCCAAGTCTTGGCGTCGCCCTTGTTCGTTGATGACCTCCTCCAAACTCTTTATTCGAAAGGAGCCAATGACTATTTCTAATAGGAGGATCGCCTCCGTCCTATAGGTTAGATTGAAGGGTGTTTCTCCCGTGCTTAACCTTGCTGTGGTGCGATAGGACCATAGCACTGTCGGGAGCTCATCCACCCAGGCAGACTTGGATCTAAGTAGCCATTTCTTCAAACCATTGACTATGGTTTTGTTGGACATCTCTATCTGTCCGTTAACCTAAGGGTGCGCTAACGATGTGAACCGGCGGTGGATTTTCTTATCTTCATTCCATTCCTTGAAGGGACTTCCTTCAAACTGAGTGTTGTTATCACTTATGAGGATCCTAAGAATTCCAAATCAGGCCAAGATGTTCTTTGTCATGAACTTTATCATCTGCTTTCCAGTAACAGTGGGTAGTAGTTCCGCCTCTATCCACTTTGTGAAATAGTCCACAGCTACCAACAAAAACTTTACGGCTCCAGGCGCTGGTGGAAATGGTACCACTATATCGATCCCTCATTGGTGGAAAGGCCAGGGGCTAGTGATGCTTGTCAGTGGCATGGCTAGCCGATTTTGGAAAGGGGCGAATGCTTGGCATTCCTTTCATTTCTTGGTTAAGGTTTCGACATCGTTGTATACGTCCAATCAGTATACTCCTAGGCGAAGTATCTTGCCTGTGAGCGCGCAAGCGCCTTCATGTGCTGCTATGTCCCCTAAATGGCTTTTGTCGAGAAAAGTCTGCCCCTTTGTCTTAGAAATGCACCTGATCCATGGGCTTAAATATCCTCTTCGGTAAAACTGATTGTCCTTTAATGCAAAATGCGGTTCCCTGACTTTGACTTTCCTCGCCTCCTGTCGATCGTCCGGATGCACGCACGCCATGGCGCAAGTAATAACCAAACAGTTTTATCCAATCTGGGGTGGCTGATATGGTATTCACTAGTTCATTATCAATACTCCTTTCCGGGAGTACTTCGACCAACATTTTCTTTGTGAGATGATCATACAAGGTGGAGGCCAGTTTGTTAAGGGTGTCTGCCCTTGCATTTTCCCCCCTGGGATATTTACTTTACTGAAAACTTTTGAACGTGCTGGCTAAATTACGGACCATGTCTAGATATTTTTACAACCTAGGATCCTTTGCCTCGTATACTCTATTTGTTTGGTTTGTGATAAGCAACAAGTCACAAAGAGCTGCTAGTCGTTTTGCGCCAACCTCCTTGGCCAGCCTTCTTCTTTCTAGGAGTGCCTCATACTCTGCTTCATTGTTAGATACTTGAAAGTTGAACTGTAGTGCGTAGGTGATCTCTTCACCTTTGGGGCTTTGGAGGATTAGGCTTGTGCCTAAGCCTTCCTTGCTTGTTGTCAGATCGGTATACAACTTCCAAAGTTCCTTTCCGGCTTTAGGCTCTAATAGGTTGAAAGAGATTGTCGTCGGCACTCCCTAAATGGTATCTGGGATTTCAACCAGGAAGTTAGCAAAGGCCTAGGCTTTGATGCTGGTTCTGGGGTGGTATTAGATGTCGTGTTCACCTAATTCTATGGCCCACTTGACTAGGCGTCCAAAATTTTTGGCCTTAGCAGCACTTGTTTTATTGGGTAACTGGTCAGAACATCCACCTTGTGGGCTTGGAAATACCTCCGTAAACGTTTCATTGCGTAGACCAGGGCGAGGATCATTTTTTCCAAGGCCGGGTAATTTTTCTCTGGCCCTTGCAAGGCCCTATTAACTAAGTGAATGGGGATTTGCTTGCCTTCCCTTCCCACCGCTAACACATAGGAGATAGCCTTCTCAAACATTGGTAAGTACATCTGTAGAGTCTCCCCTAGAAGTGGACAGGGGAGATTCGAGAGTTGTTGCAGTGCGTCTTTCAATTTTTGCAAGGCCACGTCCGCTTCGTCTGGACATTTGAATTGCTTTTTGTCTAAGCATCCTTTGAGTATTTGGTACAGAGGAAGCGCCTTCTATGGGGATTTGGAAATGAACTTTCCAAGATTCGTTAACCTACCATTAATCTCTTGTACTCCCTTAAGGTTGTGGGGAGTTTTCGACTCGAGGAACTGTTGTATTTTGGTGGGATTGGGTAGAATCCCTTCCGTAGTCACCCGATAGCCAAGGAATTGCCCTTCCTCGACTCCAAAAGTACACTTAGCTAGATTTAACTTCATCTACACTTTGATATTCCGTCCAATTTTGTAGGTGAATACCTTGTCCATTAGCCTCTGCTAAGTAGCACCTGCGTTTTTGAGCCCAAATGGCATTTTCCTGATAGCAGAAGGTGCCCTTGTCGGTATGGAAAGCTGTTTTTGCTTTATCTTCTGGCTTCATCTGCATCTGATGATAGCCCTTATATACGTCGAGGAAACATTTAAATCAGAAGCCTCAAGCGATTGGACTTTTTGATCGATCTCCGGGAGAGGATAACAATCCTTTGGGCATACATTATTAAGATCTGAATAATCTATGCGCATTTGCCATGCCCCATTGGATTTCGTTACCATGACCGAGTTTGCTATCCATGTGGGGAACATTACTTCCCTAAGTATGCCAACACTCACCAGAAAGGCCGCTTTTGCGTTAATAGCCCTATTGCGGTCTGCCACCTTTCCTCGCTTCTTTTGTTTTACAGGGTTACTCCAAGGTGCTATGTTAAGGCTGTGTTCTATGATCTGTTGATCAATGCCTTTCAGATCCGTTCGCTTCCAGGAAAAGACTGTGGAGTATAGCCTCAGGAGTGCCACCGGTCATGACTTGGTTTCATCTGTTAAGTGGGCGTCGATTTACACGAGCTGCTTTGGATACTCCATGTTTATTTAGTGTTGCTCGGTGGAGCATCCCTCCTTGGACTTCTTTGGTGCGCGCACGAGTTCTGGGGGGAGGACCGCCTCCAATCCCTGGCGTGTGCTGAATTTAATGATGACATGTATCTTCGATGGTACGAGATATAGTAAAGCGATTGCTGATCGTCTAAGCAAAATGTTGTGTTTTGTTGGGTATCGAATCACAGAGAACTCAATTGCCCTTGTGATTTGGTCTCTTTCGTCGTGGCTGACCAACGTTAAGGGCAGTCGAATTGTTCCTAGTGGCCACAAGCTATACCCGGTGAATCCTACTAATGGTCCACCGGCTGAGGGTCGGAGCCCCTCCTTCCACATGTCAGGTAGCTGCCAGAAACAATGCTCATAGAGTATATATCAGAGTAACTACCATTGTCAATGTATATCCGGTGGACCTTTGTGTTACGAATAATTCCTGATATGTGGAGTGTGTCTCGTGGATCCTTGTTTGATGGTCTGGGATCGCTGCTCGAGAAACTGATGTTGAGTAGGTCTCTCGAGAGTGCCTCGATCTTATTTTCTATGTGGTGAGGTGCGTTTCTCTTACGAGAGTTAGAGATAGTGAATAACTTAGTGCCGTCATATGGATTTGTCAGCAATAGATTGGGATGTGATATCGCCATCTGAGGTGATGAGACATCTGATAAAAATTGCCAGAAGTTGCTCTAGAGCCCTGGTTATGCTATTCTAATCGTAATTGGCGAGATTTGTGTCATCAGCACCTGGAGTGGTTCGTATGTTCTGAACAATGCTTCTATAGCCATCCCATATATTGTTGGGCTTAGATCCCCCTTATGCAAGGAACTAACCTCGTCTATTGGCTGTATCACTCTGAGGATACGTCCCGATGGTGCCAAATGTTATGACATGTTCGCATATATTCTGGATGCTAAAGGATGGATTTGTGTTGGGTCTAAAATTATGGTTTATACTTTGCTTTTCTAGACAACTATATTTTTCTATAGTATAATATGTGTTTACGGTTGTGTGTATGGCCGTACACAAGTTTACGACCGTAAACCTGTGTACTGCCAATTATCCCCTATATATAGGGTGAAGAGTGTGTAGGAGTGTACGGCCAAGAGATAGAAAGATAGGAACTTAAGTGTGTGAAACTCAAGGTGTGTTTTAGAGAGAGAAAGTGAATCTTGTGTAAAGGAGCATCATTCTAATTATCAATACATTAGATTCATATTATTCTTATTCTATTTCTCTTCTATTTTGATCTGGCAACATCCGTTTGATTGGGATTTTGCACCATCAAACGGATCTGATTGATACACAAGTAGATTTGGGGACTTACAAGTGGTACCAGAGCTTGGATTGTATCAATCAATTTTTTCAGATCTGGAGCTTAATTGATCTTTTTTTTGAAGGATTTTTGCGTTTTTGGATAGATCTTGGCAAAATAAGGGGGGTTTGTTCTTCTCGTTTTTCATAAAAACGAGTTTTGGAGCAAAAATGGTGAAAAACGTCGTTTTTCTTCGCATCTGTCGAATGTGTGCAACCAGTTGAAGGTGTGGGGCCATAGACCCGTGTGCGGCCTCGGAGTGTACGGTCCTCGGTGTACGGCTCACATGTGTATGGTCAGGCGTGTTCGATCACGTGTACGGCCCGCGGTTCACGGACAGCCACACTTCGGAGTTCACGACTCAGCCTCGTCCTCGCATCCTCGCATCCTCGCACACACATCTGAAAAAAAAAATAGGAAATGAAATTGGGGGTGCCAAGGATCGAACACGGGTCTCCTACCTCTTCATCCCACGCGTCCTACCAGTTGGGCTAGGCTGCATCTTGCTTCATTCCTTCGAAATTTAATTCAAAAGGAGTCCTTTTTCAGTTCCAAATTTCGCAACTTTGTCACGTTTAACCCAAAAATCAATTTCTTTTAATTTTAAATTCCATTTTCAACCCAAAAATTTTATTTTTTAATTTTTGACTTTTGACCTTAAATTTTGACTTTGACCTTCAAGTTTGACCTTTGACTTCAAACTTTGACTTTTTCGTTTAACTTTTAAATTTTCAAATATAGCTTTTCGGTTTGACTTTAAAGTTCGACTTTTCAAGTTTGACTTTTTATATTTGTCCTTTAAGGTTGACTTTTGAGGTTGTCAAAGGGCATTTTTGATAACAATGAGTTCCTCAAACATCCCGGTCAATGAAGTTTCATGTACTCAATCTTGTGAAGCTACTATTAAATTTCTCCGAGATCAAATTGATTTACGAAAAAGAGAAAATGAGGACCTTAAATATGAACGCTATACTCTAAGGAAAGGTCAAAACCCCTTAAAAGCACAACTAGAGGTCAAAAATAAGGATTTTAGAAAACTTCAAGAGGAATTTAGCAATAAATGTGAAAACTATGACTATGTTAAGAGAAAGCTTGCCGAACTTGATGCATTGAAAGCTAATTATAATGATGTGGAATTTACCTTTAAAAAGTTTGATGTATCAAGTGAGGTAGTTGCTTCCATGATTGAGAAGCAATTAAAATTCAAAGATAATCAAAACAAGGGTCTAGGGTACCACAGTGTGCCACCACCTTTTAATGACAACTATAACCTACTCCTTGAAACCAATGAGGAAGAGATACATGCTCAGTTTGGCCCACTCCCTGAACCAGCTCCAGTTAAGACTGAACAATTAGGGCTAATTGAGGGTGTTGAGATAAAAGATACTAATGTGTCTCCTTCCTGTGCAGGTAAAGTAGCAGAAGATGAGAACAAGGAGAACACTATTGAACAAACCGATGAATCCTTGAACTTTGAATTTGTTGCTTCGAACTCAGTTGCTTCTAATAAACTTGTTGTTGAGAAATACATGCCACCAACACAACTTAAACAGAGTGACTGCTGCAACTGTGCGTGTTGGAAAAGTAAGAGTCAAGGAAAGGATTCACCACCAGGAGCAGGAAGAAACAACTTCCTAGTGAAGAAAAAGACATGTTTTCACTGTGGAACACCTGGACACATTGCCAGAAATTGTCCTAGCCATGCATACATTCCTTACTACGCACAAGGCTGGCTGAACACGCAAAGTGGGAGATTCTACAAAAGAAATCATTTGCGGTCACAATCGCGCAATGGTGATTGGAATGCACAGAAGGCCAAGAATCAAACCCATAAGGCCAAGAATCCAACTCCCAAGAACAAGAAGGGAATGTCGGCCAAGAAGTCCAATCCAAGAGATGCTCTAGTGAAATCAAGACCGGTTAGGTCAAAGTCATCTCGGCAGTCGACTACAAGTTCAAAATCAAGTACCGATGCACCCATCAAATCGAACAAGAAATGGGTTAAACCCAACTACAAATGGGTACCAAAGGTTCAATCTCCCAAATTGTCCAATGATTCTAATATATCTATATCTTTTGTTTGTGATAAACATGATATTTCATGTGAGAGAGTACCGTGCAAGGATGAAAAAGGTCAACCCAGTTTCAAAATAGACTAGGTTCCAAAGACCAATTGATCTTGCTCTGTGTCGGAGCAGCTATAGAGGCATATCATCAGACTTCATTTTATTGGTAGTGGTTGTTCCAGGCACATGATAGAGGACATCTCTCAACTGTACAACACTCAGAACATTGTTTGAGAGTATGTGTCCTTTGCGGCAAAGGAAGAAAAGAAGGGATCACTCATAGGTTTTGTGCTTAACGATGTGAAGAAGTTTTGGATCTGTTCTGAGATTATGCGTGTTGTTCTCAAACCTTCTGGATGCAAATTCAATCGATGACTTACGGTTTGATTTTTCTTCTCTATACTCCTGAGTTTATCTTAAAATGATTCGTTTTGAAGACAATATTTTATTTTCTTTTAGTTTTTCATCAATAGGTATTGTTTGGGAAGTGATACCAAGAAAGTGATAACGGGTAGTCTAAAACATGTGTAAGGGACTTAATCTGAATTGTCTAGACTCTATGTTCAATGTGCTAGTAGGCACGAAGGATTTGACAGTATGGATTTAGATTGGATTGTTTGGACTGGCCATACGATGCTCGGGTAGATTGAGCAATGAGATCAACATGGGAACATACGGGATACACTAAATTAATATGCATCTAGAACTGTGGCTTAACTTTTCGTTGATGTACAGACTTATGTCCTTAATTCTGGTTCTGATAGGGCGACTGAGGGGTTCTGATAAAATAGGTTTGTAGGAAATTATTTTCTTGTTTTCTATTTGTCAGTCATATGTTGCTCCCTTTGCGTGATTGGAACATATCCGACCTGAAATGCAACATCTGCAACTCTATCTCTATGCATATCCACTTCTATATGCAATTCTTCCTACATGTTAGCCATATGTTTTCCCCTCTACGTGATCGAAAGATCCGACCAGGGACACAACATGTGCACCCTACTATCTCTCTAACCCTTATCTATGTTAGTCACATGTTCCTTCTGTGTGATTTGAAGACATCTGACCTAGGATACAACATATGCATGTCTATATCTGACTTCCTTCTGAATGATTGTCTACTCACCTAAAGTGAGGAGTCCTTTGGAAGTTCTTGATTACCAGGGTATATTGGGAAGTGGGAAACATGTTATAGTACATCTAAAATTGAACCATTTAATAGGTTGTCTGTAGATCTTGCTGCCTAATTTAAGTGGGTAACAACATCCTTGGTCGTCGTCAGCTAAATGTCCATTTAAGAATATAGATCTCACTATCTTGTCACTTATAACCTATCCAATTTGTCAACATCCTTTGTGTTTAAGTGGATCACAATACCGGTGATTGACCAGATCTAAACATGCAGGTGTGCGCAGATAAATGATATTGGATTGCCTGACAACTTTGATCCCAAAATAGTTTTAAATTTAGCTTCTGTTTTTGTTTTTATTAAATTTGTTCATATTTTTCCTCTATGCACAAATTTAGGGGGAGAATTAAAAATAAAAAATGAAACAAAAATTAAAAATCCAAAAATAGTGTTATTTCTATTTTTTTTCTTGTTTAGAAAAATTAAAATCCAAAAATATTTTTGTTTATGTTTTATTTTTAATTAGAAAGTATGAAAAATCCAAAAATATTCTATGCTAACTTTGTTTTTAGTTTTGTCTTTATCTTTTAGTTTTGCTTTGTCTTGAAAAGTGAATTCAGATATAGATAAGACTCATGGAGACTGTATCGAGAATTTCTGAGCCAAAGGCTTCGTCCGTGAGCATCGAAGAATTCTCATTTGAAGGAGCAGGAAATGAAGATTATTCTTTAAACATTCAATCCTTCAACCCCGAAGCAAGGTGAAGCTGCAATTGAAGATTATGTGACGGATTGCATTGAAGCCTCCTCAATCAATTTGCTGCTATCTTGAACCAGCTGAAGTGATCCAAAAAGATTAGTTCTCTCTTATTTTCTCTTTAAAGATTCTCAAGCTGAAAACGCTATCTTTCAAGAATCTTATCAAGAAGCCTCCTCACCTAATGTGCATTTAGAGTCAAATTTTGAAGAAAAGGCCAACTGCTCAAGATGAAGTCATTCGTTGAAGATTCATCAAGTTCATCTTGAAGTTGTGAAGAATTTGAAGATTAATATTGAAGCCAAGCTCCCGATGAAGACTGACAACAAAAGTCAGCTACTTTTTAGGGGAGTTTGTTGGGTCGGTTAGAAAAGAAAGCTATAAACCAAGGGGGAGATTTTTGGGTCTAAAATTATGGTTTATACTTTGCTTTCCTAGACAACTGTATTTTTCTATAGTGTAATATGCGTTTATGGTTGTGTGTATGACCGTACACGGGTTTACGACCGTAAACCTGTGTACGGCCAATTATCCCCTATATATAGGGTGAGGAGTGTGTAGGAGGGTACGGCCAAGAGAGAGAAAGAGAGTAGCTTAAGTGTATGAAACTCAAGGTGTGTTTTAGAGAGAGAAAGTGAATCTTGTGTAAAGGAGCATCATTTTAATCATCAATACATTAGATTCATATTATTCTTCTTCTACTCCTCTTCTATTTTGATTTGGCATCATCCGTTTGATTGGGATTCTGTACCATCAAACGGATCCGATTGATACACAAGCAGATCTGGGGACTTACAATTTGACTTGGGTGCTTGCCTGAGAACACAATCATGGAAGAATCGTTAAAGAACGGCCTCATGTTCTCCAGGGACGTCGCTCCGACGATCCAGTTAGTTTTCTAAGAGAAGTGATTTTAGGGTAAGTTTTGTGAGAGAGAAGATGGATCTCTTTATTGAGATGGAAGAGATCCTTTTATACCTGTTACTAACAGATCGTGGGGACCGTGCCTTGTGAGCGTGAAACGTGTCTTCCTCTTACTGGGAGAGCTATTCACACTAACTAACTGCCAGGTGACGTCAGTTCTAAGCGTCACCTGGGCTATTTGTTGCTTTCTCATTGGTTGTGAGTGAATGAGGAGATCACATGGGATGTTCTTCCCTTGTGACGAGAGATGGGTTGTCGCTCCGAATTTGGCTCTCTGAGGCCAAGACCAGGTCTCAGCCAAGGCAGTAACGTCTTTGTTACATTTAACGTGGTTGTTAGGTAACATTAACAGCCACCGACTCTTGATTATTGCCCGAACTCTATGAGACTCCAAAACTCCACGATGACGCGATCCTCAACTTTCGTCTCCTGCTTAAGAGCGAGCATTGCATCCAACGTCTCTCCACTAAAATAGTCATGAGACTAAAAAAATCACAAACCTTTTTCCGTATGTTTTTTCTTAATCACTTGTAACTCCTTGTCTCCCCTCCTCTAATATTAGTACTTTCTTTTATGCCACCATTTCCATGATACACAACTTATCCTGACGCTATCACTTTTTGTCCAACACGTCGTTGTTTATTAGCAAGATTGCCAAATTTCATGACTATTGTTCGAATAGCATCCTAATGTGTATTTAACGATGAGGATACCACTTACCTTTCTCTTATGGTAGTTGCGGTTCTTCAAATAGAAACTCTTCATCCTTTGCTTGAATTCGAATGTATATTGGGGTGAGTTAGGGTCAGATGTTTTGGACATTTTCGATGAAAGAGGGGAGTATCATCCATTGCACCTACGATCAACCATTTCGAGTGTGTTTTTATTGTCGGGAAACACTTTCATTTTGCAGGGTTTTTTATATTCATTTTTTGTCACCTTTAAAATATCAACTTCCGATTTTCTGCTTGCTGATGAGTTCTTGTTGTTGTTTAAGATGCAATTGAACTTCTTCACTTTTTCCTTCAAATCATTCAATTAATCGTTGCACTAAGTTTACTTGATACACAATACGATTTGAACACCGAAGTTACAATTTGAAGCTTCAAGTACTCAGTGCGAAATTCACTTCGCTTTTGATTTCCAAATTCCCTATCTTTTGAAACTTCAAAAGACACGTCAACCAACATGATTCTTTTTTGCTTCCTTTTAGGTTTTTTTTTTTGAATATCTCATGCCCCATAGTGATGAATGGCTTTCTTTCTATAGAATTTTTTATACTCGCCTCTATCGCCTTTAAAATATTGACTTTCGGCCTTCCGCGTGCTCATTATTTCTTCTTATTGTTGAAGATTCCCTTAAATGTGTTCACTTTCACGTGTAAATCCTTCAACTTTGAGTTCACATGATGCATAGTATGATCACAACCCTGACATTTTGCTTTGAAATTTTCAAGTACACAATAGTTTTGCTTGTAGTTGATTTCCCGTTCCCTATCTTTTCCCAAAAATAAATAAATAATAAAAAAGGACAACCGATCCAGCTGTACGACGTTTTGGGGTTCTACGTTGGTTGATTCTTGGATTGGTTGGATTTCATTACTTGATTCGGTTTAATCGACATTTTGGTATCATAAAATTAGGTTTCAGGAATTCATTGTGGGATTTGTTGGAACATGTCAAAAGTTGGTCGATCTTGAGATTCTTGAAATTGATTAAACCAATGTTGTATATGAAATTGAGAATATTGGGGTTGTTATTGTTCGTATTGGGGATAATATGGGATTTGGATTTCAGAATAAAATTTGAAAATTTTTGCAAACCACTTGGTATTGGAGAGGGAGAAGGAGCAGGCATCGCACGATTAATTTCTATTTCTTGTTATCGTAATTCCGCTTTCAAGACTCCTTCTTTGGTTTGAACCCGTTTTTTAAGATTTGCCACGGCTAGAATTTGTTCATGAATATGAAAGGCTGGAATAGAACCGCAAGAGGTTGGAATAGGGTTTTTTTTTTTTTTTTGAGGTTGAAATAGATTTGCCGCGACTTCTTCTGGTAGTGCCGGGGGCCTAAGTGGATTTGACGTTTGAAATTGTGTTAACGACACTTAATAACATCACAGACTATTTGGATTTTAATAAATATGTGACATGTTCTTTTTTTTTTTACATATTTGTGAAATATTATTGAAGTTTCCCCAAAAATTGTACCACTAGTTTTTTAAATGGTATTATTTTGACTTCGACATTTAAGGACGCTCACATGAATGAGGTCCAATTTAAATCAATCACTGGCCTAAATGGTCCACTTCTTTGATTTAGATGTTGACTTGATATCAAGTGGTATCTATATAAACGAATGCATACTTATATAAATAATACATACACTCTTTACACAAAAAAGAATCCCCTCAAATGTAACACAAAATACTTGGACCACGCAAAATAAATTATTAACTACATCGTGTCAAAGGTAGGTCATATATATATATATATATATATATATATATATATATATATATATATATATATATATATATATATATATATATATATATATATATATGACCTACCTTTGACACGATGTAGTTAATAATTTATTTTGCGTGGTCCAAGTATTTTGTGTTACATTATATATATATATATATATATATATATATATATATATATATATATATATATATATATATATATAGAGAGAGAGAGAGAGAGAGAGAGCGCTAGGTTCAAATATTATAACTAATTATTGTGCGGATATCGTATGCTATGAGAATGATAAAGAAAATATGTTCTTTGATAATATAAATATGTTTATTCTTACATAACTATTGTCATTAACACACATTCTCATTAACTAAATCTTCTATAAGGTTATTATACACTTATTATTATTATTCTCATTTCTGTTAGAATGTTGTCAAAATATTTTATTGGGTCGTATTCTGTCAAAATAAAAATGAATGAAAAACGATGTGTGATAACAAAAATAAATAATAATTAGCGAGAATGCATGAAAATAACAATACTTTGTTAAGGTTAAATGTATTCGCATTGCTAAACAATTTATTCTCTTTGTAATTCTTATAACATACGATATCCGCACAATAATTAGTTAGAATAGAATAACATAAGCATGTACAACGTCGTTTTGTATGATATATATATATATATATATATATATATATATATATATATATATATATATATATTGTAATATTTCAAAGTTATTAAAATTCAACTCCTAATTTGATGTATTTCCAAAAATTTTATAAATTTCATCGTTATCTTTCTCTTATATAATTTTCATTTGCAACAATAATATATATAATCTGGTAGTTGTTCAATAGAAAACTATGATGTAAGAGTAAGATAATAGTGAAATTTCGAAAATCTTTTATGTAAATCAAGTTAGAGGTTGAAATTTAAGAACCTTATACGATTACAATGCACATATATGATACAAACGACGTAATATGATGAGTTTGGATACTTAAGCTTATATATATATATATATATATATATATATATATATATATATATATATATATATAATGGTAAGAAAGAATGTTAGGTAGATTATATCAAAGATAGGAAAGATTGTAATATGAAATGTCATTTGAAATGTGAAATGTGAATGGATGGAACAATTCCATTTTGTTGTACACATAATGACAACTAAGACTTTTGTCGAATACAAGCTAATGACCAAGTTTGAAAGCCATTTAAGTTTAAACATGTCATTTTGTAATTAATGAAATGATTTGTATGTTTATAATCTTATTTATGTAAAGAATAAAAGAAATAACAAACTAGATGCTTGAAGTTGTTTAAAGTGGGACAAAAATAAGAAAAGCCTCTTTGATGTTTTATTTCACAAATAGTATGGTAAATTAGTAGAAGCTATGTGATACTTGTATAATAGCCAATAAGAGTAAAATTGTGTAAATAATTTGGCCTTTTTACTTTGAATTCAAAGAACTAGCAAGGTAGGTCATTATAATTGGAAGAAAGACTAAAGTAAGATGCTATATTGTTTAACCTTGTAATAAACTATAATATGTTCGGTGTGCGGCATGATATGGATTCTGAAACTTGTAATACACAAGAAAATGTCGTTTAAAGATAGTTACACTTGTGGGAAAAACTTTTGGAACCAAAAATAAAAATATTTGCATTTGTATTAATTTTATAACATGATACTTAAACATTATTAGTAAAAGAATTGTATTTTTGGTGCATGGAATCATTAGTTGTTAAGGTCATTGTTAAATCAAGTCAAAAATGAAGTATTTACAAAAAGAATCAACACATTTGTAGTTTGAAAAAAAGAATTTGGTTCGTATGATGATTATGAAAAAAATTGTGCAACCCTCATGTTTATGGCCTAATAAGTCATGATCCATAGACTTTCAAAATGAACTTAATATACGAAATTTATAAAACATATGATAGTATTTCCATGGATATAAAAATTCAAGTCAAACAAAGTTATAGAGAAGGAGTAATCGATTCTACAAGATGAAGGACATCAGCTACAAGGCCACACTGACCTCGTGAAATCCATCACAAAATTTTGTTGACCATATCGATCAAACAGAAGAATCATTATTTGTAACATCCGTAAATTTAGGTTATATGTCTAAGGATTAATCGTCATGATTATCCATGTTATCGAACAATTAAAATTCTCGAATATGATACTTGTTCTTCTTACGTGTTACGAGTCATACAAATACTTATTTATTGTATACACGTTAATGTGTACAAATATTATGGATATATTATTTGTAGAAAATCTGATTATCATTGAGGAATAAATTAACATTTTAATAGAACATTATTTAGGATGGATAATCTAGACAAAAATTGTAGTAAGGCAAACTACGAACCCATGAGTATATTGAACACCCAAGTTTGACTTCGTATGAGGAAATTATGATTTTTCAAGTCATAAAATACGAAATAAAAATCAGTTATCAAACACGAGAAACTTATGATTTTTTAAAAATTCGCATTCGACATTTTTATATTGTTTTAATAATAGAATAAAAGTCAATACAATTCCTTTTTTAATTAATTGTCAATCATTTTGCTAGCTTTTAGGGAATTATGACATGACTTCTATACATACGTATCCCCCCCCCCCCCCCCCCACACACACACACACATATATATATATATATATATATATATATATATATATATATATATATATATAAAATACCCAATCTTGTATACATTCAAATATATTAATATTTAAATCATTTTTTAAAACATCTTCAAATGTGTTGATTAACTTAGGGGTTAAAACATCATGTTAAATATATGTTTAGTGAAGCAATGTAATAAATACATACAAAATTAAATACCAAAAGTATGCACTTTACCAATTAGGTTTCACTCTATTGATGTATTAAAAGACTATATAATCATCAACTACAAAATATCATCTCCAAGGCCACCATTTTGGAAGGATATATAACTGAACATGGAATACATGATATTCAAAATAAAGTAAGTGAGATAATAATGTCTTCTAAGTTACAAGGTTCTCAAACAGTATATATTACCAAAACATTTGATAAAATCTTTTATTTTAATAATACTTAATGCATTGTGCTATTTATGCCATACTTGATCATAATCTAATATAAAACCTTACGGGTCTTCTTTTATCATACATCGATAATTTATATGGTCTATGATTCAAATATTGATTTAATAACCTTAGGTTTGACTATGAAATTGATGCCACTATCAACTTTACCAAAATAGGACGAATAAATCAACCTATTAAGGCAACAACATAGATAGACATCTACATCGCGAATGGAGAGACCACCCTAGTAGAGTCTTCACTTCTTTTCTTTTTGGGGTAACTTTCTTGTACAAAACTATTGTATTACTACATCGTCACATTCAATGTGTGCATTGTTGACATATTTCTTTTATGAAACTCCACACATGAAAGTTATGATATGTATAAGCTTGCATAATAACAATGTATAAGTTAAAATAAATTTTTGAGTAAATTACTGAAATCATCCCTATGGTTTAGTCAAAATTAAACGATTGGTCCCTAACCTTTTTTTTTGCACTCGGATCGTCCATGTGGTTTGATTTTGTTACGTTTTTCATCCCTATGGTTTGGTCAAAATTGCACGTTTGGTCCCTATATGTATTGATTCTTGAGAAAAAAGTATACATGTTGTATATTTGAGACAACAATTTCAAAATTGAAATGACATATGACAAGATAATTATGTGTCTCTAATAATTTATGTGTATTATTTATATAAGGCTCTATGCTATTTTTTATCTATGAACGTATTAATCAAATATATAACAGAAAGTTATATATTTGAGACAACAATTTCATACTTACGTTACAAACTTGATGTAGAATTCTTGCTTATAACAATCACATAAATATATAATGTGATTGCACCATATTCTAAAATTAAGTATATTATATCAATAGTTTAAAAGTTATGACATTAAAATGATAATATTATACATAAACAACATATTTAAACAAATAAACTAAGTACTTTATCTTACATGTTAAATAGTTAGCTTTAAAATAATAAAGAAGTTTAATATATTAAAAACTTAAATTAGTGTGGTTGAAGATAAATAGATTATCTATGAAACAAAAAAATAAATACAACATGTATACTTTTTTTCTCAAGAATCAATACATATAGGAACTAAAAAAATACATATACATAACAAAAGAAATGAGCAAGCTCCTATTTAGATGCATTCAACATCTTCATCATATCGTTTTCATATAACAAAAGGAATATATAATAGCTTTTACGAATACCAATATAAGCATAATGAAAACCATTAACAAATGACTTAAATCATACAAATTGACATCTTCAAAAGTCGCACCTACCTATTTCGAGTTCAATATAAATGCATGCACCACAGATAGATATTTGTGTGTTCTCAAATCATATTTCACTCTAGATCATTCCCTAACCACTATCAGTATGATCATCTATGTGTAGGAATTATATATATATATATATATATATATATATATATATATATATATATATATATCAAATGAAAATTCACGTGTCATAAATAACAATTAAGTATCATAAGTTAAAAACTTATGAGTTGTATTATCATTCAAGTAAAAGAAGTTGAAGAGTTGAAGTGCTTCAAATGAATATGATTCAAGATAGATGGTATATCTTGAACCATATTGTTCAAAAGTTTAAAGTAACACAAAGAATGAATTATCACAATAACAACAGATCTTTTCATTAAGGAAAAAAAGATCCAGTTGGTTTTCAGGTAACTACAATTGAAACCTCACCTACACAAAGTCTAACAGTCAAACAATAGAGCAAAATACAAGTCTCTGAGTACAAACTCAACTATGACACAGAAAAGGAAACCCTAATCTAGACGAAGAAGACGAGTGAAGGAACAAGAGATAAAAACTTGAGGCAAAGTTATGAGATACGTATTATGATCATCCTCAGCAGTAAAAAAGAATATATACTCCGGGTCCAATATTTGGTTCGAGTCCAGTTTAACCTAGACCCAAACCCAAAACATGAACCATACCCAAAAAATGAGTTTGCGTGATTATACACACTTCCAAATAGTGAGCAGCAGTCGATAAGAAACATAAAACAACAAACAACACCATACATATGGAATTAACTCAAAAAATACACCCTAATAATTTACACTTCTTACCCTGAAAATAAATATTTTTAACAATGTTAATCTTAACAAAAACCTTTGATATTTTAACACCCTCTCCCCCCCTCCCCTCCTCAAGATTAACATTGAGGGGTGATAAAAAAATCAATCTACTTTAAATGGATCAAACAAACCCAACTAACAACACAAAAAAAAAATTAAATTGCTTAGTTGGTAAAGATTTAGTAAAAATACCCGCCCTCTGATTCTCTGAAGCAATTTTAACAATTTTTAAAATCCATTTTGAAACCTTATCTCGAACAAAATACACATCAACCTCAAAGTGTTTTGTTTTTTCATGAAAAACTGGATTAAGAGTGAATTTAATGGTTGAACCATTATGAAAAAACCCTTTTACAGGAAATAAATCCTTAAACTCCTAAATCAAAATACAATTTCAAAATCCACATTATCTCACATGTAACAGAGCCTGAAGCTCTATATTTAGATTCATTTGAAGACCTTGAGACAGTAGCTTGCTTTTTAATTTTCAAAGATACTATAGATTCACCAAAATAAACACAAAATCTTGTAGTATACCTTCTAGAAGAGACACACTTGGCCCAATTAGCATCAACATAAGCAGATAAATATGTATTCTCATTTTTAACAATATTAATACCAGGATTTTGTTTCAAGTACCTTAAAACATGAAAAGCAACATTCAAGTGTGATTTTCGTGGAGAATGCATAAACTGACTAAGGTACTGAAAAGTAAAAGAAATATATGGCCTGGTAATAGTCAGATATATTAATTTCCCAATAAGCTTTTGATACTCAGTAATATTAATCAACAAAGAATCTTTTCATCTAAACCCTTCTCACTAATAACAACATTCATATCTAGAGGTGTATTAAGAGGTTTACAACCAAGTTTACCAAACTCGTGAAGCAACTGAAGGCAATATTTATGGTGAGTTAAGCAAAATCCATCAACCTTATCAATAAACTCAATCCCCAAAAACAAAATTAGCACTACAAGAAAACAGCCCTCTAATGACGCGCAAACAATGACACACAGTGATTTACGATATGCAAAAACTTGCGCTCTAAAAATAATGTCATATCTTCCAAAATTTGAAGGATAAAGGACACACATTTATGCGTGCCCTGAAATTAATGTTAGCACAAAAAGAAAAAAAAACACGGAGGGCACCGGTCGTAAAAAGTGCATCGTCTAAGTATGTCGTTTTATAATTTTAGTGAAAGGCGCGTTTTAAAGGGAAACGAAATCCCTAAAAAATATAAACCCCGCCTGATGCATCTACTCCTTCGTATGTTGTACCCAAGAAACCCTAATAGTGTGGCTGCCAATCTTTATCCATTTCTCCATTTTGTCACCTTCAAGCTCTGAATTAGGGTTTACTTTGGCGATAATTTCAATTTCTCTTACAGCAAACATCCCAGCTCTTCAACCCTAAATCCACCACATCTACTCCGCCTTCTTTCTCCGGGCTCCGCTGCTCTTCAAAGATCGAATCGGCTTCACTCTCCACAACTCAATCGTTCTTAAAAAAAATTCAATTCTCACATACATCTCTCCTCTTATTCTACACGACCTTACACCGGCAAAGTGACCAATCGCCATGGACAGTACTGAGAAGGTATATACATGCTTTTTCATCGTATTCTAGATCTCGCCTACGATTGAGTGTTCCCAGTCCTGCTCCACCTTTGGTTTACCCAACTCCATCGATCTACTTCCGGTTCCCCTTTCTTTCTCTCTCCATATCTCTCTCTCTCTCTCTCTCTCTCTCTCTCCTATATATACATATACATACTGCGTGGCATCCAGGAGGTGATTTAGGGTTCAATATACATCTCTCTCTCTCTCTCTCTCTCTATATATATATATATATATATATATATACCATTTCAAAGTCATCTTATGGAGCTTCAGATCTTAGAAGGTTTACAGTGGAAGGTACGACCAGTGACATCCAGGTTCGTGTAATGGTGATCTGTAAAATGATTGTTTGATTTTGTACTGTTAATTACAAAATGACATTCTTTAGTCTGGACACAATTTAATAAGAATATTTAACTGACAAGTAATATGCCAAATTAGAGAAAACGCTTAGAACAATAAGTGTACCGATACTTTGTAACGCTTAGCAATGACATTGAGATAATTTTGGATTAGAAATGAAAACGTGAACATAATGATCTAACAAATGTATATAAATAATTTCAACATGTAGCTTTGAAAGTGCTTTCCGTTTACTTTGAACCTTGTTCTTGACTTTTGTAGGTTGGTGGAGTTACCCCAAAGAAGGTTGGAACAGAGCATTTAGGGCTCCCTGTTTTCAACTCAGTTGCAGATGAAAAATCTGAAACCAAGGCTAATGCATCTGTAATTTATGTGCCTCCACCATTTGCTGCAGCAACAATTATGGAAGCATTAGAGGTTGAACTGGATTTGATTGTTTGCATTACAGAAACAATTCCACAACATGACATGGTAACCTGCATTTCTCTTCAATATGTTGGTTACTTGTGATTTTAATGTAAGAATGTTATTGACTGTCTGTCACATGTAATCAATCTTATGCATACAGGTTCGTGTAAAGGCTGCTCTTATTAGACAGTCAAAAACTCGACTGATTGGACCAAATTGCCCTGGTATCATTAAGCCTGAAGAATGCAAGACCAGAATCATGCCTGGTTACATTCATAAACCAGGGCGTATTGGTATTGTATCTCGATCTGGCACACTAACTTATGAAGCAGTAAGATATTCTTCATTTTTTCTTAACTTATTATATGATCGGTTTAAGATTAATTGCTTATTTTGAATTTGGAAAACATTATGATTCTATGCAGCAATTTGAATGATTTGTTTATTCATTTTGTTACAGGTATACCAAACTACTACTGTAGGGCTAGGTCAATCCGCACGTGTAGGTATTGGTGAGGATCCTTTTAACGGGACCAACTTTGTTGACTGCATGAGAAAATTCGTTAATGAGCCTCAGACAGAAGGTAACTCAAGTTTTCAAATGAATTTGAATTTTGGTTAGGCTTTTTAAATTTGGGTAATTGCATCTCATTTTGATGTGTGGATAGTTAGTGTGTTTCCAACATGAATATCATAAGAAATTTTGTTACTTAGTTTTTTAAGTTTTTTGATAACTTAAAATGGTTATTCTGTTAGGGTTGCTTTAAAGCACAAGTGTATGGCTATGTTAATTGATTGCTGAGATTTAAATGTAATATTTTCCAAATATGAATTAATGTTCTGTTTAACTTAACTTCAGCGTTAGCAGTCTTTAGTTTTCCATGTCTATTCCAAAAGTATGATTTTTATAAAAAAAAAGTTGAATTTTCTTTTATCAATTCTATGTTTTGGGACTAGTCCTTTTGACCCCAAAGTGTTTTGAAAGATTGTGCAGCTTGAGGTTGAGTTGAGAAGAGAACGTCATGAGGGAGATCTCAAGGAGAAGTATAGACTTGCTCGTGTTATGGAACATAAGGTATGTAATGTATTTTTTGAATATTAACATTTTTTATTATTATTTGGAAGATCAATGCTTCACAAAAAATCCAAAGTGCAATTTACCCCCTTAGTGTAGTTGGAGCAATTATATCATGTAATTATCCATTTGATAACTTGTTTAATCCAGTTTTAGCTGATGTCTTCTCTGGGAATGGCATAGTTGTCAAGGTATTTAATTTAGTTTTAGCTGATGTCTTCTCTAGGAATGGCATAGTTGTCAAGGTATTTAATTCTTGAGTAATTTACATTACACCCCCTCGAGTATAGTTGTTTTTGCAGTCTTGGTCCAAAAATGTTTTCTCTTGCAAATTGGTCATCATTTGTGGTCTTGTAACAGTTTTGGTCCTTGTTCCAAGTAAAATAACTATTTTGGTCCCAGAGTATAACTGATTTTTGCAATATTGGTCCAAAATATAGTCATTTTCTTGAAACGGAGATGAACAACCTCAAATAAGGGACTCAAATTGCAAAATCAGCTATACTCAAGGACCAAAAATGCAATTTACTCTTCCTTATTGGTATTTCAGGTTTCAGAACATGCAAGCTGGTCTGGATGCTTCTACGTGCAAATTCTCCAAACTGCCCTTGCAGCTGTTAGAGCTCCTGAAAATCTTGTTGAAGTCATAACTGGGTAAGCCAAGCCCTTTTTAGTCATTTCAATATTTTTTAATTTTATCAGGTCCCTTAAACTTTGAATTTTCCAGGTTTGCTGAGACTAGAGAAGCATTAGTCTCCTCAGTTGACAATTATATTTGTCGGCTCTCCAGGTGTTGGCGGAATGGTATGATTTTCCCTTTTCCATCTCATGACTGGAAGATAACATAAAGGGTATTAACGTAATTTCACATTACATTGTTTTATAAAACCAGATAATGAGAAAAGCCGCTGACACATTGATACCCGTGACACTTGAGCTTGGTGGAAAAGATCTGTTTATTGTCTGTGAAGACGTCGATGTGGCACATGTAAGAATCTTTGACTTTCGGTCAAATTCATATAACAATTTTGACTTTTCCATCTTTTGTTTACTCCAAATTGTGAGAAATAGTAATGAATATACATTTTCTACAAATAATATCAAATATGTAATCCATAATAGCAGCTTACTTAAATTTTCTCTATAAAAATTAGCAACCTTCTTACATCTTTTTTTACCAATAATAGCAATATATAACAAATAAAGTACATTGCCTATATTTGTAAAAAAAGTTAAAGTACATTGCTATTCTGAGCAAAGAAGCCATTTTTAATAGAATCTTCAAACTCAATACAGGTTGCACAAGTTTCTGTTAGGGCTTCTTTACAATCTAGTGTACAAAACTGTGCAGGAGCTGAAAGACTTTATGTCCACAAAGACATATACGCTTCATTTGTAGCTGCGGTTGTCAAGATTGTCAAATCTGTCTCAACTGTAAGTAACTAGTTAGTAATTACAGTTCTACCCTTTTGATTATATATAATTTGCAACATATTATTTTTTTTAATTAATTAAATAAATATTCTAGGGTCCTCCACAACTTGGAAAATACGACATGGATGTGATTTATGAGGAACCTGTTGATCCATCGGTTGCTTCCCAAGTAATTCCTATCTCTATTTTATTAGAATTATTCTTTTCTTTTTTATCATCTTTGAAGAGATTCAACAACACAAATTACATCTCTTGATTCCCTATCGAAAAAGTATATTTGCTGTTGGCATGATTTGCTGTGAAGAAGAAGGGCGTTTAAAGGAAAAACCAACCATTCCTCAAAGCAGGTAATATTTGTTGAATCTTTATGCTCTTTTCAGACATATTTTCCCTTACTGTTGTCCTTTGTTACTTTTTTTAACAGAGTTGAGCATTCTGGAGGTCATCGTGTGTGCCTTGACTTACAGAAATTGGACCAGTTTTCCTTTTTCCCAAGCTAGGTAGATAGTTAAAAAATGGAAACTGATAAAAAAAACATTTAACATAAACATAATTCGATAGGTGGCAGGCATTGAAGGACATAATCCAAGTGGGCACTATTTAATTGCAGCAAAAATTGTTGATTATGTACCGTTATCAGTCCCTGATGATGAAAATATTCCTCAAAAGAAGAGACAAGCTATGGATGAAAATAACAAGCCTGCTGATTTATCTGATATAACATCAGATCTATCATTGGTGTGTAAAGCTTGTTCTTCAATTTACTAAAGTACCCCTTTAGGTTTACTATCTGGTTTCTCTCTGATTCTATCCATGTCATCTTTGAGCAGATTATTGCTTCAGGCCCTTACATCGTCTATACAAAGGGACCAAAAGTGTAAATTACTCTAAGTATTGGATGACTAAGAAGTTTTAGAACTGTATCTTTTGATTGTGCAGCCTGCTTTTGATATGAATTTAGCTGATCAAGATTGACAGATAACCTGCATAACAAATCCAGGAATGATCTCAGCAAATAAGGTAAGTGTTGTTATTTGGATGATATTTAAAAATGTAAGTTGAGAAATTTTAATAACTGAGTGAAAAAAAATATTGGTGAAAGTAGGACGTTGTAGTGTGGATGTCCTGAAACAACTTAGTATGGATGTAGTGTCACTTGGGATCAAGAATCGCATGAATAAACTAACAAACCATCTGCTGAGTCGACACAGTCATGTTTTCAAAATTCGAATAATATTTTTCTTTTTTCTTTTTTCTTTTTTCTTAATTTAATATTTTTACGTTTGTGACAACATATTTTATCCTCTGTACCCATCCGTGGAAGACACTCCTGTGGACTTGTCGCTTGCTCCAGAAGCCCCTTCAAAATCGTCGATGGTCCCGCTAGCTCCACTGTCGGAAATCCAGGTATTTCTCACTTCATATTGATACTGAAGTGAATTTACAACCCCTGTAAAAGCAACACTATTTATGCTATGATCACAATTGATCGGAGTCTTTTTAATGATGGATTGATAATAATCTTTCTAATTCAGTCACTGCTGCATTAGATAAACAAGAATTTAAGTGTTTTTCTAGCTATGTTAACTGTTTACGTTGTGTGTAGATGTTAATTAGGTTTTATGATCGAATTTTGCATTTTGAGTTTTAAAGTTAACTACTTACGATAAATACCTTGTGAAACTGCTGTAAAAACAAACCAGTACTAAACAAATTGGAGATTTGTTTTTTATAATCCAAAATCACATAAAAGAATTGCAAAACACATATGATCACCTACACATATTGAGTGTAAAGATGAAGGATTATGACTTTAGTTGTGCTTGTTCAAATGCTTTCAGATGAAATTGCAAAACTTTTCCCATCCCTGTTTGGGCAACCATCATGGTGCCAGGTGAATCTAATGAATCAGGATCTGCCTTGAAGATAGGAGTTGTGTTGTCAGGAGGACAAGCACCAGGAGGGCATAATGTTATATATTTGGGATTTTTGGTTAGGATTTTGAACTTCCATTTCCTATTGTTCATATTTTTCATACTTCATATGATAGATTGAAGGATTGACTAGTAAACATCAGCAATATTGGTGCCAGGTGAATCTAATTAGTAAAGAAAGTTGAAGGATTGACTAGTAAACATAAAAGTACAATGAAAATGACAAGTGATTTTGTGTTGTGTTTACAGGGTTGATGAAAGCGAATAGCTGTCGAGTTAGAAGTGGAAAAGAAAGCTCAAGCCGAAAGAGATAAGATGTTGAAAATGCAAGTGTTGTACTCTTCATTTCAATTGTTAGTATGAAACATAGAGTAGATTAGATGAATGCTAATTTATATATTGTAAGAAATAGAATTGTATGACATTAAAGTTTATGCAATGGATTGTATTTTTTTGTATATGGTATTTTATTTCTATTATGACACATTAAATGCAAATTTAATTTAAAAATTAATAAATATATAAATATATATTTTTTTAAATATTTAAATTTACGATACGCAAAAATGTGTGTCATCTTCATTTATGACATGGCCTTTCTTGACAGGGCTTTCTTGATACGCATTGCGTGTCATTAACACGCACGTCGTAAGGTTATGACACGCGAATGTGTGTCGTCTTCCTTTATGACAGGGCCTTCCTTGATACGCATTGCATGTCGTAAACACGCGTCGTAATTGAGCATCATAAATGAGCGTCGTAAATGTGCGTCGTCTCTCTTTATGACAGGGTCTTCCTTGACGCGCATTTGCGCGTCATCTGAGCCTCTTACGACGCGCAATGAGCGTCGTAAAAGGCTGTTTTTCTAGTAGTGTAGTTTTCCCAAATCCTTAATAAAATATTTAGACTTTTAGAAATCTTTTACCTTATTAATCTCAACTTCAGAATTACTGGTAAGAACTATATCATCTACGTAAACAAGAAGTACAACAAATGTGTTATTTCTCTTCCTTACAAACAACGAATAGTCATTCAATTCATACTTTTTACAAAACCAAACTAAAAAAAGATGAACATAATTTTATGTTCCATTTTCTAGGTGCCTGTTTCAAACCGTATAAAGATTTTAACAGCTTGGAAACCCGAGTATCATTAGGTGTATGATATCCTTCAGGAAGAGTCATATAAACATCTTCATAATATATTACCATAAAGAAAAACATTATTTACATCAACTTAATATAAATTCCAAGAATTATTAACATCTAATGACATAACAACTCTAGTAGTAACCATTTTGCTAAAGGAGAAAATATTTCCTCATAATCTATACCCTTTTTTTGATTGTAGCTTTTTGCAACAAGCCTAGCCTTATACCGCTCAACCTCTCCATTATATTTATATTTATTTTTATAGACCCATTTGCAACCAATGGGTTTCCTATTAGGGGGTTGATTAGTAATTTCCCATGTTCTATTTCAATGTAAAGCTTCTGTTTCCTCATTTATAGCAGCTAACCAATTTTTGGTTAGTAGAAGCTTCCAAAAAGTTATGAGGTTCAACAATTTTGTTAATATTAGATACAAAATAAAAATTCTTAACATTTAAATTTATATAATTCAAAGTTCTCTTAATTCCATATTTATGCTTCCCTTCTATCACATAATCATCAAATCTAAGAGGCATCCTAGAGTCTCCCCTAGACCTTCTAACAAACTCAATACCTGATGATTCAGAATTTATTTGACTATTATCCTTAGATGAACTGGACACACCTGGACCAACCTCCTGTGATCGAGTCACTTGCACCAAGCCACCTTGGCTTCTAACACTAGTAGGCTCAAAAGGAGTCGCAACACTAGTGTTGTTAGTCTGGGGACTCATCATAGTGGAACTAGATTTAGGAATTTCATCCATAAAGGAAGATTTTTAGAATATCATCATAGGAACTAGAGTGTATAGGACTAGTCTTAACAAATTTTTCAAAAAAAAAAAAAAGAATATAGCAAAGCATCATCATTTAAATTCTTTTTCATTTTGAAAGGAAAGACATCATTATAAAATTTTACATCCTTGGAAAAGAAAATAGAAGAACTATCCAGAGTAAATAATTTGTAACCCTTTTTCTCATTTGATACCCAATAAGGACACATTTCTCAGACCTTTCAACAAACTTACCAGTCATATTTAATTTTACTACAAAATACAAGCATCCAAAGACACTTAAATTTTCAAATTTAGGTAAACAACTATAAATCATTTCAAAGGGAAACTTTCCTTTTAAAACAAGTGTAGGATGTGTATTTATTAAAAAAAAACAGTTATCAGAAAAGCTTCACCCTAACAAATTTAAAGGTAAACCAGACTGAAAAAGAAGAGATCTAGCAACATTTAGTAGATATTTGTGCTTTCTCTCCAAAAATATATTCTGTTGTAGAATATAAGTATAAGAAGTTTGGTGTGAAACACAATATTTATCATAAAAAAACTCTTTAAACTAACAAGTAACAAATTATGTACCATTATCAAACCTAACAATTTTGATGTTTGAGTTAAAATATTTTTTTTTAAACTGTAGAACATGGTAAACCAATAAAAAAAACTTTAGTTTTAGATTTTAACAAATATACACATACATCCCTGGTGAGACTATCCATAAAAGTAAAAAAAATATATCTAAAACCATCCATGGTAGCAAGTTTGTAGGGACCCCACACATCTTGGTGAGCTAACTCTTCTAAAGAAAAACTCTTATGTTCACTCAAATGAAAATAATTCCTAGACTGCTTAGCTTTATGAAACATATCACAAAGAGGAAGAGATTCAAAACCAAAAGAATGTATATCTTTAAGAGCATTCAAAGAATGAACATCTGGATGTCCATGTCTATTATTCCAAGTAACTTTAAAGACACAACAAGTATTTTTATTTTGAAAAGATGTACTACTTGAAGTATGGGGTCCTTCAAGATAGTACAACGCTCTAGATTCATTACCATTACCCATTGTAACCTTGAACTGTGAATCCTGAACAACACAATTAAACTCATCAAAAATAACTTGACATTTAATATCTTTTACATTGTTTATGGACAGAGAGTAAATTCACATTAAAGTCAGAAGTTACATAGATATCAAATAAGGCTATTGATTTAGACAAACTCGTATTCCCAATTTTATTAATTTTTGCAGAAGAACCAATTAGGTGATCAAGCCTAAGATCTAATTTTGAAACATCAATAACATTATCCAAATGAGATTCATTTTTAGTCATGTAATGGTTTGCCCCTGAATCAATAACCTACTTTTTATTAGATACATATTAGTTACAACAAATACCTGTCGTATTTCTTGAAACCTCACTTGTACCATGCTTCTCATTTATGAGAGTCAAAAACTTTGAATATTCTTCACTTGTAAGAAAAAACAAGCCATAAGCATTGTTAATTTTCATATCGGACACAAAAGTTTCAACAAGATCAGAAGTAACAAAGACATTACCATAAATAGATCTATTAGAATTTTGATTATCATTTCTAAACTTAAAGTCCTTAGGATACCCAATGAGCTTGTAACATCTCTCAATGGTATGCCCCTTCCGACCACAGTGTTTGCATGGTAAATTTGAATTACCATGAAACTTGTTTTTTTCCTGAACATTAAATTTTCCAGCAAAGGCTGAAGCCTGAGGCTTTGTTGAATTTTGGCCAATAGAGCCACCCTTTTGATGTGATTCCTCACGAGAAACAATAGAAAAAACAATTTTAACAGTAGGAAGTGGTTCCATAATCAATATATGACTTTTAACTTGACTAAATGTATCATCAAAGCCAGATAAAAACTACATTAGTTTCATTAAATTTGAATGATTATTAAACTGAGCAGAGGCTTCACATGTACATTCAGCCAAATTAACAGGACCATCAAACTCATTGCAAAAAGAATCAAGTTTACTATAATATTCAAATACATTTAAACCACTTTGAGTAAGAGAATTAATTTTTTGTTGAATATTAAAAACAACTGAACCATCAGCTTTTTGGTAAGTCTCATTGAATTCAGACCAAATATCATAAAGCAACTTCATTACAAGCATGATTAGCATACAAAGACTCAGAAATTGAACATAAAATCCAAGAACACACAACAACATTCACACGTTACCATTTACGAATTTTATTTTCATCCATAGTTGGTTTAGGAAAAGTTTTATCAACAAACCCTAACTTATTTCTAACTTTTAGAGCCCTAGTAATAGAACTTTTCCATATTCTAAAGTTCTCAGTACCAAACAATTTAAAGGAAATGATAGAAACAACACCATTATCAAATGGATGCAAGAAAAAAGGATCATCAAAATCATAATGATCTCAATTCTTTGTTCCAGATCTTGATCCACCAGCTGGAGCTTCTCCAACCATGACTAATACAACCTATATGACAAATAGGTTGAGTTCCCTTGCCTAAATCGTCATCTGTACTAAACCAGACTCTCTCAACCTTTCAAGGGGAAAACAAGCTAATAAAGACACATGACCAACAACCTTTAATTATAAATACATTGTAGTAATCACACCAATTAAAAAACAAGATAACATATAAAATCCCAGGATAAAACCTAAAAAAAAGAGATAGAGCATCTGATACTTACAATACTCCATAAGATAAAACCTAGACAAACAAGAGGTAAAGTGTGCGACACTTACAGTGCTCCAAAAATACGATCTACAACACATCAAAGTAGTTTACCTTAGGTCTATCAATATTGATAGACTTAACACTAAATATAAACAACATTCAAATGCCAGCGAACACTAGGAACCACTCAGATTGCACCGTTTGTGTCACACCCCAAAACCGGAACGGCGGAAACGTTCTGGGGTGGATGCGTCATGTCAAGTATCACAACATATGTAGTATAGTAATCAAAGTACAACCACCATTGCATTAATAGTAATAGTTTTACATAAGTTACATTTTATAGAGACATCAAAGTAATACAAAAACTAGTATAGATGCAGCTCGGTTCTAGGCTGGCTTCACAAAAGCTCCCGGGTGTACCTGTCTATTGCTGACCTGAGAATACAAGTTATTTTGAAAGCGAGTATTAGCATTTTTATAAATGCTGGTGAGTTCATAAGTATTTAGTGTCATTTGTGTAAGTAAGCATTTTATTCAAAATAACTTTATGAAAAGTAGTAGTTTAGAATCTACGGTGTATTAGCGTCCTTTCCAGAAAATCCTATATTTTCTAAATAAAAACAGTCTTCTACCAAGACCCGACTGATTTATGTTTAGAGGAGTGGTTTTCCAAAAATTACTATCATTACCAAACATAGAATTGACTTTAAAAGAGTAATGAGAAATCAAAAGTGAAGATACTAAGGGAAAAATAACATATGCCTCAGCAGTTATACTGCTGACTAAGGCAAAAGAAATCATAGACTCCAGGAGAGTATCGAATGAATGATACGCCTGGCTCAGTCTAACAAAAGGAAACACATACCCCAGACGGTATCAAATGAACGATACGGCTAGCAAGGTCTATAACAAAGAAACACAGACCCCAGACAATATCAAATGAACGATACAGCTAGCAAGGTCTAAAACAAAGAATGAATGTGAACCCATATGTAACCATGCTGATCGATGATAGAGTATCCGATGACCCTCCAGGTCACGCGTAGAGGTAGTAGCAGTAGAGGTAGTGGCATTATGTCACCCATGGGCCTTACCGACACAGATAGTAGCTAGTAGTCTGGGTGTGGGAGTGTCAGTCACGTATAGATCTATACACATGATGTTCGCTCTCCTTCTCGGAAACTCTGGTTACACGGCATTGGCGCAATGAAGCGTCGTAGAGGGAAATAGTATGTCACATTCTAAAGTAAAAGAGAGAGGTGGAGATAGAAATAGAGATAGAGATAGAGATAGAGATAGAGATAGAGACTCCTAACTATTCCTATAATAGTTACTAGGGTTCCAGAAACATGAATAATAAAGGGAGGCCTTTACTACCTAAGGTGATGAACTGGCTGAGAGAGAGAGAGAGAGCTTTTATGTCCATATATGAATACATGATATATAATTAATGTTTAAACGACCTTCAGACGGATATCCAATACCCACCAGACCACATCCCAATGAGGAAAAGGAAATTGGGCGAACTAGCCTTCCTAAGTCTTTTAAACATTATTTATATAAGTAAAGAAATACAGACATGCATTTAAGGAAATAAAAGCATAGAAGAAAACTTTGGAAAACCTTTACACATAAGAAATTTACGACTTGATGTCAGTTTGTAAAACAAGTTTGAAAATCTTTGAAATCCTTTGAAAAACCTTTCATAACAACTTTGAAACTGATTAGTATAAAACAGATTAAGTGAAGAAAAACTTCAACAAGAGTTGAAAGTGAGATTGGAAAATCTTAAGCTGGATAAAACATTATAACATGCGAAAATCCATTTTGCTATACAGTTATCAATCACATGTGATTTACATAATAACTGTATAGATCAACTTGTATTCTCCCCCCCCCCCCTGTAAAAGCAGTTAAAATCATTAAAAGGTTCATTCAGGGGTATGAACTCACCTGTTGAAAGTGGATCTGATGGAGGTGTCGGTTGGGTGCTCGGTGTCAAGTGAAGACTTGAACACACTTAGTGAGTTATTAACATATGGTGACGTATGTTTACATACAATTAGTGTTTATAATACTAATTTAAACACGTAAACGCATCCTAATGTGCGGAAAATACTTTGGTCAAGTGCTAGGAGGCTATTGGGTTGCAATAAGGGAATGTATGGCCTAATTAGGGAGTTTACTCTTCAAGAGTAAACCTTTATAGAGTTTTCAGCCCTAAGACCATATCCCCATGAGTTTACGGCCGTAAACTCATGGGTGGTGTGTTCTTGGATGCTTTATGGTCTTACAACACTTGAGGAATTAGGATAGGTTCAATTCTAGGGCATAGGAAGTGCTTTAATCATCACATGGGCCAATTTAAGGAGTTTACGGCTGTAAACAAGGAGTTTACGGCCGTAAACTCTCACTTGGTCATTCCCTTCATGAGTTAAGGTCTTAAATGGAAGGGTATAAAGTTCTATGCATTTTTCCAAGCCATATAGGGAAGTTAGGGCATCATTTGGCCTCTTTTTGGGAGTTTACGGCCCATGGACAAATCCTTGGGGGGTGTACGGCTGTAAACTCATAATTCCTTGATTTATTTGATTTTTAAATCCCCTACTTCAATTGTGGTTGATTCTAGACATTTACCCAAGCCATAGGAGGTGTTTGAGGGCATTTCTAACACCTTAAAAGGTGTTCACGGCCCATGAAGAGGGGTTTACGGTCCAAGAGTGTTCTTGGGCCCTAAACTCATGTTTACTCCTCAAAATGCAAGGTTTTGGTGTTCTAAGCTCGTATGTGCAAATCTACAAGTCATATCTAAGCCCTAGGAGTGGTTTGGGAGGGTTTTGGGGCTTCAAAACTCCACTTATGGGTGTTTACGGTCCAAGAGTGTTATTGGACCGTAAAAACCTTATTTGGCCTCTATTGGATGTCTTAAACACGAATTTGCATGCTAAATAAGCTACACAACAAGTTAGGATAGATTACCTACGATTTTGGAGCTCGAAATGGGCGTTTTTGGATCGAAAGCAAGTTGTAGAGAGAGAGTGTGTAGAGAGAGAGAGTGAAAAGTCTCAAATGGAGTCCACTCACCCTTATATAGGGTTTGAGTCTGTGGCTCAGAGGAATTCTACCCGATACTGATGTTAAACGGGGCTTTTGGTGGCACCCGATTAAATGGTCGTATTTTGACTTGGTTGTAACTAAAACTTTTCAAGGGATTATTGAGGGTGTTCTTAATTTGTTTCAACCCTTACGAAGTCATAATAAATTCCCTATTTAATTAACCTAATCCAAAAAGGTTAACAGACAATTTAATAAAGCGGGTTTTATTAACGGACAAAGAGGTTAAAATTGACAGGATAAATTTCGGGTTGTCACATCATCCCCCGGTTAGAGGGAATTTCGTCCCGAAATTTAGGTTTAGGCAACGAAGTAGACATGAAAAATCTGGTAGAGGTATGAGGGTACTTCCTATTCGGTTGGTCCTTGCACTCCCAAGTGAACTCTGACCTTTCCTTGGCGTTCTAACAAACCTTCACTTACGGGATGCGGATTCCATTTCGTTCAGTTAGCGATTCGTACCGGTTCGTCTACGAAGTTAGGGTTCCTAATGATTTCTATCAAGACGAGTGGGATACAAAGAGTGACATCGAGCAATACTTTTCAAGTCTAAGAAGTGGATTGATTTGGGGTGAAACTTATGGAATTTCCGAAAGTAGTCGTGGTCTGACGAGGGTTGGACCACTTTTTGTAAAGAATCTCGGATGATCCTAAGCTCTCGGAAAGGTAGAGCTTTTCCGTTCTCAGAACATATTGTACTTCTATGGTTAGATCATCACTGGCGTGATCGCCGTTTTGAAGTTCTAAAAGTTCTCTCTTACTGAGGGTGTTGTCCTTCAGGTTGGTTCTTATAAAGTTCGGGTTATCCTTAGATTCGTGTTTCCTGTTGATTGTCTTTCAGAGGTTTTCCGGATCATCGGTTGAATTGGGTGTCTACGGGTATCTGTAAGCTGCAGGGGTCTATCTCAACCTAGTGCGAAATGAACCTGCACTTCTGGTTCTTGAGCTGTTTCTGACAGAACTATCAGGGTCGGGGAGATAGGGTTTTGACCAAACGATTGTTTAGAAAGTTTTTAACTTTTCATCATTGTCTAGTTGACGCTTTCACGACATGATTCTTATCGGGAAAGAATCATGCTCTTACTTGCTTTGCTATTTCATGAATAGCAAGCTCTGCTCAGGGCTAACTCAATACTTAGAGATTTTCTGAAGTGTTGGACTATCTCGGGAGGTGGTTCTACTATTTCTGTGTGAGATAGTATTCTTGGAACACCTAGTAGTCCCTTGAGTCTCTAAGACATGCCCTAATCTCTAAGGTTTCGTTTTATTTCAGTTGCAGAAAGCGCGTGCTCTTGTATAACCCATCTGCTAACACCTAAACTAGCGTCAAGTCTATAATCTCTTCGGGATTCGGGTTATAAGGCTTAACGCAACCTACTTTCGCACTTTATTCAAGTATTCTTGGCTGCGGAGGTTATCCTGTGGTTCTTAGCATTCTAGTATTCACTGCGGAGAATGCAGTCTATCGTCTACAGGGCGACGGTGACTTCTTCCACGTGAGGAGGCGGAGTGTCCTAGGCACTACTTGTCGGTAACGGGGTGGACGAAGTGCCTGAGTAGTGCGAGCATCTTCTGCAACTACTCTTCCGGGGGTTCTGAGTTTTCTTGATTTTAGGTTAAGTCTAGAAGTATAGGGTTCCGTCAATCGGAACGAATAATCTCCTCGTCCACTCTTCTCAAGGTTTAACTTATCGCAGCTTCCTGGTTTCCGGGATATCTGCTGAGATGCTTAAGTCGTGGGATTAAGCGTGAATGGATGGTCGTAGTCAGTGTCTTTGACTCTTACGACTCAGATTTCTTTACTAAATGAGGGTGTTAGCTACTATGTTGGCTTAACCGGGATGAAAACAATCTTCGGATTTGTGATCATTATAGTAGCTCAACCCGCCGTGGTTCTCTTGACTCTAGCTCCCATTCTATGGGATAGGATGAAGGGTTTTACTATGAGGTTCGTGGTAGAGCTCATACTTGGCTTATCCACTAATACTTGGTGTATGCAAGTAGTATATAATTGAGGTCGACAGGATGTTCAGTTGTGCGACTCCACCCCAGACCCACAACCCAACGAGGAATAGGGAGTAGGGAGGAAGCACACATCTTAAATCTTATTGATCTGAATTATATACCATTCTAGTGCATATACTCAGTTATAGTAGTCAGTCCCATGAGTTCTATCCTCTAGATTCACGAACCTAATTGTGAGGTGTGAAGGGTCTTTTTGGGGGATCTACGGAGTATGCTTCTGGTGGTTATCGCCTTCTGGAATACCTGCAGTGTCTTTCGCTTCGGTTTCTATCTGTCTAAGAAAAGGTTGGTTAACAGCGCGCGGTACCCTTCTCATGTGTACTTCGGAAGGTTTGAGATAAGAGGGACGACTGACGGATCGCATTAGGTTTTCTTATTTTTAGGTTCGGAAGAACCTTTATTTGCCGAAACGGCTACGGTGAAAGTTCTTTTTACACAGCACTAGGGATTTACACATGGTTGCACTAAGTTGAACCATGATTGATAGGGGTGTCGAAGTTGGCATACATCGACATGATATAGAGTGAGGGTCGATAGGGTCATGTGCTGAACGGGCACACAAGTTCTTGGCGTCTCGGGTTTTGTCCCGTGTATCACTGTTGTGGATACTTGGACCGATAGAGTCGACGTGGAACTATAGAGGGTCCTGAGTGTTTCTGAATAGTGTACCTTTCATGAATGGATTCTCATGAGGCCTTTCTATAATCGCCTAACATATACTAGTCATGTATAATTAAGGTGGGGAGGACTGTTGACTGAGCGACTCCGCCCTAAATCCACAACCAAACGAGGAACAGGAAATGAGGCAACATCACTCACTCTAGGTCTATCCATCTTAATTATACATGGCTTTAATGTATATATCGAGCCATTATAGCTTTACCTGATGAAATTTTAAATTTTATAATAGTGCTGCGACTTTCGCCTTAACGGGGGAGTAATTACATTTAGAATTAGCCTTTTAATGTTTTCGGTTAGTTATCTGAGATTGAGAGACGTACCAAAATCTATCGGGTTCCTTGATGCTTCTCCCTAGGCATTTAGAGTTAGACTCCTCATGCACCTTTGTCGTTTCCTTCAGTTGGGAAGTCCTTCTTGAAGTGTCCAATCTCACCACATAGATGGCAAACTGGATTGGTCGCTACATTGGTGGTTGATGTAATGAACTCAACTGGGGTTCTGCAGGTACGAGCGGTATGCCTCTTCTTGTTGCACCTAGCGCAAAACAATTATTGGCACATACCATGATGATGGTAGCTACACTTGCTGCAGTGGGGAAGGTTTCCTAAGTATGGTCTTCTAGGTGTCAGGATGGAAGGGCTGGCAAGGGTATTGACTGTCTTAGCTCGTTGCCCTTCGGAAGGTCCTTGAGCCGAGGTACTTCCCTCCTCGTTCTTGAACTTTCTCTTCAGTGGATTTGGTTGAGGTTCTTGGGTGGCTGGGTATGCAAGTGTTGGTTGTTGTTGTCCATTGCTAGGATCGGGAATCCCGATAGGGCTCTTGCTAACATTGGCGTTGTTAGCATTCAGATGAGCCATGACAGCTGCTATGGCTTCCGAGACTGCAGCTTGGAACGTAGCTTCATCGAATAGGAGAGTAGGTTTCTTGCCAACAGATTGGTTACGCTTCTCCGGAGGCATGGTTTTCCTACACGGAAAGGGACACACGCTGATGAGAGACAATGGTTAATCCTGGACGTATCTATCCTTACTATATTAGGCATAAATTTTTCCCGCGCCTCGGATATTGGTTATCGGGAAGCCATAAGATGGGAATCGTTCCTACTAAGTTATCTTTATGCTGTAAAGATTCACTCTCCGGCTTTGGAAAGATTTGAGGGGAGTTCGGAACGAAAATCATAGAAGAAAAGGCTCATGAAGACTTATGGCTAAACATTCTCAATCGAGGTTTTGAAATCCGATCTAGTCGTATTGCTTGCGACGGGAAACGGCAATTTACCTATCACATAGTGTGAGTAGTGTAATCACCAACTCACTAAATTGCATTATTTTATGGGTGTATTAGCGTGACGAATACGAGGAAAAGACACTTCTCGGGTTCCATGTACTGGCTCCCTCTGGCTACCTCGTATCGTTGACTAGGATCGGCGTTGGTTTTCTTCGGGTAGTTACCTAAGGTTCTCTTCTCTTGTAGACATATTGAATTTCTACTCCGTCTTACTTCCGATTCTGACTCTGGGTGTCATCACTTCATGATGGATGACTGGAAATCTCGGAAGTTCAGGCGAATTTCCCACTGATGACCCTAAAAGGTATAGGCACTAGGTGGTTTCAATAGTCTCGACCTAGTTCATTTATTTCCGAACTGGAAATCTTCTCAATGAACTTCTTCTGGGTCCGAATCAACTCTTCTGTCGAACACTGAAGTGGATAGGGTTTTCTACAGGGTTCGTGCGAGAATGGAATTGTCTAGAGAATCCTAAGAGATTATTAAAACATTTCACTGTAGGATCCATATCAAGTCCCGCTACAATTACATAGGGTACACTAATTATATATAGCTTAGATCCGATAGGCCTTCGAATATGTGATACTACTCTATATCCACATCCCAACGAGGAAAAGGAAGTAGAGCGAAACCACACATTCTTAGTCTATGGGATCCTTATTATATATAACCTTGGAAGTATACCCTTTGTAATCATAGGTATATCAATAAGGATCTTTTTAGCTTTTCAGACAAGGTTATTTATGGATCCTAAACTACCCCTATGGTATTTTAAATTTCTTGTTTGATTCTTAACTTCTGAATATGATTCTGGGATTAATGTGAGTCTTTTAGTATTCCAAAATACTCCCATAGTATTTTAAACTTTCTGTTGGGCTCTAGCACTCCTAGTTGGTAAGTTTCAGACCTGTTGCAATACAACTATCACTCCCAAGCACACGTTCATCGCATCTTGAATAAATGTAGTTGATCAGGTTACATTTATTCCAGCTTACGATTACATAACTGCCCAGGTTTGACGGTAATGCTCAACATCTGAAGACTTTTATTCTTGTTCTTCTTGTGATACTTTGTTCGAGTGTTTAGATTCTGGATGTTCTTATACTTTGGTAAAATATGGTTATATTTTAAAGATTAATTCTTGGTAAGAGTGTTTAATCCCTATGTATTTATAGGCTGTATATCTTTTACGAATTGATATACTGAGCTTACTATAAACAATGCTCTGATACCAATCTGTCACACCCCAAAATAGGAACGGCAGAAACGTTCTAGGGTGGATGACGTCATGTCAAGTATCACAACATATGCAGTATAGTAATCAAAGTACAACAACCATTGTATTAATAGTAATAGTTTTACATAAGTTAAATTTTATAGAGACATCAAAGTAATACAGAAACTAGTATAGATGCAGCTCGGTTCTAGGCTGGCTTCACAAAAGCTCCCGGGTGTACCTGTCTATTGCTGACCTGAGAATACAAGTTATTTTGAAAGCGAGTAACAGCATTTTTATAAATGCTGGTGAGTTCATAAGTGTTTAGTGTCATTTGTGTAAGTAAGCATTTTATTCAAAATAACTTTAAGAAAAGTAGTAGTTTAGAATCTACGGTGTATTAGTGTTCTTTCCAGAAAATCCTATATTTTCTAAATAAAAACGGTCTTCTACCAAGACCCGACTGATTTATGTTTAGAGGAGTGGTTTTCCCCAAATTACTATCATTACCAAACATAGAATTGACTTTAAAAGAGTAATGAGAAATCAAAAGTGAAGATGCTAAGGGAAAAATAACATATGCCTCAACAGTTATACTGCTGACTAAGGAAAAAGAGATCATAGAGTCCAGGAGAGTATCGGATAAATGATACGCCTGGCTCAGCCTAACAAAAAGAAACACAGACCCCAGACAGTATCAAATGAACAATACGGATAGGAAGGTCTAAAACAAAGAAACACAGACCCCAGACAGTATCAAATGAACGATACAGCTAGCAAGGTCTAAAACAAAGAATGAATGTGAACCCATATGTAACCATGCTGATCGACGATAGAGTATCCGATGACCCTCCAGGTCACGCGTAGAGGTAGTAGCAGTAGAGGTAGTGGCATTATGTCACCCATGGGCCTTACCGGCACGGATAGTAGCTAGTAGTCTGGGTGTGGGAGTGTCAGTCCCGTATAGATCTATACACATGATGTTCGCTCTCCTTCCCAGAGACTCCGGTTACACGGCCTTGGCGCAATGAAGCGTCGTAGAGGGAAATAGTATGTCACATTCTAAAGTAAGAGAGAGAGGTAGAGATAGAAATAGAGATAGAGATAGAGATAGAGATAGAGATAGAGATAGACATAGAGACTCCTAACTATTCCTATAATAGTTACTAGGGTTCCAGAAACATGAATAATAGAGGGAGGCCTTTACTACCTAAGGCGATGAACTGGCTGAGAGAGACAGCTTTTATGTCCATATATGTATACATGATATATAATTAATGTTGAAACGACCTTCGGACGGATATCCGATACCCACCAGACCACATCCCAACGAGGAAAAGGAAATAGGGCGAACTAGCCTTCCTACGTCTTTTAAACATTATTTATATAATTATACAAATACAGACATGCATTTAACGAAATAAAAGCTTAGAAGAAAACTTTTATGATAACTTTGGAAAACCTTTACACATAAGAAATTTACGACTTGATGTCAGTTTGTATATCAAGTTTGAAAATCTTTGTAATCCTTTGAAAAACCTTTCATAACGACTTCGAAAATGATTTGTATAAAACAGATTAAGTGAAGAAAAACTTTAACAAGAGTTCAAAGTGAGATTGGAAAATTTTAAGCTGGATAAAACAGTATAACATGCGAAAATCCATTTTGCTATATAGTTATCAATCACATGTGATTTACATAATAACTGTATAGATCAACTTGTATCCCCCCCTATAAAAGCAGTTAAAATCATTAAAAGGTTCATTTAGGGGTATGAACGCACCTGTTGTAAGTGGATCTGATGGAGGTGCCGGTTGGGTGCTCGGTGTCAAGTGAAGACTTGAACACACTTAGTGACCTATTAACATATGGTGACATATGTTTACATACAATTAGTGTTTATAATACTAATTTAAACACGTAAACGCATCCTAATGTGCGGAAAATACTTTGGTCAAGTGCTAGGAGGCTATTGGGTTGCAATAAGGGAATGTATGGCCTAGTTAGGGAGTTTACTCTTCAAGAGTAAACTCTTTATAGAGTTTTCGGCCCTAAGACCATATCCCCATGAGTTTACGGCCGTAAACTCATGGGTGGTGTGTTCTTGGATTCTTTAAGGTCTTACAACACTTGAGGAATTAGGCTAGGTTCAATTCTAGGGCATAGGAAGTGCTTTAATCATCACATGGGCCAATTTAAGGAGTTTACGGCTATAAACAAGGATTTTACGGCCATAAACTCTCACTTGGTCATTCCCTTCATGAGTTAAGGTCTTAAATGGAAGGGTATAAAATTCTATGCATTTTTCCAAGCCATATAGGGAAGTTAGGGCATCATTTGGCCTCTTTTTGGGAGTTTACGGCCCATGGACCAATCCTTGGGGGGTTTACGGCCGTAAACTCCTAATTCCTTGATTTCTTTAATGTTTAAAGCCCCTACTTCAATTGTGGTTGATTCTAGACATTTACCCAAGCCATAGGAGGTGTTTGAGGGAAATTCTAACACCTTAAAAGGTGTTCACGGCCCATGAAGAGGGGTTTATGGTCCAAGAGTGTTCTTGGGTCGTAAACTCATGTTTACTCCTCAAAATGCAAGGTTTTGGTGTTCTAAGCTCGTATGTGCAAGTCTACAAGTCATATCTAAGCCCTAGGAGTGGTTTGGAAGGGTTTTGGGGCTTTAAAACTCCACTTATGGGTGTTTACAGTCCAAGAGTGTTCTTGGACCGTAAACACATGATTTGGCCCCTATTGGATGTCTTAAACACGAATTTGCATGCTACATAAGCTACACAACAAGTTAGGATAGATTACCTACGATTTTGGAGCTCGAAATGGGCGTTTTTGGATCAAAAGCAAGTTGTAGAGAGAGAGTGAAAAGTCTCAAATGGAGTCCACTCACCCTTATATAGGGTTTGAGTCTGTGGCTCAGAGGAAATCTACCCGATACTGATGTTAAACGATGCTTTTGGTCGCACCCGATTAAATGGTCGTATTTTGTCTTGGTTGTAACTAAAACTTTTCAAGGGATTATTGAGGGTGTTCTTAATTTGTTTCAACCCTTACGAAGTCATAATAAAGTCCCTATTTAATTAACCTAAACCAAAAAGGTTAACGGACAATTTATAAAGCGGGTTTTATATTACGGAAAAAGAGGTTAAAATTGACGGGATAAATTTCAGGTTGTCACAGTTTGCACTCTTGAGGTTGACCGTGGCTTAAATTTGGTTGTTAGAGGTAAAAAGATGTTAGATCTAACGTTTACTCTCAAGCCAACATGTACTCTCAATCAACAACAATGTCTGAGATGAATTTCATGAAGCAACAATGAAGAATAGCCACGATTTAATCAAACGCAATTAGAACACAAATCGAGAAGAAGGCTTGATGAATAAACAAAACTCTAACTCGATGAATAGACGAAACCCTAAATCGAATAAGAGAAGAAAACCCTAACTCGACTTAGGTACAGTCATATGAACAAAAAATATTGCAGGACTTAAACCTGCTCTGATACCATGTTCAAAAGTTTAAACTAACACAAAGAATGATTTATCACAACATCAACATATCTTTTTATCAAGGAAAAATAAGATCCAGTTGGCTTTCAGGAAACTTACAACTAAAACCTCACCTACATAAACTCTCACACTCAAACGAAAGAACAAAATACAAGACTCTGAGTACATAATCAATTATGACAAAGAAAAGGAAACCCTAATCTAGACGAAGAAGACGAGTGAAAGAACGAGAGCAAAAAATCTGATGGAAATTTGTAAGATATGTATTATGATCCTCCTCAGCTGCAAACACGAATATATACTCCAGGTCCAATATTTGGTTCAAGTCCGGTTTAACCCGGATCCAAACCTGAAACCATACTCGAAAATGAGTCTACGTGTTTATGCACACTTCCAAATAGTGAGTCGTAGTCCATAAGAAACATAAAACAACAAACCACACCCTGCACAAGAAATTAACTCACAAAATACATCCTAATAGATTACACTTCTTACCCTGATAATAAATATTCTTAACAATGTTAATCTTGACAAAAACCTTTGATATTTTAAAACATATTAATTTGAATGGTCTCCTTTTATAAGAGACATATATAGATATAGATATTGATATAAATATAGATATAGATATATAGATATAGATATAGATATAAATTTGTTATAATGACAAAAAGAAATACAAGAATTCTTGTATAAGGCTTGGCAAAACACCAAGCTAGGTGCTATGGAGGTTGTGTTCGTTTCGTTGCAAAAACTCATTGTTTCTCTCTCGTCGATAAGGATGAGTCATAGGGTTGACTGAGCTAGTTAACAATTTGGTTGAGGTAGAGCTTGATGAACTCAGTACCACTCCCACCAGCCTACAACAAAATGTTACAAAGCATTTCTTTTTGCCAAACATGACTTCATCGAACTACACTTGCACAGGACGTCAGGATAGGAGATGCATATGCATCTTATACTTGCTAGATAGGTCCACCCTTAATACATGTCATATAGTTTCGACAAGACATATTCTAAACATGGTAATTAAAACTTTTCTACAAATTTGATATCACATTTTTTTTTTCAAAATCAACAAACCATAAAATCTTGATACATGCCATATAGTTTTCGACAAAATATATTCTAAACTCCTAGTTAAAACTTTTCTACAAATTAGATATCACAATTTTTTTTGTCAAAATCAACAAACCATAAAATCTCATACATATTTTATGGATGGAGTAATATGTGGTCGATAAATTAAGAATATTTTCAGATGTATTTTCATTTTGAATCTTCTTTATGAATCATTGACAATGTCGACATGAGTGATATGTGACTTTGACCATTGCTAACATGTTTCTAAATTTGATTTTCATTAGTACATGTCTTTGAGTACTCTTAGTCACACGAACATAACTACATAACATCAAAAATTTAAGCTTTTAAGTCCATACAGCACTTGTCTTGGTGGACCATGGCCTTGAGCCCATGCATTATCAATGTGGTCCTCCTTAACACAAACTACTCACATCATCCATAGATACATGTCCCCATTGTAATTATGGTATATCCTTTCTTTAGACTTAATAATAAAATATTTTTGTACGATATATAAGATCATAGAACTATGTTATTTGCATACAAAGATTTCAGCATTCAAATCATGTTATCATGGGTTTGCTCTTACTTCATACATAAAATTCCTTATTTGACCTTTTTAATCAACAAAGTCATTAGCGTAGACCGAAGACTTAAGATTGAGATTATTTGGTTTATGGTCATATATTTAGAAACATAAACTAATTCCAAGGGCTATTTGACAAATCAAAAATTTAGTACTTGTTTGATAAAACTAATCGGTGACTTTTATCTGTGTTGAACTTTTCGGCAGTTACATTGAAACTTTTAAAAATATAAAATTATAATAGTTTTATACTTTTAAAAGCTTCAAACTAGTTGCCAAAAACTTTCATACAAATAAAAACTATCAGTTAGTTTAGCTTTGTCAAACATGACTTAAATGATCCGGTTAATCTAATAACCCTAGATTTTTAAAAGTTAGTTTATGTTACTAAATATATAATCATAAACCAAATAATCTTAACCTTAAGTCTTTAGTACTCTAAGCTAAGTCTTTGTGGATTAAAAAGTTAAATAAGTTTACTTTTGTTAAAAGTTTAAAGCTTTTAAAAGCTATTTGAGTTAGTTTTTAAAATTAAAGTTTTTTTAATAAATAAAAGTTTTAGACTCATATCTCCGATATAGGTTTTTTTGAATTTAAAAACTAAAAATTCATTAACAAACACACATTAAAGTTGAATTATTACAACTACTTAATCTCCCTATTTTAATAAAAGAATAGTTTTATTTTCCTTTTGACATGTATCACCATATTAGACCTTCTAATTAATACATATTCTATTCTTCTTTTGTCATGTGTCACTCTATTATGTCTCTTAATTAATACTTGTCACTTGTCAACCTATTGATTTTTAATTTCAAATTTCAAATTTTAAAATTTTAACTTTATCTACATTAAGTTAATAACATTAAAATAAATATTAAAATAAAATGAATACAAATTATAAAGTGATATAATTTCACGTATTTATTTAAATCAATGATCATAATTTTATATAATTAAAAAATCTCTTAATTAATAATTTATTTAAAATAATTGATTAATAACTTTGAGTTTTTACTATAAAAATGTTATTAATTTATAATCGTGGTTTCCAAGAGTTATAAACTAATTGGTAATAAAAGATGGGGTTTCTTACTCGCTCGGAGATGATCTCTAAATGGTTTTATTCGAAGACTGTTTTAAGATCAAATTTGTTATTATCGGTATGCTCGTATATGTCGTATCTGAACCCCATTAGTGTGTTTTAAACCTAATATTTAAGTAATTTCAAGGTTCAAACTTTAAAGATATTTTTTTTTAGGTATTTATCGGTTACAAATTTAAAATACACTTTACCGTAACTAGAAATGGTAATAAATTTTTAGCTTCGAATAGTCTCTTTTGTGTAGAAGTTTATGTTCCTCGAAATGTATGTTTCATGGGGTCCTTGATTTGATGTTAACGAATTGAGACTTTTGGAGTTAGATGTGAAAACATGATTTAAATTCAAAAGTCTTTTACATGCATCATTAAATCGTGATAGCAACGGGACATCTAAACTAAAAGGAACCATTTCTTATGGCTATTTTGTAAGGAAGGTCATTTTCTATTTATAGTTTTGAATCATCCTTTTATTTTTATATATTGCAATTTAATTGAAAAAATAATTATGATAACGGTATAATTAAAAGTCTAAAAACACCTTTTGAAATGGATTAATGAGAACACAAATACTAACAAATAACATCACTTATTTTTCATTTAGAACGGCAACGTTATTAAGAAATAAGCAAAAGCTACAAAATGACATAGAAGAAATAGTTAGTCTAAGATTTTTTAACCAACCTATCCAATTTATACAAAGTTTAGTCTTCCTAACCGTAATACAAAAAAGACTAAGAACCAACAAAATCTCATATTGTCGACTTATGGGGCTTTTTACGCCTAAAAAGAAGCTAAGTCTTAAAATTCATTTATTTGTTTAATAATACTTAAAATACTAATAGTTTTTTTTGAGGTCTCCACTAAAGATAGGTCTGGCAATCGTGTCGCGGGTTGGTAGGTTAGCGGGTCAAAATATGTCAACCCAAACACGACCCATTTAAATATACAGGTCACGGGTTGGCGGGTTTGGAACATAAACCCATATATGACCCACGAACCCATTTATTTATACGGGTTCACAGGTTGGCGGGTTTGTGGATTAGATTTGGGTTCGTGGGTCAGATTTCATAAATAAAATTAACACTTAAACATGAATAAATTCTTGATGGTTGATACAAACATATCTAAATTTTAGACATTTAACTACTTAAGTCTTAATGTCTTAAACATCCAAATGAAAATTAAAAACATTCATCGAAACATGTTCAACGCCTCAATCGCTCATACAGCCATACACCGATACGCCATTTGATTTAGGGAAAAAATGAGGAAAATCAATTGGTTACAAACTTACTTACGACTTTATGAGTTAGGACCAGAAGTCAAAATATAAATACATTTAAAAATAAAAAATATTTTTTTTAATTAAAAATATAAACAGGTTGGTGGGTCAACCCATTTATTTTTTGAGAAACCCATATATGACCCGTTTAATAAACGTGTTGGCAGGTTGGCGTGTTGAAAAACTCAACCCAAACCCATTTATTTCGTGTCATGTCGTGGGTCGTGTCGAGAATTGTCGGCCCCAACTAAAGAGGGTCATTTTTTGTATTAACAATTTCCTCCAAAGTGACCTCTTAACTATCTTTCTTTACTTGTTCAACTTGAGGAACCGGATGAGAATCCATCAGAATTTTCTGACTTCGAACAACCATTGGATTCTCCTTGTTATCTCAAATTTGACTTCATCCGTAGTGTGCTTTGATTTTTGCACTGAAGCCAACATGATTTCAAGTTGTTTCTTGGTGAGTCGATGGATTGCGGTCACCGGAATGAAGTATTTGGGACCATTTGAGATCTTTTTGTATACAACTCCTAGCTCTGGTTAGTTAGTTGCTCCAAGTGACATTTCTTGAAACCTATTAGTATATGTTTGAACAAGCTTGGATTCAGTAAAATCAAATTTCTTGGCAAGGACTGGATGAGTTTCTGCATCAATCTTTCCAAAATCGCAGATCAGAGCCTTGAGAAAGGCACAAGCCCTTTTATAAGTAACTTTCATCTTTGGATGATTCTCCGCTTTGATCTGAAACACTCGAGCTATGAAGAATTTTTCCTTAGGGTTCATATTCACAAATTTTGCTTGAGTTCAGATATATTCATCTTCTCTTTTGGTCAGAGTATACTAATAGAACTCAGCCTTCATAAACTTTCTCACTTTGTAGTTTTTGACCCCATATGGTCTATCATTAGACCAGCTTTTCTTGAACTCGGAACCATGCTTGGCATGGAAGAGGTTTAGGCGCTCAAATTCCATGGGAAGTCTCTTTTCATCTGGAAGACTGGAATCAAAATATTGAAATACCGGAAAGAACTTGGAGTTTGGGGAGATGAGAATGTCCCAGTAGTCGTGTGTGGAGGTTCAGTGTAAGTGAGAATTGTCCCGTAATCATCATCCAATAGCCTGCGGGTAAGGTTTACCCAAGAGTTGACTAAGGATTCATCCATCATCGTATCAAAGCCATGAGCTCTCCAAATCTGCTCAGCAAACGTTGCTGCCCTCCAGTTACATTTTCTTTGAGCCGTGGCAAGAGAGTCATCAGAGTGTTCATACGACATCTCAGGAGGTAAATTCTTGAAATGTGGGGGATTTTGTTGCGGAGAGCCTTGAGAAGTCGATTTTTGTGGAGACTGTTGCGGTGAAGATCTTGGAGTTGGTGGTTTGTTGTGCTCTTCAATAAGTGGAGGTTGAATTCTTGGAGGTGTTTGATGGTGATGAACCGAAGGAGTCTTTGATTGTGAAGGGTCTTGTTCTTGATGAATTCTAGGAGTGCTTTCACTTCCCCCCTTTGAGGAAGCAACCTCCCGTTGCTCCTCAAACCAATGCTTAAGCTCATCGATTTTTGAAAGGTTTCGTTAAATTGAATCTTCATCTGTTCATAAAGTTGTTGATTGTTGGGTATCTCCTTGTTGAAGAGTAAATGATAAATCTCCTTTGTAAGTCGGAGGATTTCATCAACACTCGAATATGCTACGAGTGAACACCGTAACCCATAGACCGTGTTTTGTAGAACCACACGCCCTGATTCATAAACGGTGTGGGTTTCTTCAACGAGTTGCTTGGAATGACTAGATTGTTTTTCAAGAGTTTGATTGAGGTCATTCTGATGGGTTTTAGCGATAAGAACATCCTATGTGCTCATGCAAACCCTAATGCTTGGATCTAGGTTTCTCTATTGTACATGCAATGTATCCAAGACTTACAATCTTAGATCTAACATATTATAAACTGAAATTAGGGTTTAGAGAATTACCTTTGATTTTTATATAGCAATAACAATCTCAATTCCTCCTCATAATGACTTTACAAAGCTTAGAGTCACAATTGTCACTCCTCTAATGGTTCACAAACACCAAGAGCAAGAGGATGAATAATAAGGAGAGTGGAGGCTGCCCAAAACGTCCAGAAACCCTAGAGGAACTCTTAGCCACGTTTTTGGGGCTTAAGGGTACTATATATACATGTAGGCTACTAGGGTTTTAAACTAGGAAACCCTAATTTGACTGCTTAAGCCCTAACAAGCCCATGGACCCTTTTAGAATAACCCTTGGACGATTTCTAATGGGTTTCCCTATAGAATTCGTCCAACCTATTATTCCAAGGTGATCCATAGCCCAAATGTAATTATCTTATAATTACAGCTCCAGTCCCTTAAGTTTAACTAATCTCTTTTAGCCACAAAATTAATTATCAATTAATTCTTGACTAATATTAATTAAACAATATGATTTCTCCTTTAATATATTATTCTCATAATATGTTAATTAATCCTTTCTATCCATAATTCATCCTATCAAGTTGCTTTGGTGAAGGCAACCCAAAAGGACCATGCACCATCGGGTCAAGTACATCCCAAAATAGTTATGGACTTAGACACTAATCCAACAGTCTCCCACTTGGATAAGTCTAATAACTATTCTGCGTATGACTTCAGATCCTGATCTGCAATCGTATGTTTCAAAAGCCGCTGTCAACTCTGATCTTATCAGATACGCGTCCTTTAGATAAGGGATCATATATTTCTCCATTCTAGATATCGTATAGATATGAGACATGAACTTAATCATTCTCTCTATACTATTTCCCGACTTCTGATTTATGAAGACTGACAACAGACTACAATTGAACCATCAATTTAGTCCCGGCTTGGCCAAGTACTTAGGTGCCATCACTAAATCATCGAGAGGCCCAAAAGATATCACTTTTATCCTACTTTGGATAAAAGGAATGGATAAACTTTGATTCAATGCTTGCTTGCACTCACTTACCGAATCACACACAACAATATGTTTTATAACACAAAGTTACTGGTGCATTTACATATTATCAATGTGCAACCAATTCGCAAGATACAACTCACACATCTCGGTTTCAAGAATATAAGATGTTATTGTCTCACCAATCACTCGTGATAAAATCCATGAAATGATCCAAGTGAGCGTGGGTTTAATCAAATGCTCCAATCATATTCATAAGCACTCATGAACGTTGCAGCAAGCATTTGCTTATGTCTAATACACTTTAGACAATCCACACACCAATTCACGACAGTCTTCATTCGTACCTACTTCCAACATATGAACGACTGTGGTCCGTTCGAATAATTTTATTGTTCTGAACCAATTTAATTATTCAGGAAGTCAAAACATGCAAAGTGAAACACAAGAATAATATTAATCCCATATGACCCCAAACTCTGGGTATAAATAAAACATTTTATTTAATCACCATATTGATTACTCATTATTTGTTGTTTCGGGTAATCAACTTCTTACTTGAATTATTACTACACTTGTCCCATGCTCTCAGCATGCACACAATGTTTACCTACGGTCCTTACTTTGTGAAATAGATCAAATGAGCACATTTCCAATCATACTCATTTCACAACTCCCAATCCTTATCATAAGCATATCAAATTCTTATTACTTATGCTAGATTCTAACATTTTATGCAATGATTCTTTCGTAAAATCATAGCTCAAAATCATCAAGATTTGGCTAATCTCTATCAGAAACAATTCTATAGATATGATGTCTCTCACTCAAAGTACATTCCTTTGAACATCCTTCTTGCATAAAAGTTTCTAATCTAGATATAGACTCGCAATATCCAACTCCCAATATGGAAACATTTCCATATTTGCCATATGACAACTCATTCTTAATAGAATCTTATCTATTCATAATAATGTCGATATGGTCCATCCAATATCATACTTCCAACTACTCACAAGCGACCAATCCTCAGCGAGCTTTGGATCGTCCTTTGATAGATGTTTAATTATCTTAGTCAAAACCGATTCTTGTCCTTTTTCCCTCTAAATGCGCTAGACATTTGGAAATTTTAGAATGGTCAAATATTATAGCATTTGCAATCAATCCTATACCCGAAGCGTATGGGACACAATGCATAATGTCTTACATAAAGATACGATACTTTATCAATCTTTTGCCTTAATATTTTATGTGTCACATTCTCACAATTTGAACTATTAAGAGGGATGCCACAGTCATAATCGAAATTTTGAGAACGCACTATGTACTCTTGACTAAATTTATTAACATTCCACAACCTAAGCCTTTAGATTTGAAATGAAGCATAATATTCTCTCCGTTAATTATAGTAAAACAACTATTCAACGCTTACGACTTTGCAAAGTATAACTCTTGTTTTCTATAATTAATATTGCTAACTTGCAATACTTGCCTTAATAATCATACAAGCACAACATTTATGCTCCCACTATCATGATGATTATTATCATATAAACATAACACTTATGCTCCCACTAGCTTTGACATGTATTTAGAAAATAGCTTAACTTTCAGAAAACAATACTTATTGAATTTCTTAAGTTCATATTTCTAAGTTTCTCAAACTTATACACCTTTGCCTTAGATAGCTCATATGTGTGTCTAAACAATTCAGATTAATTTCCAAATCTCACAATTCGAATCATGGAAAGGGATACCGTAACCATAATCAAATTCGAGAATACAATTTCACAATCACTATCTTCTTAAAATCTCTCTTAGTGAAAGCATTTCCTCACAGTCGTCTTCATGAAGGAGGAAATCTTATGACACTTAGATTTTAATGGTGTATGTGTTCTTATCCATACGAATTCGTTAAAGCCAAAGTTGCAACAAATCCACATTCATATGGACCGAACCTTCTCAATCTTGATCTCTTGCCTTATGGTAACACGGCTGTCTACCATGTCTTCCAAGTAGTTAAGCAGCTCACCCTTTCCTATTAATGTACTTTTCATTGATCAAGGTGCTTGCCTTTTATGCGTTCAAATGAGAACTCGTAGAACTTACATGCATAATTAACTCAATTGGAACGGCACAGAAAAAAAAATAGTGTCAACACGATAGGTTGTAAACCTCAAGTCGTGTGCTAGTGTTGATCGATAAGGTTTATTCTTGATTAGTTCATGAAACTTTTCAAGACCATTAAGACTCCCATTGACTCCTTGACATATAATATTCTCTTGTCAATAAATATTTCTCGACAAACAAATATTCAAGAGTTAGTGTAGCTTTTATCAAGACTAAACATTTCACAAAAATTAGTCCTAGTTGGTCTTTGTCTTACCTAAGACATCACAACTTTCCAATTTCAAACGTGCAGTAATAAGAAAAACCTTTTTCAAATTCCACATTTGATGAATGTAATAAACCTTCTTAAGACTTGTCACTCATTGTCACAATCTTAACTCTAAGACTTGGGTTTTGGAACGAAGTATGATTGACTTCTTGATTTAACCATTTCTTCAATTCTTGATTCCTCTTCTCAGACATACAATTGCACTAAGACTCACTTAGAGGATCAATTGAGATATGGTTCTTAATCATTAAGACCTATCATAAAACATAATAAAGGTACTCTCCCTTCTTCTTAGAATAAAGAAACTTTTATCTTTTAGCCTACTTGATTCTTCTTATTCGTTCTACTATTGATTTAAACTCTTTCAAATCAACTCGGAATTACACTTAATCTTATAAGTATAATCATATCCACTAAACCTTTAGTAAATCATGACGAATATCTTTGTCACTCTTATGGTGGACTTGATCAACACACAACCTTGTGTACTTGATCTCCTAGTCCTTCACTTGACACTTTGTCAACGAATTAGTCTAATTTCCAAATATGAAACTTCTCATTCATCATGCAATACTTGTTGTATGATTCCAAGTTTCTATCCAATTGAAACTTGGGCGATGGGAAACTTTCCCTATTTGGTAAATTCTTGACCTTTCCACAAATAACATAATTAAGAATCAAATCCATTATTGATAATAATAGAAACTTTCAAACATCAATTTTTTAAACACGCCATTGCAAGGATAAATAAATAATATAAAAAATCAAAATTTCTTTTATTGCGGAATTTTTTTTTCCTTACAATGCAATTTAATTGAAAAAGTATGTTAATACATATTTCTTAGCAATTTTATTCTAACTCCAAGTAGTAGCTCAAGATTCTAATTCTCAAGTAATGCGATCGAAATCCATTTCTTCACGATTAGATTCCGCTCACTTCTTCCCTTAAGCTTCCTCTCTTTTCTTCGATCCCATAAGACATCGAAATGTAATCTTATCACATCATGTATTAAGAATCTAGAATAGAAACTTAAAAGAGTTAGTTAATGGATTTTACCTAAAGCAGAGCCATATGTTTTGACTCTCCCATCTCTTAGATCTCTTAGGTAAATAGGGCAGCATCGTCTCCAATGCCCCTTCTGTTGGCAATAAAAGAAAATTGACTCTTTTGGAACAGCACACGGAACTACTTCTGACTTTGCCTTTCTCTTATGATCAAACTTTTCGATCATTGCATGCCTTTCGTTGCCATTGCCTATATCCATAGAGGTCTGGAAAGTAGATCCACCAATCAACTTTGCTTTTCCAGTGCGCCAAATCATTGCTGATTCAGCAGCAATCAGCATATAGGTGATATCAATGAGAGTTACATCGTGGTTCATCATATAGTACTCTCTTACGAACTCACTATATGAGTCAGGAAGTGACTGAAGAACCCAGTCAACAGCTAGCTCCTCATAGACAACAGATCCCAACATTCTTAATCTATCAATGTGTGACTTCATCCCTAGGATGTGTGCACACACTGAGGAAGTGAGTTTGAACTTTTCAATCTTTTGAACTTGTGGGTTAGGGAGAATAATTCCTTGACCGAATCGTGGAATATCATCTTCATGTGAAAAGCTTGTTCCACGGGATTTGGGAAGACCATAGTTTTCATACTTTGACATCTACAAAACGGGAGAAAAATTAAATTCAAGTTAGTTGATTGATTGAGTCCTTAATAAATCACCCAAATGAGATATTAAGGCTAGGACCCAACACAATACTCTACAACCTAGAAAAGGGATGTTGTAATCTAGTTGCAGAATATTTGAAGGTAAGTGAATGATGATTCACTAATTTTCACCATGAAAAACGAAAAAGAAATTTAAGTTTTAAATCTATTGAAAATTCCTAGATCTTTTGAGATTCATTGAACTTTTCAATGGCATGTTTAAATCTCGATATGCCCCTCTAGTTTGTGACTGGGATACCGAGGATCACAAAGCGGGTGTGAATAACCATGCAAACTTACATGGTGCCCCCACATGTTACAGTCACCTATTCGATGTGCCGGTTAACCACACACGCTCCACCGAACTATGACAAACATTGAGTCACCCTTTGCTACCTTTGCTTAGAACCATTTAGTGTGCTGGTAAACCACACACGCTCCACTAACTTCTTCGTAAGGGCACAAAGTGTAATTTCATGGAATTACATCAATTCACTTTTACCTAAAGTAACTAAGATTGGGAATTTGTAAAAGCATTTAGTTACTTTTGTACTTCATTATAATTATAATGGAAGGTTTTTGTCCTATCCTACCCGTTCAGCTAACGACCCTCCACTGGTCAAGAGTGCGGTGGGTAAGAGTGGATACCCATTTAATCACCATTTTATAGGCAATTTCCTTAAACACCCCTTATAGACCAGCTTCGTGAATGAGGCCTACTAACGGTAAGACTGACACTTTACTAATACATATATAATACTAGACTTTTAATGTTATATATAGTATAGGGTGTATTTTACACTTTTAAAATACTAGGTGTTCTAATTTAATAAATTATAATTTTAATTTAATTAAATGTAAACCAAAAATTTATGGGTTTATTAAATCTCTTTTAATTATACACCTTAATTAATTAATAAAACCATAAGGGTGTGATTTGAACTTTTCAAACAATACTAGGGTTTTAGAATTTAACATTTCTAAATTAAATTTTGATCAACTTTTAAATTCAAAAACTTGAGGGCAAGTTTCAAAACATTTGGGTTTTAACTATTTAAATTTCAAAACAAAACTTTTAAATTCAAATTTAAACCATAAAACTTACATGGGCACAATTGAAACTTTTTCACAACACAAGGATCAAATAACAAATAATAGAAATTAAACAATTAATTTTTTCATTATCTATATTTGACCTAATTTCAATTTCTTGCAAGATAAGTTACCCAATTAATACAAATAATCAATTTTTAATCATATAAGGAAGTTATTATCTAATCAATTGGTAATTATCTTGTGTTTTGGCAAGGATAATGTTTTGGAAACAATAAATTCGTATTTTATAAGTTTAAAACGAATATGGTAATTATCCTTAAGCAAAACAGCAATAAAATTTGAAATTTCCTCTGTCTGACGCTCTGACTCGCCGAGTCTCGCATTGGAACTCGCCGAGTAGGGCAGACTCGCCGAGTCCATGTAGTGACTCGCCAAGTCCATGTAGTGACTCGCCGAGTTAGTTCGAGCAGAAGGCTAAAATACGATTTTCAGTTAATAATTCAACATAGCATCACATACAAAAGAAACCAATCAAGGCTCTGATACCACTGATGAGTTTTAGCCATAAGAACATCCTATGTGTTCATACAAACCCTAATGTTTGGATCTAGGTTTCTCTATTGTACATGCAATGTATCCAAGACTTACAATCTTAGATCTAACATATTATAAACTGAAATTATGGTTTAGAGAATTACCTTTGATTGTTATATAGCAATAACAATCTCAATTCCTCCTTATAATGACTTTAGAAAGCCTAGAGTCACAATTGTCACTCCTCTAATGGTTCACAAACACCAAGAGCAAGAGGATGAAGAGTAAGGAGAGTGGAGGCTGCCCAAAACGTCTAGAAACCCTAGAGGAACTCTTAGCCACGTTTTTGGGGCTTAAGGGTACAATATATACATGTAGGCTATTAGGGTTTTAAACTAGGAAACCCTAATTTGATTGCTTAAGCCCTAAGCAGCCCATGGACCCTTTTAGAATAACCCTTGGACGATTTCTAATGGGTTTCCCCATAGAACTCGTCCAACCTATTATTCCAAGGTGATCCATAGCCCAAATATAACTATCTTATAATTATAGCTCCAGTCCCTTAAGTTTAATTAATCTCTTTTAGCCACAAAATTAATCATCAATTAATTCTTGACTAATATTAATTAAACAATATGATTTCTCCTTTAATATATTATTCTCATAATATATTAATTAATCCTTTCTCTCCATAATTCATCCTGTCAAGTTGCTTTGGTGAAGGCAACCCAAAAGGACCATGCACCATTGGGTCAAGAACATACCAAAATAGTTATGGACTTAGACACTAATCTAACACATTCTTCAGTCCAGTTACCTCCTTGATGAGTTTTTCAGCCGTTCACATGAACTCCTTGTGATCTGCGATTCTATGGTTGTCAAGATCCCTGATTCCCATTTCAAGTAGAATAACAATTCATTGAGAATTCAGCCTTTCTCTTGTTTCTAAAACTTCTATTCTTTCAACCAATGACTGCGGTGTTGGGACTTTAGTGTTCTGCTTGAGGAGATACCATATCAAGGATCTGATCAACCTTAGCTTGTAAGCTGAGGAATTCTTTCCTAGAGACCGTAATTTTCTTCTTCTTCTTTGGTTTTGGCTTATAGGTGGAGTGTTGGGATGCACTCGATTCTTCATCTTCTAGCCCCATTATAAAGTCATCTGAGGGAGGGGTTGTTAAACATCATCAAAGTTGTCTTCATCAAGCCCCAACATAGCAGCTGAGCTTATTTCAATTCTAGTTTCATCTTCGTTTGAACCATGATCTTCTACATTTGGAGGGGGCTTTGAGGTTCCAACTATATTCTCTATTTGATGAGCATTTTGAATAGTTTCCTTTATGGTAGACATCCATTGTTGAATAGAGAGAATGTCATGAACGGTTTTAGCATTGTTGATGCAGTCAGCCTAATATTTTGCCATAGTTCGAATGGCTTCATCCTTTTGTTGTTGTGTTGCACTTGGTGTGCATTTCGTTCTTACACAACCCTCTTGAAAGCCTCAAACTTTCTCATTTCAGACTTTGTAGTTGGACAATAACGGGTCCAGGAATCAATGATACGTAGCCGTCAATTGCATGATTCGCCGAGGTTCCCCTTGGGTTCATGGTTCCTTGAACATTTGATCTCCCCACGCCTAAACCACTTGATCGTACTGTCGATGGGATAGGATTTCCTAAGATTCCTTGGTCTCCTTGACATGAAGTCAAGTATGGCCTCGACTCAGTTCCTGTAAGGGCTAAGAAAGAGGTGCCCTGCGGTGCAACTGGTGTATGAAGTGTTTTTGTGACACAAAGTAAAATGGAGTTCAACTCCTCAGGATCAAAAATGTGCAACCTTGATACCCTAGAGACATTAGGGCGACTCGTCACAATTGGATCCACTTGGGTTCCAATTTGGGGCATGTATCCATTGTGAGATGAAGCATATACACTTACTGTATCTGAGTGGTGAAAGTGGGTCTTAGAGGGTGAGTCAACAGTGACTCGAATAGCTACCGGATTCTGTTGAGAGACTCCAGTATGTGCCATGGTACACATTTGGCTATGACTAGGAGTTAACTTGATTTTCTTTCTTCTAAACACATCTTATGATTCGGAAGTCTCACCTTGGTTTTCATCAAACACATTCACAAGATTGTCATGAACCGTAGCCGTAGAAGTAGGCTCTGTAGTTTTAGCTTTTTTTTTCTTCAAGGGAGAAAATCCCTTTTGACAATGTTCTTGGGAGTTTTTCTTTGGACAACAAGAGACTTAACTTTTTTGAGTTTTGGTTTAGGATGTTGGTCTGCGGTAGGCTGGGGGTCCTGTGTTGCGGTGGGCTGACTAGGTCTAGGTAGGGAGGAGTGATATGGGAAACATCACTCATAGCCATGATGTGGTCAGCCACTTCTAACGTAGTGAGTCCAATTGACTCTAAGATATACATGGGCAATCTACGAATATGACCGAAAAAAGTTTGATCTTTAGAAGCAGTATACCTTTTGAGATCGCGGGTAGAAAATAGGTTGGTGTCGTTTCCCATACTGAGGTTAGCCTCCTTGTGAAGATCGAAGATGCATAGAGACCAGAATCGAGCAAAAGTAAGCTATGTCAAACCCTCTTTTGGTGCATCTTTTGTAGATACTCCAGATGATCTCCAAGAGCTTGATACCCATATTGTCAGTCCCTCCTATTCATCCTGAGAGACTCCTAATCACGAAATGCCACACGAACTACCATACAGCTGGTAACTGGGTTTTCTTGAATTCACCAACACCTTTGAGTTTCTTTTAGTACCCTATTTGATAAAGGGTAGTGAACACATCTTTTGAACTTGGGGAGTAAAAATTTGTTGTTGGAAGAACTCTAAGATTGATTGCATTGAGAAACTTTTCTTTCATTAACACCACTAGAAAACCATCAGCAAGATTAAGATGGACTTCTTGCAGATTGTGGGTAGGTAGAAATGCCGAAAACACACATTCGAACAGCAAGGACAAAGGAATAGCCTCCGTGAATGAATCAAAATCACCAAACAGTGGATGAGGCGGGATAAAATTGATCATGAGTGTTACATTTTCGTTGTAAGAAAAATGACCCTCGAAGATTGATCTGAAAATGCTTGAAGCAATTGATGGTGTTTGATCCATGATGGTGGATTCAGAACTGGTAGGACGACTGAGCCAGATGCTTTTGATTGTTTCTTTGAGAGACCAGACTTCATCATTGTTACAAAAAAATATTTGAGAACTTGCAAATAAGGTTTTAGCAAGAGGATGAAGAAAATGAAGTTCGTCGAGAGAATTCAGATAGCGTAAAAGCTATCTTGGAGAGAATTGGGGGGTTTTTATACCTCCAGATTTCAAAAGTTATTGGAATTACTTTAATTGTAGCTGTTAAAGTGAGAAAACCATTGGGTTTTTACCATTATCAGCTAGAATTAAAGAAAATCAAAATTAAATTATTTCTGGGAAAAGAGGAGCATTTAATGCATTGCAGGATAATGATCACATGCCGATTGAATATGGGGTAAGGGTGATTTATCCCATGTGAAAAATGGGGAAGTGGAAACAAATTAGACATCTAACGGTTGTGTGACATTATTGGTTAAGGAAAAAGATTTCTTAAAAGATTGTGGTTATGGAAAAACGATTCATTTGTTTTTTATCTGAAAAAGGAACCTGACAGAGGAAAGTCATTTAAAAAGAATTGAAATATCATGCGTGACAAAATGAATGTTTGAAGAATATTTTTATTGAAGTCCATTTAGTAGCAAACAATATTATTTAAGGTGTTTATGAATTGATAAATGTAGGTTCATTCAATACAGCTAAGGTATGACTGCGGTAGCAGTTGCTGAAAACAAACTTAATCATGAATGTTAGAAATAAAAGAAATAAGGAGACCCGAAGAATATATGAATCATATGTGATTTCAGTGTATAAGATATATTGAGGAGAGATATGAAAAATATATTAATCAGTTTGAAAGGACCGCAGTGAAGGAAATCCTTCAAGAGTTTTTATTTGACAAGAAAAGAAGCAATTCATTCATCTTTGGAGATCTGAAATGGTTTGCGGTACCAATCAATTCAAAAAGAACTGCGGGTCTGGGTTCATCATTCCTTGCATTTCCAAAAATCCATTTAATTTTGTAGCATTGAGTGCCTTGGTAAAAATATCAGCTATTTCTTCATGAGTGGGCACAAAAATGAGTTCGATGTTACATTTGAGAATATGGTCTTTGATGAAGTGGTATCGTATTTCAATGTGCTTCGTCTTAGAGTGATGAACATGATTATGTGAAATCGCTATTGCACTCACTGAATTACAGTAAATGGGTACCCGCAACATCCTGTAATCATTGTCCATAAGTTGAGTCTTCATCCAAAGGATGTGGGAACAACAGCTGGCTACGGCCACATATTCCACCTCTACGGTAGAAAAAGAAACACAGTTTTGTTTCCTTGAAGACCAACTAGCTAATCTTCCTCCTAAGAACTGACATCCACCCGAAGTACTTTTACGATCTAATCTTCACCCTGCATGTTTTGCATCTATGAACGCTTGAAGAATGAAATCATTGCCCACAGGGTACCAAATGCCCATGGTTTTGCTCCCTTTTAGATATATGAACATTTGCTTGACTGCGGTCAAGTGTGACATTTTGGAATCAGCCTGGTACTGAGCAGATATAACTTTTGCAAATACAATATCTGGTCGATTGGCAGTGAGGTACATCAACGACTCAATCATTCCTCAGTAGGTTTTATGGTCAACTGACTCTCCGGTAGGGTCAGTTGAGATCTTATACCCAAAGGCCATCGGGACTTTGGCTGAGGAGCAATTGTCCATCGAAAATTTCTTCAACAACTCAATGGTATAGTTTTATTGATGAATGAATATCCCTTGATGGACTTATTTAACTTGAATTCCTAGAAAGAAGTTGATCTCTCTGTTCATGCTCATCTAAAACTTGCTTGTCATGAGCCTTGCAAAATCATTCACCATACCCTGATTTGTTGATCCAAGAATGATATCATCCACATATATTTGAAAAATAATCAAGTGATTATAATTTGCTCGTCGAAACAACGTGGGATCAATCACACCTCTTTTGTATCCTGAGGTGATAAGAAACTCAGAAAGAGACTTGTACCATGCTCTAGGTTCTTGCTTAAGACCGTATACTGCTTTCTCCAGCTTGTAGTGGTGGTTTGGAAATTCTAAACTTTCAAAGCCTAGAGGTTGTTGCAGGTACACTTCTTCCTTTAGTTCTCCATTCAGAAATGCACTTTTTACATCCATTTGATGCACCTTGATGTTCTTGTGAGCCGCATATGCTAGAAAGATGCGTATGGCCAGATTCCATTCTTGCTACAGGGGCATAATTTTCATCATAGTTAACTCCCTTAAGTTGACTATACCCCTTGGTGCCTAGTCTAGCTTTGTTTCTTACCACCGCACTAGATTCATCTAACTTGTTCTTTTACACCCATTTTGTACCACCGATTGTGTGACCTTTTGCTTCGGTACCAATTTATATACTTTATTTCGTCCAAACTCAACCAACTCCTCTTGCACTGCAACAATCTAGTCGAGCTCCAAAAGCGCATCTTTCATTGTTCTAGGGTCAACCGAAGACATGAATGTTGCGTAATGTGAATGTTTATTTAAATTACTAGAGGATCAATTTTGACTACCTGAGGATCGGTTGCCGATGATTTGACCCGGTGGGTGATCTCTTGTCCAGACATGTAGTCGGGATTGTTGATAGTCTCCGGCTGCGGTTGAGGGGATGTTCTCAACATCTCTGGACTCTACGGTAGGAGAAGGTAGTTCCCCCTCGATTTGAGAACAACCGGCAGATAAGTCTTAGTTTGTTGAAATTGGGATTGCGGTAGGTAAATGAAGTTCCCCCTGGATTGACAAAGGGATTTCCCCCCTAAACCATGGATGGTTCCCCTTGGACAAGTGATGTTGGTCCCCCCTAAACTAATGAGTGATGGACAATCGTTGGGTCCAATCTTGTGTCAATGTTTTCAACTGCTTCATCGTTTGAGTCTTCTGATACGTTTGAGTGAATGGTTGGTTTGGGGTGGATTCTAGAGCAGTTTTTTCAAGTACTGGAACCTCTGTGGTCGTAACTTCCAAAGGAACAAGTGTTTCCTTCTCAACCGAAGAGGTGGAAGCATTGGCTGATGTTCCTCCAGATATGTTTGGTCCAGATACTTATGCGTGTTGCTGTTGAGCCACTGGAGAAACCAAGATCTCTAAAAGATGATCTGTTTCATTAAGATCGAAGAGGGTGTCATAGTTAACTTCTACTATGTTTAAAGGACCTGAGGATATGGGGATATCACTTTCCATGTTGTACTTGGTTTCGATGGATGGGGCAGAGCTGTGAACGTGACAATTAGTCTGGTACGTCTCACAAGAACCCTGTATGTGACTTTATTGGTGGAGTAACCTAGGAATATGCCTTCATCAGACTTCGGTGCAAATTTGTTAAGATGATTCTTGTTGTTGATCACAAAACATCTGTAACCAAAAATGTGAAAGAAGCGTACGTTGGGTTTGCGTTTGTTGAGACCTTCATTGGGAATCTTGTTGAGGCGTTTGCAAATGATGCTTCTATTTTGAACAAAACATGCAGTTGCCACTGCTTCCACCCAGAAGTATAGAGGAAGGTTGGCAAAGTTTAACATCGATCTAGCTGCTTCGACCAATGTTCGATTTCTTCGCTCTACAAATTTATTTTGTTGTGGTGTGTAGGGTGTCGAGAAGTTATGACTGATTCCCTTTGACATAAAGAAGCTATTTAAGAGCTAATTAGTGAATTCAGTCCTGTTTTCACTACTTATCCTTCTGACTGGTAGCTTGATTTGGAGCTCTATTTCTTTTATGAAGTCAATCATGACTTATGGTGTGTCTAATTTGAGTCTCAAGAAGTAGACCCAAGTGAATCGACTAAAATCATCTACTATAACCAAAATGTATTTCTTGTGATGAAGGGTGGCTACGATACATGGACCGCATAGATGAATATGAAGTACCTCCAAGGGTTCAACGATCGAAGATTCTAATATTATAGGACGGCTACCCTTTGTCTGTTTTCCACATTCACAAGCCGGGCATAATGTATCATTGTTGTATTTTAGGATTTGCAATCTGCGGACTAACTCTTCAGTCACCAGGTTATTGATGTACCTGAACTTGAGGTGAAGTAGTTTGCGGTGCCATAACCAGCTTTCTTTGGATATTGCTTTGGACAAAAAACACAACTAAGGTTTGCCTATGATCAAAGAGACGTACAGTGGGTACGTCGTCCCTTCAGATTTGGACTTGATCAAGCATGTTCCTATCACTCATCATGATGTAGCAATATGCATTGTCGAACTCAACTAGATACCCAAATTTTCATAACATACCCACACTAATCAGATTATGCTTTAGTCCTTCTATGTAAGCAACTCTTTGAATAGAGACGCTCCCCATAGTCAATACTCCATAACCTCTGATTATTCCATTTGCATTGTTTCTAAAAGTGACATGTCCACCACTGTTGATTGGCCTGAAGTCTCGAAGGTATTACAACCTTCCAGTCATGTGCAAGGAGCAGGCACTGTCGATTAACCTTTCCTCCTCTTGTTCCTCCTTGCACATTTCCTACAAAATCAGAGGGTTAATTTGGTCACCGAAACAGGTTTGGAGCCCTGAGTAATGTGTGACACTTTCTTAACAAATGCATGCTTATGAGACTTGTGGACATATTTCTTTTCTTTCTTTAGTCCAGGTCCATGACGTTTTACCTTTTTTGGAAAGTCACAAGTTGGGACATGACGTGACTTTTGAAGTGGATAAAAACCAAATGTAATATTTTTCTCATTTAACCAAAAACCATATTTTGTCAAAGGTCCAGAAGGTGAAGTTTCTTTCTTGTGTCCTGTCCTTGAATGGTGTTTTGCTAGAGTATCCTTGGAATTTGAAAAAGATTTGTCATGTAATATATACTTAGACTTTGACTAAGTGACGGACGGAGGTGAGTTTGAAAGCTTTGGAGTTGGCAAAATACCTTTGAAATTCGGATTTGTTAAGGTACTTTGTGAAAGTGACCTGACTTGTTATTGAATATTCACAAGATTGTTTTGAAAAGATTTTGACACAGTGATTTCCCTTTTTTTGATCCCTCGATTGTAGTGTGATTTTCAAAATTTGTTGTGGCGACAGGTTTTTTGAAATCCATTTTAGAAATCCTGGCTTGTTTTTTAAAAGTTTTACTTTTGAAATCAGCTTCCAGCTTTTCACATCAGGATCTTATCTCCTTTTGTAAAGCCAGTTTTGCTTGATCTTTTGGTGAGACCACATCAAAAACATTTAGCTGTGGTTTTTTGTGATTCTTTAATTGAGATGAAAATTGAGGAATTGAATCATCAGAACTAGAGAGTTCATGATTTTGTGAACATTGGCCAAATTCAAAGTTGTTATTTGGCAATTCATGCAAAATGGGCTGAAGAGTGGTTGTACTTTGGATTGCGGTGTGCGATAGAGAAGATTGAACTACCGCAGAGTAAATAAAGGATGACTTTGAATTGGGACATGTTTTGAAAGGCATGGATGGACTATTTTCAATTACCTCAAGTCCTTCCACAACAATATCTTCATCCATGTCTGAAATTGAGAGCCAGAACAAATTGTGCCAACAATGGGTATGGCTTCATTCGAAATACCCAAGGATTCAGGAAGAATTGCCTCTATGATACAATTGTTACTAAGCTCACGAAGTCTATCGAATTAACACTGGATGTCTTTAGGATTTGTCTTAGTGTTAACTGGAAACTAAAAAGGTCTATCCGGTGGGACATAGGGACGTTCAACATTTAATCGGGGAGAAGAGGTCTCATCGGTTGAGTAACCACTGGACCATCCCCAATTATATGTACTGTCTATGGTCCCATTGTTAACAAGATTTTCAATTGCTTCACTTTCATTAAAGAGTTTTTCAATTAAAAGATTCAAACATACAATCTCTTTTCGGGCTAAATCTCGTTGATTAAAAGCGATATCTAACTGAGTTTTACTTAACATCCTAGCATCCTTTTCTAACAATAAGTCCTTTTCTAGCATGGCAACCTTAAGCCTTTTGTATGCTAGTCTTCCTCTCACATGATACATCTCTTGGGAAGCTATGTTCTTTTCATCTAACGCTTTGTTGTAGTCTGAAAGGACGGCAACACAAGTGTCATTAAGTCTTTCTAAGTAAGGTTCACAATCATGCATGTTGTAATTATTAGAATGGATCATAATTTTTACCTGCTCAACGATGCTGAGAGTGCCATCTTTAGCCATGTAATAATAGTTTCTCTGCAAATTCATCGATCCATCCCCTTTGGTGGTTGCCACCATACAAATCTTCCCTTTCTTCTTGTAGTTGCCAATCTCTTCATCTTCATCTCCTGATTACCACACTTGATGATCCATCCTTACTTGATCAACATAAGATCTTGCCTTTTTCTTTTTCCTCCATTTCTTGGGCCATTCGGAGATAAAATGCCTTGTATTTCACTACATTTGCTTTGCAATATTTGGCAAAGTGGTTTTCCTTGTGACACTTATGACAAATAACGACTCCATCTTTCTCTTCAGTAGTGGTACTAGAGTCTGAAGGTTTGTTGTTCTGTGGTGGCTCCTCTGGAGAAGTGTTCTACGGTAGTGAAGGATGATGAGGGTTTTCGGGATATCGTGGATGATTATTCTACGGGTTGAAGTGGCGATTGAAAGATGGTTTTGTGAATTGTTGGTTTTTACGAAATGATGGTGGTGGAAGCCTGTTGAACTGTTGGCTGACCAAGGCAATAACATTTTGAAACTCTTCTTCATCGTCTAGTTCAACATCAACTTCATACGGCTGTGGTGGGTTGTCATAAGAGTGATCGTATGACGATTCCACAGTATCTGGGTACCGAGGAGCTTTGAACTGTAGGGTTTGAGCCATCAAAGCAGGTGGTCCTCCTAGATCTGGACGATCCTTTAATACCGTTGATTCTTATGCTTGGACTTCACCATAAAGTTTGAATAAAGAAAGAGTGTTGATCTTTCTGTCTCGTTGGACTATAATTTTTGTCGTGGTCCAATGTCTACCCAAACAATTCAGCCATTGTAAATTTGTCTCGTGATTGTGTCACACCCCAAACCGAAACGACGGTAACGTTCGAGGACGGATGACGTCATGTACAGTATCATAACAGTTGAATAACAATAATCAAAGCAACAACCATCATATTGATAAAGTAGTGTTTACATTGTATTCGAATCATCATATGTTTGACTCCAAAAGTATATAGCAACGACTAAGATGTGATGCTACTACACTCCATCTTCTCGAAACCTATGTGTGTACCTGTCTACTGGTTCCTTGAAAATACAAGTTGTTTTGAAAGTGTATCAACATTTAAGTTGGTGAGTATGTTCTTTGTTCCTTTAAAAATTTTAATGCGTTTCTTTAGAAAATCCAAAATTTTCTTTTGTAAATGAAATGTAGTCTTAGACCTTAATACCAAAAACGTACAAGTTTTCTTATGCTTAAAATTTGTAATACGAAGTATGTAATTCGAGTAAGTAGTGTAACCCTTACTGCTTCCTTCTATGATCACTTAGTATATACAAGTTACATGTAATTAAGATCAAACAGACAGTCGAATGAGTGGTTCTTCCCTAAGACTACAACCAAACAAAGAACAGGAAGTAAAGCGGAAATCACACATTCGAATGCCTATCCGTTCTTCATTTTATATAACCCTAACGTATACACTAAGAAATAATAGGGAGAACAATAATGGTCCTATCAGAAATGTAAGTTGCACTGGACTAGAAAATAGTATACTATAATTCTATTTTTATGTAATCCTTTTTAATGTATGTGCCTGGATTGACCATCGGTACTGTAAAATATTGTATTGTAGTTTTATTATTAAGTAAAAATATTTGAAGTTATTTATGTATTCATGCACTAATCATATAGTTAATACCAAATTGTGAGTTATTATAACCGTGCTTGATGACCTATGATTGCCTAATACGACATTCTTTAGGCGTCGGAATTGATACGACATTTGTCACCCCATGCCTGCCGACCTAACTGTAGCTAACAATTTAGGTGCGGGATTTTTAGTCCCGTATAGATCTATACACAAGTGTCAGGCTCTCTCTCCAGAAGACTCTAGTTATAATTTCAGGTCCTTCTTTGGTACTTAAGTAAGTACTTGAAGGGTGTCTCAAAAAGCTATATTGGTGGTTACATGTAGGATAATGAAAAGCCCTTCTATAATGAATAAACTATATGTATGTCCCATAAACTAAACCTATTATAGTTTATATGTTTGTTTTCGTATTATATCTCGATCTTTGTGAAATAGTACGTATGTTCCATAAACTATACCTATTACAGTTTAACATGTTTGTTTGTTACGAACATTTATATAACCATTTATATAAATATGTAGTAATTATCTTGTTTAGTTTGAAAATGTAAGGTCAAAACATTATGTTTTGATGTAACCCACAAAATAGTAAACTAACTAGAATGTACTCCCATTGTCATGAAAGTTATATTTTAGTAAAAGCTTCAAAAATCATGTAGCTTTACAAATCATAAATTTCTTATGATTTTATAACATAGATTATGTTTATTTTGTTAGTTTTGCATTTCAAACTAATATATATATATCACAAATAATTGTACAAAAAATATATATATTAACCATATATTATGCAAATAATATCTTATCTTTAACTTAAAGATAAAAACATGTAAATATCTGTCTAATAAACAAAGTTTTACTCGTACCCCCCCCCCCCCTTAAAAACATAAAAATGCTTGTGCGGGTATGAACTCACCTTGAGTGGATTTGTGGGTTGTTTTGAAGTGATGAAGTGAAGATTTCAAGCCTAAACTCTTGAATGGAGTTGATGAACTTCCTTGGAGGTGATATTATCCTATGGGTTTAACACATTTTAATGTGTGTAAATAGGATGATATGGAATTGAAATGTATTAAATCACTAGGAATTCACGAAATACTTACCAAAGATCTAGAATAAGCTTGAAGATTTAAACTCCTTTGAAGCTTGGAATTACTTTTAAGAGAGAAGGGGAGTTAACAAAAAGTAGAATGAAAAGAAATGGTGGGGTTTATGGATATGAATTCATCTAAGATAAGGAAGTAATATGATGGGACGTTTACTTGGTTCACTGTGGGTTAATAACATGGTTATTTGTGTAGTAATGGCGTGAGTATCTGTTGTGTACTATTTCTTATTAGGAATGGGTGGAATAACAAATCATAAGGTCAACATCTTTATCCCTTTTCTCCTAAGCAGAAAACACATTAGCAACTCCCTAATATGGCTGAAATCACATGTGATTTCAACCCTATGCTTGACTTTCACTAGGTGATTTCAGTCCTAAGAATTTCCTCATGGTGTTTTCGATTTTGAATCACCCACTAAGGGTGATTTTGGTCCTAATCCTTCCACATATGTTGACTTTGGTCTTAGTGGTTTGGGTGTTAGGTGTTTTCGGCTTAGGGGGTGCTCTACGTTGTTGATTTCAGTTTACGGGTGTTCTAAGGTGGGTGGGGTACTAGGCCAAATACTATAAAATAGTGTTTTAAATTCATGATTTTTATTCCAACTATTTGACTAGTCTTTCCTTGTTATAACTTTTTTACTTTCAAGAGGTTATTATAAATATGATTTCCAAAGTATATATACCTGTATAAGGCTCTAAATGGCGTGAGGCGTGGCGTGGCGGCATGGTCAAGCCTCAAGCTTAACAAGCAAGCCATGGCGTTTTTTAAGGCGTGATGTAAGGCGGCGATTTTGTATTAATTTAAAATTATATTACCACATAAATATAAATTTATATTAAATATAAGTACTTTTTATAAGTGTTAGATCAATAACTAGTAACAAAATTTTAACGAAAACCACAATACATGTATCTCCGATTAGAAAAGCCATAACAAAGAGCAAAAAACCATGTCTCAAACGAAAAAACACGCGCCATAACACGCCATGGCGCGCCATATCATGCCTTTCCACGCGCCACGCCTAACAACAACGTTACGAGGCTTTTCGTAAAGGCGGAGCCACGCCTCACGCCATGGCGCGCCTTTTAGAATACTACCTGTATGTATGTATGTGTATATATATATATATATATATATATATATATATATATATATATATATATATATATATATATATATATATATATATATATATATATATATATAGTTATGCCCTTTTGGCTTTTAAAGTTTTATTGTAACAAGGTTATGTTGTGAATTTATTTGCACATGGTTAGAATTTAGACCTTGCTTGATCCAAATCTTTTGGGTTGTCACATCATCCCCTTGTTAGAGGGAATTTCGTCCCGCAATTTGTATCTTGAACGGGTTCTTGGTAGCCTCAGGGAAAGGTTGTGGGTATTTCCGTTTCATCTGATTCTCATGTTCCCGAGTGAATTTGGGTCCTCTCTTGGCGTTCTAGCGGACCTTTGCTATTGGTATACGGATTTGGTTCTGTTACACTTACTGTTTGTTTAGGGATGGCAAGTTGTACCCCAGACGGGTTGGGTCTTAAAAGACTCCTGTAACGACTGTCAGCTTTTCTATTTCATCTGTTGCTTTGATCGGTAGGGAGTGTGTGATTTTGGTTTATTTGCCTACGTTCACCCAAGTGGTAGCATGTCCACTAGTAATGATGAGCAACTTTGTTCTAAAGTTCGTGGTAGAACTCACGTATGGTTCATCTATCATCGCTCTGTGTATACAAGTAGTATATAATTAAGATTGAAAAGATAGTCCAATAGGTGATTCTGACCTAAGCCCACAACTAAACAAGGAACATGAGTTAAGGCAGAATCACATATCCTAAGTCCATAGAATCTTAATTATATACAACCCTCACGTATACACCTAGTAGTGATAGGCGAACCGCATGGGTCCTTAGTCTTTATTCTTGAGCTTGACTTGTTATACAAGTGGTATTCCCGGGAGGTCTACTGGGAAGACTTCGGGGAGGTTATGTACTTTCGGAACATCCTCGATGTTTTTCACTTCTTACTTCTCATCTACTGCATGCGCATGGGTTAGGAAGGCATGGTACCCCTCGTGTGGGTACTTCTGGGTTCTGAAGCGAGAGACGATTTGGAGGTTTGTGTCGGGTTTTTCATTATAGATTGAAAGGGTCTCGTTAGTCGCTCACTTAAAGCCAAGGGTCTTTGCGTAGCTCATGAAAGTGGTCTGGTGAGCACCACGCCAATCCATGTCAAATGATGATGTTGGAACTTTTTATTGTAATAGGTGCTAAGTTAATTTGGAAGGGGGGAGGGGGGTGATTGTTTAGAACAATAGTGTATTCTATGTATATGTCTTTAATGCTTCCAAATTTATCCTTGTTATTACTACAACGAATATTTTGTATCGTAATTAGTGAGTACCAGCAGTACGAGTGCTTCGATAAATAGTGATGAAATTTTGTAGTATGATTCCTACTTTGTTCCATTATAATCGTTTGGTGTAAACTAGTCGTATATAATGAAGATTGAAAAGTCACTCGAATGAGTGACTCTGCTGTGACATCCCCAAAATCTCGGCCAGAAAAGACCGATTTTCATTTATGCTTTTAAATATTTTCAGAGTAAATCCTTTTGATTTGAAAGAATTGCGGAATTTGTTCCCAAAAACAAAACATGATAAAACATTGTTTACCGAAGCATTTCATAAAAGAAATGTATTTTCATTATAATCAAAACTCGGGGTGTCATGTTCCGATACAGACCAATAAGCATAAACGAATACATTACAAGTCATATAACAAATATAAACATATGCAGACTTGTAAACAAAACAACTTGATGGTTCATCCATCTCATGCCCTTCCGCCACTACCTGTAATACAATTTAAAACTGAGTGGGTCAGGCTTGGGAGCCTGGTGAGCATATAGGGTTTTCAACCCACAATAAATATCATATTTAATTTTCACCAACCAACAATAACCCAATTACCCATTCCCGTTATTCTCACTTTAATGTCCCTAAAACAACTAACATAAGGGACCTAGTCTAAGAATATTTCATCGGGGCGACAACACATGCTTCGGGGGTACCTCAGCAATATAAGTCAAATAAGGCAACCATGAGGGGGATGGAGTACAGCGAATGAACACCCAAGTTCATTAACACCTACAGGTGGCGAACCTGCTAATGTTTCCACAAGACTGTCTAGAATAGCCAGTGGTCGTCATCTAAACTCCGCTAGATGACTCAATCAAACAACAACGAGGCCTCTCATCTGTTTATTACACACCAACTGTCTACCCATGTTCTACCCAACATATTAGTAGATAAAAATATACATTTGTATACATAGTTTAAAGAAAACCTGTATAGCATGCTTTAATCACACATATATCACAAAACAGATGAGGCACACACACACATAACACATATTTCATAAAGAAATAAGCAGATCTGTAAGATAGAAGAGAGTGAATACTCATTCACACATAACACAACCAAATATATACACATAGCATGTATTTTATATATAATACTTCGTATTATTGTATTTGGAAGGAAATAACTACACACTCACACTTATAAACAACAATACACTTAATACACTTAGACCAAACTTGTATTATTATCGTGTTTATGAAAGTTAGTATACACTCACTTGATCAGAAGATGATCGGACAGCACTACGGCTTATAGAAGTAGAAATCCTCAGCAGATCTGGAAGATCTCTTCAAAAATCGAACTTCTCGCGGGCAGAGCTTCGACTTGGGAACCGCACTTTTCGGGATCTTCGGGATCTCGGGACTTGCCTCGGGGCTAGAGTATGATACCGGGGCTTCGGGGTAGCTTCGGCACGAAAAACGATGCAAAAGACTAGAGAGAAGAGAAGAAATTGAACAACAAAGAAGGCTGTCTTCGGATCCTTTATATAGAGGCTGGAACCTCGGAGTACGCGGGGCGTACTGCGTTACGCGGGGCGTACTGCCCAAAACGTCATTGCTTACGTATCCGAAGTGCTCGAGTGCGAGTGTCGACATCCCTCGGAGTACGCGGGGCGTACTCGAGTACGCGGGGCGTACCTCGGATCAGATCGGTGACTCCTTCGGATAATGCTTCCGAATTTTGAATTAAAAATAAATACAAAATGATTAATAAACTTCGGAAATTCATAACTTCATCATACGAACTCCGTTTTCGACGTTCTTTATATCCACGCGAAGGTGAGACCATGCTCTACGACTTTCGTTTAGACTCTGTCGGCTAATTTTGACTTTATTTTTATTAATTATTTTTAATAGGCCGGGACAGAAACTTTCGTTATAAATTCATAACTTCTTCGTTTGACGTCCGTTCTCGCCTAACTTTTTATCGTTTCAATACCAACAACGAGACCTTCGATCCTCGTTTAGATTGCTTCGGCTAACAACCGCTCGATCTCAAATCGAGTAAAACAGGCTGTATATCGCTAAGCCGGAACTTCGATAAATCATAACTTTCTCATACGAAGTCAGATTTGGGCGTTCTATATATATTCGGAAACCTCGTTTCAATTACTACAACATTAACCAAAGATATTAAGTTTATTTTACACTTAAATTTTGACGCTTATTTTTATTCTTAATTAATCAAACCACATAATTAAGCAATTAAGCACAAAACACAAAATACTCAAATAATACAATCTTATTACTTCAAAATGGGTTACAAAGGTTAACCTAGACTATTACATTGCTAAAAATGGCAAGCCCGGAAACACAGGCGTTACAATTCTCTCCACCTTAGAATGATTCCGTCCCCGGAATCACACATCAACAAACAAATGCGGATAGCGACTCAACATGTCACTCTCCGTCTCCCAGGTGAGATTCGGCCCATTCGTGTGTTTCCATCGGACAAGCACTAACCCAACCATTTTGCGTCGCAACTTCTTAGTCTTTCGGTCAACAATTGCCTCTGGTTCTTCAATCAACCTTTTGTTCTCATCAATTCTCAATTCAGAAATTGGAATTATATCGGGAACTTCTCCCGTGAACTTCCTCAAATAACACACATGAAAAGTGTTGTGAATTCCATTCAGCTCTTCGGGTAATTCGAGCTTGTAAGCTTGGTTCCCAATCCTCTGAAGAACTTTAAACGGTCCAATAAACCTTGGACTCAACTTTCCCCTTTTACCAAATCTTATAAGTCCCTTCCACGGCGAGACTTTAAGCAGAACCGAATCTCCAACCTCAAAAGTCATCGGTCTTCGCTTCTTGTCAGCATAGCTCTTTTGACGATCTTGAGCTGCTAACATTCTTTCCCTAATTATTTTCAACTTTTCAGCAGTTTGATGAACCATCTCCGGTCCCATAAAATGCTTTTCCCCAGCCTCAAGCCAACAAGACGGCGTACGACACTTCTGTCCATACAAAGCTTGAAAAGGTGCCATCTTAATGCTCGAGTGAAAACTATTATTATAGGAAAATTCTACCAACGGTAAATGTTCATCCCAATTACCTAGGAATTCCAAGGTACATGCTCTCAGCATATCTTCAAGTGTTTGTATTGTTCTTTCACTCTGACCATCAGTCTGCGGATGGTAAGCTGTGCTTAAACATAACTTGGTACCCATTTCCTCTTGTAGACTTTTCCAAAACCTTGAGGTGAAACGGCTATCACGATCCGATACAATCGTTAACGGAACACCGTGAAGCCTCACAATTTCCCTTACGTAAGAATTCGCAAGCTTCTCCATAGACCATTTCTCCTTGGCCGCTATGAAATGCGCACTTTTAGTGAATCGATCAACGACCACCCAAATCATGTCGTGACCATTCTTTGTTCTGGGCAGTTTAGTGACAAAATCCATAGCAATGTCTTCCCACTTACCCATAGGCACAGACAAAGGTTCTAAACTCCCGTAAGGTTTCTGATGTTGTGTCTTGACTCTCGCACAAGTCACACACTCGGCCACATACTTTGCAACATCAAGCTTCATCGTCGGCCACCAGTAGTAGGGTTTCAGGTCCCTATACATTTTAGTGCTACCCGGATGAATCGAGTACATGGTCTTGTGAGCTTCTTCCATCAGAAGATCCCTAATTCCTCCTGACTTAGGTACCCAAATACGATCTTGGAATACCTTCAGTCCATGACCGTTAGTACCAAACACCAACGTTTTACCCAAACGTTCCTCCTTTCGGTCATTTTTCTCAGAAGCTTCCTCTTGAGCTTTCCTTATACTTTCCACAATAGTCGAGACAACTTCAATTTTCAACGCTCTTGGCCTCTTCCTTTCAAGATTGACTTTCCGACTGAGAGCATCAGCAACAACATTAGCTTTACCGGGGTGGTAAAGTATCTCGCAGTCGTAGTCTTTAAGTAATTCTAGCCAGCGTCGTTGCCTCATATTCAATTCTTTCTGATTAAAGAGGTATTGGAGACTCTTATGATCATTGAAAAGTTTGCACTTCGTTCCATAGAGGTAATGCCTCCATATTTTCAGAGCGAAAACTACCGCTGCCAACTCCAAATCATGAGTCGGGTAATTCTTTTCATGCTCTTTCAACTGTCGAGACGCATATGCTATCACCTTTTCTCTTTGGGTCAAAACACAACCCAATCCAACACTAGACGCATCGCTATAAACAGCGAAGTCTTCGACTCCATCGGGTAGAGAAAGTATCGGTGCCTCGCATAGCTTCTTCTTTAACTTCTCGAATGCTTCTTTATGCTTCTCACTCCAAGCATAAGTAGCTCCTTTGTGGGTCAAAGCTGTTAATGGAGTAGCAATCGAAGAAAAGCCTTGGATAAACCTTCGGTAATATCCGGCTAATCCTAAAAAGCTTCGAATCTCTGTGGGACTTTTCGGTTGTTCCCACTTCGTCACAGCTTCAATCTTCGCTGGATCAACCATTATCCCTTCTTGGTTGACCACGTGACCCAAGAATTGGACCTCACGAATCCAAAAATCACATTTGGAGAACTTCGCATAAAGCTTCTCCTTCTTCAAAACTTCTAACACTTCTCGCAAGTGTCTGCCATGCTCCTCCTGGCTTTTCGAGTAGATCAGAATGTCGTCTATGAACACTATCACGGATTTATCAAGGAAAGGATTACAAACCCTATTCATCAAATCCATGAACGCTGCTGGAGCATTGGTTAGTCCAAACGACATAACCAAGAACTCGTAGTGTCCATATCTAGTTCTGAATGCAGTCTTCTCGATATCTTGCTCTCTTACTTTCAGCTGATGATATCCTGACCTAAGATCGATCTTCGAGAAATAGCTCGAACCTTGCAATTGATCAAACAGGTCATCAATCCTCGGCAACGGATATCTATTCTTTATTGTTGCCTTGTTCAGCTCTCTGTAATCGATGCACATTCTCATACTTCCATCTTTCTTCTTTACAAATAACACCGGAGCTCCCCAGGGCGATGAACTAGGTCTAATGAAACCTTTGTCCAATAACTCCTGAAGTTGCATCATTAGCTCCTTCATCTCCGTCGGTGCTAATCGATAAGGTGCTTTTGCTATTGGCGTGGTTCCTGGTAACAAGTCTATTCTGAACTCCACTTGTCTATCAGGTGGTAATCCAGGAAGATCTTCGGGAAACACTTCCGGATAATCACACACCACTGGAATGCTCTGCATCACCTTCTTTTCCTTCTTAGCATCAATCACAAATGCTAAATATGATGTACATCCCTTGGTCAAACACTTTCTGGCTTTCATTAGAGAAATGATTCCAGAATTCACTCTGCGTTTGTCCCCATACACCATAAACGAATCTTTTCCAGGCGGGTTTACTTTAACTATCTTCTTCTTGCACAAAATTTCGGCATCATTGGAGCTAAGCCAATCCATTCCCAACACGATGTCGAAACCATTAAGATCGATGGGCAATAATTCCTCGTGAAACTTATTCCCATTAAGGTCGATCAAGACGTTTTTTATACGATGGCTAACAGGTACAAACTTGCCACTAGCTACTTCGACTAATAAAGCATTATCTAGTCTATCAATAGGCAAAGCTAGTTTTCTACCAAACTCATGCGAAATAAAGGAGTAGTTAGCTCCAGAATCAAACAATATATGAGCAGGTAATTCGTTTACGAGAAAGGTACCTGAAGCGACATCAGCTTCATCCTTCGCAGCTTCCAGTGTCATCTGGAATGCTCTCGCCTTTGGCTTTGGTGGAATGTTGGGCTTTGCTGCCTCCTTCTTCTTTGGACAGTCTTTCAAAATGTGCCCCTCTTCATTACACCCAAAACACATCCTTTTGTTGTTCGGACATTCATTGGCAAAATGTCCAACCTTTCCACACTTGTAGCAGGTCACATCCTCGCTACATTTCCCAAAGTGCTTTTTCTTACACTTATCACACCACTTCGCTTCGCCTCCTTTTCCTCCAAACTTTTTCGAATCAGATTTCGAAAATTTGCTTCTTTTACCGGAACCAGATGTTCCCTCAAACTTTCTTTTCTCACCAACCTCAACCTTGTCGGTGGTTCTTCCCTTTATCATGTTCTCCACAGACTTGGTAGCCCAGATAGCTGCCTCTAGAGTAAGTGCCTGACGTACTGGCACCTCGTACTCCCATGGGAGTCCCTTCGCATACCGATCCACCTTTGTCAGCTCGTCTGGAACGATACGCAAGGCAAACTCCATCTTATCGGTGAAGTTATTGGTGTACTCATCCACTGACATGCTACCCTTCGTCAATGTCAAAAACTTATTCTCCAACTCCAACAGATTTTGAGCCGAACAAAACTTGCGCTTGAACTGCACCAAGAACTCTGCCCATGACAATTGCAGTGGCTCATTAGGGCTTAAGGTCTTCCCTAGAGTGTTCCACCAACGAACGGCTCCACCTCGGAATTGACGCACGGCATAGATAGTCTGCAACTTGCCTCTACAGCCACATGTCATGAAGGCTAGCTCCATTTCGGAGATCCAATCCATAACCCCAATCGGATCCTCCTTTCCATTGAAGGTCGATGGTTTGCAAGTCAAAAAGTCCTTGTACTTGCATCCCATTCCATCATTCCTTCCATCGCGGTTATCTTGCCTAACTATCGGTGGGTTGGCTTGACCAATAGACCCACTGAAGTTTCCACCTTCCGAGTGCCCTTCATTTAATTCAGGCTCTTCCACACGAATCGACAGTTCTTCACGATTTTGTTGAAGCAACCGTCTAGTTCCATCCATCTGACGATCCAACATCGTCTGAATCATCAATTGCACACCAGCCATGGTTATTGGCTCAGGTGCTGCTGCTACGACAGGTATTGGCTCAATCACTGGTGGTTGATTCCTGTTTTCGTCAGCATTTCCAACTCCACTTCTTGTTCTCACCATTTTGATCTACACCGAATAAGGTGAAATTAGATCCTCAATCATGATAGATATTCAAATCATCCTTATCACTCCGAAACGTTTACATGCTAGTTCTAATATCGTAGACGTACGCTTAGAATCCTACACACATAAGGTTTCTAGATCCGGTCGGCAACAGACCATAGATCCGAACAAATAATATCATATATGGCAACATATAACATTTGGCACATAAAGCATTTTAGGCAACTTTCCTAAAATAAACTAGTTCTTGTGTCTAAATCACAACAGACACACATCTCAAAATTTCACTTAGCATTCTAAGTTTAAGTCTAGAAATCCTACAAATTCCTAGTTCGCTTAAACTAATGCTCTGATACCAACTGTGACATCCCCAAAATCTCGGCCAGAAAAGACCGATTTTCATTTATGCTTTTAAATATTTTCAGAGTAAATCCTTTTGATTTGAAAGAATTGCGGAATTTGTTCCCAAAAACAAAACATGATAAAACATTGTTTACCGAAGCATTTCATAAAAGAAATGTATTTTCATTATAATCAAAACTCGGGGTGTCATGTTCCGATACAGACCAATAAGCATAAACGAATACATTACAAGTCATATAACAAATATAAACATATGCAGACTTGTAAACAAAACAACTTGATGGTTCATCCATCTCATGCCCTTCCGCCACTACCTGTAATACAATTTAAAACTGAGTGGGCCAGGCTTGGGAGCCTGGTGAGCATATAGGGTTTTCAACCCACAATAAATATCATATTTAATTTTCACCAACCAACAATAACCCAATTACCCATTCCCGTTATTCTCACTTTAATGTCCCTAAAACAACTAACATAAGGGACCTAGTCTAAGAATATTTCATCGGGGCGACAACACATGCTTCGGGGGTACCTCAGCAATATAAGTCAAATAAGGCAACCATGAGGGGGATGGAGTACAGCGAATGAACACCCAAGTTCATTAACACCTACAGGTGGCGAACCTGCTAATGTTTCCACAAGACTGTCTAGAATAGCCAGTGGTCGTCATCTAAACTCCGCTAGATGACTCAATCAAACAACAACGAGGCCTCTCATCTGTTTATTACACACCAACTGTCTACCCATGTTCTACCCAACATATTAGTAGATAAAAATATACATTTGTATACATAGTTTAAAGAAAACCTGTATAGCATGCTTTAATCACACATATATCACAAAACAGATGAGGCACACACACACATAACACATATTTCATAAAGAAATAAGCAGATCTGTAAGATAGAAGAGAGTGAATACTCATTCACACATAACACAACCAAATATATACACATAGCATGTATTTTATATATAATACTTCGTATTATTGTATTTGGAAGGAAATAACTACACACTCACACTTATAAACAACAATACACTTAATACACTTAGACCAAACTTGTATTATTATCGTGTTTATGAAAGTTAGTATACACTCACTTGATCAGAAGATGATCGGACAGCACTACGGCTTATAGAAGTAGAAATCCTCAGCAGATCTGGAAGATCTCTTCAAAAATCGAACTTCTCGCGGGCAGAACTTCGACTAGGGAACCGCACTTTTCGGGATCTTCGGGATCTCGGGACTTGCCTCGGGGCTAGAGTATGATACCGGGGCTTCGGGGTAGCTTCGGCACGAAAAACGATGCAAAAGACTAGAGAGAAGAGAAGAAATTGAACAACAAAGAAGGCTGTCTTCGGATCCTTTATATAGAGGCTGGAACCTCGGAGTACGCGGGGCGTACTGCGTTACGCGGGGCGTACTGCCCAAAACGTCATTGCTTACGTATCCGAAGTGCTCGAGTGCGAGTGTCGACATCCCTCGGAGTACGCGGGGCGTACTCGAGTACGCGGGGCGTACCTCAGATCAGATCGGTGACTCCTTCGGATAATGCTTCCGAATTTTGAATTAAAAATAAATACAAAATGATTAATAAACTTCAGAAATTCATAACTTCATCATACGAACTCCGTTTTCGACGTTCTTTATATCCACGCGAAGGTGAGACCATGCTCTACGACTTTCGTTTAGACTCCGTCGGCTAATTTTGACTTTATTTTTATTAATTATTTTTAATAGGCCGGGACAGAAACTTTCGTTATAAATTCATAACTTCTTCGTTTGACGTCCGTTCTCGCCTAACTTTTTATCGTTTCAATACCAACAACGAGACCTTCGATCCTCGTTTAGATTGCTTCGGCTAACAACCGCTCGATCTCAAATCGAGTAAAACAGGCTGTATATCGCTAAGCCGGAACTTCGATAAATCATAACTTTCTCATACGAAGTCAGATTTGGGCGTTCTATATATATTCGGAAACCTCGTTTCAATTACTACAACATTAACTAAAGATATTAAGTTTATTTTACACTTAAATTTTGACGCTTATTTTTATTCTTAATTAATCAAACCACATAATTAAGCAATTAAGCACAAAACACAAAATACTCAAATAATACAATCTTATTACTTCAAAATGGGTTACAAAGGTTAACCTAGACTATTACATTGCTAAAAATGGCAAGCCCGGAAACACAGGCGTTACATCTGCCTTAAGCCCACAACCAAACAAAAAATAGGAAGTAAGGCGGAATTGCACATTCTACGTCTGTAGAATCTTAATTATATATGACCCTAATATTTACACAAGCCACCACAAATCACCTGTAAGATTCCTTAGTTTTTATATGAATGATGTGATTTATTTGGGTGAGGGGGAAATTTATGACTATGATTTGTCGCGTTTCAAGATCTATGGTTGATACACTTTAATTTGCACTAGTTTTAGTAAAACAGTTAGAGCCTAAACATAGTTGTTAGGAAAACGTACCAACATTCATAGGTGGTTCCGGGAGAGTCTCTACTACACTGATCATAAGTACCCTTCAATTACCACAAGTATTCCTTGCTCTTGGGAAATCTCTCTTCAAGTGTCCAGTTTCACCACACTCGTAACAAGCCGGGCTTACTCCAACGTCGCAGACCTGGGTGATGGGTTGTGTCGGTGCCTTACAGAAACGCGCGGCGTGCCCTTTCCTGTTGCAGTATTTGCAATGCATTTCTCGACAAACTCCAGTGTGATGGAAATTGCACTTGTTATACTTTGGAATGTTTCCACCATATCGATTGGGGGTGCTGGAGTAGCAGGAATAGTAGCAGCGTGGACTACCACGATTTGTTGCTTCTTTGAGGACTCTTGTGACGATTGGCCCTTCCTTTTGTTCCAAAACTTCTTTTTGTTGTTACCTTCCTTAGGTTTCTCGGGAATGACTGTCATGAAGCCTTGGTGAACTACATGATCCACGAGGGTTTGTTCCAGACGTTTGGCACTGTTAAAGTAAGTGGGTTTGCAGCTATCATGTTTCCTAGGATCTGAGAAGATATCCGCCAGATGTACCTTTCCAATTTCTTACTTTCTGGTGTGACCATCCCACGACATAGAATAGACAGGTCACTAAATCTGCCAGTGTACGCTGAAATGTCAGAGTCCTTCATCGTAAGACCCTAGAGTTCTTGCTCTAGCTTTTCTACCTCGTCCTCGGGCAGTATTCTGCTAACATTAGGACCTTTAAGTCTTCCCAGCTCATGGCATTGGCTACTGGGAGTGTCAACAATTTGACATAGTCGTTTCACTAGGAGAGGGCTCTATCCATGAAAGTACAAGTTGCAAATTTTACTTTGCTTGCTTTAGGACACACACAGATTTCAAACACTGATTTTGTCTTCTCAAACCAGCGTGTTAGAGCAATGACACCTTCGGTGCAATAAAAGGATTTGGGTTTGGCATTCGTGAACTCTTTATAGGAACACTCGCTTGGGTGTCTGTGACTTTCTCTGTGGTTAGAATTATTGTAACACCCTAATTTTGCTATGATATTTATATATTTATTTTTTTCAAGTTTCAGGAGGAACTCGACGAGTCAGTAGCTAGACTTGTCGAGTAGATTCGGGATTTCAAGCACGTTTAAGTTGGCGACTCGACGAGTCGATATTCCGGACTCGACGAGTCCGCTAGTCTGGATGAAACCCTAATTTCAAGGGTTTGCACCCTATTTAAACAACTTTTGGGGCCTCAAGTCAGCCCCCATCACCCCTCAGAGCATCATTCTCGAAACCCTAGAACCATCTTAGCATTTTTGTGTGATTTGGTGTGTTTCTTTGAAGATCTTGAGAGAAAAAGGAAGGTAGATCAAGAGGAGAAGAAGGAGATCCTAGATCCTTGTGGAATTTCAGAGTATAGTAAGGCATATCTTGGCCCTTTTCTGTTTCTATGCTTAAATCCCCTTTTTAAAGCCATTAAAGCTATTCTTGAACCATTTCTTGGCTTAGTAGTAGCATAGAGGACTCATTGAGATGATTAGCTTTCGGATCTAGCTAGGTTTGAGTTCCAGAAGCTTAGATCTAGTACCTTTATGGAGCCATTTTGCATGAAAGCTCTACATCTACTCTTCTAGTGTGCTTTGAACCCTAAAACCTTCATTTTATGTTATTTACACGTAAAGTTGGAAACTTAATGTGTTAATCAAGCCCCAAGAACCCAGATCTATGAATGGAATGGACTGGTTTCAAGCAGAATCGAGTATATAGTGTTTGCATGTATATGACTCGGTGATTCGTTCTTCAGACTCGGCGAGTCGAGTCGCGAGTCCCCTTTTTTCCCCTTTTCGAGTTATGCCGAGTGGAACCAGTGAATAAGAGATGGACTCGGTAAGCTAGAGGGTTAGACTCATTCGTGGAAGAACTCGGCGAGTCCAAAGCAATAGTCATACCTCAGGAACATACTCGGCGAGTTGTTCATACAACTCGGCGAGTCGGCTCTAGAGTGTTCATCTGATGAAGGAGAACTCCACGAGTTGTTCATACAACTCGGCGAGTCGGATGCAGATTGACGGAGTGTTAATAACAAAGAGGAACTCACTGAGTTTGTGCCAAAACTCGACGAGTAGTAGCAAGTAGAAGCAAAAAGTGAGAGTAAGGACTCGACGAGTTGGTGACCCAACTCGACGAGTCAGGTCAACTGAATGTTGACTTTGACCGTTAGGTTGACTTTGAACAGGGGTAAGAGAGTCATTTTACCCTCAGTATTATTATCAGTATTTGACTGATGGTACTTATGGAAATTGTAGCCGGGGTGAAACCGGAGCCGCAGCAGACAAATTCTGGAGCAGTTCTTTTAGCAGCTAGGCTACGAGGTGAGTTTCCTTCCAGTAGGAACGGGTCTAGGGCCACAATGCCAGCCCAATTAGCTAGTAGTAGTTTCCGGACTTCGGTCCGATGTAGCATATAGTGTGTTTGATGCCTTAGTGGCTCAGATGGGATTTATGTGTTATGTGTTCCGGGCTACAACTTGATGCAGTATGTAGTATATGTGTTTGTGTTAGATGATGTGGGTTATGCTAGTTGATATGTGTTCCGGACTTCGGTCTGATGCAGTCAGTTCCGGACTTCGGTCCGATGCAGCTAGTTCCTGACACCGGTCCGATGCAGGGGACAAGGTCCCAGTTAGTTCCGGACACTGGTCCAATGCCAGGGGAAAAGGTCCCAGTTAGTTCCGGACACCGGTCCAATGCAGGGGACAAGGTCCCAGTTAGTTCTGGACTTCGGTCTGACGTAGTTTCCGAGCTTCGGTCCGATGCAGAGGGCAAGACCCTGAGTAGTTCCGGACTTTGGTACGATGCAGTTTCCGGATTTCGGTCTGATGCAGTGCGCAAGGCCCAATATGTGTTATGTGCTAGTGTATGGTATGTGGTAGTTTGGGGGAGCTCACTAAGCTTTGTGCTTACAGTTTTAGTTTTGGTTTCAGGTACTTCCGCAAGTAAAGGGAAGAGCTCGGGATGATGGCATTGCACACACTACAGCTTCAATCTTATTCCTGGGAGTTTGTTTTGATTCATAGTTGATTTGGCACAAATGTTCATGACATTTTATTATGGGTTGAGATATTTGACACATGGTTTTATGATGTGACGAACAACATATGATTTTTATTATTATTAAAACAAAAAATTTTGGGTCGTATTTTTGGATGTTACAAGTTGGTATCAGAGCCTTGGTTTGAGGGATTCGGGCACACTTTCGGGTGTGTCTGAACTCAAACTAAGGAAGTGGTAAAAAAATTTCAAAGGAAAAGAGTTTTATAAAAGTGAAAAGAATTTTTCGAAAGAAAAGAACTTTGAAAAGAGAAAAGGGGTGTGGTGCATGCGATCAGCTGAGCTCAAGTAAGTACTCCCAAATTACCCATGCAAGTTTACGTTATGAGTTATCAGTTTCAGTTTCAGTAGAACAACATGTTAGAATATGACTAAGGATCTAGGAGGATGCCTTATGTGCCTGCTATATGTGTTTCAGCCTTAAGAGAATTGCATACTAGTTGAGTAGACAGCAGTAGGATAGCCTGTTTAGGTTATGCCTGATATCATGAGCTTAGCATTGTATGCCAGTACAGATCCTTGTTATGAGGATAGAGTTGCTTGAGTAGTTTTTATGTGTCTGAATGTTTCTTGCTTTGTGTTTTGTGGGGCTCTGAGTGATGGGAGTTAGCCGTTAGGTGAATACGTCACGTCACATGTGAACAGGCTTGAATAATCTCAGAGTGCTAGATTTGGCCCTATTGCGCAGCTCTGGTATGAGTCTGACCGTAGTAGGGACGAGCCTTTACTCGAAGGATTATCTGAGCCTCGCCACATGTGATGGTATTTAGGTAATGGATAATTGGCATTACAAGGAGGCCTTCAGTAGCTGAGGACTGGATTGGGTAGAGTTAATTATTTCCCTAGGGCAAGCCTAGGATGGGGAGTAGCAGAGATTAGTAGTAGTAGATGTGACTTGGTGGAGTCAAGGCAACACTTGAGGAAAGTACAGATAGATGTGGAAGGTAGTACGGGCCCGTACTATTGGATTAATGTCCAAGTCCATAACTATAATTGGTAAGACTTGACCCGACCCGACATGGTCCATTTGGGTTGCATGGCATCATGCATTTGGATAGACTATAATGAGAGAAATAACACTTAAGGTTTGTTAATATATTATAAGTTATAATATATTAATCAGATTATTTAATTAGTATTGATCAAGAATTAATCTAGAATTAATTAAGTGATCAAAAGAAGACTAATTAAATATATGGGTTGATTGTGTAAATCATCCATACTTGTATAGTGGGCTAATGCTCCATGGATTATCAAGTTGGGCTAAAACCCATATGATGCTCCATGGATGCTCCATGGTGTATTTGAACCCATGGATCCAAGGAAATGGAAAGTCATGACAATTAGGGTTTACACTAATTGTAACACTATATAAAGATCATACTCTTAGAAAAATCGGCCGCTATGGGTAATAGGAGAAGGGCTAGCCAATTTTAGAAGTTTTCAAGTTTCTCTCAAGTTATTCCAAGTGTATTTGGTGTTGTGTGAACCATTTGAGGTGTCACACTTGGGGCACTAGGCACTCATGCTTCATGAGGACATTCTACATCAAAGAGGTATGTATTATATATTGTTATATTCATTGTTTTGTATGCTAGATTAGGATAATACCTTGGATGTTCATATTTGCATGTATAATAGAGAAAACATAGATCCAAGGTATTTAGGGTTGCATGTACACTTAGGAGTGTTAGAATGCTCAAAACCTAACAGTGGTATCAGAGCTTAGGCTTGTTTTCTTGTTATACTTGCAAAAGTAGCTGAAAAATCGAGTTTTGATGCTGTCTGCCCAGCAGACTCGCCGAGTCCAAGGAAAAATGCATCCAAATCGTCGAGTTGGTTCGTGCACTCGACGAGTAGGAGCCCCAGACAACATATATTCGACTTTTTTTGGCTAGAAATGGACTAGGAACATTACCCTAAGCTGTTTTTGGACTTATAAACTTATTTTTGATGTGGTAATGTTCATACTAATCCAATTTCGAAGATAACTGTCAATAGATTCATGTTTTGTATTAGTTTAAGTGTTATGCTAATTACATGAAAAAGTTTGATTCCAATTATCATGTTCATATGAGTTGCTTAGATTAATAGAAAAGGTTGATTGATTATGTGTCTTTGATCCATTCTAATCTAATAATTGATTCTAAAATGTGTTTGTGTAACTTGTCCTCAAGTTACATGAAAAGTCACATTAAAGTTTCTTAAAACTCATAAAAGTTGGCAATAGTTACAAATATGAAGAGTCTTGTTCACATTAAATGGTTTTATGATTCCACAACTTGTCCTCAAGTTATGGAGGTTCAAGAGTCACTTCATTAATCATTAAAATGTGTAACCTTAATTAGTTCTATAACTTACAAAAATAAAGAAAAGTTACATTCTTTTATTTGTTTAAAGTCTTCCATAACTTGTCCTCAAGTTATGGAACTTGAAGAGTCTTTTAGTTAAAACTACTTTAAACAAATAAGTTATGGAATTAATTAGTTTTGAATATTTTCAAAACTTGCCCTCAAGTTTTGGAATTTGAAAACTTTTCACTTATGAATACTTTAATTCCAAGTTAGCCCTTAGAATTTTAAAAGTTAAAATTCAACCCTTATACTTTATAATATTATAAGTTAATAATATATATATATATATATATATATATATATATATATATATATATATATATATATATATATATATGTAAGGTTACTGCCTATAAAATGGCAGTTTAATGGGTGTCCACTCTCACCCACCGCTTCCTTGACTGGTGGAGGGTCGTTAGCCGAACGGGTAGGACAAAGACTATAAGTTCTCCCTTCATTAAAAGTATTAATGATAAATACTAAGTAACTAAACACTTATAATTCCCAATCTTAGTTACTTAGGAAAATGTGAATAAGGTGCTAACCCATGAAATTACACTTGGCACTTTGCTTAAGTCGGTTGGTGGAGCGTGTGTGGTTTACCGGCACACTAGCTTGATTTAACAAGGTAGGCAAAGGGTTTCTTAAAGTTTAATCATAGGCCGGTGGAGCGTGTGTGGTTTACCGGCACATCGGTTGGGTGATAAACATTTAAGAGTACCAAGTAATTTGCATGGTTACTTCACACCTTGTTTTGTGATCCTCGACATCCCAGTCACAAAACCTGAAGGGCACACTCGAGATTGAAACATGCCATTGGAAAAGTTCAATGAATCTCAAAAGATCTAGGAGTTTCAAATCGAATTAAAACTTAATTATATTTCGTTTTTTTATGGTGGAAATTGGTAAATCGTCATTTACCTACCTTCAACTATTTTATAACTTGGATTACGGCAACCCTCTTCCAGTTATAAATAGGTTGTTGGGTCCTATCCTTAATATTTCATATTGGGTGTTATATTAAGGACTTTTAAATCAACTAAACTTGAATATCTCCCAAAAGATGTCTAGTTTAGACATCTATGATCTTCCCAAATCTCTGGAAATCATACTTCTTTCACCTCCTCCAATTATTCTCCCTAACCCACAAGTTCTTGAAAAATTTAAGGTCACTCAAGCCCTATTGGCAAGAAAAGGTCTATGTGTGATCACATCTTGGAGATGTAGTCACATATTGACAAGCCGGGAGTGTTGGGTGTCAAAGTCTTGAGAAAGTTGGTGGTTCAATCACTTTCTAAGTTACATAGTGAGTTCCTTTGGGAATCCTATGAAACAGACTATGACACGACCGTTAATAATCTTATCTATTTGCTTGTTACTGCTGAATCAACAATGATTTGGAAGGATAGTAAAGGAAATGTGATTAGGAGATCAACTTTCCAAAACTTTATGGACAGGGACAATAGTGACACAGGAAATCCAGAAAAGCATTCTCTTCCCAATGGAAAGAGATTGGCCATAGTCAACTTGGTTGAAAAAATGGTAAAGAGAAAGGATAAGTCTGAGATAGTACCATGTACAATTACCTAAGGGTCCATATGTTTCTATTGCCAAAGGAAGGGGATTTGGTTACGAAGCTGCCAAACTTACCTAAGGATGGTAAAGTCAATGAGTTTGACTCTACTTTAGGTAAAGTCCATTGTCTAACTCTGTCAAGATCCTATTTGGAGATGCTTATTACATAATGTGACAGAGTCACATGGTGATGTTATAAGAATCAAAGGAAAAAAAAAGGAGAGAAAGCTTAAGGAAAGTATATGCTGCTTCTAATCGCGAAGATGGACTTCAATCGCATCAGAAATTTGAAGCTGTTACTCAGGAGTAATGACACATTGCTTAGAAATATATAACAACAAGTTTTCATATGGATTGTACGGATAGTTCTTCCGCAAAGTTTTTAAAATAAAAGGAAAATTTCTGATTTTTTTTAAAATATCCTTACAATGGCATCTGTGAAAATTATTGTTGTTTATATGATTCCATTAATAGCAAGAGTGGAAATATGAATTTGATTATTTCATTTGTGGTAGTGTCTAAATTTACCAAATAAGGCAAGATTATCATCACCCAAGTTTTAGTTGGATAGAAACTTGGAATCATTCAAGGTGTATAGCATGATGAATGAGAACTTTCGAGCATTGGGAAATTAAGACTAATTACTTGTACACATGGATGTGTGGGTCAAGTAAAGGACTAAGGGATCGAGTACACATTCTTGTGCATTGATCAAGCCCACCACAAATAATCAATAAGACTATTCGTCATGATTTACTAAAGTTTAGTAAATATGATTATACTTACAAGCTTAAGTATAATTCTGATACATTTGAAATTTTTTTATGTATGGCAGAACGAATGAGAAGAATCAAATTAGGCAGAAGGATAAAAGTTTCTCAAATCTGAAAAGATGGGAGAGTACTTTAGTATCATGATATATGATCATCTTAATGATTAATAGACCTTATCACAATTCATCCTCTAAGTGCATTCTGATAGCTAAGAAGAGGAGTTATGAATTGTTGAAGTGGTTAAATCAAGAAGATGAGTCATAATTCATTCCAAAACAATCCTTAGAGTTATTCTCTAAGATTGTAACTTGAGTGACATATCTTAAATAAAGGTTTAAAAACACGTGTCAAATGTAAGAGTAAAAGTGTCCTACTCTTGTACATTTGAAGTTGGTAAGTTGTGATGTTTTGGATAAAACAAACACCAACTTAGGCCAATTGTGTGAAGTGTTTGTCTTGATAAAGAATCCGCACTATCCCTTGAATATTTTACAAGAGAGTCTTATATGTCAAGAGGACAGTGGGAGTCTTAAAGGTCTTGAAAGTCTCAAGAACTAATCAAGAATAAAACTTGAGGTTCTTCACTAACACACGACTTGAGGTTTATAACCTATCGTGTTGACATATTTTGTGCCCATTCCAGTTAAAGTTGGCTTTGCATATGAGTTCTTAGAGTCCACAATTGGTTGCATAGCTACTTGGAAGCTATGACAGGCCCTTGTGTTGCCAAATGGCAAGAAGTTAAAATTGCATAAGTTCATTCCATATGTGTTTGGATTTGTCATTATCCGTGTCTTGTGACTAAGGTTTTGACAAATTCATATGGGTAGGAACTCATACACCATAAAAATCTAGGTGTTATAATATTTCTCTCTGATTAATGAAAATGATGGTGAGGAAACACTTCCACTAAGTAGATTTGTAAGTAGACAGTAATCTTTGCATTCTCAAAGTTGTTAGTTGGCACACTAACATGGACTTATGAGAAATAGCAAAGGTCTAAACAATTAAAACTATGATTAAGGATTCCCTTTTCATAGTTCTGAAATTGTTTAGACACACCTGTGAGCTATCTAAGATAAGGTGTATGATTTTGATAAAGTCTTATCAAAGCAATCTAGTATCAGAAATCTGAACTTTGGTAAAAAAAGTCAATAGTTGATTTCTGAGTACATGTCAAAGCTAGTGGGAGCATAAGTGTTATGCTAATAATCATCATGTTAGTGGGAGCATGATAATTAAGATAAGTATTGCAAGTTAGCAATGTTAATTATAGAAAACAAAAGTTTCAATTCGTGAGGTTGCAGGGGTTGAAAAAATTGTTTTGCTATAATTAAGGGAGAGGAAATTATACTTCATTTCAATTATGAAAAGCTTAGACTGAGTTTATAATCATTCTAAAGAGCTTATATTGAGATTTTAATCACCTTTAGTCAAGAATATATATATATATATATATATATATATATATATATATATATATATATAAGAATTTCATGTTGGATTGGTTCAACTTAAGAAAATTCTATATATTGCGTTCTCAAAATTCGATTATGATTACGACATCCCTTTTCATAGTAAATTTTGAGAATATGGAAAACAAAAATTATTATGGTTAGAGACTGATCTAGAACCACGTCTTTATGTGAAACATCATGAATCGTGTCCCATTTACTTTGGGTACAAGATCGATTACTTGTGCTATAATATTTACTGTTTCTGAATTTTCCAAATGCCTTGGGGGCATTAAGGAGGAAAATGTCTAGAATTGGATATGACTAAAGTGATTAAGCAATTGTCGAGGACAATCTAAGGTTTACCAAAGATTGGTTGCTCAAGGACAGTTGGAAGTGTAGTGTGAATTTTCGAAGGGCCATATTGACATAGTCTGAAAAGAGGCAACTCTTGTTCAGAAGTAGTAGTCAAAATGGGAATATAGAGTTGTCTCTATAGATAGAAGCAATTTGTGTAAGGTTAGAAAGATCTTAGTGCAAAAAGCATGTTCAAAGCAATGCATACTTTGAACATAAGTCTTTGTGTCCATGGAGTAGGTCTTTATTGGAATACTCTGTAATGGTTGTTGAAAAGTCTTTGTGACTTTGTACGCATTCATTGCAAGAGGGTAGTGCATTTAAGTTTAAAGCCTAAAAAGATTTCGATTTTGGAGTTTGAAATTAGAATCATTGAAAGGTTGGTCAATTGGTTTATTTCACAAAGTAAGGATCATAGATAACCATAGAGTGCATACTTGGTGTATGGCAAAACTATTGTTTAGAAAAAACATAGTGTACATGCTTGGAACATGGGACAACTAGTGTTTTTAATTCAAGTATAAAGTTGATAAAACCGAAACAATGAATAATGAGTAATCAGTATGGTGATAAATAGAAAGTGTTTTATTTATATCCATAGGTTTTGATACCATATTAGATTCATTTATTCTTGTGTTTCACTTTGCATGTTTTGACTTCCATAATAACTAGGTTATTCTTCCGGAATGACTAAGTTATTTAAACCATCCACAGTCGGTCATTTGTTGGAAGTAGATATGAATCAAGACTGTCATGGGTTGGCTGGTGGAGGTCCAAGTTGGTGGACAAAGTTGTGCTACAACGCTCATGAGTGCTCATAAGTTCTGAGTATTGGATTCAATCTGCACTCATTTGAATCACTTCATGGATTTTATCACGAGTGATCATGGGACGATAATATCTTATATTCTTCAAACCTAGAGATATGAGTTATTACTATGAGTTGGTTATATATTGATTGCATGAAACCGCATTGGTAACTCGATGTTATAAAACGTGTCTTTGTGTATGATTCAACAAGTAGTAGAACAAGCCATATGAGTCGAAGTTTATCCATTCCTTTTACCTTCGGGATAAAAGCGATATCTGTGGGCCCCTCGATGATTTAATGATGACACATGTTAGTGCTTGGCCAAGCCAGGATTGATTTGATTTGTTCAATCAGTCAGTCATCATGAATCGGAAATCAAGAAACAAAAAATGGACATAGAGAATGATTTATCCATGTCTCAATCCATATGATATCTAGAATGGAGGAATATATGATCCCTTATCTAATGGACAAGTCATTAACAAAGGTCAGAAATCATCGGCAAGGTCAAAGTTCGACGGAAGCTTTTAAGAGCTACAATTGCCAGTTGGTTCTTGAAGTCATACGCAATAATAGTTTTAGACTTATCCAAGTGGGAGACTGTTGGATTAATATCTAAGTCCATAACTATAACTGGTAAGACTTGACCCGACCCGACATGGTCCATTTGGGTTGCATGGCATCATGCATTTGGATAGACTATAATGAGAGAAATAACACTTAATGTTTGTTAATATATTATAAGTTATAATATATTAATAAGATTATTTAATTAGTATTGATCAAGAATTAATCTAGAATTAATTAAGTGATCAAAAGAAGACTAATTAAATATATGGGTTGATTGTGTAAATCATCCATACTTGTATAGTGGGCTAATGCTCCATGGATTATCAAGTTGGGCTAAAACCCATATGATGCTCCATGGATGCTCCATGGTGTATTTGAACCCATGGATCCAAGGAAATGGAAAGTCATGACAATTAGGGTTTACACTAATTGTAACACTATATAAAGATCATACTCTTGGAAAAATCGGCCGCTATGGGTAATAGGAGAAGGGCTAGCCAATTTTAGAAGTTTTCAAGTTTCTCTCAAGTTATTCCAAGTGTATTTGGTTTTGTGTGAACCATTTGAGGTGTCACACTTGGGGCACTCGGCACTGATGCTTCATGAGGACATTCTACATCAAAGAGGTATGTATTATATCTTGTTATATTCATTGTTTTGTATGCTAGATTAGGATAATACCTTGGATGTTCATATTTGCATGTATAATAGAGAAAACATAGATCCAAGGTATTTAGGGTTGCATGTACACTTAGGAGTGTTAGAATGCTCAAAACCTAACACGTACTACTGAAAGCAGAGGATCCGTACTCGAATCAAGGAAAGCCGAGATGAAACCAGGAAACTTGTGATAGTAGTGATCCCTCGAGATATAATTATGTCCCTAAAGCTTATTATAATGTGTTTTCAGAATGGTGGTATTGCGCCCTCGACCGGCAGTCGGCAGTTCAGGTGCCGAAGGGGGATCAGGATCAGACTCGGAGGCCGGGCAGATGGATGAGCAGAGTAGGGAGTTTCTCTCTTCAGAGATTACTTGCACCATACTTGAGCAGACTCATGTGATCTTCGGTTCGATCAAGGAGGGCATCTTAGAGTCGATGGACGAGAGGTTGAGCACTTTCCGTGCTGAGGTAGCGGCCATGATGCGGTCGCGCACGCTTACTTTCAGGGAGTTCCGGCCATGTGGAGCTCCAAATTACCATGGGGCACGGGACCCCATTGTGAGTACCAAATGGTTGGTGGATGTGGCCAACGCTTTCCGCACTAGCAGATGTCCCGAGGGAGACAAGGTCAGATTGGCGTCCTGTCTTCTGAAGGACAGGGCACGAGATTGGTGGGAGGAGGTTGGTCTTGCCATTGGGGATGACGCAAATTTGGATGCTATGACCTGGGCTGACTTTACTACCAAGTTTAGGGCAGAGTTTGCACCGGTCATTGAGGTGCAGTAGTTAGCCAGAGAGTGACGGGATCTTACCCAGACTACAGAGACAATGGCGGAAAGTACCGCCATGTTCAGAGAGAGGGCTCTTCTTGTTCCTCAATATGCGGCTGATGAGGAAATGAAGAAGGCTCGTTATCATGAGATGCTACAGAGTGATATCCGCCAGTTCGTGAGCCGGTACAGTTGTAAGACGCTGGATGATATGATTGCTAGGGCTCGAGAGAGAGAGAGAGAGAGATTGACCTTGAGATGGAGAGAAAGAGGAAGCCGGAGGCTGCTTCAGGTTCAGGGAGTTCGGGCAAAAAGCCTAAGGGTTCAGATCACAGAGCTAGGAGTCAGTAGAGCCACGGTCGGTGTGGCAAGTGTGGGAGATTGCACGATGGGGCGTGCGAGGCAGGGAGTGCCGGCTGCTACAAGTGTGGTCGGACCAAGCATATGAGCAGAGATTGTATAGTCACTACTACCACCGTTGCGGCATCAGATCTGATTTGCCTCCAGTGCAATCAGAGGGGACATAAAAAGTCCCAGTGTCCGAGTTTAGCTGCTGCAGGGAAGGTGTCATCGCCTGCTCCTGCTACTTTCAGGATTTTAGATGGCCGTCAGGGCCGGGTCGAGACGCCGGTGGCAAAGAGTAGGGCTTTTCAGCTGACAGCAGAGGAGGTGCGAGTGACTCCTGATGTGGTGACGGGTATGTATCTTCCCCTTATATCTACATTTATTATTGATTGTTTCTTATGGTTATATGTTTTTTATAGGGTTGTTCTCAGTGAATGGCATTTCAGCTACAATATTGTTTGATTCGGGGGCTACCCGATCATTCGTCTCCCTTGCGCTTAGCAAGAGGTTTAGCAGAGCTCCTGGGGAGCTAGATTGTCCACTTGAGGTTGAGATAGCAGCTGATAGGACCGTTAGGGTTGCAAGGGTACACATAGGGTGTTCCCTACAATTATTCGATGAGCAATTTCCGGTGGACTTGGTCCCTATTCCCCTGCGAGGGAATAAGGTTATAGTAGGCATGGATTGGTTGAGCCCCAATGGGGCGGTGTAGATTGTGAGCTTCAGTTGGTGAGGGTTCGCACTCCCAGTGGGGGAGAGTTAGTGATTCAGGGCGAGAAGCCGTAGCACGGACCAGTTTCGTGTTCAGCAGCGAGAGCGAGGCGCTACTTCCAGCAGGGTTACACCAGTTATATTGTCTATGTTTTAGATGCCCGGGAGAAGGGCAAGTCGATAGTTGATGATGTTCCAGAGGTGCGAGACTACCCGGATGTATTTCCAAAGGATTTGCCGGGAATACCTCCTGAGAGGCAGGTCGATTTCGAGATTGATCTAATCCCTGGTGCGGCTCCGATAGCCAAGGCACCGCATCGGTTGGCTCCCCCAGAGATGCAGGAGTTGTCTACGCATCTGCAAGAGCTGCTAGACAAGGGATTTATCAGGCCGAGCAGTTCGCCCTGGGGTGCACCGATTTTGTTTGTAAAGAAAAAGGACGGGTCACACCGTATGTGTATAGATTACCGGTAGCTGAATAAGGTAACGATGAAGAACCGTTATCCACTCCCGAGGATAGATGATTTGTTTTATTAGCTTCAGGGAGCGTCTTGGTTCTCCAAGATCGATTTATGCTCTGGATATCACCAGATGCGGGTCAGAGGTGAGGATGTGCAGAAGACTACCTTTAGGACCAGGTATGGTCATTATGAGTCTGTGGTGATGCCGTTCGGGCTCACCAACGCTCCAGCCGCGTTCATGGACCTCATGAACCGCGTGTGCAGGCTGATGCTGGATCGGTCTGTGATAGTATTCATAGACGATATCTTGGTGTATTCCAAGACTCAGGAGCAGCATGAGGAGCACCTGAGAGAGGTGCTAGAGGTTTTAAGGAGGGATAGACTTTTCGCGAAGTTCTCCAAGTGCAGGTTCTAGTTGGCGAGGTGCAGTTCGTTGGTCACCTCGTCAACCAGAAGGGTATTTTGGTAGATCCGGCCAAGATTGAGGTCGTGATGCAGTAGGAGGTCCCGAAGTCTCCATCCAAGATTCAGAATTTCCTAGGTTTGGTAGGGTATTGCAGGAGATTCATCCAGGATTTATCCAAGATAGCAGTACCCCTCACCTAACTGACCAGGAAGTCGGTAGCGTTCCGTTGGGCGCCTGACCAACGTAGTGGCCGATGCCTTGAGCTGCAAGGCAGTAGCAGCCCCGATCAAAGACATTTGTTTGAGGATGACAGTGATTACTCCATTATTGGAGCAAATTAAGGAGGCAAAGGTAGGGGGCCTCAAGGAGGAGAGACAGAAGTGTGAGAGGATCGTGAGCCGAGTAGCTTCTTTTGACTATGATCGTAGAGGATTGTTGACTCTTCATGGGAGAGTTTGGGTGCCGTACTGGGGCGGGGTACGACAAGTGTTGATGGATGAGGCTCATAAGTCTCGATTTTCCATTCATCCAGGGGCGACGAAGATGTATAGAGATATTCGACCCCATTATTGGTGGCCCTGCATGAAGCGGGATGTCGCCTGGTATGTGGAGAGATGCCTGACCTGCAGGAAGGTTAAGGCAGAACACCAAAGACCTCACGGCAAGATGCAGCCGTTAGACATTCCAGTGTAGAAACGGGAAGACATCACCATGGATTTCATAACGAAGCTTCCCAGGATTGCGCGTGGAGTGGATTCTATATAGGTTATAGTGGATCGGTTGACGAAGAGTGCTCATTTTATACCGATCCAGGAGAGTATATCACCAGAGAAGTTAGCCGATATTTATGTGAGAGAGGTGGTGGCACGGCATGGAGTGCGTGTTTCAGTGGTGTCAGATCGAGATGTCCGTTTTACTTCCAGATTCTGGAATCGGTTTCACGACGAGATGGGCACTCGTCTCCATTTCAGCACCGCTTTCCATCCTCATACGGATGGACAGAGCGAGAGAACGATTCAGACTCTCGAGGACATGCTGCGAGCATGTATTCTAGACTTCGGTGGCAGTTGGGATACGTATCTTCTGTTAGCGGAATTTTCATATAACAACAGTTACCACACGATTATTGATCGACCTCCTTTCGAGATGATCTATGGGGGGAAGTGCAGGACCCCGATTTGTTGGGGCGAGGTCGGCCAGCGAGTCAATGGGAGCACCAAAATCCAACCCCGACAACTCAAACTTGTTTTTTGATCCAGCAGGTTCGTGGCAGACTGCAGACTGCGCAGAGTCGGCAGAAGAGTTACGCCGATAGGAGGCGTTCAGATTTGGAGTTCCAGGTGGGTGATATGGTCCACCTGAAGGTATCACCCTGGAAGGGTGTTATCAGGTTTCGGAAGAGGGGCAAGCTGGGCCCCAGGTTCATCGGCTCTTTTAGGGTTTTGGCCCGGCTGGGTCGGGTTGCTTATCAATTTGATCTTCCTTCAGAACTTAGCCATATCCACAACACTATCCATGTTTCTCAGTTGAGCAAGTGTTTGGTGGACGAGTTGGCAATAGTGCCCATTGAGGATATTAAAATTGATAGCAGCCTGAATTATGTCGAGAGACTAGTTGCGATCTTAGATCGGAAGGTGAAGACCTTGAGGAACAAGGTGATTCATTTAGTGAAGGTGCAGTGGCAGCACCGGAAAGGTTCAGAGTGGACGTGGGAGTCCGAGGAGGAGATGCGGGAACATTACCCAGAGTTGTTTCCAGATTCAGTGGCAGTAGACTTCGAGGACGAAGTCGGAGACAAGTGTGGGAGAGTTGTAACACCCCAATTCTGGTATGATATTTATATATATTTTTTTCAAGTTTCAGGAGGAACTCGACGAGTCAGTAGCCAGACTCGTCGAGTAGATTCGGGATTTCGAGCATGTTTAAGTTGGCGACTCGACGAGTCCATATTCCAGACTCGGCGAGTCTGCCAGTCTGGATGAAACCCTAATTTCAAGTGTTTGCAACCTATTTAAACAACTTTTGGGACCTCAAGTCAGCCCCCATCACCCCTCATAGCATCATTCTCGAAACCCTAGAACCCTCTTAGCACTTTTGAGTGATTTGGTGTGTTTCTTTGAAGATCTTGAGAGAAAAATGAAGGTAGATCAAGAGGAGAAGAAGGAGATCCTAGATCCTTGTGGAATTTCAGAGTATAGTAAGGTATATCTTGGCCCTTTTCTGTTTCTATGCTTAAATCCCCTTTTTAAAGCCATTAAAGCTATTCTTGAACCATTTCTTGTCTTATTAGTAGCATAGAGGACTCATTGAGATGATTAGCCTTCGGATCTAGCTAGGTTTGAGTTCCAGAAGCTTAGATCTAGTACCTTTATGGTTCCATTTTGCATGAAAGCTCTAGATCTACTCTTATAGTGTGCTTTGAACCCTAAAACCTTCATTTGATGTTATTTACACGTAAAGTTGGAAACTTTACGTGTTAATCAAGCCCCAAGAACCCAGATTTATGAATGGAATGGACCGGTTTCAAGCAGAATCGAGTATATAGTGTTTGCATGTATACGAATCGGCGAGTCGTTCTTCAGACTCGGCGAGTCGAGTCACGAGTCCCCTGTTTTCCCCTTTTCGAGTTATGCCGAGTGGAACCAGTGAGTGAGAGATGGACTCGGTGAGCTAAAGGGTTAGACTCATTCGTGGAAGAACTCGGCGAGTCAATGCCCTGACTCGGCGAGTCCAAGGCAATCTTCATACCTCAGGAACAGACTCGGTGAGTTGTTCATACAACTCGGCGAGTCGGATCTAGAGTGTTTATCTGATGAAGGAGAACTCGACGAGTTGTTCATACAACTCGGCGAGTCGGATGCAGTTTGACAGAGTGTTAATAACAAAGAGGAACTCACCAAGTTTGTGCCAAAACTCGACGAGTAGTAGCAAGTAGAAGCAAAAAGTGAGAGTAAGGACTCGACGAGTTGTTGTCCCAACTCGACGAGTCAGGTCAACTGAATGTTGACTTTGACCGTTGGGTTGACTTTGAACAGGGGTAAGAGAGTCATTTTACCCTTAGTATTATTATCAGTATTTGACTAATGGTACTTATGGAAATTGTAGCCGGGGTGAAACCGGAGCCGCAGCAGACAGATTCCGAAGCAGTTCTTTTAGCATCTAGGCTACGAGGTGAGTTTCCTTCCAGTAGGAACGGGTCTAGGGCCACAATGTTGGCCTAATTATCTAGTAGTAGTTTCCGGACTTCGGTCCGATGTAGCAGATAGTGTGTTTGATGCCTTCGTGGCTCAGATGGGATTTATGTGTTATGTGTTCCGGGCTACGGCTTGATGCAGTATGTAGTATATGTGTTTGTGTTAGATGATGTGTGTTATGCTAGGTTATATGTGTTCCGGACTTTGGTCCGATGCAGCTAGTTCCGGACACCGGTCCAATGCAGGGGACAAGGTCCCAGTTAGTTCCGGACTTGAGTCTGACGTAGTTTCCGGGCTTCAGTCCGATGCAGAGGGCAAGGCCCTAAGTAGTTCCGGACTTCAGTCCGATGCAGTTTCTGGATTTCGGTCCGATGCAGTGGGCAAGGCCCAGTATGTGATATATGCTAGTGTATGGTATGTGGTAGTTTGGGGGAGCTCACTAAGCTTTGTGCTTACAGTTTCAGTTTTGGTTTCTGGTATTTCCGCAAGTAAAGGGAAGAGCTCGGGATGATGACATTGCACACACCACAGCTTCAGTCTTATTCCTGGGAGTTTTTTTTGATTCATAGTTGATTTGGCACAAATGTTCATGACATTTTATTATGGGTTGAGATATTTGACACTTGGTTTTATGATGTGATGAACAACATATGATTTTTATTATTATTAAAACAAAAAATTTTGGGTCGTATTTTTGGATGTTACAATTATTGGCACCACTACCCACCCAACTAGCACTACTTCTGTTGATTTGTGTCATGGCGGCTGCCACAACGACTATTACTGTTTCTTGGAAAACAGCAGGGTCATACTGTAGAGGTGGTGGCGGTGGTGGAGTTGCTGGTGTGTTGTTGAAAGGCCTGTTTGATTTACGTGGCGACATCTCTGCCATAGAATTTAAAGATGAAAAGTTGGTAAGTCTTCAATAGTGGCTATAAGTCGGGTGTTATTGAACTAACTATATTAGTTTCTACACGCATCATGTTCCAACTTAAAAGTATTTTGTAACCAATTCATAATAGAAATTTATGTAAGAATAAACTTATGAATTATGATTGTAATCCGTCAGTGAAATTCTATGATTTGATTAACCATTATTACTTGTGACGTAAGGTGCGATAAGCATAACACATAGTGTGAGTAATGCAGTCACTAACTCACTAGGTTATATTAGTTTATTAGCTATTAAAGTGAAGCATGAGGTGTCCTGCCGTCTTGCATGTCTTGCGAGTGGTCTCCTCTGCACTATGTTCTGTTATGATTGTCATAGTTTTAGCTGCAAGGATTTGTTGTTTGATGGTGACTATCTTTTCCTATAAAGAGTGTAGGTGGTCTGTATTGTTTTCCTGATCTGCTTGTAGGCATGGTATCCATATGGTGTTCTTTTTTCTTCGTGGGTGTGTTGGATTTGCATCGTCATGTTCCGGGCGTTGCTACCGATCTCCATTACTTTGTGATGGAGAGCCTAAACCCAAATATTTAAGCGAGCCTCTCATGGTACAATCAGTGATAGTGCTTGATTTGTGGGTGCTAGGGTCTGGAGTATGGTGTAGTGGGTGTATGTATATTTTGGGGATGTATCTTGGAAAGATAGGGGTGAAAGGGTCCCATGCTTGTTCTTGATAGGGTAAGGTTACATTAACGACCTCTCTAGCTCCTTTCTCTTCGTCTGATCCTTTCTTGGAGTCGTCCTCATGAACTCCCTCTGGTTCTTTCTCGATTCATCTGTTGACTGTTGTAGTGGGGTTGTGATGTCTAGATATGTCATCTGTGCGAGAATAGTGTTATATAAAGAATCTACGAGATTAATAGAAGCATTTCTAATGAAAAAAATTATGGTGTGATCCTTACCGGGTCCTCCTATAATCACATAGTGTATACAAGTTGTATATAACTAAGATCAAATAGACCTTCGAATATGTGATCTTACTCTAAGAGCACAACCAAACAAGGAACATGATGTAAAGTGAAATCACAAATTCTAAGTCTATAAAATCATAATTATATATAACCTTAACATATACACTAACTAATTATAGACCTTCTAGTAAGGGTCTTTACTTTTCACATGAATTATTTATAGTATTTTAAGCTTTATGTTTGGTTCTAGAGTTTCTTGGTATATAGAGTTGGTAAGTTTTAGATTTGTTGCTCATCATAACTATTCCCAGGCATACGCTAGTCACCTATCAGATAAATATAGTTGATCAGGCTATATTCATCCTAAACCTGATTACATACACCAATGTTTAATCGTAGTACCCAACTTATCTTAATACTTTTGTTTTGTTCATATTATGACATTGTTCTAGTATGTATATATGTCTTTATGTATGTATATTTTTATAAAATATTATTATATTTAAAAGTATAACCCTTGGTCAGAGTGTTTTAGTCCCATTGTATCTATATTTGTATATCTTATATGGCTTGATATACTTAGTTCTTTATAAACAAGGCTCTGATACCAATCTGTCACACCCCAAACCTGAACGGCGGAAACGTTCGGGGGCGGATGACGTCATGTACAGTATCATAACAATTGAATAAGAGTAATCAAAGAAACAACCATCATGTTGATAAAGTAGTGTTTACATTGTGTTCAAATCATTGTATGTCTGACTCCAAAAGTATATAGCAACGACTAAGACGTTACGCTACTATGCTCTGTCTTCTTGAAAACAATGTTATACCTGTTTACTGGTTCCCTGAGAATACAAGTGGTTTTGAAAGTGTATCAACATTTAAGTTGGTCAGTTCATAAGTATTTTATATGAAAATGTATGTTCTTTGTTCCTTTGAAAATGTTAGTGTGTTTCTTTAGAAAATCCAATATTTTCTTTTGTAAATGAAATGTAGTCTTAGACCTTAAGACCAAAAATGTATAAGTTTTCTTATGCTTAAAACTTGCAATACGAAGTATGTAATTTGAGTAAGTAGTGTAACCCTTACCGCTTCCTTCTATGATCACTTAGTGAATACAAGTTATATGTAATTAAGATCGAACAGACAGTCGAATGAGTGGTTCTGTCCTAAGCCCACAACTAAACAAGGAACATGAAGTAAAGCGGAAATCACACATTCTAATGCCTATCAGTTCATCATTTTATATAACCCTAACGTATACACTAAGAAATCATAGGGAGAACAATAATGGTCCTATCAGAAATGTAAGTTGCACTATACTAGAAAATAGTATATTGTAATTCTATATGTATGTAATCCCTTTTAATGTATGTGCCTGGATTCACCATCAGTACTGTAAAATATTATATTGTAGTTTTATTATTAAATAAAATTATTTGAAGTTATTTATGTATTCTTACACTAATCGTATTGTTAATACTAAATTGTGATTTATTATAACCATGCTTGATGACCTAAGATGGCCTGATACGACGTCCTTCAGGTGACAGAATTGATATGACATTTGTCACCCCAGGCCTGTCGGCCTAACTATAGCTAATAGTTATGGTGTGGGATTCTCAGTCCCGTATAGATCTATACACAAGTGTCATGCTCTCCCTCCAAGAGACTATGGTTATAATTTTAGTTCTTTCGTTGGTACTTAAATAAGTACTTGAAGTGTGTGTCACAAAGTTATATTGACGGTTACGTGTAGAATAATTAAAAGCCCTTTTATAATTAATAAACTATATGTATGTCTCATAAACTATACCTATTATAGTTTATATGTTTGTTTCCGTATTGTATCCGTAACTTAGTGAAACAATACGTAAGTTCCATAAACTATACCGATTATAGTTTAACATGTTTGTTTGTTAAGAACATTTATATAACCATTTATATAAATATGTAGTAATTATATTGTTTCGTTTCAAAATGTAAGGTCAACATTATGGTTTGGGTTGTAACCCACAAAATAGTAAACTAACTAGAATGTACTCCCTTTGTTATGAAAGTTATATTTTAGTAAAAGCTTCAAAAATCATTTAGTTTTACAAATCATAAATTTCTTATGATTTTATAACATAATTATGTTTGTTTTGTTAGTTTTTCATTTCTAACTAATATATATCACAAATAATTGTACAAAAACTAGTATTAACCATATATTATGCAAATAATATCTTATCTTTAACTTAAAGAGAAAAACATGTAAATATTTGTGTGATGAACAAAGTTTTACTTGTATCCCCCCAACCCCTAAAAACATAAGAAATCTTGAAAATGTGGGGGTATGAACTCACCTTTGTAACGACCAAAAATTCCAACCAAATTAAAATTTTCAAAAACAACCCGATTCCATTAAAGTTATTACAAAAAGGTTTTCAATACAATTTATTTAAAGTATTCCCAGAATCTCATCACAACATAAACATGAGGAGCGGTACGATCACGCCTTTGCCTTGCCACGGTCTCCTGAAGAACCTGAAAAACATAAAAACACAACTGTAAGCCCGAAAGCTTAGTGAGATATCCCCAAAATACCAACCACATATACCATACACGCATAACATGCCCTAACATATCTGATCACAGAACAACCATGCAATTCGGGTCTACTGTGTGACTGGTCCGCCGCACCAGCCAACAGTCCACCTGGTCCACCCTCCGAGTCTAGCCATATACACCGAGTCTGCAGTGTGATTGGTCCGCCCGCACCGGGCCTTCAATCCACCTGGTCCACTCTCCGAATCTAGCCACATACATCGAGTCTGCAATGTGATTGGTCCGCCCGCACCGGGCCTTCAATCCACCTGGTCCACTCTCTGAGTCTATAGTATGACTGGTCCGCCCGCACCGGGCCTTCATTCGGCCTAGTCCACTCTCCGAGCCTCGGCACGTCTGGTCCGCCCTCTTGGGGCCTACAGCCTATCCGGACCGCTCGCTGGGCCTTCGGGACAACAGGTCTGCCCTGGGTATCTTGGCCTACAGCACAAAGCAGGACCCGCCTCAACCCAACTCCAGTCCAAACAACCATGTGCACATAAACATACAATAATATAAGCATTCATAGTCATCAAGCCGATCAAACAGATCACATAACATATCATCATCCTAACCAGGATACCGACCTAACCGGTCACTAGCATAGCATCACCCTACCTATCAGGGAACCAACCTTACCCAGGTCTCTAACACATACCATCCTAGCTACCAGGATGCAAACATATCAAAGCAATAACATAACAAAAAATACCCGGATCTCAATCCGATAAAGGGCCGGCCTCGGTGCCTTAGACCCTATTGATATAGTGAGGATAACTCACCTCGAAACTGCCGACTGAACAGATAACCCAAGCTGCTCCAATCACTGATACGATCTCCACAACTGGACAACCACCAAAGCACTGAACTCAAAACAATATCCAACAATTACCAAAATGCCCCTGGAAATCACTGGTCAACCCTTGGTCAAAGACAAGGTCAAAGTCAACCCCTGACCGACTCTACTCGCCGAGTCAACCCGATGACTCGTCGAGTCCCCATGCACAGAAATTCCCAATCCGCGACTCAACTCGCCGAGTCGCCCCGAGACTCGCCGAGTTCAACGACTCTGAGCCCACTCACACACAACTCACCGAGTCATCCCTTGACTCACCGATTCATGGCTCAACCAGAAAAGATTGGGACTCTTCGACAAGACTCGCCGAGTCCAAGAACAGACTCGTCGAGTCTAAGGTTATCTTCAACCTACTCGCCGAGTTGTTCTTCCAACTCGCCGAGTTCCAGGCCATTTTCATCCAACTCGCCGAGTTGTTCTTCCAACTCGTCGAGTCTATCCATACGACTCGCCGAGTACCACCGGGTCTGAATCCATACAGAGGCTTTCCAAGCCATGCAGATGATCCAAACCATAGATCTACCCCTCCTAAGGCCATCCATCACGTAAAGTGGAAAACTTTACGTGAATCCAAGGATATCTAGGCATTTTACACTCTAGGGCTAGGGTTTGGGACAAGATAGCTCCTTCAATCACTCATCAACAGGGACTTTATGACATACAAGACCATCCCAAGCTTAGATCTGAAGTAGCATCCTCAGATCCAAGCTTCTATCTCCATTTAGATGTCATATCAACCACCACACATGAACCCATGAAGAAAATAGCTTAAGGAAATGGTTCCTTACCCTTAGAATGAGCCCAACCAACTGTAGATTCCTGATTCCCCCAAGCTTCCTGATACAAGCCTCCAATCTTCAAGCTTAAAGCACCAAATATCCTTCTCCAAGCTCTAATTCACTCAACAATGGGGTCTCCTCATGAATTTAGGGCTTCTGGAACTCAAGGAATGATAAGGAGGCTGGGGAGAAGATATTATGTTCCTTATATGGGGCTCAACCTTTCGATTTAGGGTTTTCTCTACTCAGTGCCTACTCGCCGAGTCCATCCTCTAACTCGCCGAGTTGGCTACTTAACACGCGACCAAAGTTGCGACCCTACTCGCCGAGTTCCCCTTCCCAATTTACTCTTTTAGCCCTTCAACTTTACTCTTGATATTCCGGGATGTTACAATTCTCCCCCACTTAAATTAGGCTTCGTCCTCGAAGCCTGCGACAATTCAACTCTAGAAATACTCCCGCAACGCACCACCTGGCATTAACCCAACCAGATTCCTCAAAACACAACCATAGAACCAGAAACTCACTTTCTCCTTTCTTACGGTGTCCTGGCCACCGTCTCAAGCCGGCCACCGACTTTACCCTCTGATAACCCCACTTAACAACTTAGTACTACTCATGATGCAACACTGCTCCAAATCACAACCATCACTCGACCCATATGAGCTAGAAAATAACCATGCACCACCGGATTCCCGATCCGAGTCCAACTCTAACCATTCTGCTGACAGAAAGACACATTCTTCAGAGCAACTCCCATGAGTCCTCCTCTTGCAATCACATACACATGTTGAACTAGTTCTAGCACCCTCAGGTTGGGAAAACCCGTCACACTGACGACACCTCCAAACATCCCCCATGATGAATTACTACTACATACACCCTTCTTGATCAGAATTATACTGAGAGCCCAAGACTCCCTCCCTACATCCCTTCCGAGCCTCTTGGCTCTACACCCGCGAAATTCCTTCCGCGACCTCAGCAGACATCCCAAACCGGATGTGATTCCATTCCACTGCTGCAAACACGCTGCTCAATGACCATACCTGGATCACTCTAATCATAACTCTGCTCTGCCGCTTTCACTTCCGTGAACTTGCACTCCTTCTTGGAGTTACACTCCTCTCTCTTTCCTTTACCAAGGAAATCCACTTCGCCGCCTTGCCACTCCGACAAGTGCCACGGTGCTCGCCCAACGCTACACCACTCCTTCATAGCGTAACTGCTAACCATCCAACACACATGCTCTGACTCTGATCGCAGGGACTCTCAAGCCCATGCATTATCTCCACTAATCAAGATCAATACCCAGGTCCAGACTTTCTAATGCTAACCCACCGCAACATACACAATCCATATCCTTGAACCGATCTAACAATACCTGCAGAATCTTCAGCATGACTGGACCGCCTCACCAGGCCTTCAACCAATCTGGACCACTCTCAGAACCTTCAGCCAATCTGGACTGCCCTCCAGTGCCTTCAGTCTGGCTGGACCGTTCTCCGAGTCTTCGGCCTAACTGGTACGCCGACCGGCGTTCAGTCTATCCGGACCGCTCAACCAGCATTCCTCATTCCGAGTTATCTCTCCGGGAAATCCTCCCATGCATACTGTTCTAGCCCTCTAGGGGTTTCGAACTCTATCTCCATCATACAAACTCGGTCCCGACCTGATCCCAGGCCCTCCACAATCAAATGCCCTAGGTCGGTATCACGCCCCGCATGCCCGACACTTACTCCTACCAGCCTATACTCTGGGCTGATAGAACACTGCTGAATCCCAAACAGCTAAGCAACCTCACATGCCCATCGATCTTCCAGAGAATTTTCCAATTCTCCCCCACTTATAGCACTGATTATCAACCATCGGTAGCTATCACCGACCTCCCAAAACAATCCGGCACAAAACCAACACTTACATGCGGACTGATTCCCACTAGCACTAACGACCTTCACAAAAATCACATTTCCACAATGATCATCCCGCTCGAAATAAACTCAATCTTCAGCTAACCACTCCTCAGAATGTAGATGCTACCCGACCTTCAGACCAATGCCAGGTTTCCACTAACAACCCATCATGAAAGATAACCAACGAAATCCCCAATACTAAACCCATAACCATAACATAATTCTTAAAGAACAATGAATACCACACCGGAAACCACACAATGAGACTAGCAGATAAGCAATACCCACAATAAACAGAGGAAAATCAAGACATCAAGAAAGAAACATACCCGCAACTGTTGAAAGAAACATACGCATGCAATGACGATTTCGGAAGCAGTACGCGCCGCGTACTGCAGTACGCCCCGCGTACTCCGAGGCTCCAGTCTCCTATAAATAGGATCCGAAGGCAGCCGAGTCTTTTGTTCATTTTCTCTCTTCTCTCTCCCGTTTTGCATCGTTTTGCGTGCCAGAAATATCCCGAAGCCCCTGTATTATTCTCGAGCCCCAAGGCAAGTCCCGAGATCCCGAAGATCCCGAGAAGTGCGGTTCCCGAGCCGAAGCTCTGCCCGCGAGAAGTTCGATTTTTGTAGAGATCTTCCAGATCTATTGAGGACTACTACTTCTGCAAGCCGTAGTGCTGTCCGATCATCTTCTGATCAAGTGAGTGTGTAGTTACTTTCTTCTAACGCATAATTATGAAGTATTTTATATGGAATACGTATTATGTGTATAATTTTGTGGTTATGTGTGTGAATGTGTATTCACTTTCTTCTAACTCATAGATATGATTTATTCTCTATGAGATATGTGTTATGTGTGTGTGTGCCTCATCTGTTATGTGAAATATGTGTTGATTAAAGCATGGTATACAGGTTTTTAAACTATGTATACAAATGTATATTTTTATCTACTAATATGTTGGGTAGAACGTGGGTAGATAGTTGGTGTGTAATAAACAAATGAGAGGCCTCGTTGTTGATTGATTTAGTCATCTAGCGGAGTTTAGATGACGACCACATACTTTTCTAGATAGTCTTGTGGAAACATTAGCAGATTCGTCACCTGTAGGTGTTAATGAACTTGGGTGATCATTCGCTGTACTCCATCCCCCTCATGGTTGCCTTATTTGACTTATATTGCTGAGGTACCCCCGAAGCATGTGTTGTCGCCCTGATGAAATATTCTTAGACTAGGTCCCTTATGTTAGTTGTCATAGGGACATAAAGTGAGAATAACGGGAATGGGTAATTGGGTTATTGTTGGTTGGTGAAAATTAAATATGATTATTTATTGTGGGTTGAAAACCCTATATGCTCACCAGGCTCCCAAGCCTGACCCACTCAGTTTTATTTGTATTACAGGAAGTGGCGCGAGGGCATGAGATGGATGAACCATCAGTTGTTTTGTTTACAAGTCTGTATATGTATATATTTGTTGAATGACTTGAAATGTTATCGTTTATGTTTATTGGTCTGTATCGGAACATGACACCCCGAGTTTTGATTATAATGAAAATACATTTCTTTTATGAAATGCTTTGGTAAACATTGTTTTATCATGTTTTGTTTTTGGGAACAAATTCCGCAACTCTTTCAAATCAAAAGGATTTACTCTGAAAATATTTTAAAAGCATAAGTGAAAATCGGTCTTTTCTGGCCGAGATTTTGGGGATGTCACAGTTGGTATCAGAGCATTAGTTTAAGCGAACTAGGAATTTGTAGGATTTTTAGACTTAAACTTAGAATGCTAAGTGAAATTTTGAGATATGTGTCTGTTGTGTTTAAGACACAAGCACTAGTTTATTTTAGGAAAGTTGCCTAAAATGCTTTTATGTGCTAAATTTTATATGTTGCCATATATGATATTATTTGTTCGGATCTATGGTCTGTTGCTGAGCGGATCTAGAAACCTTATGTGTGTAGGATTCTAAGCGTACGTCTACGATATTAGAACTAGTATGTAAACGTTTCGGAGTGATAAGGATGATTTGAATATCTATCGTGATTGAGGATCTAATTTCACCTTATTTGGTGTGTAGATCAAAATGGTGAGAACAAGAAGTGGAGTTGGAAATGCTGATGAAAACAGGAATCAACCACCAGTGATTGAGCAAATACCTGTCATAGCAGCAGCACCTGAGCCAATAACCATGGCTGGTGTTGAAATGATGATTCAGGCGATGTTGGATCGTCAGATGGATGAAACTAGACTGTTGCTTCAACAGAATCGTGAAGAACTGTCAATTCGTGTGGAAGAGCCCAAATTAAATGAAGGGCACTCGGAAGGGGGAAACTTCAGTGGGTCTGGTGGTCCAGCCAATCCACCGATAGTTAGGCAAGATAACCATGATGGAAGGAATGATGGAATGGGATGCAAGTACAAGGACTTTTTGACTTGCAAACCATCGACCTTTAATGGAAAGGAGGATCCAATTGGGGTTATGGATTGGATCTCCGAAATGGAGCTAGCCTTCATGACTTGTAGCTGCAGAGGCAAGTTGCAGACTATATATGTCGTGCATCAATTCCGAGGTGGAGCCGTTCGTTGGTGGAACACTCTAGGGAAGACTTTGATCCCTAATGAGCCACTGCAATTGTCATGGGCAGAGTTCTTGGTGCAGTTCAAGCGCAAGTTCTGCTCGGCTCAAAATCTGTTGGAACTAGAGAACAAGTTTCTGACATTGACGAAAGGCAGCATGTCAGTTGATGAATAAACCAATAACTTCACCGATAAGATGGAGTTTGCTTTGCGCATCGTTCCAGATGAGCTGACAAAGGTGGATCGGTATGCGAAGGGACTCCCATGGGAGTACGAGGTGCCAGTACGTCAGGCACTTACTCTAGAGGCAGCTATCTGGGCTACCAAGTCTGTTGAGAACATGATCAAGGGGAGAACCACCGACAAGGTTGATGTTGGTGAGAAAAGGAAGTTTGAGGGAACATCTGGTTCTGGTAAGAAAGGAAAATTTTCGAAATCTGATTCGAAAAACTTTGGAGGAAAAGGAGGCGAAGCAAAGTGGTGTGATAAGTGTAAGAAAAAGCACTTTGGGAAATGTAACGAGGATGTGACATGCTACAAGTGTGGAAAGGTTAGACATTTTGCCAATGAATGTCCGAACAACAAAAGGATGTGTTTTGGATGCAATGAAGAGGGGCACATTTTGAAAGACTGTCCGAAGAAGAAGGAGGCAGCAAAGCCCAACATTCCACCAAAGCCGAAGGCGAGAGCCTTCCAGATGACACTTGAGGCTGCTAAAGATGAAGCTGATGTCGCTTCAGGTACCTTTCTCGTAAACGAATTACCTGCTCAAATTTTGTTTGATTCTGGAGCCAACTACTCCTTTATTTCGCATGAGTTTGGTAGAAAGCTAGCTTTGCCTGTTGATAGACTAGACAATGCTTTATTAGTCGAAGTAGCTAGTGGCAAGTTTGTACCTGTTAGCCATCGTATGAAAGACATCTTAATCGACCTTAATGGGAATAAGTTTCACAAGGAATTATTGCCCATCGATCTTAATGGTTTCGACATCGTGTTGGGAATGGATTGGCTTAGCGCCAATGATGCCGAAATTTTATGCAAGAAGATAGTTAAAGTAAACCCGCCGGGTAAAGATTCGTTTATGGTGTATGGGGACAAACGGCGAGTGAATTCTGGAATCATTTCTCTAATGAAAGCCACAAAGTGTTTGACCAAGGGATGTACATCATATTTAGCATTTGTGATTGATGCTAAGAAAGAAAAGAAGGTGATGTAGAGCATTCCAGTGGTGTGTGATTATCCGGAAGTATTTCCCGAAGATCTTCCTGGATTACCACCTGATAGACAAGTGGAGTTCAGAATAGACTTGTTACCAGGAACCACGCCAATAGCAAAAACACCTTATCGATTAGCACCGACGGAGATGAAGGAGCTGATGATGCAACTTCAGGAGTTATTGGACAAAGGTTTTATTAGACCTAGTTCATCGCCCTGGGGAGCTCCGGTGTTATTTGTGAAGAAGAAAGATGGAAGTACGAGAATGTGCATCGATTATAGAGAGGTGAACAAGGCAACAATAAAGAATAGATAACCGTTGCCGAGGATTGATGACCTGTTTGATCAATTGCAAGGTTCGAGCTATTTCTCGAAGATCGATTTTAGGTCAGCATATCATCAGCTAAAAGTAAGAGAGCAAGATATCGAGAAGACTGCATTCAGAACTAGATATGGACACTACGAGTTCTTGGTTATGTCGTTTGGACTAACCAATGCTCCGGCAGCATTCATGGATTTAATGAATAGGGTTTGTAATCCTTTCCTTGATAAATCCGTGATAGCGTTCATAGACGACATTCTGATTTACTCGAAAAGCCAGGAGGAGCATGGCAGACACTTGCGAGAAGTGTTAGAAGTTTTGAAGAAGGAGAAGCTATATGCAAAGTTCTCCAAATGTGATTTTTGGATTCGTGAAGTCCAATTCTTGGGTCACGTGGTCAACCAAGAAGGGATAATGGTTGATCCAGCAAAGATTGAAGCTGTGATGAAGTGGGAACAACCGAAAAGTCCCACGGAGATTCGAAGCTTTTTAGGATTAGCCGGATATTACCGAAGGTTTATCCAAGGTTTTTCCTCGATCGCTACTCCATTGACAGCTTTGACCCACAAAGGAGCTACTTATGCTTGGAGTGATAAGCATAAAGAAGCATTCGAGAAGTTAAAGAAGAAGCTATGCGAGGCACCGATACTTTCTCTACCCGATGGAGTTGAAGACTTTGCTATTTATAGTGATGCGTCTGGGGTTGGATTGGGTTGTGTTTTGACCCAAGGAGAAAAGGTGATAGCATATGCGTCTCGACAGCTGAAAGAGCATGAAAAGAATTACCCGACTCATGATTTGGAGTTGGCAGCGGTAGTTTTCGCTCTAAAAATATGGAGGCATTACCTCTATGGCACGAAGTGAAAACTTTTTACTGATCATAAGAGTCTCCAATATCTCTTTAATCAGAAGGAATTGAATATGAGGCAACGGCGCTGGCTAGAATTACTTAAAGACTACGACTGTGAGATACTTTACCACCCCGGTAAAGCTAATGTTGTTGCTGATGCTCTTAGTCGGAAAGTCAATCTTGAAAGGAAAAGGCCAAGAGCGTTGAGAATTGAAGTGGTCTCGACCATTGTGGAAAGTATAAAGAAAGCTCAAGAGGAAGCTTCTGAGAAAAATGACCGAAAGGAGGAACGTTTGGGTAAAACGTTGGTGTTTGGTACAAACGGTCATGGACTGAAGGTATTCCAAGATCGTATTTGGGTACCTAAGTCAGGAGGAATTAGGGATCTTCTGATGGAAGAAGCTCACAAAACCGTGTACTCAATTCATCCTGGTAGCACTAAAATGTATAGGGACTTGAAACCCTACTACTGGTGGCCGACGATGAAGCTTGATGTTGCAAAGTATGTGGCTGAGTGTGTGATTTGTGCGAGAGTCAAGACACAACATCAGAAACTGTATGGGAGTTTAGAACCATTGCCTGTGCCTATGGGTAAGTGGGAAGACATTGCTATGGATTTTGTCACTAAACTGCCCAGAACAAAGAATGGTCACGACATGATTTGGGTGGTCGTTGATCGATTCACTAAGAGTGCGCATTTCATAGCGGCCAAGGAGAAATGGTCTATGGAGAAGCTACGGTGTTCCGCTAACGATTGTATCGGATCGTGATAGCCGTTTCACCTCAAGGTTTTGGAAAAGTCTACAAGAGGAAATGGGTACCAAGTTATGTTTAAGCACAGCTTACCATCCGCGGACTGATGGTCAGAGTGAAAGAACAATACAAACACTTGATGATATGCTGAGAGCGTGTACCTTGGAATTCCTAGGTAATTGGGACGAACATTTACCTTTGGTAGAATTTTCCTATAATAATAGTTTTCACTCGAGCATTAAGATGGCACCTTATCAAGCTTTGTATGGACAGAAGTGTCGTACGCCGTCTTGTTGGCTTGAGGCTGGGGAAAAGCAGTTTATGGGACCAGAGATGGTTCATCAAACTGCTAAAAAGTTGAAAATAATTAGGAAAAGAATGTTAGCGGCTCAGGATTGTCAAAAGAGCTATGCTGAAAAAAAGCGAATACCGATGACTTTTGAGGTTGGAGATTCGGTTTTGCTTAAAGTCTCGCCGTGGAAGGGACTTATAAGATTTGGTAAAAGGGGAAAGTTGAGTCCAAGGTTTATTGGACCGTTTAAAGTTCTTTAGAGGATTGGGAACCAAGCTTACAAGCTCGAATTACCCGAAGAACTGAATGGAATTCACAACACTTTTCATGTGTGTTATTTGAGGAAGTTCACGGGAGAAGTTCCCGACATAATTCCAATTTCTGAATTGAGAATTGATGAGAACAAAAGGTTGATTGAAGAACCAGAGGAAATTGCTGACCGAAAGACTAAGAAGTTGCGACGCAAAATGGTTGGGTTAGTGCTTGTCCGATGGAAACACACGAATGGGCCGAATCTCACCTGGGAGACGGAGAGTGACATGTTGAGTCGCTATTTGCATTTGTTTGTTGATGTGTGATTCCGGGGACGGAATCATTCTAAGGTGGAGAGAATTGTAACGCCTGTGTTTCCGGGCTTGCCATTTGTAGCAATGTAATAGTCTAGGTTAACCCTTGTAACCCGTTTTGAAATAATAAGATTGTATTATGTGAGTATTATGTGTTTTGTGCTTAATTGCTTAATTATGTGGTTTGATTAATTAAGAATAAAAATAAGCGTCAAAATTTAAGTGTAAAATAAACTTAATATCTTTGAATAATGTTGTAGTAGTTGAAACGAGGTTTCCGAATATATATAGAACGCCCAAATCTGACTTCGTATGAGGAAGTTATGATTTATCGAAGTTTCGGCTTAGCAGTATGCAGCCCGAAATACTCGATTTGAAATCGAGAGGTTTTTAGCCGAAGCAATCTAAACGAGGATCGAAGGTCTCGTTGTTGGTATCAAAGCGATAAAAAGTTAGGCGAGAACAGACGTCAAACGAAGAAGTTATGAATTTATAACGAAGTTTTTCTGTCACGGCCTATTAAAAATAAATAATAAAAATAAAGTCAAAATTAGCCGATGAAGTCTAAACGAAAGTTGTAGATCATAGTCTCACCTTCGCGTGGATATAAAGAACGTCGAAAACGGAGTTCGTATGAAGAAGATATGAATTTTCGAAGTTTATTAAATATTTTGTAATTAAATTTAATTGGAAATTCGGAAGCATTATCCGAAGGAGTCACCGGTCTGATCCGAGGTACGCCCCGCGTACTCCGAAGGTGTCGACACTCGCAACAAGTGGCTCAGATGACGCATGAAATGACGATTTCGGAAGCAGTACGCGCCGCGTACTGTAGTACGCCCCGCATACTCCGAGGCTCCAGTCTCCTATAAATAGGATCTGAAGGCAGCCGAGTCTTTTGTTCATTTTCTCTCTTCTCTCTCCCGTTTTGTATCATTTTGGGTGCAAGAAATATCCCGAAGCCCCGGTATTATTCTCGAGCCCCGAGGCAAGTCCCGAGATCCCGAAGATCCCGAGAAGTGCGGTTCCCGAGCCGAAGCTCTGCCCGCGACAAGTTCGATTTTTGTAGAGATCTTCCAGATCTGTTGAGGGCTACTACTTCTGCAAGCCTTAGTGTTGTCCGATCATCTTCTGATCAAGTGAGTGTGTAGTTACTTTCTTCTAACGCATAATTATGAAGTATTTTATACGGAATACGTATTATGTGTATAATTTTGTGGTTATGTGTGTGAATGTGTATTCACTTTCTTCTAACTCATAGATATGATTTATTCTCTATGAGATATGTGTTATGTGTGTGTGTGCCTCATCTGTTATGTGAAATATGTGTTGATTAAAGCATGGTATACAGGTTTTTAAACTATGTATACAAATGTATATTTTTATCTACTAATATGTTGGGTAGAACGTGGGTAGATAGTTGGTGTGTAATAAACAGATGAGAGGCCTCGTTGTTGATTGATTTAGTCATCTAGTGGAGTTTAGATGACGACCACATACTTTTCTAGATAGTCTTGTGGAAACATTAGCAGGTTCGCCACCTGTAGGTGTTAATGAACTTGGGTGTTCATTCGCTGTACTCCATCCCCCTCATGGTTGCCTTATGTGACTTATATTGCTGAGGTACCCCCGAAGCATGTGTTGTCGCCCCGATGAAATATTCTTAGACTAGGTCCCTTATGTTAGTTGTCTTAGGGACATAAAGTGAGAATAACGGGAATGAGTAATTGGGTTATTGTTGGTTGGTGAAAATTAAATATGATATCTATTGTGGGTTGAAAACCCTATATGCTCACCAGGCTCCCAAGCCTGACCCACTCAGTTTTATTTGTATTACAGTAAGTGGCGCGAGGGCATGAGATGGATGAACCATCAGTTGTTTTGTTTACAAGTCTGTATATGTATATATTTGTTGAATGACTTGAAATGTTATCGTTTATGCTTATTGGTCTGTATCAGAACATGACACCCCGAGTTTTGATTATAATGAAAATACATTTCTTTTATGAAATGCTTTGGTAAACATTGTTTTATCATGTTTTGGTTTTGGGAACAAATTCCGCAACTCTTTCAAATCAAAAGGATTTACTCTGAAAATATTTTAAAAGCATAAATGAAAATCGGTCTTTTCTGGCCGAGATTTTGGGGATGTCACAGTATAAGGATCATGGATGAGTACGAAGACCAAGGTTTGACCTAGCGACTTGACACCCTAGTTTTACCCAACAAACCTCCATGCAATTACCCCTCATATATCTATGCAAATGTACTATTAAGCATCATATCTCCATGCTAATACCCTCCATGTATCAATGACCCATCTTTCCCTTTTCTATTTAAGTTTCGGCCAAAGAGGCCTCCTTCACACTAAAAAAAAATTCATTTCTCCAAACTCTTTCATCTTTCCTCTCAAAAGCAAGCTGGAGTCTCCAAGAACTTCCTCTTCTTCAAGTGATTCTCGGGTTTTTGAGTAAGTATTTTGAAAATTCCCTAGTATTTTATACAATTTTATGCTAGTTTCACCATCCTCACACACATTATCATGATCACCTTCATCCAAAGTTCTAGGCTCGAAATCTTCATCTTCTCACTTCAACCAAACCACACAAGAACCACTCAAGGTGAGTTCATACCCCCATTTTTCGAGTTTTTCATACTTTTATGGGGGAGGGGGGGGGGGGGAATACAAGTCAAAAATTATTTGTCTCATGGATATTTGTATGTTCCCTTCTTTATGTTGAAATATGAGAGATTATTGTTTACATAGTTATCACTACTTTTTATACAAAAAATGAGACATATTAGTTTTTAATATACAAAGTTAACAAAAAGAAACATATATCGTTACATGATACAAATATCCTTAGGGAAATATGAGTTGTAAAACTACAAAGTTTTGATAAATTTTACTAAAGGATAACCTTCCTAGCAAAATCGTTATATTATAGCTATTTATTATTTTGGTGGGTTACAACCCAAAAAATATTATGTTTTGGTAATATATAAAGATACTAGACAAGATTTCAACTTTTTATTTATATAAAAAATTATATAAATAGTCTAAACAAACATATAAGACAACCTATATTTGGTATAGTTTGAGAGTCACAGAAACCACACTTTCATAATTATTCAAATGGTATAATTATTTCATTTTACAAGAAAAAGGTGTTATTGTTCACTGAAATCAGTTGACGCTCTTGTGGCACATTCTCTTCACCGTACCTGCCTAGTGTACACCATAAGTCCTGCATTATAACCATAGTCTCCTGAAGGGAGGGCGAGATAGTTGTGTATAGATCTATACGGGATTGACAACCTTGCAGGTAAGCTGTTCGCTACAGTTGTACCGGCAAGTCAAGGGTGACAAATGTCTACCAATTCCGACGCTAGAAGAACGTCGTTCAGGCATATCAGTCATATTAAGCATGGTTATAATAACTCACATAGGGATTAACAAAACATTTAATCTATGGGGTAACTTTCACTTCATCAGTTTTATAAGAAAATAAAACCACAAACTATTCTTCAGTATAGTCTCATTTACATTTCTGGTCTTAGGGTTTTAAGACTACAGTTCATATTTAAGAAAATATTGTATTTTCTAGAAACATGCATTATCATTTTGCAAAGAAAATACAAGGGAAATACTTACATTTAGATTCTTGGACATAAGACTTACAAACTCATTTTTAAATAAAATATTGTATTTTATGGAAGTATACGAAACCATTTTACACGAAACAGATACAAACCATTTTTCATACAAAATACTTATGAACTCACCAAGTTAACTGTTGACCCTTTTCAAAATCAATTGTATTCTTAGGAAATTAGTGACAGGTAACCTAAGGTGACAACCTTTTGGGAAATGGGACGATGTCACAATGCGCCATTTACTTTTAGTACACTTTTTTGATGTTATGTATTTAATACTTTGAAAACAATGTAATATCTCTATATTTACTATATTGGTTGTGATGCTTGTTTCATTTATATTCAATTGTTATGATACTGTGAAATGACGTCCTCCATGCTCGGACGTTTCTGCCGTACCAGTTCGAGGAATGTGACAGATTGGTATCAGAACATTGTTTATAGTGAACTAGTATATCAAGTCATACAAGATATACAACTATAAATACAATGGGGCTAAAATACTCTGACTACAACTATATGTTTAAAATATAATAATGTTTTCAGTAAAGTATAAGTACATACAAGTTAGGACTGTGTCATACTGAGAGCATATTAAAAGTAGTATGATGAGTTGAGTACTACAGGTAGGTCTTCGGATATGTAATTAGACTTTGAATAAATATATCCTGATCAACTATATATATCCGAGGTGTGACTAACATATGTTGGGAAATAGTCGTAGTGAACAACAAGTATAACACTTATCAAACCAAGAACTATAGAATCAAACATAAACAATTAAAATACTATAGGAGTCTTTTAGGATGCATACACTTAAATTCTTCATGCATTTCTCACCTTCTTGTACAGACATCATGGCAGGATTCCATGCACCAGGAGGCCCCTATTTCCCTAACCAAGGAAATGGAGGATGGATCGAGGAGGATCCTGAAGAGGATCCCGAGGAGATCATGGAGGAGAGCCCGAAGAGGAAGAGTTTGAGGAAGAACCAGCGGAAGAAGAGGAAGAAAAGGATAAAGAGGAGTCAGAAGAGGAGTTAGAGGTTATCAACCCTCCTTATGTTGCTAGGGTTCCCACGAAACGACTTGGCTACCAGGGACCTACGCTCTGCTGGTCGAAAGATCTAGAGAGATGGAGCCAACACCAAAATCAACGCCCTCCATTCGGCATGTAGCGAGGTTTTTACAACCTCAGCCAAGGGGTACCGGCCAATAGGGCGCTCCCAGTCGTGATTCAGCGAATCACAGACATTGTAGATCAGACGAGGGCGATAGCGAACTGAGTTCCAGAGTTGGGAGCTGCTGCGGAAGTCATAGACGCACAAGCTCGAGACCTAGAGAGAGACTACTATCCCATGGATAGACTCATTGAGGACCTTATTACCGCTCGAGCGAAGGTGAGAGAATATCAGGAGAGACATGCGACTCTCAAGGAGAGAGTGATCATATCCGAGCGTCGGCTAGCAGAGCTACAGGGCGCCTCGACTTCATCTTAGGGACTGCAGGGGACTACTCGTCGTGAGTAGGATTCATCCTACTCACAATTTGTTATTGATTTGGTTTATGGGTATGCGTTGGTGCTACCCTTTTTCCCAAAATTTATGTACTAGTACCTTATCTTCAATGAAACGGATATGTATTTCATTTTAATGGATGTTGTTATCTGCTATGTCTTTTCCTTTCATTTTTATTTGGTATAATAAAATTTTAGTTATAAGTACAAGCGACTCTCAATAACAATTAGATTCGATACAAACAAGGTGTTCCATTACAGTGGTGTCTGAACCATAACTCATATCAAAAACTTATCGTCATTCCACCTTGTAGCTAAATATGTCGCCTCGAAGATGTAATAGGCGCATGAACAACACCACGGCACCACCACCACCACCACCTCCTCCACAAATGGACATTGCAGTGTTCCAAGCTTTAGTGACCGCTATTGTAGCCGCTGTCGTGGCACAAATTAGCAGTAGCAGGAAGGAGGCGAAAATGGAACAAACAGTTCCAATCAAAGTGAAAACCAAGGGCACCTAAGGGAATGAACTTATGAAGATTTGGCAAACTGCAAGCCCAATCCCTTCAATGGAAGAGGTGGCATCATTACTCTGACAAGGTGGTTTAAGAAGACGGAATCAATATTTCAAATATGTGCCTGCCTAGAGGAGAGCAAAGTCAAATTTGCATCCTGCACTTTTTCTGATAGAGCCCTTTCATGGTGGAATGGCCATATTAAAGCCCTAACACTCCCAATAGCAAACTTGATGAGCTGGGATGATCTCAAAACCATGATACTCGAAGAGTACAGCCCAGGGGGAGAGGTACAAAAGCTAGAACACAAGCTTTGGAATCTCAATATGAACGGCTCTGACATCGAAGCTTACACCACTCGAATCAGTGATCTGGTAATCCTATGTACTGGAATGATCACTTCGGAGAGCAAGAAAGTAGAACGTTTCATCTAGGGGCTATCTCCCTTGATTCAAGGAAATGTAATTGTTGCAAACCCAAATACATTCTACAAAACCAAGCATCTCGCTAAAGACTCATTGATCATGGAGTACGACAAGGCATAATGACTCCCATCCCTGAACATAAAAAGGGGAGTGATAACAAGAGGAATTTCGAAAACAAGAAGAAGGGTCAGCCAACCCAGGATCCTTCAAAGAAATAATAGTTTGTGGTGGTACATGCCGCTACCACCCCTTTCGCATCAACACCTACCAAGCCACATGCCAGTACTCTCCCAAAGTGCGACAAGTGCAACTTTCACCACAACAGTGCCTGTCGAGAGATGCATTGCATAAAATGCAAACAGGAAGTGGTACACTGCCTGATACTGCAAATCACCCGCATAACATGCCACCCACCCCACTAATGATGGGGTGTGTCAAGCGTGCTATAGTTGTGGAGAAACAGGTCACTACAAGAGGAACTGCCTGAATGCTAACAACATAAATACTGGGGGAACAGGAAGAGTCCTAGCAATAGGACACGAGGAGGCGATGAAAGATCCAGCAGTGGTCACCGGTACGTCCCTCCTCAATAACATTTATGCATGCATACTATTTGATAGTGGTACAGTGAGAATCTTTGTGAGTCATTAGTTTAAATATATACTTATACAAAACTCACAAATGCTAAACGAAACATTCACCGTGGAAATGGCCAATGGAAAAACTGAAACAACAAACGATGTATTCATAGGGTGCACACTAACTTTGAATAACCACTCGTTCAAAATCGATTTAATGTCGGTTACCATAAGGAGTTTTGATGTTATCATTGGCATGAGCTGGCTAAGTCCTCACCATGCCAACATTATGTTTTACGAGAAGGTCGTTCGCCTTCACCTACCAAACAAAGAAACCTTGGTTATATACGATGACAAACCCAGCATGAACCTCCACATCATCTCATGTATCTAGGCACAGAAGTGTTTACATAAGAAGTACCAAGCCTTCTTAGCCCACGTCATCGACAAGAAGAAAGGAGAAAAGAATATTAAGGACATCCCGGAGGTATGTAACTTCCCCGACGTATTTCCAGAGAACCTCCCTGGAGTGCCCCCCGGACAACAAATCGAATTTAGAATTGACTTGATACCTGGAGCCACTCCAATCGCCAAATCGCCATACAGACTAGCTCCTGTGGATATGCAAGAACTTTCCAGTTAACTGCGCAAATTACTGGACAAAGGGTTCATAAGGCCAAGCTTCTCGCCCTGGGGAGCTCCGGTCTTATTCGTAAAGTAGAAGGATAGATCGTTCTGGACGTACATTGATTACTGTGAGCTAAACAAACTCATCGTCAAAAAGCGATACCCCCTTCCCTGGATCGACAACCTGTTTGACCAACTACAAGGATCAAGTTACTTTTCCAAGATAGATCTAAGGTCTGGGTACCACCAACTACGATTCCATGAAGAAAATGAAGGGTTTTGAGCATTCTAACATTCCTAAGGTGTACATGCAGCCCTAAATACCTTGGATCTATGTTTTCGCTATTATACATGCAAACTTGAACTTTCCAAGGTATTACCCTAACTAGCATACAAAACCTAATACTTGGGTAATGAAACAAGTTAGATAACATACCTTTTCTTGTAGCTTGCTGGAAACCTTGAACCTTTAGCCTTTAAGAGCTTAGCACCAATAGTATGAATGCCTCAAACGAAATCACAACACACCTAGAACAAAGGATAACTTGAGCAGAGATTCCTTGTACACACAAATCGGCTAGCCCTCTAGTATTCCACTTAAGTGCCGATTTCATGAGCTAGAGGGGTTCTTATATAGTGTGGAAAACTAGGGTTACACCATGTAAACCCTAATGAATTTCCATATCCCTCATGCTCCATGGGTTAAAGCCTCCATGGAGTATCCATGGGTTACCACATGGGTTTAGCCCAACATGAAGAACTATGGATCATAAGCCCACTTTATAAGAAGGAATGATTTACCAAATCAACCCCCTTATATTTAATTAGTCTCTTTTTGATCACATAATTAATTTCAAATTAATTCTTGATCAATACTAATTAAATAATATGATTTTGTATTAATATATTAGAACATATAATATATTAATAAACCATAAATAACTTCTTCTCAAAAGTCCATCCTATCAAATTGTTCTGATGATATGCAACCCAAATGGACCATGCTACTCTCGGGTCAAGTACATACCAATTATAGTTATGGACTTAGACACTAATCCAACAGTCTCCCACTTGGATAAGTCTAATAACTATTATTGCAAGTATGACTCCACAACCTGACTATCAATCGTAGCTCTTAAAAGCCGCTATCGAACTCTGACTTAGTCAATGATGTGTCCATTATATACGGGATCGTTTACTCGTCCATTCTAGGTATCATATGGACTGAGACATGGATTATAATCATTCTCTCTGTCCATCTGTTGTTTCCCAATTTCCAATTTATGACGACCGACTAATTGAATAAATCAAATCAGTCCAGGCCTGGTGTCATCACTAAATCATCAAGGGGCCCAAAGATATCACTTTTATCCACATGGGGGTAAAAGGAATGGATAAACTTTGACCCAAATGCTCGCTTGTACTTACTCATTAAATTACACACAACGATATGTTTTATAACATCCAAGTTACTTGTTCGTTTACATATGTCAATGTGCAACCTACTCACAACTACAACTCACATGTCTCCGTTTCAATAATATAAGATATTATCGTCTCACAATCACTCATGATAAAATCCATGAAGTGATTCATATGAGTGTGGGTTGAATCCAATACTCGAATCTTATTCCAGGAGTACCCATGAACACTACAAGCACCTTGTCCTAGAGAAACTACAGACCCATTCATGGCAGTCTTTCCTGAATACCTACTTCCAAATTATGATCGACTGTGGATGGTTTGAATAACCTAGTTATTTGAGCAGTCAAAACATGAAAAGTAAAACACAAGAATAATCCTAATCCTATATGGCCCCAAAACTTTTAAGTCGTATTGATTGCTCATCATTCATTGTATAATGTTTCGGATAATCAACTTAATACTTGAATTAAAACAATAGTTATGCCATGCTCCAAGCATGCACACTATGTTTGTCTAAACAATAGTTATGCCATGCACCAAGCATGCACACTATCTTTGTCTATGCTCCTTACTTTGTGAAATAGATCAATTAAAAACCATTTCAATGATGCTTATTTCAAAATTCCAAATCCTTATTGCAAGTGTAAGAATTGCAAATTCTTGTCACTGCTAGAACGTGTTAGATTCTAAACTATCATGCAAAGATTCTTTTGTAATATCTAAGTGGCAAAAGTCACAGAGACTTGACCAATGATATTACAAAATATTCATTTGGAGATTGTTACAAGACAATTCCTTCGAAATGAAGTCTAAAATTCAAAGTACATTCTTTTGCAAATCCTTCTTGCATAAAAGTTTCTAACTTTCTCATCTATTCTTCAAATCCTATGTAAACATTCCATATTTTCCATATGACAACTCATTACTAATAGACTCCTGTCTATACATAATAATGTCAATATGGTCCTTCCATTACTATACTTCTAACTTTCCTTAAGTGACCAATCTTTGGCGAACCTTAGATTGTCCTTAACAGTTGTTTAACTACTTTAGTCATATCCAATTCTATTCCTTTTCCCTTCTAAATGTTGGATTAGTGTCTAAGTCCATAACTATTTTGGTATGTACTTGACCCGATGGTGCATGGTCCTTTTGGGTTGCCTTCACCAAAGCAACTTGATTGGAGAAATAAATAAAGAGAGAGAGGTTATTATGATTTATTAATATGTTATAAGAATAATATATTAAAGGAGAAATCATATTTGTTTAATTAATATTGGTCAATAATTAATTAAGAATTAATTTTGTGATCAAGTGTAATTAATTAAACTAGAGGGGCTGAATTGTAATTATGTGATAGTTACAAAATAAGGTAAGGATTATCTTATATATATGGTGAACGAATTTGAGGTGTAAATCTCTTAGAATTCGACTAGGATAAGGATTTCTAGGACTTATCTTATGGTTGCTTGGTGGGCAAGCAACTAGATAAGGATAAGGACTAAAACCCTAATCTTTACACCTATATAAACCCCCTAGGGCTTAGGAATTCGGCCAACCCTTCCCAAGAGGTCCTAAGGACGAATTCTAACCTCCCTCCTCTCTCTTTATACCTTCTCCACTTGCTTATGGTGTTTGTAAGCCATTAGAGGAGTGACACTTGTGACTCTCAGCCTTCCAAAGTCAATTCAAGGAGGAATTGGATTGTTATTGCTATATAACAATCAAGGTATGTTCTTAAACTTAATTACATGTGAATTCTGATCTCCATATGCTAGAATTAGGGTTCAAAGTCTTGGATTCAAAGTATGTACAATAGAGAAACCTAGATCCAAGCTTTAGGGTTTGTATGAGCACATAGGATGTATTATGACCAAACCCATCAGTGGTATCAGAGCCATGATTGGTTTCTATTGTATTGATGCTTGTTGTAACTGAAAAATTCGATTTTTTGCATTCTGGAGGCTGGACTCGCCGAGTCCAAGGTGACTCGACGAGTCCAAGTCTGACTCGACGAGTCAACTCGTCAGAAGGAGGGTACTTCGGGATTTCTTGCTGTTTTTGCTTATGGATAGTTACCTTATCATGTTAGATCAATATTAATCCGATTATATGATATATTTGACCATAGTTTTGATCTAATTGAAGATATTTATCAATTAATAAGATAATTGTTTCCTTATGTGATAATTGATTAATTATTTTGAGTAAATTGATAAATTGTTTTGCAAGAAATCATTAAATAAATCAAATATGGATAATTATGTGATTAAATGTTAATTTGAATTATTTGTTATTTGATCCTTGTAGTTATGAAAAGTTTCATATTTTTCCCTTTAGGTTTTATAGTTTAAATTTGAACCCAAAAGTATTGTTGTTTTGAAATTTAAATAGTTGAAACCCTAATGTGTTGAAATATTTCAAAACTTGCCCTCAAGTTTTGGAATTTAAAAGTTGGTTAAAAGTTTAATTAGGAATGTTAAATTCTAAAACCCTAGCATAGTTTTGAAAAAGTTCAAATCACACCGTTATGGTTTTATTAATTAATTAAGGTGTATAATTAAAAGAGGTTTAATAAATCCATAAAAGTTTAGGTTTACAATTTAAATGAATTAAAAGTATAATTGTTAAATTAGACCACCTAGTATTTTAAAAGTATAAAATACACCCTATACTATATATAACATTAAAAGTCTAACATTATATATATGTATGAGTAAAAGTCAGTCTTACCGTTAGTAGGCCTCATTCACGAAGTTGGTCTATAAGGGGTGTTTAAGGAAATTGCCTATAAAATGGTGATTGAATGGGTATCCACTCTTACCCACCGCACTCTTGACTAGTGGAGGGTCGTTAGCCGAACGGGTAGGATAGGACAAAACCTTCCATTATAAGTATAATGAGTTATTAAAGTAACTAAATGTTTTCATAAAATTCCCAATCTTAGTTACTTAGGCAAAAGTGAATTGATGCAATTCCATGAAATTACACTTTGTGCCCTTGCGAAGACGTTAGTGGAGCGTGTGTGGTTAACCGGCACACTAAATGGTTCTAAGCAAAGGTAGCAAAGGGTGACTCAATGTTTGTCATAGTTCGGTGGAGCGTGTGTGGTTTACCGGCACATCGAATAGATGACTGTAACATGTGAGGGCACCATGTAGTTTGCATGGTTATTCACACCCGCTTTGTGATCCTCAGCATCCCAGTCACAAACAAGAGGGGCATATCATAAGAGAGTACTATATGATGAACTACGACGTGACCCTTATAGATCTCACCTATATGCTTATTGCTGCTGAATCTGCAATGATTTGGCGCAATAGAAAAGCAAAGTTGATTGGTGAATCTGCCTTCGAGACCTCTATGGATATAGACAATGGCAACGAAAGACATGCTATGATCGAAAAATTTGATCATAAGAAAAAGGCGATGTCTGAAGTAGTTTCATGTCCTGTTCCAAAAGAGTCGATTTGCTTTTATTGCCAAGAGAAGGGGCATTGGAGACAAAGCTGCCCCATTAACCTAAGAGATCTAAGAGATGGGAGAGTCGAAACGTATGGCTCTAATATAGGTAAAATCCATTTACTAACTCTTTTAAGCTTTTATTCTAGATTCTTAATACATAATGTAATAAGATTACAATTGATGTTTTGTAGGATCGAAGAAAAGAAAGGGAGCTTAAAGGAAGAAGTGAGCAAAATCTAACCATGAAGGAATGGATTTCGATCGTATTTCTCAAAGATTAGATTCTTAAGCTACTACTTAGAGTTAGAATTAGATTGCTAAGAAAGATGTATTAGCATAAGTTTTTCAATGAGTTGCATTGTAAGGACAAATTTTTTTCCGCAATAAAATAAATTTTGATTTTAAATTTTATTTATTTATCCTTACAATGGCGTGTATGAAAAATTGATGTTAAAATGTTTATTATTAGCAATAATGGATTTGGTTCTTATTAGGGAAAGTCGAGAATTTACTAAATAGGGAGAGTTTATCATCGCCCAAGTTTCAATTGGACAGAAATTTGGAATCATGCAACTTGGTTGCACGATGAATGAGAAATTTCATATTTGGAAATTAGACAAATTCATTGACAAAGTGTCAAGTGAAGGACTAGGAGATCGAGTACACAATGTTGCGTGTTGATCAAGTCCACCATAAGAGTAAAAATGATATTCGTCATGATTTACTAAAGGTTTAGTAAATATGATTATACTTACATGATTAGGTGTAATTCTGAATTGATTAAAGGGTTTAAATCAATAGCAGAACGAATAAGAAGAATCAAGTAGGCAGAAAGATAAAAGTTACTCCATTCTAAGATGAAGGGAGAGTACCTTTCATGCTTTATGATAGGTCTTAATGATTAAGAACCATATCTCAATTGATACTCTAAGTGAGTCTTAGTACAATTGTATGTCTAAGAAGAATAATCAAGAATTGAAGAAATGGTTAAATCAATAAGTCAATCATACTTCGTTCCAATAACAAATCTTAAAGTTACGATTGTGACATTGAGTGAAAGGTATTAAGAAGGTTTGTAACTTTCATTAAATGTGGAAAGTTGTGATGTCTTGGATAAGACAAAGACCAACTAGGACCAATTTATGAAGTGTTTTGATAAAAACTACACTAACTCTTGAATATTTGTTTGTCAAAAAATGTTTATTGACAAGAGAATCTTATATGTCAAGGAGTCAGTAGGAGTCTTAATGGTCTTGAAAGGTTTCAAGAACAAATCAAATAAACCTTATCGATCATCACTAGCACACGAGTTGAGGTTTACAAGCTATCGTGTTGACATTATTTTGATTCTGTGCCAATCCAATCGAGTTAATTATGCATGTGAGTTCTATGAGTTCTCATTTTGAACGCATAAAAGGCAAAGCACCTTAATCAATGAAAGGTACATTGATAGGAAAGGGTGAGCTGCTTAACTACTTGGAAGACATGATGGGCAGCTGTGCTACCATAAAGGCAAGAAATCGAGATCAAGAAAGTTCGATCCATAAGAGTTTGAATTTGTCGTAAACTTTGGTTTTGACAAATTCACATGGATAGGAACACATACACGGCTCAAATCTAAGTGTCATAAGATTTCCTCCTTCATGAAAATGATTGTGAGGAAATGCTTTCACTAAGAAAGATTTTAAGAAGACAGTGATTGTAAAATTGCATTCTCAAATTCGATTATGGTTACGGCATCCCTTTCCATAATTTGAATTGTAAGGTTTGGCAGTTGTTTAAACACACATATGAACTATCAAAGGCAAAAGTGTATAAGTTCAAGAAGCCTTGATGAAAGATTATCAAAGCACTAAGTATTAAAAACATGAAGTTAAGAAATTCAATAAGTATTGTTTTCTGAAAGTTAAGATGTTTATGAATACATGTCGAAGCTAGTGGGAGCATAAGTGTTATGTTTTATAATAATCATCATGATAGTGGGAGCATAAATGTTATGATTGTAAAATTATTAAGGAAAGTATTGCAAGGTTAGCAATATTAATTATAGAAAACAGGAGTCATACTTTGCAAAGTCGCAATAGTTGAAAAGTTGTTTTGCTATAATTAAGGGAGAGAATATTATGCTTCATTTCAAATCTAAAGGTTTAGGTTGAGAAATGTTAATAAAATTTAGTCAAAGGTACAAAGTGTGTTCTTAAAATTTCGATTATGATGACGGCATCCCTCTTCACAATTCGAATTTTGAGAACATAGCAAATAAAACATTATGCGTCGTGTCCCATACGCTTCGGGTATAGGATCGATTGCAAATGCTTTAATGTTTGACCATTCTAAAATTTTCCAAATGTCGAGCGCATTTAGAGGGAAAAGGGACTAGAATTGGTTTTGACTAAAATAATTAAACAACTATCAAATGACAATCCAAGTTCGACGAGGATTGGTCGCTTGTGAGTAGTTGGAAGTATAGTATTGGAAAATATGGAAATGTTTCCATATTGGATGGACCATATCGACAGCATTACGAATAGATAAGGTTCTATTAAGAATGAGTTGTCATATGGAACATATGGAAGTGTGTCCATATTGGGAATTGAATATTGAGAAATCTATGATTAGATTAGAAACTTCTATGCAAAAGGATGTTCAAAGAATGTACTTTAAGTGAGAGGCATCACGTCTATGGAATTGTCTTGTAACAATCTCCGATAGAGGACTTTGTAATATCATTGGCAATAGTCTTTGTGACTTTGGTGCAGTGACATTACGAAAGGATAAGTTGCATAGAATGTTAGAATCTAGCATATTCTATAAGTAGCAAGAATTTGATATTCTTTAACTTATGGAAAAAAAGATTTGGAGTTGTGAAATGAGAAGGATTGGAAATGTGTTCAATGTGATCTATTTCACAAAGTAAGAACCATAGGAAAACATTGTGTGCATGCTAGGAGCATGGGACAAGTGTTGTAATTCAAGTAAGAAGTTGATTACCCGAGACGACAAATAATGAGTAATCAATATGGTGATAAATAAAAGGCGTTTTATTTATGCTCAAAGGGTTGAGGCCATATGGGATTAGTATTATTCTTGTGTTTCACATTTGCATGTTTTGACTTCCAGAATAATTGAGTTTATTAAGAATAATCGAATTATTCGAACGGGCCACAGTCGTTCATATGTTGGAAGTAGATATGAATGAAGACTGTCGTGAATTGGTGTGTGGATTGTCTAAAGAGCATTAGACATAAGCAAATGTTTGCTGCAACGTTCATGAGTGCTTATGAATATGATTTGAGCATTGGATTAGACCCACGCTCACTTGGATCACTCCATGGATTGTATCACGAGTGATTGGTGAGACGATAACATCTTATATTCTTGAAACCGAGATGTGTGAGTTGTGTCTTGTGAATCGGTTGCACATTGATAATATGTAAACGCACCAGTAACTTGGTGTTATAAAACATATTGTTGTGTGTGATTCGGTGCGTGAGTACAAGCAAGCATTGTATCAAAGTTTATCCGTTCTTTTTATCCAAAGTAGGATAAAAGCGATATCTTTGGGCCCCTCGATGGTTTAGTGATGACAAACGTAAATGCTCGGCCGGGCTAGGGCTAATTTGATTTGTTCAATTAGTCAGTCGTCATAAATCAGAAATCGAGAAGTAGTACAAAGAGAATGATTTGAAATCATGTCTCATATGATATCTAGAATGGAGGAATATATGATCCCTTATCTAAGGACACGCGTATTTGATATGATCAGAGTTGACAGCGGCTTTGGAAAGCTACGATTGCAGATCGGGATCCGAAGTCATACGCAGAATAGTTGTTAGACTTATCCAAGTGGGAGACTGTTGGATTAGTGTCTAAGTCCATAACTATTTTGGTATGTACTTGACCCGATGGTGCATGGTCCTTTTGGGTAGCCTTCACCAAAGCAACTTGATTGGAGAAATAAATAAAGAGAGAGAGGTTATTATGATTTATTAATATGTTATAAGAATAATATATTAAAGGAGAAATCATATTTGTTTAATTAATATTGGTCAATAATTAATTAAGAATTAATTTTGTGATCAAGTGTAATTAATTAAACTAGAGGGGCTGAATTGTAATTATGTGATAGTTACAAAATAAGGTAAGGATTATCTTATATATATGGTGAACGAATTTGAGGTGTAAATCTCTTAGAATTCGACTAGGATAAGGATTTCTAGGACTTATCTTATGGTTTCTTGGTGGGCAAGCAACTAGATAAGGATAAGGACTAAAACCCTAATCTTTACACCTATATAAACCCCCTAGGGCTTAGGAATTCGGCCAACCCTTCCCAAGAGGTCCTAAGGACGAATTCTAACCTCCCTCCTCTCTCTTTATACCTTCTCCACTTGCTTATGGTGTTTGTAAGCCATTAGAGGAGTGACACTTGTGACTCTCAGCCTTCCAAAGTCAATTCAAGGAGGAATTGGATTGTTATTGCTATATAACAATCAAGGTATGTTCTTAAACTTAATTACATGTGAATTCTGATTTCCATATGCTAGAATTAGGGTTCAAAGTCTTGGATTCAAAGTATGTACAATAGAGAAACCTAGATCCAAGCTTTAGGGTTTGTATGAGAACATAGGATGTATTATGACCAAAACCCATCACTAAATGCCCTAGGCATTCGGAAAATTAGAGCACGAGAATATTATATTATATGCAATCGATCCTATACCCGAAGCATATGTGATACGATTCATAATGTCTAACATAAAGACATGAACATGATATGCCTTTTAATATAATATTTCTACTTTCCATGTTCTCAAAATTTTGATTATGAAAAGGGATGTCGTAATCATAATCAAATTTTGAGAACGCAATTAAGATTTCCATATATAGAATTTCCTTATGTTGAACCATTCTAACATAACATTCATATATATTTGACTAAATTTGATTAAACTGTCACAATCTAAGCTTTTAGATTAAAAAATAAAGTATAAATTCCTCTCCCTTAATTATAGCAAAACAAATTTTCAAATCCACAGCTTTGCGAATTGAGACTTATATTTTCTATATTTCACATTGCTAACTTGCAACATTTTCCATAATAATTTTGCTCCCACTAGCATAATAACTATTATCTTTATTAGCATAACACTTATGCTCCCACTAGCTTTGACATGTATTTAGAAATCAGCTGGACTTCTAGAAATCAATTCTTATTGACTCTCATTACCAAAGTTCAGATTTCTGATATGAGATGCTTCGATAAGACTTTATTTGGGCTTCTCAAACTCATAAATCTTTCCTTAGATAGCTCACATTTGTGTCTAAACAGTTTTAAGAAGTTACAACAATAAGTCTCAAATTTTTAGACTTTTTTCCATTCCTCACAATTCGAATTATGAAAAGGGATGTCGTAATCATAATCAAATTTGAGAATGTGAACATCATAATTGCTATCTCCTTAAAATCTACTTAGTGAAAGTGTTTCCTCACCATCATTTTTATGAATCGAAGAGAAACCTTATGGCACTTAGATTTTATGGTGTATGTGTTCCTATCCATGTGAATTTGTCATAACCATAATCATAAGACAAGGTTAGTGACAAATCCAAACTCATATGCACTGAACTTGTTCAATCTTAATACCTTGCCACTTGGCAGCTCAAGAGCGTACCATTGCTTCCAAGTAGATATGCAAACAACTGAGAACTCATAGAACTCACATGCATAGTCAACTTTAACTGGAATGGGCACAGAAACAAGAATATGTCAACACGATAGGTTATAAACCTCAAGTCGTGTGCTAGTGATAAACAATAGGTTTTATTCTTGATTAGTTCTTGAAGTTTTTGCAAGATCTTTAAGACTCCCACTGCCCTCTTGACATATAAGATTCTCTTGTCATGAATCATTCCTTGACAAATCACATATTCAAGAGTTAGTACGGAGTCTTATCAAGACAACCACTCCACACAATTGGCCTTAGTTAGTCTTTGTTTTTCCAAAACATCACAACACACCAATTTTAGATGTACAAGAGTAGAAAACTTTTACTCTATATTTGATAAGTGTTTTAAACCTTTATTAAGACTATGTCACTCAAGGTTAAAATCTTGGAGTATGACTCTAAGAATTGTTCTTGGAATGAAGTATGATTCACCTGTTGATTAAACCATTTCAACAATTCACGATTCCTCTTCTTAGCCATATGAATGTACTAAGATGACCTTAGAGGATCAATTGTGATATGCTCTTCCATAATCATTAAGATGATCATAAAACATGATACTAAAGTACTCTCCCATCTTTTCAGATTGGAGAAACTTTTATCTTTCTGACTAATTTGATTCTTCTCATTCGTTCTACCATACATTGAATCTTTTCCAATGTTTCAGAATTATACTTAAACTTGTAAGCATAACCATGTTTACTAAACTTTATTAAATCATGACGACTAGTCTTATCGATCTTTGTGGTGGATTTTGACCAGTGTACCCGATCCCCTAGTCATTCACTTGACTCAGATATACATGTGAACAAGGAATTGGTCTTAATTTATCAAAGATGAAAATTCTCATTCATCATACAATACAACTTGCATGATTCCAAGTTTCTGTCCAATTGAAACTTGGGTGATGAGAATCTTTCCTTATCTTGTAAATTTAGACACCACCACAAATGAAAAAATCAAATCCATTGCTAAACATAGAAACATCAATTTTCACAAATGCCATTGCAAGGAGATATAGTAAAATAAAAACAAAATTTTATTTATTTATAAAATGTGGAATTTTTTTTCCTTACAATGCAATTACAAATGAAAACTATGTTTCTAAATATTTCTAATTAATCTATCATAACTCTAAACCAGCAGCTCAAGAACCCGATCATCGATCCATGCGATTGAAATCCATCTTCACGATCAGACTCATCCTACTCTTCTTTTAAGCTTCCTTTGATTCTACAAAACATCAAAATGTAATTACATTACATCATGTATTAAGAATCTCCAAATAGGAACTTAATAGGGTTAGATAGTGGACTTCACCTGAAGTAGAGTCAAACTTTTTGATTTTACCATCCTTGCGATCTTTCAGGTAAATATGGCAACTTCGCAACCAATGCCCCTTATCTTGGCAAATGGTACACGAAACTATCTCAGACTTAGCCTTTCTCTTTACCATTCGGTCAAAAGACATGACCATGATTGATCCCTTTCCATTGGGAAGAGAAAGCTTTTCTGGACTTCTAATGTTGCCATTGTCAATGTCCATGGAAGTTTGGGGAGTAGATCTTCCAATCAAATATGCTTTACCAGTGCGCCAAATCATTGCTTATTCAGCAACAACAAGAAAATATGTTAGATCAATAAGCGTCATGTCATGGTCTGTCACATAGTAGTCCTTAAAGAACCCGCTATATGACTTAGGAGGTGATTGAAGAACCCCGTCAACAACCAAATTCCTTGAGATTTTGACACCCAACACTCCCAACTTGCCAATATGTAACTTCATCTCCAAGACGTGAGCGCATACATACTTTCCTTCTTACCAATAGGGCTTTGAGTGACCTAAAACTTGTTGGTTAGGGAAAATTATTGGAGAAGGTGGAGGAAGTTAAGTTCCACTACAACACGAAGAAGGGATTAATCTTTCACCTTGATTGTCTTGTAGAAAATCATCTTTATAAAGAAAGCTTTTTCCAAAAGATTCGGGAAGACCATAGTTGTCTGAACCAGACATCTGTAATGGGAGAAATCCAAGTTTAGTTGATTTTAGTCCTTAATCTAACACCCAACATGAAATATTAAGGCTAGGACACAACACAATATTTTACAATTCGGAAGAGGGATGCCGTAATCCAAATTGCAAAATATTTGAAGGTAAGTAAATGATGATTTACCAATTTCCACCATGAAAAATGAAATTGATTATTAAGTTTTAAATGGATTGAAATTCCTAGATCCTTTGTGATTCATTGAACTTTTCAATGGCATGTTTAAATCTTGATTATGCCCTTCAAGTTTGTGACTGGGATTGTCACACCCCAAAACCAAGAACGGCGGAAACGTTCTGGGGCGGAGGACGTCATGTAAAGTATCACAACACAGTATAACAGTAAATAAGCAAACAACATCTTCCATTGCATTAAATATATAATTTTAATACAAGTGTTATATACAGTTATAGACACCAAAAGTAAATCAAAATAATAAGATGAGTCTTGGATGCGCACCATCTTCTCAAAAGCTGGCCTCGGTACCTGTCTACTGTCGACCTGAGAATACAAGTTATTTTGAAAGAGTTTATTAGCATTAAGCTGGTGAGTTCATAAGTATTTTAGTGTCGGTGTTTGTATCAAAACGTTTGAACATGGTTCTAAAGTATGAGTTTGTAAACTATGGTGATAAAAGTATGTGAATGTTTGTAAGCGTTTGTAAAAGTTTGAATCTCTCAGAAAAACCTATATTTTCTATTAAAAGTAGCATTTAACCAAGGCGTAACGGTTTTGTACGTTCGTTTATTGTAAAAGTGTGTAATTTTCCCAATTGTAACTATCATTAACAAAATATAGTTTGTATATTAATGTTTAAGTGAACTGATCACTAAATGTATATAAAGGGTAAATTATTGTAGTACTGTAGTGTTGTATTATAGGAACTACTGCTGTACTAACTACCTTAAACCGGATTTATATTAAGGTATCATGTGATTAATTGTACCATACTATCGACTGGTAACAACGACAAAGGTATGGTCGTAAAAAGAAATGACATTTGGCACCCGCAGACCTGCAGGTCTGGCTGTAGCTAGCAGCAAGGTGTAGGATAGTCAATCCAGTATAGATCTATACGCAAACTCACGCTCTCCCTCCAAGAGACTCTGACTGCAACTCAGGCCATGACATTGAAGGCATGCTCCGATACAGTGGATCACAATTTGTTAACGTATTCATGTATATGTAATGTATTGTTACTTGTTCTAGTATCGTTTTATATGTTCTCTTTCTAGTATAGTTGTATATGTTCTTCTCCTAGTATAGTTGTATATGTTCTTCTTCTAGTATAGTTGTATATGTTCTCATAGTAGTGTAATGTATAAGTTCTCATAGTAATAAGTATTGACTTATGAATGAACTGACTCATTGAACATCTCATCGATCTAGCAATTGTATAAGTATTAACCCGTGCTACCCAAATGGTAACACACTAATGAAGTAACTAGTACGCATGAATATGGAAGAAATTTTATGACTATATATGTACACATGATATATATTTAATATTGAAACGACCTTCGGACGGCTACCCGATATCCCACCAGACCACATCCAAATCGAGGAAAAGGAAATAGGGCGGACGGCCTTCCTAAGCCTTTTAAACATTGCTTATATAACTATACATATACGGGCATGCAATTTATAATAAGTATAACAATGTTTAAGTAAAATTATTTGATAAGTAAAAGAGTTTGTAAAGTAGTTTGAAGTAAAACAGTTTGATAAACAGTTTGAACAGTAATAAAATCATTGGTTTTGTAGTTATTAATCACATGTGATTGATGTAATAACTATAATTATTCAACTTGTATTCCCCCCCCCCCCCATTAAAGCATTTAAAACATTTAAAAGTATTTCAAAGGTTAGTTAAGGGGTATGAACTCACTTGTGGTGTGTGGATTGGATTGAAGTGTCGGATACTGTTCTAGGTGGCAAACGGAGACTTGTACACACGCACGAGCCTAGTTATCATATAATGAACATATACATAACTAATTAGCTAAATAATAACTAATAAAATTAATTTGGGACACTCTAGAACATGAAAACACTTTGTATAAGCGTTATAAGTCCTAAGGGTTGCATCTAAGTTGTTGTGGGACAAAGCTAAAGGAGTTTAGGGTTCCAAAAGACCCTATACATAAGTTTACTCTTCAATAAACCCCACACAAGGAGTTTACGGTTGTAAACCCTTGATTTTACGGCCGTAAGCTCCGAAACTTAATGATATTATGTGTTTTGAAGTGTTACATGATTCCTAGAAGCAATTCTACTTGGTGGTTTAATCCTTGGAAGAGTTTAGGGCATTAAGACACTCCTTTTACGAGTTTTCGGCCCTAAGGCCACTTCCTTTTGAGTTTACTGCCGTAAACTCATATATAAATGGGTATTTTTATGTTTTCAAGTTCCATACTCATCTAGGATAGGTTCTAGACAATTATCTAAGGCTAATGAAGGCATTAGGCACACTTTGGTACCCTTCTTTGATATTCACGGCCCAAGAACCATTTCCCTTAGAGATTACGACCGTAATCTCTCATGGGGATGGGTTTTTGATGTTTTAAGGTCCCCAAATTAACTAGGAATAATTAGAGGCTATTGTCCAAGGCTTTAGGAGTGATTAAGGCACTCTTTGGCCTTTGAATTTGGAGTTCATGGTCCAAGAACTTCTTGGACCGTGAACACCTAAATCTTGGTGCTCATGGATGAATTCTAGTCTTAAATACACCTATATACAAGCCTAAGGTAGTTACATAACACGGGGAAAGGACTAGGCATCATTTAAGCCTTATATAAAAGTTTATTCCCCAAGATGTTCTTAGGCGGTAAACTCTCGAATCTTGCAGTTTTGCTATGTAATCTATGTTATTAAACACATTATAAGCCATATAGTACAACTAGAGAGAGGTACTCACGATTTGGGATGAAAACCCGAAGACCCGTGAGAGAGAAAATGGCTTTTCTCTAGTTGGAAATGTAACTAATGAAATAATTTGGTTAAGAATCATATATATAGTCCTGGGATTTTTTGGCAGAAAATATTTTTATTCAAGAAATGAACTCTAATATCATAAGGTTTTGAAATACCCAGGTTGCACAAACCCATGTGCATCCACTCTCCTAATATCTCCTTAAATGTAAGCCCTGAAATACTCAAACTTATTCGGAAAAGTCTGAAATTCACTGCAACTGATCTAACTTCTATTGACTTGATAATGTTCATAGAGAATCGAAATTTCGGGTTGCACTCTCCTGATATCTCCTTAAATGTAAGCCCTGAAATACTCAAACTTATTCGGAAAAGTCTGAAATTCACTGCAACTGATCTAACTTCTATTGACTTGATAATGTTCATAGAGAATGGAAATTTCGGGTTGTCACAGGGATGTTGAGGATCACAAACAAGTTGTGAATAACCATGCAAATTAGCTTGGTACACTCAATGTTACAACCGCCTAATCAATGTGTCGGTTAACCACACACGCTCCACTGATCTATGATTAACATCAAGCTACCCTTTTCCACATACTGTAAGTCCAGGTTAGTGTGTCGGTTAACAACACACGCTCCACTAACGACTTAACAAGGTGCAAAGTGCAATTTCATGGGTTAGCACCAAAATCACATTTTTCCTAAAGTAACTAAGATTGAGAATTTAATAAAAGTTTAGTTACTTTATAATTATCATATTACTTATAATGAAAATTAAAATGTCCTGTCAAACCCATTCGGCTAACGACCCTCCACTAATCAAGGAAGCGGTGGGTGAGCGTGGACACCCATTAAACTGTCATTTTATAGACAGTAACCTTATACCCCCTTATAGAGCGGCTTCGTGAATGAGGCCTACTAACGATAAGACTGACTTTACTTATATATATATATATATATATATATATATATATATATATATATATATATATATATATATATATATATTAAATCTATAATATTATATTAGTATAAGGGTTGAATTTTAAACTTTTAAAATTTTGGGTTTTGGAACTAAATGTTTCAAAGTATGACTTTGCATTTACAAATTCCAAAACTTGAAGGCAAGTTTTGAACTATTCAAAAACATTTGGTTTCCATAACTTATGAGTTCACTATAGGTTTTAATGAAAATACTCTTGAAAATCCATAACTTGAGGACAAGTTATGGAGTTCATAAAACATTTATGAAAAGGACTCTTCATGTTCCATAACTTGAGGACAAGTTATGGATGACATAAAACCAATTAAGATGAGATTTGAAAATGAGACTCTTCACTTTCCATAACTTGAGGACAAGTTATGGAATTCATCTAAAAACATTTAGATCAGCTATTGTAACTTACAAAATCAAACAATTTGTCTATGATCTAAATTAAACTCATAAGAATAAGACAATTCATATCAAAAAAATTTCATGTAATTAGTATAACCATATAAACTAATATAAAACATGAATCTTTGACAATTATCTTTTAAATTGGATAACCATGATCATTGCCACATCAAAAACAATGATTAACCGACACATGCAAACATCGAAAAACTGTGATTTTGGTGCTAACCCATGAAATTGCACTTTGCACCTTGTTAAGTCGTTAGTCTAGCCAAAAACATTGAAAAACTGCATTCTGGAGCACCAACTCGTCGAGTGCAAGAGCTGACTCAGCGAGTTGGATGAATTTGTGCTTGGACTCGGCGAGTCCCCCAGTGGACTCGACGAGTTTACTGTCCAGAAAGCTGAAATTTCACTTTTAAAGCATTTCCAAGCAAGTGGCATCAAGTATAATTGAAAACAAGTCTAGGCTCTGATACCACTAGTGGGTTTTGAGCATTCTAATAGTCCTCAGGTGTACATGCAACCCTAAATACCTTGGATCTATGTTTCCTCTATTACGCATGCAAACTTGAACTTTCCAAGGTATTAACCTAACTAGCATACAAAACATAATACTTGGGTAATAAAACAAGTTAGATTACATACCTTTTCTTGTAGCTTGCTAAAACCCTTGAACCTTTAGCATTTAAGAGCTTAGCACCAATAGTATGAATGTCTAAAATGGAATCACAACACACCTAGAACAAAGGATAACTTGAGAAGAGATTCCTTGCACACACAAATCGGCTAGCCCTCTAGTATTCCACTTAAGTGTCGATCTCATGAGCTAGAGGGGTTCTTATATAGTGTGGAAAACTAGGGTTACACCATGTAAACCCTAATTACTTTCCATATCCCTCATGTTCCATGTGTTAAAACATTCATGGAGTATCCATGGGTTATCACATGGGTTTAGCTTAACATGAAGAACTATGGATCATAAGCCCACTTTATAAGAATGAATGGTTTACCAAATCAACCCCCTTATATTTAATTAGTCTCTTTTTGATCACAGAATTACTTCCAAATTAATTCTTAATCAATACTAATTAAATAATATGATTTCATATTAATATATTAGAACGTATAATATATTAATAAACCATAAATAACTTCTTCTCAAAAGTCCATCCTATCAAATTGTCCTGATGATATGTGACGCAAATGGACCATGCTAATTTAGGTTGAATTACATACCAATTATAGTTATGGACTTAGACAGTATTCCAACAGAGGATATCCCCAAGACCGCATTCCAAACTCGCTACGGTCACTATGAATTCGTAGTAATGCCCTTCGGACTAACAAATGCGTCTGCGGCATTTATGGACCTAATGAACCGGGTGTGCCAACCCTACCTAGACAAATTATTGGTAATATTCAATGATGATATACTAATCTACTCACAAAGTGAGGAAAAGCACAGTCAAAACTAGCGGCAGGTCTTGGAAACATTAAGGGTGGAGAATTTGTATGCGAAGTTCTTCAAATGCGAATTCTGGATCCACAGAGTGGATTTCTCAGGTCACGTAGTCAGCAAAGAAGGGATACATGTGGAACCTGCCAAAATAAAGGCAATCGGAGGTTGGGCAACAACCAAAACCCCAACGGAGATCAGGAAATTCTTAGGCCTCGCTAGTTACTACAGGAGGTTCATACATAAAGATCGCTAAGTCGCTCACCGCCCTAACTCAGAAGGGCGTAACCTTCAACTGGGAGAGGAAACAAGAGGTTGCTTTCCAAATCTTGAAACAAGCTCTATGCAACGCCCCGGTCTTGTCCCACCCAGAGGGGACGGAAGACTTTATGGTCTACTGTGACACATCTAAACAAGGGTTAGGCAGTGTACTCATGCAATGAGGAAATGTCATAGCCTATGCATCAAGATAGCTAAAGAACCATGAGGTGAACTACACCACACATGACCTCTAGCTGGGAGAAGTAGTGTTCTCTCTAAAAATTTGTTGGCACTACCTTTACTGTAAAAAATGCATCATTTTCACGGATCAAAAGAGCCTCTAGCACATCCTAAACAAGAAGGAGCTCAACATGAGGCAATGGCGATGGCTAGACCTACTGAACGACTATGAGTGTCAGATCCGGTATCATCTAGGCAAGGACAATGTGGTAGCAGATGCCTTGAGTCGGAAAGAATACTCGAATCGGCAAGTTAAGACACTAACCATTACCATCCATTCTCACCTGTCTTCACAGATCAAAGAGGACCAAGCTGGAAGCCTTAAAACCTTAAAATCCCATGAGTGAAGCCTTGTGTGGAATGGAGAAGAGCTTGGTGGTCAAGAATAATGGAGCTTACAATCTCATGGATCAGATTTGGACACCGAAGTTTGGCAGGCATAGAGATGTCGTCATGAATGAGGCTCACAAAACAAAGTACTTCGTTCATCTTGGCTCTGATAAGATGTATCAGGACCTGAAAAAAATTTATTAGTGGCTAAACATGAAATTAGAAACCGATACCTATGTGGGAAAGTGTTTGACTTGCGCCAAAGTCAAGGTAGAATATCAAAAGCCCTCGGGTTTATTCCAGCAACCAGACATACCCGAGTGGAACTGGGAACGGATAAACATGGACTTCATAACCAAGTTGCCCAAAACAATGGGTGGGCTTGACACCATTTTGGTGATCATTGATAGGTTAAAAAAATCCGAACCCTCCCTACCAATAAAGGAGACCTACAAGATGGAGAAGCTGAAAAATAAGTACATTAAGGAAATAGTGTGAATGCATGGTGTGGCAATATCTATTATCTCCGACAGAGATAGTAGATTCACCTCACGATTCTGGTAGTCCCTACAGAAGTCCTTGGGAACCCAACTTGATATGAGCACTACATATCATCCTCATATTGATGGGCAGAGCGAGAGGACCATACAGACACTGGAAGATATACTGAGGGCATGCGGGATAGAGTTTAGTAAAGACTAGGATGCCCACTTGCCACTTGTTGAGTTATCTTACAGTAACAACTATCACAACAGCATTAAGGTCGCTCCATTCGAAGCCCTTTATGGATGTAAGTGCAGATCACCCTTGTGTTGGGCCAAAGTGGGTGACACGCAACTTGCAAAGGGACAAGTACTTGATAGCATGCTCACAGACCTAGAAATCATATGAGAAACCACTGAGAAAATCGTCCAAATCCATGAGCGCTTAAAAGCATCCCCAGATCAATAAAAGAGCTATGTAGATAAGTGGAGCAAACCTTCGGAGTTCCATGTCGGCGACCATGTGTTGTTAAAGGTCTTGCCCTAAAAGGGAATGATATGCTTTTGAAAACGTGGGAACCTAAACCCAATGTATATCGAGCCATTTGAGGTCCTTGCTTGGATCGGTCTGATGGCTTACAAGCTTCGTCTACCACGAGAGCTCAGAAATATACATCCTGTATTCCGTGTGTCCAACCTAACGAAATGCCTATCCGAAGAAATTCTCGTCGTCCCGCTTGATGAAATAGAAGTAAATGAGAATCTTAATTTCGTCTAAGAACCTGTAGAAATAATGGACAGGGAGGTGAAATAGACAAAACAAAGTCGTATCCCCATTGTAAAGGTCCGATGAAATGCCAGGCAAGGGCCCGATTTTACCTGGAAACGCGAAGATCAAATGAAACAAAAGAACCCACATCTCTTCCCCAGCTCTTGAGTGCCCACTCTAAACTAAATTTGGGACGAAATTCCCTTTAACAGGGGGATGATGTGACAACCTAGGAAATTTGGTTCAAACAAAGTGTATCTATAGATAGTATAAAACCACATCACACTCTTTTTATAATAAAAATTTGAAAATTTAATGAGAGGGACCAAAACTTCTTGTAATTTCAATTGCATAAAGAATGTTCTAAGATAAATCAAGGAGTTTGAAATCTCAAATATGCATTAGGAGTGTTTAAGATGGACTGAGATGCCTTAAAGCCTAGAAGCTTTGCAACCGAAAACTTTCCTTCCCTCGGACCGAAAACCTCGCACAACATGGATCTCAGTTGGAATCGAGAACCTAGTTCTCGGCCTTGATGACCGAAAACCCAAGCCTGAGTATAAGGATCATGGATGGGTGGGAAGACCAAGGTTTGACCTAGCCACTTGACACCTCACTTTTACACAACAAACCTCCATGCAATTACCCCTCATATATCCATGCAAATGTACTATGAACCATCATATCAACGTGCTAATACCCTCCATGTATCAATGACCCATCTTTCCCTTTTCTATTTTAGTTTTGGCCGAAGAGGCCTCCTTCACACTCAAAAAAATTCATTTCTAAAAAAAATTCATTTCTCACACATATTATCCTATGTTAAAGCTTTAGGATACTAGCATCACCAAGAAATTTCATCAGCTTTATCCAACATTCTAGGCTAAAAACCTTCATCTTCTAACTTTAACCAACCCACATAAGAACCACTCAATGTGAATTCATAACCCCATTTTTTGAGTTTTTCATACTATTTCTTGAGGAGGGGGGGGGGGTAGTACAAGTCAAAAATTATTTGTCTCATGGATATTTGTATGTTTCCTTCGTTATGTTAAAATATGATACTATTGTTTACATAAGCTATAGTTATCACTACTTTTTATACAAAAAAAAAGAGACACACTAGTTGTTAATATACAAAGTTAATAAAAAGAAGCATATATTGTTACATGAGAAAAATATCCTTAAGGAAATATAAGTTGTAAAACTACAAAGTTTTGATAACTTTTACTAAAAGCTAACCTTCTTGCAAAATGTGTAACGACCATAAAATTTGAGCGTAATTAAAACATTTTAATTCATTCATAACCATTAAGTTCATACATTTGTTTTCAAAATAGTTTAAACATCAGAGTATTTCCCAGAACCATATCACATAAGTCATAAAAACATGAGGAGCGGTACGATCACGCCTTCGCCTTGACACTGTCTCCTGAAGTACCTGAAACAATACACTGAAACTGTAAGCCCGAAAGCTTAGTGAGTTACCCCCAAAATACCAACCACAATACCATACACATAACATATCATATCATAAACAGAACAGCACGTAACGGGTCCACAGCTCTACAGACTGGAATACCCCTGGGCCCACAGTGTGAGTCTGGAATGCCTGTCGAGCCCTCAGCCAACATCTGGATTGCCACCAAGTCCTCAGTACGAGTTTGGAATGCCTACCGGGCCCTCAGCGCGTATCTGGATTACCATCGAGCCCTCGGTACGAATCTGGAATGTCTATCGGGCCCTCAGCTCGTATCTGGAATGCTCCCGAGTCCTCAGTATGAGTTTGGAATGCCTACCGGGCCCTCAGCTCATATCTGGCATACTCCCGAGTCCTCAGTATGAGTCTGGAATGCCTACCGGGCCCTCAGCTCATATCTGGAATACTCTAGGGTTGTTGGCTACCGCATGGAGCAGTACAACCTCAACCCAACCCACATAACATATAACATAACTACTGAGCATGCAATAATCATATAACATCATAGGTAGTCCTACAGGTCTGCGTAACTGGCATAACCACTAGCATGAAACACTAACTCATACTCAACATTTAACACTACTAGGATCACATATCTAATGAGTCGGCCTTGGTGCCTTAGATCCCTTAGTATAGTGAGGATAACTCACCTGCAACTGTCGACTTGAAGAAATAAGACCACGCTGCTCCGACCACCAGCACGAACTCCACCACTGATCATTACCAAATAACCAAACCAATAATTACCAAAATACCCTTGGAAGTCAAACTAGTCAACCCTTGGTCAAAGTCAAAGTCCTTAGTCAAAGTTAACCTTCCTGGTTGACCCTACTTGTCGAGTCAACTCGTTGACTCGTCGAATCCCTATGTTCAGAAATTCCCATGTCACGACTCAACTCGCCGAGTCGCCCCAAGACTCGTCGAGTCCAACAAGCTCTGAGTCCCTTCCTACTCAACTCACCGAGTCGTCCCTCGACTCACTGATTCACAGCTCAACCAAAAAGGTTAGGACTTTACGACCAAACTCGCCGAGTCCAAGAACAGACTCGCCGAGTCCAAGGCAATCTTCAACAGACTTGCCGAGTTGTTCTTCCAACTCACCGAGTCCATGCACATATTCATACAACTCGTCGAGTGCACCCATGTGACTCACCGAGTCCAGATGTGACATCTTCATCTAGACGGTTTCAGGCCATTCCATTGCTTCCAATACTTAGATCTGGACTCCTAGGGCCAGATTCACACGTAAACTTTCCAACTTTACGTGCATGCAAGGATCAACAAGCTCCAACAAGCTAAAAAAAATGAAGGTTTAAGGCAAGGACACTCTCAATCACGCCCAAAGCTATCACTTTCTGATCACATGGCTCCACACCAACCTAGATCTGAAGTTGCAACCTCAGATCTAGTCTCTATACCCGAAATAGATCCCAACCATGTTAAAGAACCCCAAATCACACACCATGGATGAAATAACAAGGAAATAGCTTAAGGTAAGATCCTCTTACCTTAGAGATGAGTCTAAACTGATGTAGACTTCAGATCCACATGCTCTCTTGATGATATCCTTAAATTACTCCAACTTCTCTTCACTAATTCCTTCTTCAAAGCTTCAATCTTCTCAACAATGGAGTCACACATGAGATGAGGGTTTCTGGATCTCAAATGGGAAGAAAAGAGGCTGAAGGTGGGTTATAATGTGCTTTATATAGGGCACAACCCTCGGATTAGGGTTTCTCTTTCCAGCACGGACTCGTCGATTCCAGCCTCCGACTCGGCGAGTCCGGTCACTTAACATGTGTCCGACACATGCTTAGACTCGACGAGTTCTAGCTCCTACTCGCCGACTTCCTCTTTTCCAAACTTACACTTTACCCCCCGAACTCTTGATTCTGACTTGGGATGTTACAAAATGGTTATATGATAGCTATTTATTATTTTGGTGGGTTACAACCCAAAAATATTATGTTTTGGTAACATATATTGACACTAGACAAGATTTCAAATTTTTATTTATATAAAAGATTATATAAATAGTCTAAAAAAACATACAAAAAACCTCTATTTGGTATAGTTTGAGAGTCATAGAAACCACACTTTCATAATTATTCAAATGGTATAATTATTTCATTTTACAAAAAAAGGTGTTATAGTCACGTAAATCGGCTGATGCTCTTGTGAGACATTCAACCAGAGTCTCCTAGAGGGAGAGCGAGATAGTTGTGTATGGATCTATACAGGTTTGACAACCCTGCACCTAAGTTTTTCGTTACAGTTGGACCGGCATGTCAAGGGTGACAAATGTCTACCAGTTCCGACGCCTAAAGAACGTCGTTCAGGCATATCAGTCATATTAAGCATGGTTATAATAACTCACATAGGGATTAACAAATAATTTGATCTATGGGGTAACTTTAACTTCATCAGTTTTGTAAGAGACTAAAACCACATACTATTCTTCAATATAGTCTCATTTAGATTTATGATCTTAGGGTCTTACGACTATTGCTCATATTTAAGAAAATATTGGATTTTATGGAAACATACATTATCATTTTACAAAGAAAATACAAAGGAAATACTTACATTTAGATTCATGGACATAAGAATTACAGACTCTTTTTTAAAGAAAATATCGGAATTTCTAGAAGCATACGAAACCATTTTACGCAAAACAAATACAAACCCCTTTTCATACAAAATACTTATGAACGCACCAATTTAATTGTTGACCCTTTTCAAAACCACTTGTATTCTCAGGAAATCAGTGACATGTAACCTCAAGTGACAACCTTTTAGGAAATGGGACGATGTCAGAACATGTCATTTACTTTTATTACACATTTTCGATGTTATGTATACAACACTTTGTAAGCAATGAAATATCTCATATTTACTATATTGGTTGTGATGCTTGTTTCACTTATATTCAATTATTATGATGCTGTGAAATGATGTCATCCACCCTAGGACGTTTCTGCTATTCCGGTTCGGGGGTGTGACAGTTTACTTGGTTGACTATGGGTTAATAACATGGTTATTTTTGGGGTAGATGTGTGGGTATCTGCTGCGTAATATTTCTTATTGGGAATGGGTGGAATACTAAGTCATAAAATCTAGATATTAATCCCTTTGCTCCTAAGCTAAAAACACATTAGAAACTCCCTAATATGGCCAAAATCAGATGTGATTTCGGTGCTACGCTTGACTTTGAGTAGTGATTTCGGTCCTAAGCATTTACTCATGTTGTTTTCGATTTTGAATCACCCACTAAGGGTGATTTTGGTCCTAATCCTTCCACATATGTTGATTTCAGTCTTAGTGGTTTGGGTCTCAGGTGTTTTCGGCCTAGGGCTGCTCTAGGTTGTTGATTTCGGTTTAGGGGTGTTCTAGGGTGGGTGGGGTACTCGGCCAAATTCTATAAAATAGTGTTTTAAATTCCTGATTTCTATTCCAACTATTTGACTAGTCTTGCCTTGTTATAACTTGTTTACTTTCAAGAGGTTATTATAAATATGATTTCCAAAGTATATATATATATATATATATATATATATATATATATATATATATATATATATACTTATGCCCTTTTGGCTTTCAAAGTTTTATTATAACAAGGTTACGTTGTGAATTTATTTGCATATGGTTACAATTTACACCTTGCTTGATCCAAATATTTCGGGTTGTCACAGATTGCTTCGAACTATTCCAACATTTGATAGTTTTGTGATGATGAGGTTAAACCTTTTGAACGAATCTTCAGATTTTCACCCGGGAGAGCTTTAAAGTTGTTGAGCTCATTGAGTGTAGTGATGAGTTTCTTGTCTTGAGCTTGTTCAGACCCTTGATAAATATTTTTTAGTACATCCCATATCTCCTTGGCAGATTTGTAGTTGATGATGATGTCAAAATTTTCTGGAGCAACACCGTGTAAGATTTCATCGAAGGCTATGGCATTTTTCTCCATTTTGTCAAGATCATCATTGGTTGGTCGATTCATAGCTGCCTGAGCTCCACCAAGTCGTTCCTGATCACCATCTTCTTGAACAGGAGTGAGAATAGGGACACGAGGTTCTTCTTCCACAGATCTTCATACGTCTCTACCGAGCCTCTTAAGATACCTTTCCATTCATTGAGACCAATGGTGGTATTCATTTGTAACAAGTATGGGAGCTCTGTTCAAGCCTCCAACACCGTTGGAAATGTTTAATGATAAAGATTTTGCCATATTACCTTTTTTTCTTTGTTTTTTTAAGAATGAGATTCCATGGTATAAAAGGCTTTCTAAAATCAGAGTTTTGTTTAGAAAGCAACCACTATGGCTCTGATACCAATTGTTGAGAGAAAAACTTTGAAGAACACTTGAACAAACGTTGGTAAAATATAATAAGTTGTGGAATAGGTTAATCTCAACGATCTTTGTTAGCTCAACAATAATAAGTTCGAAATTTTACATTATGGAAATATAAAGGAAATGTAAACGACAACAAATTATATCAAGTATACACCAAGTTGATTCATAACGAGGATTGCATGCAAACACAAGTTAATAAATGTGATCAACTTAAAGTGAAGAGGGACTTCAGTTTATAAAAACATAATAGATAGAGATGAATGTTCTTTGTATTGCAATAATATTTCAGAAAGATCGTGAAAGTGTGTTTGATACATGAAGAGGAAGTCTCTATTTATATAGACTCAAAAAAGTTACATTGAAAAAAAAACAAATACTATTCTATTAACTTATGTGACCATTCAAGGTTTACTGGACAAAACAGAGTAAACACGCCAGATCAGTAAAGTAACTTCCAAGTCTTCATTCATCATCCATCTCTGCGGTTGTGGTTCACAAAAGGCTTTCTTCCACTTTGATGGTCAACTTCTTCTTCGGTAGTAGCAACAATCCAGCCTATGGTTCCTTAGCAACAGAATTCATGAATTAAACACTTTGAGTGCGTGTTTCTCCAATAGTTAAATCGTTATCAAATACTCATAAAGATTAGTCACAATCTCCATGCCATGTTTAATCACTATCAACAAACTGTACACTTCATGAAAATCTTATCTCATTACTTACTTCCAAGAGTAAGATTGATTTTTGAGGTTTGAGTAAATTAATACTCGAGAAGTGGAGATCTAAATAATCAACGTGCAAAAACAAAACATAATAGTAATTTAATTGTAAATGATAACACTCTTGAAAATAAATAATTCTCCATTATTTAATCACCAAAACAATTACAAAATTTGCCCATTGTTATAAATGTTTCAACTAATAGACTAATTACAAAACTTAACATCATCTTTCATGCCAATGCTCCTAGCATGCACACTATGTATTTCTTTGGTTATCATTTTTATAAACGGATTAACTAGATTCTCCTCTAACGATACTTGTTTCATACTATGATCTCCATCCTCAACTCTATCTCGAATGTAATAGAACTTCCTCTTTATATGCCTTCATCTTCTATGATCATAAGGTTCTTTAGTCAGGGTTATTGCATCTTCGTTATCATAGAATATCTCCATGGGCTCTTTATTACTTGGAACAACTCCACGATCACTAATAAATTTCTTGATTTGGGTAGCTTCCTTGGACGCCTCGCTAGCAGCCATATATTTAGACTCACAGGTAGATTCTATCGCTACTAATCCAGTCTGTGACTTAGAGTCATCTCTATATATTTGGAAACTCACATCATTATATCTTTTCACAACCAGATCTAGTTCACCCCCATGCACAAGCAACATATCGTTTGTATTGCTGAAATACTTAAGAATGTTCTTGACATGTGTCCGATGACCAGGTCCAGGGTTTCCTGATATCAACTCACCATCCTCAAAGCATATCAAAGATCAGGATGAGCACAAGCCATAGTGTACATGATCGATCATATAGAAATACTTAAGAATGTTCTTGGAATTTTCCATATTGAATATTTCCAATACCTTATCCACATAAGTACTCTAACTAAGTCCTATTAGACTCCTAGATATGTCTCTATTGATTCTTATACCAAGTATGTATGTCGCTTCTCCCAAGTCTTTCATTGTGACACATTTTTCGAGCCAAGTTTTTACACCTTACAACTCTAGGATATCATTTACTATGAGTATTATGTCAGCTACATTCAATACTAGTAAAAAAACGAAAATCACACTCTCTTTGACATATATGCAAGACTAAGCTAGACTATATAAAAATCATACTCTTTGACTTTTTCATGAAAGCATAGATTCCATTTTCATGATGCTTGTTTAAGCTCATAAATAGACCTCTCAAGTTTACACACTCTATTTGGATACTTTACATGTTCATAACCTTCAGGTTATGCCATATACACATCCTCTGAAAGTTTTTAAAGAAAGAGATTTTAACATCCATTTGCCACACCTCATAATTATAAAAGGAAGCTATGGCAAGTAGTATCCCAATATAATTTATCTTATCTTCTGGTGATAATGTTTCCTCATAATCAATTCTTTGAGTCTGAGTTAAAACTTTTTGCCACCAACCTAGTATTGAATGTATGCACATTCCCATCCATGCCATTCTTCTTCTTGAAGATCCATTTACGGTCTATTTTCTTAAGACCAGGTGTTGGATTAACCAAATTCCAAACTTGTTTATCCTTTGCGCGGCCTTAGTGCCTATCATCGCTTCCTTTTAGTTATCTGACTCATCCATATAGACCAGTATTCTTTCACTTATCAATGTGCTTCCTTATTTTACTATATGGAAACCATAAAACTCAGGAAGACTAGTAACTCTACTAGATCTGCAATGTGGTAAGTAAATGTCATTTGGCTCAATAGGTTTCTCAACATCTAGTTAAGTGCTAGTGCCAACTATAGGTTCACTTTTGATTGACTCTTGGATTTCTTCAAGGTCAATCTGAATCCTACTAAGATCTTAAGATATAAGTTCTCTCTCAAGGAACACTCATTTTCTAGCTACAAACACCATGTTTTCACTAGGACTATAAAACAAATATCCAAAAACCTTTTACGGTTAACTAACAAAATGACACTTCTTAAATACGGATTCAAGTTTATCTTGGATTTTAGGACAAACGAAAACCTCACGACCCCAAACCTTAATGTGATTGGGTGAAGGAACTTTTCAATCCACGTCACATGCGATGTCTTTGAAACCGTCTGAGTTAGTACAAGGTTTAAGATATGGGTTGTTTTTTCAAGTGCATACCCCCAAAATGTTATTGGTAATGAAGCTTGACTCATCATAGATCGAACCAAATCCAATAGGGTTTGATTACTCCTTTCAGAAACACTAGTAAGTTGTGGTGTTCTTGGAGGAGCTAATTTTGAAACAATTATACTATCTCTAAGAAAATTGTCAAACTTGATACTAAGGAACTTTCTTTCACTATAAGATCATAGAAAATTTATCATCTTGCCTAATTGATTCTCTAATTCATTATGATACTATTTGAACTTTTCAAAGGTAATCGACTTATGCTTAATCAAATAAATATAACCATATCTACTGAAATCATCAGTAAATGTAGCGTAGTAGTGTTTATTGTCCTTTGTGGAGAATCTAAAGGGTCCATACACATCTGTGTGTAAGTCATCCAAATATCATTTATCTTTCTCAAGTCCCTGTGAATGTTGATTTAGTCATCTTTCCTAACAAACAAGACTCACATACATCTTCCAATTTTAAGTCGAATGATTCCAAGATTTCGTTCGATTGGAGCTTGGCGATGCATTTCTAATTTATGCGGCCAAGGCGACAATGCCATAAGCATGATTTATCTAAGTTATTAGAAGAATCATTATTTAAGTTAACATTTCTATTATTGGAAACACAAATAACACTTTCATATATGACATTGTAAGGAGAAGCTTTAAACATAAAACAACCATCTTTAGAAACCAAAATATCACCTTTCTCATTATCAAATGAAAAATGAAATCCTTGTTTAAACGATGCATGAAATGAAAAGTAATGTTTCTAATAATGTCAGATGCGTAATAGAATTTAACTAAATCTGTCATAACTCTAATACCAAGTATCAACTCAAAATCTCTAATCATTGAGATAGGAAAGATGTGTCAATTCCCCATAATCTTATTTAACTCCCCACACTTAAGCTTCATTATTTCCTTTAGAACCTACAATATAGTGCATATCTGAATACCACATCTTGTATCAAGATCCCCTAAATTTTAAATAATAGTATTATGGAGTTCAATCATACATGTACCTGAGGTGGAGCTAATCACATTGACATTACCATCCTTAATATCTTTCAAGTACTTAGGAACACTTTGTTTACAATGGCCCTTAACGCTATAGTAAAAGCAATTTTTCTCTTTCAGATCATTGACTTATGGAGCAGAGGATTCACCTTTTCCTTTTCCCCCTTTATGAAAAGATATAACCACAACCTTACTCTTCCATTTGGGATTGGAACATTTTTTCTTTTTTTTCCACCACCATTCTGAATAGAAAGAATTGGAGCTTAAGAGTTGATTGGAGCTTTCTTTAGTCCAGCATCAACTTTTTGTATTAGGTTTTAGAGTTCCATAAATTTCTTATCCACACTATTCAAATGATAAGTCATAATGAAATTGTGATATGAACTAGGGAGAGCACCAAGAACAAGATCCACAACAAGGTTCTTGTCAAAGACAACATCAAGATTCTCAAGTCGGTCTATGTAGGTCTTTATTTGTAGAGCATGACCACATACCAAACCTCCCTCCTTAAGCTTGCATGACGTTAGGGATCTCACAAATTCAAATTGTTATTTCCTTTCCTTTTGTTTAAACATTTCATCCAACTTCAAGTTCATCTCATATGCCCAAGTCTTTCCTAAAGTGTTTTGGATATCCAACCACATAAAGGTGATCATGATGCAAGAAATCTTATTTGATTCTACAACGTGTTTGTGCTCAAAAACTTCTTCTTTAATTGTATAGAGATAATTGATTTTTAGAATTGGACCATCGAGGACATACTCACGATCATCATACCATTGGATTATCCTAATGTTAAGCATCCAATCTGATAAGACAATAATTATTACTTATATCGATAGATTCTATAAACGATGTGAATAAATAACAAGAAAAATGAAGATCAAATAGTGTTGAATGCTTATATCAAATAGCTTTAGGAGAGTTCAACGTGAACTTCTCTGTCAAAGTTAGGTAGGGCGATATAATCATTAACCCTGATAAGATACACGCGTACACATTGAATAGTTTAATCCTAGCAAAACATAATCACGGATGGACAAGCCCAAACAGTTGTAAATGAGGTTATTCTAGTATTCACATTTGACACTAATAATAAGCCCAACAATCTCCCCCTTTGTGTCAAACTGCAAAGGAGATTCTTCTATTGTTATTGCCTTTTACGCACCTTGAATAGCTTCGACATCAAATTTAGAAGGGTGTTTCTGATTGTAATGTACCACTTGATCATATCGGAAAAGCATATTTGATCAGCGGCATTTTTCATTTTAATGGATTCATTTTAATCGATTCAGTCAGAGCCAAAGTTGAGTGTAAGTTTTTGTCCAGCAGGAAAAACATACACCTCTGAACTGCTTGATTAGTCCTCCGTTGGTATACTACGCTCCAATTATCTTTTTTGATTTTTCTCAGCTTCATCTTTTTTAGATCCTTCGATTCCTCCTCAGGTTTCAAAATTGGCTTCCTTTTCCGAATGGCTACTATTTTCATATCCATCTTTGCGATCTCATGAATGTAGAAGATAAGCATCCGCTTTGGATGAGCTACTATCGGCTCGTACTTCTGTTCGTCTTTGGAAAAGATCATAAACAAAGAAATCCAATCATAATGATTCATACATGGCAAATCAGCAAGTGTAAATTCAGTTTCTGAACAATTGGCTCCTCAGAATCCTTTGAATTTGACATTGATGAAGTTTTCAGTTGAAATCGAAGTATAAACTTTCACAGTGATAATCTTTTGTAAACTCTAAATTTGGAATTGAGGCTTTCCATACACAAGATACAAAGAGAAGATCATGTGATTAATATCATAATCTGAGAGTGGTGCCTTCTCAATCTTCTTGAAGCATCTGAACAGAAAATCCCTAGGAGTGATCGGAAAGTCAAGTTGAGAGTCAGTAGTATTTTCCACCTTGAATGATACTGAAGGCTCCAACCAATGAGTACTCGGATCATCAACTGCTTCCTTCTGAATCCTTTTAAGATTCCACGGAGGAAAGAGGGACTTTTGAGTTTCTAGCGTGACCTTCTCAATTTTCGCTTCCATTTCTTGATCTTCCAACTCTTTGCAAACTCGCAAGAGCTCATCAAGTTCCTTGTCATGCTTATTTCTTATGATATTTTCACCCTCAGGCAACTCTTCATCATCATCATCATCATCTTCTTCTTCTTCTTCTTCTTCTTCATCAATCACTTTTTCTTTTCCTTTAGATCCAGAAGCTTCATCATCCTTCTGATCATTAGGATTCGGTTTTGGTTTTTCCTCGGTTTCACTAGTTGGTTCCTTAGTCTTTTTATTGGGTTTTTCTTTAATTTCTCCCACTTGTTTTGGAAGAGCATCACTTTCCGAAACACCTTCAAGTCTATTAAGCATCTTAAAAACTGTATTGAGTTTGTGTGCAAGATGTTGTCGTACCGAAACCGTAAGCAGCAAATCACGAGTTTCAACGAGGCTTTGGAGATATTGATTAATATATGAAACACAACTTTTAACCACAGCCTTCTTAGATTCCAATTCATTCACATGCTTGTTGGCGTAGTTCAACTTTACCGAAAGGACCTTAGCTTTTTTAGTCTTTTGAGCTAGTTTGTCCATCAGTTTGTTTTCTGCTGCAAGGTCTGACTGAAGTTTCTCAATATTAGACTCAATAGCGATGTTGAGCTCAGAATTGTCAACTTGAATTGCAAAGAGAACATGAGAAAGAGCTTCATTCTCAACCTGCAGTGTAGTTCCAAGACCTGTAATGACCTTATTAACACGCTCGGTGTTTTCATCAGAAGATCTTTGGCAGTCATCCATGAACTTCGTTACTTCTTCATGTAGTGTTTTGACTTTTGCGTTCACATCTAAAATGGTTGAATCTGATGCTTTGATAGTCTTTGTAGCTTAAACAAGGACTTTGGTATTCTCTTTTGTGAGCATCTCAACTATTGCTCTGTGTGACTTTAGCATGCGCTCATAGTTGGAAGACGTGACAGAGGACTCAAGAATTAAATCCAAATTGGCACTAAGTTGTTTAAATTGCCCTTGAGTCATTAGGGCATCGTCAACATCGTTGTTCTAATAAAATGTAAAGGGGCTGAAAATGAAATCTTGAAAAGCTTGTTGATCATCCCCCAAAACGCTGTCTGGATCCTCTTCTCGGAAAGGTGAAGCGGTAGATGTGCCAGGACCCTTAGTTACACAAAAATCGACACCTTCCCCCATATAAGATATGTTGACAGTGACTTCAGGTGTATTGACCTTGTTTGTGGTTGAGGTTGTGGAATCCATAAAGAATAGGGTGGATAGGGGAATAGAAATCTGTGGAAGAGAAATACCTAAAAAGATCTTTGGTAGTGGAGAAATGGTTACCGGTATAGTGGTTATGATTCAAGGTGATATGGTTATTGGAGAGGATGGTGGAGTGTTCATCTAAAATAAATCGGAGACGGGAGTAGATGAAGTTGGTGGAGTAGATACCTTCGGAATTAGAGTTTTAGTAGGTGGTACCGAAGTGGCTGCAATATCTTCGACTTCGTTCTGAACTTGTTCACCGTCACGGATATCCGATTTAGTTCTTGACTCTAATGCCTCCTGAACCACTGGAGATGGTGACCTCAGTTTCCAAGCAGGCTTCTTAACCTTCTTCTTTATAGTTTTAACCACTTCAAAAGGACCAATTTTTCCCTTTCGTTTTGTACTCCCTCTTTGGTTTGTTTTCCTCCCCAACAGCCTTTCGCAAGTTATCTGGCATAGGGCGAGCACCAGAAAAAGGCAGCTTGTGATACTCATTTACGATCACCTTGTGAGAGGGAACCTTCGTAAACATCACCTCCAGAATGGATACCACAAATGTGAAGTTAGTTAGGTCAGAAATCATAAATGTCGACGTCTGAATGATCAGAATCGCAGCAACAATAGAATCCTCTGAGATGGGAACTTTGAAGTGAACAAGTGCTTGTTTAACAATGATTGACCAAAAATGTGCACAAGTGATCTCAGTGTTACGAGAAGAAGAGGAAATACTCTGAATGAGTTGAGTCCAGAGGACATAACCAAAGTCCAGATTTATCCCATAGTAGAGGCCATAGATGATTGTGCAAAAGAGCTTACTTGCACTGTCTGATCCTGCTACTCGTTCCAAAAAGATTTTAAACAATAATGTGAATAGCCCATTCCACACCGGAGGAAGATTAGGCTTCCTGAACTTAGATGAAAGAGAAATATCCCCAATATATCCCATCTGATAAAACATGTTGATGAGATCAGTTGATGAAATCGAGTCTGGATCAACAAGGTCTTCTGATGAATCAAGCCCTAGCATTCTGGTGAAATGAGCATTATTTATAGATGTCTTGTTGGTAGCAACCTTGAAAGTGATGATGTCGTCAGCCTGAATATATGTTGCACAGGAGTACCCCTTTGAGAGACGAACCAAAGGAATCGGTTCTGCCATTGTCAAAGCTTGAGCAACTGGAGAATACCTCAGACATTCTATCATCGGCTTCAGGGGTCATTGTATCGTGATGAATCCAGATCAAGAATGAGATTTTGACCTGGCTTTAGGTTTAGCATGATCACAGACGTTGTTTGGTCAGCAAACGTTGTTGTTTTAGATGATCCGAATATGGTAGCAGTTGAAGAATATGAACAGTAAGTAGAGAGAGAAAAGGGTTTTTCTTTTTTTCCTTGAGAGTATTTGTGAGTTGTGGGAGAAAAGCAATTGTCGAAACCCTTATATACTTCATGATAGGTGAGAGAAAATTACGCCTTGACGTTTCCATATCCCAATAGAAAGACATTACAATTATATGTGTCAGGCGGCATTATAATTGACACGCATGATGTCAAGGAATTGAAATAACACACCTTATTTCAATCCTTATCCCCAAGAAACTGCCTTTTTAGTTTTGATGTTTCAGAATAATATGTCATTCAACCATAACATGTTCTCGGAATAACAGTAATCCACATGAATTAGAACTAGACTTGAAAAATCATAAAGATATTTTTGTGCAAGAGTGTGCCAAAGAAAAAGAAATAAAGCAAAATTAATTTCTGGGATTTTGTAATGTCAAATAAAATTGACATGAAATTCAGATTGATCTCGTGCAATGATTTCTTCATTCTGAGTCAAGAGAGACTCCGAAGACCTTGTGTGGTTTCACATTGACTTACAATCATCTATTTATTGAGAAATAATGAAAGGATTCTTTTAAGTAGGCTGCAAGGGTTGTTTGAGCTTCAATCAAATTCCAAAACTCAACATAAGTTCGAAAATCAGAGTGAAGTACTTGTTTGACCAGTGTAGCAATAAGAAAAGGTATGCTTTGGAATTTATTTAAGTGACTGGATATAAAAGAAATCTCAAGAAAAATAAAAAATCTAGATCTTTTGGGAAGAAACATCTTAGGTCGAGAACATTTCATTAAGATCACTCTAAAAGAAAAAAATGAGATTTCATACATATATGGTACAAACCAAAAAGGTTTTAATCATCAATTCATTCATGAAAATATCTAGAACAATTGATTGTCCACCGTCAATTCAGAAATAGGTTTAAATCAAATCGTAGTGATAACGATTTTAAGATCATCAACACAAATGTGTTGTAACCATAAACCTCAAGGATAATTGTTGAGAGTCTCAAGGGTTATGTTTTGTGAATACATGGTAGATGGAGAAATATGAGGTTGGTTCCGAAAGAGAAAGTGTACCTCTGCGATAAATTAGTGACAAAGCAGTCAACTCTTAACTCAGGATGAGAAGAGTAAGGTAGCTCAACGACTTATGTAAATTGTTAGCCTGATTGGGAAGAAACGATAAGAATGAAAGTTTCATTAAGGCTTCAAACATACAGTCTCAGAGGCTTAGGACAACATGCAACAACATTCTTCTAGAGGCACTTAGCTAGTAGATAGATTTGGAATTATACCTGGCCTATCATTCTGAATTGAGGTAAAAAGAAGTTGTACCTAAATTATAAACATATTCTGAAAATAACACACAAATAAAAAAAAATACTTTTGTGATTTTTGGATTTTCTGAAAATGATAAAACATAAACAAAGAAAATATTTTTGATTTTTAAATTTTCTAAAAACAAACAAAAGAAAAACATAAAATAAAGAAAATGTACAAAGTATACAGAGTCATTCCAAAACCCTGATGAACATTAGAATCCGAACCGTTCCGAAGCTCGGAATGTGAGCAGTAAATTCTGATTACGAAAGGGGTTTCGGAACTGAGTTAGCTTCTATCATTCCGAGACCTTGTAAAATATGATTGAACGTAGCTTCATGTAAGGCCTTTTTGAAAATACCAGCCAACTGATCAGAGGATCTAACAAAATGTACTTCAACGTTTCCATCCTCAACGTGATCCTTTATAAAATGATATCGCAATGCTATATGTTTCATCTCTGAGTGTTGCACTTGATTATGGCAAATTCAGATTGCACTTTTTGAATCACAATATAGTGGAATCCTCTTCATGTTGATCCCATGGTCCCTTAGCTGATTTTGAATCTATATAACATGGGAAGTGCATGATGTAGCTGCGATGTATTCGACTTCTGCAACAGATAGAGAGAAATAGGTTTTCTTCTTCAATTGCCAACTTACAAGTTTGCCATCTAGAAACTGACATCTCCCATAAGTGAATTTGCGCTCAATACCACATCCATCAAGATCAACATCTGAATATGCTTGCATAAAGAATCCTCAGTTAGAAGGATACCAAATTCCAAGAGAGGTTGTTCTTTTGAGGTATCAGAATATATTCTTCACAACAAACATATGACCTTCACATGAATTTTCCTGAAACCTAGCATAGTAACAAACATCAAACATTATGTCTATATAACTCGATGTTAGATACATTAGTGACCCAATCATCTGTCGATCTAGAGTACTATCAATTGTGGACTTTTCCAAGGATGGTGTAAGATTCATTTCGAACGCCATTGGAACCTTTACCTTTGAATCACCCACCATACCGAATTTTGCTATCAAGGTCTTCGTGTAGGCTTCTTGATTAATAAAAATGCCCTCCGAACTCTATCTTATGTTTAAACAAGGAAAAAGTTAATAGGACCCATTGAGTTTGTCACACCTCCGGACCAGAGCGGCAGAAACGTCCGGAGGCAGGTGACGTCATTATGCGGTATGATTACAATTAAGTATAAATGAAACATAGCAAATCCAAACATCGTACGTCAAGAATACAAAATTACGTTGTTCTACATCTTGTTTATGTTCTTGAAATACACAAAAGAGACAGCATTGCATAAATTCCAAACTACATAAAAATCATCTTGAATTCGCATTCCACTAACCTGCTTACTGATTTCCTCAGAATACAAGTCGTTTAAAAAGCGTCAACATAAAATATGTTGGTGACTTTATAAGCATTTTTGTATGTAAATCTTTTATAGTTAGAAAACCAGAAAATCCAATATATTCTTGTCAAAATGGTTGTACGTCTCGTTTTCAATCAAGTGCAGTTGCTTGTGTATATTAGTTTATCGTTTTCTAAATCATATAAAATCGATTTCCCCAGAAAGTCCTATATTTTCTTATGCACAAATAGTAGTATTAAGACCCTGAGACTTGTGTGGTAAAAACTTCGTTTAAAGTATGCAAGTAGTCGTTGTTATAATCGAAAGGTGTAACTCGTGTTATTTCTAAACAATTTACTTTTATATTCTAAGTGACTCGTTATAACCATATTAATATGAGGGAAGCCTGTCTTGGCATTTCTTAGGCACCCGGGTTCATTTCAAGACATTTGTCACCCTAGACTGGCCGGTCTAGCTGTAGCGAACAATGAAGGTGTGGGGTGTCAACCCCATATAGATCTATACACAAATTCCCGCTCTTCCTCCAGAAGACTCTGGTTATAACTCTTACAAGACTTTAAACGTACACTAATATATATATATATATATATATATATATATATATATATATATATATATATATATATATATATATATATATATTTGGATACATTGGAGATGCGTCTGACTAGAATACTAACAGGTTTTTGTGGAAATTGTTGAAAATTCGTTACTTATTCAATAAATAACCGTAGTTATAGTCGTTGAGTTTGAGTAGATGTATCATTTTCGTTTCATAACATTAGTTGTGCATCATTGACTAGGTATATTGTTTTGTTTCGTTTATTAAAAAATAATCCCCGTTGAATCATATTCATCAAAATAATCCAATATTATCGATATTGGTAAAAATAGTCCCTCGTTTTATAGTTTATCAAGTAAGACTCATATTTGTCAAAAGGTGACTCAAAGCTACGTGAATTGTTGAAAGTGGTCCATTTCTTCCAAAATACATGTTTGAGTAATTCTAGAAGTAAATACTTACAGTTTTTGTCATAAAAGTTTGTGGCTTACATTTTGTATCATACTAGTTCTTGATTTTATAATTAGTTGCGTGAAATATGTTTCAAACTCTTGAGACTTGCCCAAGATTTCGAGTTTTTAGAGGTTTCATAACCTTACCACATATAACTTAGCATGCATGCATAACAAGCCAATATATTAAGATTTGAACAAGGCTTTGACTTGTATTCTCCCCCAAAAACAATAAAACTCGAAAAATAGGGGTATGAAGCTCACCTTGAGTTGGTTGATGAGTTAGTTGGAGTGATGGGGTGAAGATCTTAGGCCTAGACTCTTGGATGAGTTGAGGGACTTCCTTGGAAGGAATTTTGTCCTAAGAGTTTTTCTCACACTGTAACATCCCGAGTTCAGGAGTGCAAGTTCAAGGTTCAAAGTAAAAATGTGAATGGGCAACTTGGCGAGTCCACGGGTGGACTCGGCGAGTAGGGTCACGACTCTGGTCGCATGTTAAGTGGCCAACTCGGCGAGTCGGTAGCTGGACTCGGCGAGTTGTTGCTGTGTGGAGAAAACCCTAATTTCGGGGATTGAGCCCTATATAAAGGACGTTATACCCTCTCCCCAGCCTCCTTACTCTCCCTTGAAGTCCAGAAAACCCTAATACGCGATTGTGAGTGAATTTGAGAGCATTTGAGCCTTGGAGGAGTGTTTATGGAAGAGATCTTGGAGAGTTAAGAGGCTTGGAGCAAGGGGCTTTGCAAGGATTTGGATTTATCTTCTATTGCAGCTTTCTTTTGAGGTATTATTTCGTTGCTTGGGCTGTTATTCATCTAGATTCATCATTTTGGAGTTTTTGGAAAGCATAGCTTGTGATATTTTGAGTTTGGAGGTTAGATCTGAGGTTACTACCTCAGATCTGGAATGGAGAAGGCCTAGAGTGCCTTAAAGTCCCTGTTCTTGAGTGATTGGTGAGGCCATCTTGTCCCAAACCCTAACCATAGAGTGTTATATGCTTAGATCTCTTTGGATTCACGTAAAGTTTGCCACTTTACGTGATGGATGGTTTGTGGAAGGGTAGATCTATGGTTTGGATCATCTGCACGGCCTGGAAATCCTCTGTATGGATTAAGACTTAGGGGTACTCGGCCTGTCACAAGGGTGTACTCGGCGAGTTGCATGAAGATGGGCAGGAACTCGACGAGTTGGAAGAACAACTCGACGAGTTGGTTGAAGATAGCCTTGGAGTTGGCGAGTCTGTTCTTGGACTCAGCGAGTCTGGTCGTGAGGACCTAACCTTTTTCTGGTTAATCTGTGAATCGGTGAGTCAAGGGATGACTCGGTGAGTTGAGTGAGAAAGGACTCTGAGTTTGTTGGACTCGGCAAGTTGAGTCGCGGATTGGGAGTTCTGAGCTTGGGGACTCGACGAGTCAGCGGGTTGACTCGGCGAGTAGAGTCAGTCAGGAGGTTGACTTTGACTTTGACTTTGACCAAGGGTTGACCAGTTGACTTCCAGGGGCATTTTGGTAATTGTTGGCATTTGGTTTTGAGTTTAGTGTTTTGGTGATTGGCTAGTGGTGGAGATCGTGTCAATGGTCGAAGCAGCTTGGTCTTATTTTTGCAGTCAGCAGTTGCAGGTGAGTTATCCTCACTATATCGACAATGTCTACGGCACCAAGGCCGACCCTTTATCGGATTGTAATCTGGGTATCGTTGTTATTGCTTTGCTATGTTTGCATCCTGGTAGTTAGGATGGTATGTTGGAGACCTGGTTAAGGTCGGTATCCTGGTATATAGGATGATGCTATGCTAGTGACCGGTTAGGTCGGTATCCTAGTTAGGATGATGATATGTTATGAGATCTGCTAGATCGGTTTGATTGAATGTGAATTGTTATATGATTGAATGTTTATGTGCACATGGTTGTTGGACTAGGGTTAGGTTGAGGCGGGTCATGCTTTGTGCTGTAGGCCAACATACCCAGGGCGGACCAGTTATCCCGAAGGCCCAACGAGCGGTCCGGATAGGTTGTAGGCCCCAAGATGGCGGACCAGACATGCCGAGGCTCGGAGAGTGGACCAGGCCGACTGAAGGCCCAGTGCGGGCGGACCAGTCATACTGTAGACTTAGAGAGTGGACCAGGTGGATTGAAGGCCCGGTGCACGCGAACCAATCACACTGTAGACTCGGTGCATATGGCTAGACTCGTAGGGTGGACCAGGTGGACTGAAGGCCCGATACGGCGGACCAGTCACACAGTGGACCCGAAGTGCATGGTTGTTTTGTGTTCTGTTATGATATGGCATGTAGTGCGTGTATGGTATATGTGGTTGGTATTTTGGGGTTATCTCACTAAGCTTTCGAGCTTACAGTTTTGGTTTAACGTTTTTCAGGTTCTTCAGGAGACCGTGGCAAGGCAAAGGCATGATCGTAGCGCTCCTCATGATTATGTTTTATGATGTGGTTCTAGGAATACTCTGATAATAATTGTATTGAAAACCTTTTTGTAATAACTTTATGAAACTGGGTTGTTTTTGAAAAGTTTAAATTGGTTGAAATTTTTAAAACGTTACACACACATTATTATGGGTGAAATAATGGGAATTTATCTTGAAAATTACATAAAATACTAGATGAGTAGAAAATTTTACTTAAAGCTCTAAGGAGAACTTGAGAAGTTGAGCCTTTAGCAAGATCCTTGTTCTTACTTTTGAGAGAAGTATTGCAGAGAATATGAGAGAAGTGAGAGAAATGGTGAAGTTTAAAACTCTACCACTGTCTTTGCTTTAAGGGGATACGGGAAAAGGGGGATAGGTGCATGGAAGTCTGATGGTTCAAACATTGTTAATTGGTTGGTATTGCATGGGTTACTATGAATTGCATAGGAAATGAGAGATTACATCAAATCATAAAGTCAACCCATCTAAACCCTTTATCGTTTTTAAATAAATCCCTTTATAACTATCAATAATTATTTTGTGTAAATGTGTTTTAAATATTCAAATTTGGCATAAAATAGGGGTTTAAGGGGTCTAATTTATGAAAAACACGAGTTTGGGGGGATTTGAGACGTCTAAATATCTTAAAATGACGAAATGGTTCGAAATAGTCTAAAATCCGGAGTCAATTGGTGAGTTCCGGATTCAACCATGAGTTCTGAAGTCCTTATTAGGTTCTAGAGTGGATTCAAGAGGTTCTGAAGTCTCACTGTAGCTTCCGGAGTCGAGGGTTCCGAAGTGGCGAAGGCTTCCGGTTCGAAGAGCGAGATCTATCGGAGCTGCGAGGAATTTCGAGGCAAGATGGTCCGGAGCAGTCCGACAGTTCCGGATGCGAATTTGTCCGGATGGGAAGGCATTCCGGAGTCAGGAGGCTCCTAGGTGCGAAAATGTTTGGTTCCTTTATAAGGTCCAAAGTCACTTAAGAGGTTCCGAAATGGGCCTGCTCTTTCAGGTTTTCTCCTTTCGTTTTGAGTTGGTTTCGACTAAGGAAGCTACATAGGGGAATTTGGGAGAGATTTGAGTTACATAGAGAGATTTGGGAGAGATTTGAGATACATAGAGAGATTTAGGAGAGATTTGAGATACATAGAGAGATTTAGGAGAGATTTAAGATACATAGAGAGATTTGGGAGATATTTGTGATACATATATGCTTTGAATTATAAAAATACATGGTTCATTAGGACCCATAATATGAACTTTAACACGTTAGTAATTTTCTTACAGTAGTCGATGTTTACATGAGGATATAATTTTCTAGCTACAAAATGCTAGTTGTCACATCATCCCCCCGTTAGAGGGAATTTCGTCTCGAAATTCTTTTGAAAGGTAGGATCATGAACGAGAGAATAAGTGAGGGTACTTCTGCTTCATCTGGTCTTCACGTTCCCAAGTGAACTCTGGTCAACGCTTAGCATTCCATCGAACCTTCACAATCGGAATGTGACTCTGTTTCGTGCGCTTCACTTCCCTATCCATTATTTCGATCGGTTCTTCGATGAACAGGAGATTATCGTTTATCTCAATCTCTTCCAGAGGAATTACAAGGGTTTCATCTGATAAGCACTTTTTCAAAATTGATATGTGGAATACGGGATGTACTTTGCTGAGCTCCGAAGGTAGCTGCAGCTTATAAGCCACCGGACGAATTATTTCCAGGGAAAGACCTTTAATAGCACTCGATCTCCGAATTGGAACTCCAGGGGTTTTCTTCATTTGTCAGCATAACTATTTTGTTGGTCACGCGATGCTTGGAATCGGGCTTTGATTTGGATAATCTTCTCTATAGTTTATCAAATAATTTATGGTCCTGTAAGGGTGCTGCTCGTTGACTGCCCTTTTTCCAGCTGGGTGTCACCCTCTTCAGCCCAACAAAGGGGTGATCTGCACTTTCGGCCATAGAAGGCCTCAAAGGGAGTGACTCATATGCTCGTATGGTAGCTGTTGTTATATGAAAATTCAACTAGGGGCAGATGGGTATCCTAGGCTTTGCCAAAATCTATTACACATGCTCGGAGCATGTCTTATAGAGTTGAATAGTTCACTCACTTTAGCCATCAGTCTGAGGGTGGTAGGCAGTGCTCATACCTAATTGGGTTCCCAATGCATTCTGGAGTGACTGCCAAAAACGAGAGGTGAATCTACTATCTCGATCCGAGATAATAGATTCGGGGACTCCATGAAGTCTCACCACCTATTTCTGGTATATTCGGGTCAGTCTTTCCACCTTGTACGTCTTCTTTAATTGAAGGAAATGGGCGGATTTTGTTAATCGGTCAACGATCACCCAGTAGCATTCAGACCATATGACGTCTTCGGTAAGTTGGTTATAAAAACCATTGTGATCCTTTCCCATTTCCACTTGGGTATTTCGGGTTGTTGAAGTAGACCCGAGGGCTTCTGATATTCCACTTTAACTTTGGCACAAGTGAGACACTTGCCAACATATGTGACAATCTCCTCTTTCATATTCGGCCACCAATAATGTAGTTTCATACCCAGGTGCATCTTATCGAAACCCGGATGGATAGAGTACCTTGTTTTGTGGGCCTCATTCATTATCACATCTCGGAATCCTCCGTACCTCGGGGTCCAAATCCGGTCCATAAGATAATAGGCTCCATTTTCCTTGACTGTAATATTCTTTTCCATTCCACACAATGCCTCATTGATGGCCTTTTCTAGCTTCAAGGCTTCCTACTGTGCCTCCTTGATTTGCAAGGATAAATGGGAGTGGACGGTCATTGTTAGCATCTTTACTCGGCGGCCCGAGTACTGTTGGATAAGGTGTGTAAGTCCATAACTATATTTGGTATGTACTTGACCCGACCCGACATGGTCCATTTGGGTTGCATGGCATCATGCATTTGGATAGACTTAATGAGAGAAATAACACTTGTGGTTTATTAATATATTATAAGTTCTAATATATTAATTGTATTATTTAATTAGTATTGATCAAGAATTAATTTTGAATTAATTAAGTGATCAAAAGATAACTAATTAAATATATGGGTTGATTATGAAAATCATCCATAACTTGTATAGTGGGCTAAAAGACTCCATGGATTATCAAGTTGGGTTAAACTCATAGGATGCTCCATGGGTGTTACAAACCCATGGGGCATGGAAATAAAGAGTCATGTCATATTAGGGTTTACATGGTGTAACCCTAGATGTGACACACTATATAAGGAACATGATACTCACCAAATCGGCTAGACACTAAGAACAAGAGAGGGCAAGCCGATTTATACAAGTGTTATGCATACTCTAAAGTTAATCCAAACCATCTGGTGTTGTGTGAAGCATTTGAGGCATCACACTTGGGGTGCTAGGCTTTCAAGGTTTTCAAGGAATCAAATCAACTACAATGTATGTAATTCTAGCCATCATTTAGATTAAAAGTTCCCCATGTATGCTAGATAGGATTATGAACCTTGGAAATCATATTTTTCATGTATTTTAGACAAAAATAGATCCAAGGTTTTCTAGGGTTGCATCTACACTTAGGGGTGTTAGAATGCTCATAACCCATCAGTGGTTTCAGAGCCTAGGCTTGTTTTTTAATACTTGATGCAAAATAGTGATAAAAATCAAATTTTTGAGCTGTCTGCACAGGGGACTCGACGAGTCCATGGGGGGACTCGACAAGGCCAAGTGAAAATGCATCCAACTCGGCAAGTCGGTTCGTGCACTCGACGAGTTGGCCAGGCAGATAGCAGAATTTCGATTTTTGCAGCTGGAAATGGACTAGAAACATTACCCTAAACTGTTTTGGTGTTGTAAAACTTGTTTTAGATGGTGTAATGGTTATTCTAATCCATTTACAATAGCTAATCACAAAATTACCTGATTATATGTGTTCATATGTTCTTGAAATTTTGATATGGATATTCACGTTCTTATGAGTTCTTGATAGATCACAGGAATTACTTGTTTAAATGCTTAATTCATGATCTTTATCTGTTTTAATGGAGTCCATAACTTGTCCTCAAGTTATTGATAACCAAAAGTCTATTTGTGTTAAAACCATTAAAAGAACACATAAGTTACAAAAATGAAGAGTCTTCATTTTAATAAGTCATAAGTTATGAATTGAAGAGTTTTCTTAAGTAACAAAATTTGCCCTCAAGTTTTGGAACATGTAAAGTCATCTAATAAACTTTAGTTCCAACCCCTAGATTTTTAAAGTTAAAAATCAACCCTTATACTTTATAATATTGTAAGTTAATAATATATATATATATATATATATATATATATATATATATATGTGTGTGTGTATGTGTGTGTGTGTATATATATATATATATATGTATAAGATCAAGTTGTCTTACCGTTAGTAGGCGTCATTCACGAAGCCGGTCTATAAGAGGATATAAGGTTGCTGCCTATAAAATGACAGGTTAATGGGTGTCCACTCTCACCTACTGTTTCCTTGATCGATGGAGGGTCGTTAGCCGAACGGGTAGGACAAGGACTTATAAATTCTCATTAAAAGTATGATGAATATTATAAAGTAACTAAATGTTTTTATTAAATTCCCAATCTTATTTACTTTAGGAAAATGTGAATAAGGTGCTAATCCACCAAATTACACTTTACACTTTGATTAAGTCGTTAGTGGAGCGTATGTGGTTAACCGGCACACTAACCTGGACTTAACAAGGTAGGTAAAGGATGACTTAAAGTTTATTATAGGTTGGTGGAGCGCGTGTGGTTAACTGGTACATCGATTGAGTGATAAACTTCAAGGGTACCAAGTGATTTTCATGGTTACTTCACACCTCGTTTTGTGATCCTCGGTATCCCAGTCACAAAACTTGGAGGGCACACTCGAGATTAAAACATGCCTTTGAAAAGTTCATTGAATCTCAAAAGAATCTAGGAATTTCTAAGAACCAATTAAAAACTAATAATTTATATTTCAGTTTTTGGTGGAAATTGGTGAATCGTCATTCACCTACCTTTCAAATATGTTATAGCTTAGATTACGGCATACCTCTTCTAAGTTATGGTATATTGTGATTGGATCCTAGCCTTAATATTACCTTTGGGTGTTTTATTAAGGATTATCTTTATATCTAAACTAAACTCGTTCTCTTCTTTTCAGATGTCTTCCAACAACACTACTTCTGGCTCAAACCCTACTGGCTCCTTTTTCCTCATGAACCTATGTGGGAGGGTCATCTTCGATGGTTCCAACTTTATGGATTGGATCCAGAACATTAGGATGGTGACTCATTACGAGGACAAGGAATATGTCCTCGATAAGGAGCTAAAGGAGATTGATGAGTCCACTGCTACTCCCTAGGAGATTGCTGACTTCCGGACTCATGAAAGAGATGCCACCAAAGGGGCATGCATCATGATGGCCACCATGACAGCTGAACTCCAGAAGTCCTATGAGAACTACTACCCTTTTTAGATGCACCAAGATATGATGGAAAGATACCATTAAAGTGCTCGTCAAGATCGGTATGAAATAATCTCCTCAATGATAACAACCAGGAAGAAGGACGGAGAATCCGTCACGAGTCACATGTAGAAAATGCAAAGGTATGTGGATCGTTTGTTGAAGCTTAATGTGAACTTCCTCGAGGAGATTGCAATAGATATCACTTTTCACTCCTTACCATCGGGTTATGATCAATTCTGGATGACATACCACATGAATAAGGAAGAAGTCACACTCAGCAAACTACAGGGACTCCTAAAGACCGCATAAACAGGTCTTAAAAGGTAAGTCGGTTGTTCACACTCCTACTCCTACTCCAAACTCTGCCCCTGTCTTAGCAATCGGGAAAGGTAGAAGGAAGAAGAGGAAGAGCTCTTCGAAGGGTACCATGGGTAAAAACCTTGATGGCTCTTCTTCAAGTGGAACCTAGAAAGGTTTCGTCACTCCTTCTTCTGACCCAAAAGAGGCTGAATGCTTCTATTGCCATGAAAAGTCGCATTGGAAGCAGAACTGCCCAAAGTACCAGCAAGATGTGAAGGATGGGAAAGTCAAACCCAACCAGGTATTTACACTATTCTATATAATAACTCACCCTATTCTAACTTTTGGGTCCTTGATACCGGTTGTGGTATTCATATATGTTCTGATTTGCAGGGACTAAGAATAAGTGAGAATATGGAGCATGGAAAGATAAACTTGATCATGGGAAATAAGAAAGATTCACTTGTCACCAAGATTGGAGTTTATTCTTTGTTGCTAAGTAGTGGGTTTACTTTAGATTTGAATAAATGTTGTTATTCACCAGAAATGGCAAGAAATATTATTTCCTTTCATGCTTTGTACAAACTAGGGTTTACCTTTTCTTTTGATAATGAAAATGGTGGAATAAATGCTTTCATTAATAATGTTCTTTATTTTAAAGCATTACCTTATGATGGTGTGTATGAAGCTGTATCTATTGTAGATAATCTAGGAAATAATGTGTTGTGTATTGATTCTTCGAGTAATAATAACTTGGATAAAGCATCATTATGGCATTGTCGTCTTGGACATGTGAGCAAGAAACGCATAGGCTAACTCTAAAAGGATGGATTCTTGGAGTCACTTGACCTAAAGTTAGATGATAGTTGTGAATCATGCTTACTTGGAAAAATGACTAAGTCACCCTTCACTGATTCTTGTGCTAGGGGTGAAGGTTTGTTGGATCTGGTACACATGGATGTGTGTGGACCCTTCAAATCAGCCACAAAGGATAATCGTTATTATTTGACTTTTACTGATAATTATAGTAGATATGGATATCTCTATTTAATCAAGCATAAGTCAGAGACTTTTGAAAGGTTTAAAGAGTTTAAATTGGAAGTCGAGAGTCAATTCGGCAGGAACATTAAGATGCTTCGATCTGATCGTGGTGGTGAGTATCTTGGTACAGATTTCCCCAACTATCTTAAGGAATGTGAGATTATCTCACAATTGACAGCGCCCAGGACACCACAGTTGAATGGTGTGGCTAAGAGGCATAATCGAACCTTGTTGGATATGGTTTGTTCCATAATGAGTCGAGCTTCGCTACCAATCTTGTTTTGGGGGTATGCCTTAGAGACTACCGCCCATATCGTTAACCTGGTCCCTACAAAGAAAGTTGCCAAAAATCCTCATGAGATGTGGACTGGTAAAGTTCCCAAACTAGACCACGTCAAGATTTGGGGTTGCGAGGCTTTCGCAAGACGCGAGACTCATCATAAGCTTGAACCCCGAAATGAGAGGTTTATTTTCATCGGCTACCCACAGAAATCCTTTGGTTACCTCTTCTACAGACCTAGTGACAATGTGGTCTGTGTAGCAAGGAGGGGTGTCTTTCGAGAGAGAGAGAGAGAGAGAGAGAGAGAGAGAGAGAGAGAGTTCATAAGCCAAGGAAACAGTGGGAGGCAAATTGACCTTGAAGAAATTCAAGAGTCAAGTGGTGAAGGAACTTCAAACCCTAACACTCAACCTGAGGAGGAAACTCATTTTGAGCCAATTGACAACTCTATTGAGCCAAAGTAGACCACATCAAGATTTGGGGTTGCGAGGCTTTCGCAAGACGCGAGACTCATCATAAGCTCGAACCCCGAAATGAGAGGTTTATTTTCATCGGCTACCCATAGAAATCCTTTGGTTACCTCTTCTACAGACCTAGTGACAATGTGGTCTTTGTAGCAAGGAGGGGTGTCTTGAGAGAGAGAGAGAGAGAGAGAGAGAGAGAGAGTTCATAAGCCAAGGAAACAGTGGGAGGCAAATTGACCTTGAAGAAATTCAAGAGTCAAGTGGTGAAGGAACTTCAAACCCTAACACTCAACCTGAGGAAGAAACTCCTGTTGAGCCAATTGACAAGTATGTACCTCTAAGGCGTTCCAGAAGGGTTAGGAATGCACCTAAGCATTATTATTGTTTCCATATTACTGCGGAAGGTGAGACACTTATCAGTGATGAGACATTGGTAAGTCTAGATGAACCTAACAGTTACGCGGAAGCCATGGAAGGCCCCGAGTTAGCCAAATGGAAAGAGGCAATGGACAACGACATACATTCCATGTATGACAATCAAGTTTGGAACTTGGTTGACAATGTACCAGGTCGTAAGACAGTTGGGTGCAAATGGGTCTTTAAGAAGAAGACCGACATGGATGGTAATGTACACACATACAAGGCGCGACTGGTTGCAAAGGGCTTTTCTCAAACTCCGAGAGTTGTATATGATGATACCTGTAACATACACGTTTTGAAATCGTGTTTTAAGTAAATACTACTATGGAATATTATGTAAATTTGAATGTTGAGTTCTAACAGATAGTTTTTACTATAATTGAAGTAAACCTATGCTTAGAATAATTCAGAAAGTACTGGAAATCTTATGAGATTCCAATCAAATGTCAAATAGTGAAATTTAACGAAAATATAAAATTTGGAATAAGTAAAATTTTATTATTGAAAGTTGTAGATAATCTTGTTAGAAACATTTTGTCGAAAACCTCATCGAAATCTGAGTTATAACGAAGAAGTTATGACCAAACGAAGATCCGTGATCAATCCGGAAAATACTTTGTCGCGTAAAAATTTAGTTTTCGATAAACTAATTTTTAGCATTATTAATCTAAATGAAAGTTGTAGAACTCGTAAAAATAATCAACTTTCATATAAAGACCGTTTGAATCTGACTTCATATGAGGAAGTTATGATTTTTCGAAGTTTCAGCTTAGCAGTAGACAGCTAAAAACTCGAATTTTAGATCGAGTGATTTTTAGCCAACATAACCTAAACGAGAATTGAATGTCTCGTCATTAGTATTGCAACGGTAAAGAGTCTGACGAAAACGGACGTCGGATAAAGAAGTTATGAATTTTTAACGGATTTTCCTATCCCGATCTGTTAAAAATAATAATATTAAAATTAAAGTCAAAATTAACCGACGAAATCTAAACAAAAGTTGTAGAGCATAATTTTAGCTTCGCGTGCATATAAAGAACGTCAAAAACAGAGCTCGTATGTGAAAGTTATGAATTTTACAAGATTTGGCACATTTTTCGATAAATTTCGCATGAATAGTGATTGCCACGTCACCCTCGCTCGGAGTTGGCCACGTGTCCGAAGCTGCTGCGTGGCAATGCCCAAGAAGCGACGTGTGTGGCACAGATGTCCAAAAGGCCACATGATCCTCGCATGCCACACGTGATCCGACCCTCGTGTCATCCTCCCATTGGACCGAAGTTGGGTCCAATCCGAAGCTACCATCTGCGAGCCAGCTGTTCCGACCCTCGCACCCGAAGCCTCGCCCTGCTGCCACCTGGTCCGAGCCTCGCATACACGTGCCCTCTTCCCTTCGCTTCGGATCCGAACCTCGACCCTATATATAGGGTGCGAACCCTCTCGGCTAACTTTGGAAATTTCACACTTTTTCACCATTTTTCAATACTTTTACTATCCCGACATTCCCCGAAGCCCCGGTACTGATTCCAAAGCCCGAAACACACCCCGAGACTCCCGAGAAGCCCGAAAAATTTATCTTTTCGGTTTCGAAGCTCTACCTTCGCAGAGCCCGGTTTTCAAGAAACTCCCGGTTTTCAACGACGAAAGTCATATTTAGAGCCGAAGTGTTGCCCAAATTAATATTTTAGCCCCCGGTTATTTCACGGTGAGTTTAATATATAGGAACAATTGTATGTTATGTGCTATATGTGCTACGTGCTTTTCAGTGTTATTATTCCGGGTTATTTTTAATTGTTATTTTTAATAGCAAAGAAACACCTTTGACCATGTGATCAGTGAAAGGACTTAGATTCACGTTGGTACTGGTATGTAGCCTCTGGCCATGTAGAACATGTCTCCTTAAGAGAATGAATTCTATTCTATGGTATTGGCAGAAGGTTAGACATGGCTTTAAGCCTGAAATCTACCAAAATGTTAATCCAAAGTTGTATATCTTCTGTGCCGTTTGGGCCAAAGTTTTATTAATGTATATCAAGCATGGAAATTGTTATGTCTCATTGATTGTATAAATTTAAATCAATTCAATGATTGATATGGCATGTTGGTCACATGATTCACATATGCCCTTGTTGTTCCCTGTTTCTCTTTGCTTCAGCCATATTGAAGTATATATATGGCATAACGTTATATTGTATCTATTATTGAACTCACTAAACGTCACCGCTTACCCTCTCAATGTTTATCAAATTTGCAGGAGATAAGCATCCAGTATAGTTATATACTGGTAGAAGATTTTTGAATAGTTTAAAACTATTGTATCGATAGAAGTTTATGAATAGTTTAAAACTTTTGTAATTTTCACTCCCGTATGTATAAAACTATAGAATCTTGGGAAGTTATATAATATATAACACTTTAAAATAGTCGGTTTGTATCCAGTAGTTTGTAACCTCTTTATCAATGTAAAATATTGTTTTTCTATGAATATGCAAGTAGCATGTTTTGGAGTAACTATATTGTCGTCTATGAAAGTTTGGGTCTTTCATAAATACGAAAGTTAGTGTCTTTCAATCATGGTATTTGAGCAGTAGTTGGAGTGAACTAAATTCCACGGATTGGTATTTAGACTTAAACTATTGGAAGTTCAATATATGAACAAAATCATTGTAAGTATAGGGATACAAACCATAAGAAATATATAAGTAAAAGTATTAGGTAATAATAAACCCTAATATTCTAAAATACAATGTTACTCCGTATTGCAGAGCAATGGCTGAACAGGTTAGTAGCCATACCCCTGAGGTTGGTGGAGGTCCTCAACCCGAGGAAGTGAATACTCCAGTATCTCCTCGTGAGGAGCGACTCTTGGGTAAACTTACCGGTGTTATTCAAAAGACTCTCGAATAACACAAAAAGAATGGTGATAAAGGAAAAGAGAAAGCCACTGGAGAATCTTCAAAAGGAGAGGTAAAGCGTCCCTCATTCAAAGATTTCAAGAGTAATGGTGCTACAGAGTTTTCCGGTGTTCTCAATCCCATTATTGTTCTTACTTGGATCCAGAACACAAAGAAAGTGTTTCGTATTTGTCATGTGGATAATGAAGACAAGGCTAACTATGCTTCCGCAATGCTCATCGAAAAAGCCTTGGTCTGGTGGGAAGCAACATATGAAGCTCTCAACGGGTTTGACCAAGAGAATTTAGCCTGGGAAATGTTTAAAACTCGTTTGCTAGAGAAGTATTGTCCTCTAGACATGAGGAGGAGATTAGAGAAGGAATTCATCGAGCTTAAACAAGGAGGAATGACTGTGAACGAGTATGAAACTCAGTTTAATCAAAGAGCAAGGTTTGCTACAAAGTATATTCCAACTGAAGACGAGAAAATTCAGTTATTCATGGAGGGACTACGACACGAAATCCATGATTTCGTTGCCAATCGAGAAGTTCTGTCATTCGATAAAGTCGTTGAATATGCTCGAAGACGTGAGCATGACTTAGAAATACGTGGTGCCACTATTACTGCTCCAAAGCATCCACGTACTGAAAGAACTGTTCCTGTTCCTTCTTTTCTACCAGATCAATCCGTTCGGACTGAACCTGGTAATCAAGTTCAAACTCAAAGTATCTCTCGTAGACGCGGTAGATCACAATCTTTTTCTATGCAATCGCCTTCATGTCGTATTTGTGGAAGGAATCATCCGGGCCAATGCAAAATAGACAAGGAATCCATTGTCTGTTATGGATGCGGAGAAAAGGGTCATATAAAGCCAGCTTGCCCAAGAAAGGATGTTACTTTCTATGCATGTGGTATTACTGGCCACAAGAAGCGTTTTTGCCCTACTCTTACTAGTTAGATGACGGGAAGTCAAGCTTCAGTTCAACAACCGACGAGAAGTCAAGTCCCTGTTCAACAATCAAAGGGTACTCCAGCTAAAAAGGAGGAGGTGCCAAAAGCTAAGGGTCGTGCATTCCAGATTACCTCAGAGGACGCACGTGAGGACCCGAATGTTGTGACGGGTACATTTCTTGTCAACTCTAGACCTGCTCACATATTATTTGATTCTGGTGCCTCAGATTCTTTTGTGTCTTATGAGTTTGCGCATTCCTTTCAAATTGCTTGCTTTGTACTCGCGCAACCATTTCACGTAGATACTGCGGGAAGTATATCATTAATTGCTGATAAAGTCTATAGGGATTGTGTTATAGAAATTGAAGGCTATACTTTTATCGCTAACCTGATCCCTATCTCCTTGCCCAACTTTGATATTATTCTCGGCATGGATTGGTTATCAAAGAACCACACAGAACTCTTGTGCTATGAAAAGATAGTACGTATTCCTATTAAAGGGGAGAATCCTATCTATGTCTACGGTGAACAAAGACTCCTAAAAATAATCTCTTTCCTTAAAGCTCGTAAATTCATATCGAAAGGGTGTTCTATCTATCTGGCCTACACAGTTGATGTCTCAAAAGAGGAGAAGAAAATTGTAAATGATGTTCTAGTTGTTAACGAATATCCTGACGTTTTCCCAGATGACTTTCCTGGCCTCCTCCGAATAGGCAAGTAGAATTCCGAATTGACCTTGTGTCTGGTGCTGCTCCAATTGCAAAGACTCCTTATCGTCTTGCACCAGCTGAGATGAAAGAAATGATGATCCAACTGCAAGAACTACTTGACAAGGGTTTCATTCGACCGAGTACCTATCCCTGGGGTGCTCCGGTACTGTTTGTCAAGAAGAAAGATGGATCGATGCGGATGTGCATTGATTATCGTGAGTTGAATAAGGTGGCTATCAAGAACAAGTACCCACTACCGCGCATCGACGATTTGTTCGATCAACTTCAGGGTGTTAGCTATTTCTCAAATATTGATTTAAGATCTGGCTATCATCAGTTGAAAGTTCACGAGCAGGATGTACTGAAGACTGCTTTTCGTACTCGATATGGGCATTATGAATTCCTTGTTATGTCGTTTAGTTTAACAAACGCTCCGGCTGTATTCATGGATATGATGAATCGGGTATGCCGCCCAATGCTCGATAAATCAGTCATCGTATTCATTGATGATATTCTAATCTATTCCAAGTCTGAAGCTGATCATGCCATTCATATTCGTGCGGTATTGGAACTTCTTCGAAAAGAGAAACTATATGCTAAATTCTCGAAATGTGAATTTTGGCTTCGCCAAGTTCAATTTCTCAGCCATGTTATTTCTAGTGATGGTGTATCCGTAGATCCTATCAAAATCAAAGCCATTCAAAATTGGGAAGTGCCCCGTAATGTCACACCCCAAAACCAAGAACGGCGGAAACGTTCTGGGGCGGAGGACGTCATGTAAAGTATCACAACACAGTAAAAGTAAACAAGCATACAACATCATCCATTGCATTAAATATATAATTTTAATACAACCGTGTTCTAAACAGTTATAGACACCAAAAAGTAAATCAAAATAATAAGATGAGTCTTGGATGCGCTCCATCTTCTCAAAAGCTGGCCTCGGTACCTGTCTACTGTCGACCTGAGAATACAAGTTATTTTGAAAGAGTTTATCAGCATTAATTTGGTGAGTTCATAAGTATTTAGTGTCGGTGTTTGTTATCAAAACTTTTGAACATGTCTTAAGTGTAAGTTTGTAAAATGTATGTGAATGTTTGTAAGTGTTTGTAAAAGTTTGAATCTCTCAGAAAATCCTATATTTTCTATTAAAGTAGCCTTCTACCAAGGCTTAACTGTTTTGTATGTTCGTTTGTTGTAAAAGTGTGTAATTTCCCAAGTGTAACTGTCATTAACAAAATATAGTTTGTACATTAATGTTTAAGTGAATTAATCACTAAATATATGTAAGGGGTAAATTATTGTAGTACTGTAGTGTTGTATTATAGGAACTACTGTTGTACTAACTACCTTAAACCGGATTTATATTAAGGTATCATGTGATTAATTGTACCATACTATCGACTGGATAAACAACGACAAATGTAGGTCGTAAAAAGAAATGACGTTTGGCACCCGCAGACCTGCAGGTCCGGCTGTAGCTAGCAGCAAGGTGTAGGATAGTCAATCCAGTATAGATCTATACGCAAACTCACGCTCTCCCTTCAAGAGACTCTGGCTACAACTAGGGCCATGACATTTAAGTCATGCTCCGATTCATATCACAATAATTAACGTATTCATGTATATGTAATGTAATGAATTGTTCTAGTATAGTTGTATATGTTCTTTCTCTAGTATAGCTGTATATGTTCTCCTGCTAGTATAGTTGTATATGTTCTTTCTCTAGTATAGTAGTATATGTTCTCCTTCCAGTATATTTGTATATGTTCTTTCTCTAGTATAGTTGTATATGTTCTCCTTCTAGTATAGTTGTATATGTTCTCCTTCTAGTATAGTTGTATATGTTCTCTATCTAGTATAGTTGTATATGTTCTCCTTCTAGTATAGTTGTGTATGTTCTCTATCTAGTATAGTTGTATATGTTCTCATGGTAATAAGTATTGACTCATGAATGAACTGACTCATTGATCTAGCAATAGTATAAGTGTGATCCTGTGCTACCCCGATGGTAGCCTATTAATGATGTAACTAGTACGCATGAATATGGAAGCACTTTTATGTCTATATATGTACACATGATATATAATTAGTATTTAAACGACCTTCGGACGAGTACCCGATATCCTATCAGACCACATCCAAATCGAGGAAAAGGAAACAAGGTGGATAGCCTTCCTAAGTCTTTTAAACATTACTTATATAAATATACATATACGGGCATGCAATTTATAATAAGTGTAACAAAGTTTAAGTAAAAGTATTTGATACGTAAAAGAGTTTGTAAAACAGTTTGAAGTAAAATAGTTTGATAAACAGTGTGAACAGTAATAAAATCATTGGTTTTATAGTTATTAATCACATGTGATTGATGTAATAACTATAAGTATTCAACTTGTATTCCACCCCCCCCCCCCCATAAAATCATTTAAAAGATTTAGAAGTATTTCAAAGGTTAAATAAAGGGGTATGAACTCACTTGTGGTGAGTAGATTGGATGGAGTGTCGGATATTGTTTTAGGTGGCAAAAGGAGACTTGTACACACGCACAAGCCTAGTTATCATATAATGAACATGTATATAACTAATTAGCCAAATAATAACTAATAAATTTAGTTGGGACACTCTTGAACATGTAAACACCTTGTATAGGTGTTATAAGTCTTAAGGGTTGCATCTAAGTTGTTGTGGGACAAGGCTAAAGGGGTTTAAAGTTTCCAAGGACCTTGTATATGTGTTTACTCTTCAATAAACTCCACATAAGGAGTTTACGGTCGTAAACCCTTGAGTTTACGGCCGTAAGCTCTCAAACATGTTGACATAATTTGTTTTGAAGTGCTACTTGATTTCTAGAATAAGTTCTACTTGGTAGCTTAATCCTTTGGGTAGTTTAGGGCATAGAAACACTCCTTTGAGGAGTTTACGGCCCCAAGGCCAATTCCTTTGGAGTTTACGGACGTAAACTCCCTTGGAATGATGTTTTTGATGCTTTCAAGTCCCTTACTCACATAGGATATGGTCTAGGCAATTGTTTAAGGCAAATGAAGACCCTAGGCACACTTTGGTGCCCTTTATTGATGTTCACGGCCCAAGAACATTACTAGGGCCGTAAACTCACTTTGGGGAGGTGTCTTTGATGTTTTAAAGTCCACAAATTAGCTAGGAATAAATACGGTTTAATGTCCAAGGCTTTAGGAGTGATTAACACACTCTTTGGCCCTTGATTTTGGAGTTCACGGTCCAAGAAATTCTTGGGCCGTGAACAGCTAG